>NC_135904.1:20483658-21145997 GCF_964194155.1 Cetorhinus maximus | reverse complement strand
AGGGCAAAGCAGCTGCTTGGTATTTTCATGAACAATGCGGAAATGGTTATCCACATCTGAATACATTGATGAACGGTAGTTGCATACCTAAAATAGGAGGGAAAGGACCAGGAAAAATGTTGTAATTTTTAAACAAAAACTTTCTAAACAAATCTTGGTTTACGAACAGTGACTGAAAAATTACCTGACAAACATATGGCATTTCCCCTGGTTTATGATTGTCTTTCATATGCTGCAGAAGGACTTGCTCAGATTCATAGGACAACTCACAAATTTTGCAAATTGCTAGAAAGCAACGAAAGAACAAAATTACAACCAATTACACAAGGTTTTCTTCTGCAGATATTTCCCATTTCATAAATTTTACTGTAATCAAAAAAAAGTCAAAACATGGGTCGTGCCACTGAGCTCAATTGCACGAGTTGCTTAAAAATGGGAAAGGAACAGAGTTTTCTCTCACATACATGTTATCAACGTTATGCACATTACTGGAAGTTGTAACGGCATTTTACTACAGCATTTTAGAAGTAAAATTAAATTCACGAGAGAGAGAAAAAATCCGAACAGGCTGCATTGTTAATCCCATTAAAACACAAACTATTTGACCAAATGTTTTTTCTCGCTTCTGTTCCGATTCTGCCTTTCCATCAGTACATAAAGAGACCTTTTTTCCTTCTCAAAAACATTTTAATGCTTTATAACTCATTTTTCTTCACAAAAATTTGGTCTGGAATAATTTTATGATTTCATTGTCCAAGCTGTACCATGCTGAGATTTGAATGCTATTTCCTTTTATATTTTACACAATGTTAAGTAATATGATTTGTTTCTGCAAAATCAACTTTGATGGACTGGACACCAGATGGCCGAAAAACATCCCCTCTGCCAGATACCGTTTTCTCAACTCTCAGATAGCCAAGGTTCCATGGGAGGGCAAAGAAAATGCTTAAAAGACACTCTGAAGCTCTTTTTGAAGTGTGGCAGCATTGACTTCAATGACTGGGAGGAGCTTGCTGCCAATCATTCAAAATGGCGACTACTTATCCGTCAAGCTGGATCACTAAGTCTGAATGATGAGGCGGAATGGTGGCAGAGAAGGAAAGAAAAAGGATGTAAATCCTGCATTCTAGATGCCACTACCTCATGGGACATCCTGCCCCATGTGTCTGTCTTCACTGTAGAAGACGTAGAAAACTTCCCAAAGATACCTGAAAATCAAAAGGTGAACAGGAGGGAGGAACTTAAACCAAGCACCATCACTCAGGAAAAGGTCCTGGGTAAACTATTAGACCTAAAGACTGACAAGTCCCCAGGACCAGGTGGCCTGCATCCTAGGATCTTAAAAGAAGTAGCTGCAGAGATCGTAGATGCCTTGCTTATAATCTTCCAAAATTCTGCAAGGGTCTCAGTGAATTGAAAAATAGCTAATGTAAGAAAGGAGGGAGACAAAAAGCAGGAAACTACAGACCAGGTAACCTAATATCTGTCAAAGGGAAATTGTGAGAATCTATTAAGGAGGTCACAGCAGGATACTTAGAAAATCATCATGTGATCAGGCTGAGTCAACATGGCTTTGTGAAAGGAAAATAGTGTTTAATTAATCTGAGTTTTTTTTGAGGAAGTAACAAGCAAGGTGGATAAAGGGGAGCCTGTAGATGTGGTGTACTTGACTTTCCAAAAGACATTTGAAAAGGTGCCTAGTCAAAAGATACTATACAAGATTAGAGCACATGGTGCCATGGTTAACATATTAGCATGGATAAAGAATTGATTAGCTAATAGGAAGCAGAGAATCTGGATAAATGGGTCTTTTTTGGGTTGCCAAGCTGTAACTAGTGGAGTGCCATAGGGATCAATGCTGGGGCCCCTCAACTATTTACAATCTACATCAATGATTTGGATGAAGGGACTGAATGCAGAGTTGCTAAATTTGACGTTGACACCACGACAGGTAGGAAAGCAAGTTGTTAAGAGGAGGTAGAGAGTCTGCAAAGGGATATATACAGGTTAAGTAAATGGGCAAAAATTTGCCAGATGGGGTATAATGTGGAAAAATGTGAACTTGTCCACTTTGGCAGAAAAAATAGAAAAACAGCATACTATTTAAATGGAGAGAGATTGCAGAACTCGGTGGTACAAAGGTATCTCGGTGACCTGGTACATGACTCACAAGAAGTTATTATGCAGGTACCGCAAGTGATCAGGAAAGCAAATGGAGTGTTGTCGTTTATATTCCACTGTCCTTGCAATAAAAGTAGGGAACTTTGACTGCAGTTGTACAGGGCATTGGTGTAACCACATCTTAATACCGCGTACAGTTTTGGTCTCCTTATTTGAATAAGGATATAACTACATTAGAAGAGGTACACACAAGGTTCACTCAACTCATTCCTGGAATGAAGGGCTTATCCTATGAAGAAAGGTTGAACAAATTGGGCCTATACCTATTGGAGTTTAGGAGAATGAGAGACCTTACTGAAACGCATCAGATCCTGAGGACACTTGACAGGGTAAATACAAGAGGATGTTTCCACTCATAGGGAACTAGAACTAGGAGGCGCAGTTTAAGAATAAGAGGTCCCCGTTTAAGACTGAGATGAGGAGAAATTTTTCTCTCAAAGGGTCATTAGTATTTGGGCATTCTCTTACCCAGAGAGCAGTGGAGGCTGGGTCATTGAATCTATTCAAGGCAGAGTTAGGCAGGTCTTTGATAGACAAGAGAATCAAGAGTTATGGGGAGCAGACAGGAAAGTGGAGTTGAGACCACAATCAGATCAGCCATGAGCGTTTTAAATGGTGGAGCAGGCTCGAAGGGCCTAATGACCTGTTCCTGCTCCCAAGTCCTATGTTCCGTGTGCCCAAAGGATGTGTGGGTTGTAAATCATCTGTTCACATGAAGACCCATTGCAGAAAGTTGCGACCCTAAGTAGATGTCACCATTGAATTGAGTGACAGCAGCTGACAAATGGGGGAGCAGGCTCAAAGTACCACATGGCCTACTCCTGTTCCTATTTCTTTTATTTTGCAGCTTTAAAAAATGATTATTCTAAACTCTACAGCATTCCTAAAAAATTGAATGCTTGCACATGGTACAGAAATTTTGCCCAATTTTTAACAAGATCATAGTACAACATTGCAAAAGGCTTAGTATATTATTGTGAATGCTTATAGATTGAAATTAGTGTTATCTATTCACATTTCCACCCCACTAAGTTACATCTTGGAAAGGTTTTTCCTATATTAAATACTGAATCGTTTGTACTTTGCCCACCGCAAAAAATATTTGGAAAATGGCACAGATCACAAAAATAGTCAAGTTGTTGGACTAGGCAGCATCAGTAATAAAAGAGAAAACTTGATGGGATCTATTAATTGTGAATCAGTTTTTATATTTTTCCCCATCCACCCTTTCCAGTTACTCTAACACTAATTTCCACCCTCTAACAATATAAAGAACTCAGGTCCCAGAGAGTTTGAGTTTGTTAAATTACAACATTTCTTAGCTAACCAAGTGATCTCCCCCAAGTCATGATTAGCAATGAAAAATTAAACACCAGATAAATATGGCTTCATAAACAAATTAGCCCAATCACAGTATGAAATAAAGCCTAGCATATCTTAACACTTTAAAGAAACTGAATCCATTGTTAGATGATCCAGAGTAAAACTGTGCCTGCTTTCATGATGGAAGGATTAAAAAAAAATTCGTATTTACCATAGAACTAAAGGAGGTTAGGTTCAACCAGTAAAGCAATGGTGAAACTGCCAACATATTAAGTTCTCCCAACCAAAACCACCAGTAGGCCCTATAATTAAGTCTTCAACTCAGCTGGAGGATGTAGCTAGCAGAATAGATGAGGGAGAACCAGTGGGTGTGGTGTATTTGGATTTTCAGAAAGCCTTTGATAAAATCCCACATAAGAGGTTAGTGCGCAAAATTAAAGCACATGGAATCGGGGGTAATATATTGGCATGGATTGAGAAAGAGTTAGCAGACAGGAAACAGAGTAGGAATAAATGGGTCTTTTTCCGAATGGCAGGCAGTGACTAGTGGGGTATAGCAGGGATCAGTGCTTGGGCCCCAGCTACTCACAATATATATATATCAATAATTTGGATGAGGGAACCAAATGTAATATTTCCAAGTTTGCCAACAACAAAAAACTCTGTGGGAATGTGAGTGGTGAGGAGGATGTTAAGTGGCTCCAAGGCAATTTAGACAAGTTGAGAGAGTGGGCAAATACATGGCAGATACAGTATAACATGGATAAGTGTGAAGTTATCCACTTGGGTAGGAAAAACACAATGGCAGAGAATTATTTAAATGGTGATAGATTGGGAAATAATTATGTACAAAGGGACCTGTGTGTTCTTATACACCATATCACTGAACGCAAACTTGCAGGTGCAGCAAACAGTTAAGAAGGCAAATGGTATGTTGGCCTTCATTGCAAGAGAACTGGGTACAGGAGCAAGGATGTCTAACTGCAGCTGTACAGGGCCTCGGTGAGACCACAGCTGAAGTAGTGTGCGCAGTTTTGGACTCCTTACCTAACAAAAGATATACTTGCCATAGAGGGACTGCAGTGAAGGTTCGCCAGACTGATTTCTGGGATGGCAGGATTGCCTTAAGAGGAGAGATTGGGTCGAATAAGCCAATATTTATTGGAGTTTAGAAGAATGAGATGGGATCTCATTGAAGCGTATAAAGTTCTGACAGGGCTGGACAGACTGGATGCAGGGATGATGTTCCCTTTGGCTGACAGGTGTCCAGAACGAGGGGTCACAGTCTCAGGATTAAGGGTAGGCCATTTAAGATTGAGATGAGAAGAAATTTCTTCATTCAAGAGTGGTGAACCTATGGAATTCTCTACCACACAAGGCTGTGGAGTCCAAGTCACTGAATATATGTAAGAAGGAAATAGATAGATTTCTAGACTATGAAGGCATTAAGAGGTATGGGGAGAGAACAGGGGTATGGCACTGAGATAGGAGGATCAGCCATGATCATATTCAAGGGTGGAGCAGGCTCGAAGGGTTGAATGAGCTACTCCTGCTCCTATTTTCTATGTTTCATGAATTTGTTATCACTGCTTTAGAAAAAAATTTCCACACCTATTTTGAAATGTTGTGCATTGATTTAAGAACTGGGGGGGGGGGAAATGAGGTAGAGGGACAAGAGAATGCTGGAAAAAGACAATCTTATCCCATAAATGTAATAACTGATTAACATGACAGAAATATACTATACGATATTGAATTTAAAAGAGAACCGATAATTCATATTGCACCCTCCACCAGATATCTGTGCTCAGCTAACCTCACTGAGTGAATTTTGTCAGGTAATTGCATCTCTCCTAGGTCAAGAGTGAAGTGCCTCAGATTAGGAACAGAAAAACTGAGAGGGCCGTCTCATTCTGCAGAACTGTGTCGACTTAATCATGTAAAGCAGCTCATCCTGCTAGAGAAGGAAACATGCCAACGAACCAAAAATGTACAACCTTACAAGAAAACGAATTTAAAAGCATACTAAAAGAATGCCCTGCAGTGCTGCAAAGAAGAATAAAGTGAAAACTGAATTTAATAAAAGAACACAATAAGAAACCCATTGTACATACATAAATCGTTTTACTGGGGCGAAGTATAATTCCACTAGATGGTGAAAAAATAATCACAGATAACTGACCAGACGAAGCAAGATAATGAAAAGATTGTGGTAACTGGGTTGTAGCAGTCGCTTTCTGACAAGATGGCTGCTCTATTTCACTCAGTACTGCACAGAAAAATTTTTTTCCTTGAAAAGGTATGATGAATTTATACTGCTCACCAAACAACATCTAATATGCTGTGTGCAACCTCTCTGCCAACCTCTTGCAAATGTAGATACAACTACAAACTTAACTCAAGAAAAACTGAATGATAAAGAATTACCACATTCAAGAAAGCATGTGGCTTCTCCTTTTCAATTTCAACACCATCTGCAGTTGCAGGAGCACATGCCAATTCTTCCCTGCACATGAATACAATGGTTTCTTGTCCAGGGTTATCTCCTGCTTTGGGCTGATGCAGGATTTCAAAAATGGCAGCCACTTAAGAAACATCAAGTTTCAAGGCAGGACTTCCTAAGATGCAGGGAGAAGCCCTCAATATTATTCAATTGTTTTCAACAGAAAGCACCATAAAAGCCTAAAGTGAAATGTCTACATCTCTTACCAAACTTACGATGAGAATAAAGAGGTGTCATCAAGCAACTTCGCTGTCTAAAAGCATATAAAAAGGTACCTAAACACTTACTTGTTGACTCATATGGACTATGAGCAGTTTCAATGTGGCACTGTAGCTGGAATGGTGTGGGGAACTGACGGTGACAGTGCTGACAAGTGGTGTGGTTTTCCCAGCTCTCACTGCTCTGCTTCTCTAATTCCATGTGATGCTTCATGTGGTTCATAAACCTAACAATGACGAGGCAACTCATAAAGCACTTATCTTTAGTTGCAGCTTTAAACGTTATATTGCAAGGTGAAATAAACTCTAGTAACTAAAAACCTCAAAGTTGGACTTTGCAAAATGCATAGCATACTTTTTAAACAATTTTAAATTACTGAATTTTAATTATAAAAATAATGAAAAATTAAGTCAGCATAATCATCCTATTTTACAATTTATAATCAATCTTTATTTATAAAGATAAAAAGTTAAGTTCAGAGAGGCTCCATTCTAAACACAAAGTCTTGTGTGATAAAAGGTGACAGAAGCAAAAATAAAAACAGAAAATGCTGGAAATACTCAGACTGGCAACATCTGTGGTGAGAGAAACAGAGTTAACATTTCAGGTTGATAATCTTTCATGGGAACTAGTTTTGTTTCTTCTTCCACAAATGTGCCAGGCCAACAGTAATTCCAGCATTTTGTTTTTTTCCCCCCTGATTTCCAGCATCCATGGTATTTTGCTTTCATGACAAAATGGAGAACCTGCTCACAGTGTTACAACCTTAACATTAATGATTTTTATCACATGCTGAATTTACCCTGTGATTTAAGAGTTATATGGTCAGTGAAAGCAGAAAACAGCATATTAACTAAATCCACTGTGAATAACTCAGACCACTGCAGTAACTTATAATTCATCATATGAAGGAAACAAAATTTCGAAGTGACACATAACGTGACTTTGTTGCATGAATCCAGATCATTAGGATCCCAATATTTACTGGGGCTGGATTTCAAAACATGGGGGTGGGGGTAGGAGTTTCGATCAGAAAGCCTGGCACTTGCAATTCTGGAAAAAAAATAAATCAGGCTCCTTGCCCAGACACCTGCCTGATTGACAGGATTGGCTTCCTGATGGGCAGGGAAAGCTCCAGAAAACACTGCAGCCTGGAAGCAGATAAGTTTCCATTGATCAGTGTACAGTGTGGTTTGGATGATCATGGATGGGTGATCCTCGCTGATTGAGCAGACATCAGATTCAGAGATTGGGGTGGACAGGGAAGTAGGTTTTCTCAGTGGGCCAGGGGAAACACTTCTGCTCCTCCTGGTTCACAAGCAGTGCTGACAAAGCAATCCTCACCTCCTTTAACCTGCCAGGTTTTCCCAGGCCCACTAAGTCCAGCCAGCCAGTGTGATAGCTGGAAGAGAAATAAAATCTGAGGCACGTATCCTCAGTAAAATATTTAAATAAGTAACCCACCTTGGGGGAGAAGGCTGTCCTGTCTTTGGTAAATTGGAAGTGGGTGGGTTCCTTTTTACAATCTAACATCAGTGCTGATTCAAATCCACCCATCCTTAGTAGGGTTAAAATTACCCCCTCTATGTCTTAAAAATGTGCCTTAAATTATAACACTTTTTCATACAATTATTAATATAATTTGAATATTTACTGAGTGTATTTGTCACCCAGATATTTGATATACATGGAAACTCATTCCCATGCTTATAACTGTTCAAATTAAGTTACTAAGAAATCCAAGCAGATAAAGTTTTTCTCTGCCTGACACAGAGTGAACATTCTCCATCCATTAGGGGAAAAACTTATTTACCCACATCCAAAGAACTGAGGTTGGCAAGGTCACAAGCTTAGTGAATCTCAAATGTGCAGAGGACACTGCAAATGTTAAGCAACTAAAACCATTCAGCCTCCATAGAACATTATAAGCTTCTCCATGCTTGTCCAAGTAGGACACCCTATCAGTTAATGCCGATAGCTTATAGGAGTTATCTCGAGCCAGTGTGGGGGAAGAATCCCAGTCCCATGGCTCTGCAGTTTAAATATCTTAAGTAGCTTCTAGGTCAAGGTTAATTTTGAATAAACTACATCACCAGAAAATAATGTTCCAAATAGGGATATACTGGCTTAAATCCCAAGCAAAATACATATTATATTCTATTGCAAGTTTTCAGTGTTTTCTATTTTAATGCATGCACGTATTTATACGACAAAAGTGATATACAGTGACTAACCAATGAGTAAGCCTTAACACACGTGGTGTACTCTGCACATCACCATGGACCTCTTTTTTGCTGTTTACACAAAGGCAGTTCTTCTGTATTTGACATTTTATAGCTTGCTGCTTTGGATTAGAAGGATAAGCAAATAGATATGATGTCGGTTGGGGGCCATTAGTTTTTCCAAAAGTGGCAGTCAGGTGTTTAAATAAATAAACGACCATAAGCAGATACACTGAGAGGAGGTGAATAGTGATGTGTTAATTCCTAACGTATGACAAATTGACCAAAATGAGAGCATACTCATACAGAAAATGTACTTTCAAATTTATTATTTCTCAGTCAGGAAACTCTTAAAAGTATTCATTAAACTCCAGCTGCTCTAAAGACAAATCACTAGCACATCTACTTAGGTCTCTGCTTCTAAGTACATATAATAGCGATTAAAATACTCTCAATTACGTGTAGCTTTTGCTTTATTTAAGAAAGTTCACCTCACCTATTGGTACTACTCGGCTCAGTTTATCATGCAACCTGTGCTCTCAAAAGCCATAGCCATATTTCAATTTTCACATTTTGCTATTTCAGCTTCCCTTAAAGGATTCTTATTCAGGGCAACTATGACCTTAACTGCCAGCAAGTGACTGTGAAACAAACGGGTATAGCTGTTAAAACAGCTTACAGAAGCCTTTTTGCTGCATTTTAAAGTAAAGTTATTCAATCAAAAGAGCAGTTCTTGCACTGTGTGAACTACCAACTATTTTTCACTGTACATCCCTGAAGGGAATTCCACTGAAATCTGTTGATAATGCTATCAATCTGTACAGAAAATGGTAATGAAGGTTGTGGAGTATTACACCATATACTCATGGTGCAGCATAATCACCCTTGAGGGTTCTTCTAAGTACGCTCACCAAATTTGGTTTTCTGATGGTGTTTGAGTTTTAATTTCCTTTCAATAGTACTGAAGCCATTTTGTTTCTTAGCACTGAAATAGAACACAATGTGCTGCCAAGTATGCAAAAAGCATCACACATAGCAAATGGAAGTAAAACGAAAACATATTTTAGGCTACTGAGTTCACTCTCATATACAATGGGCACCTAGTTAAGTGAAAATTAATTTAGCAGTTACTTTCACGAACAAGAAACCACTGTGCAATATATCTGGAACAGTACTTTGTTTAAAAAATTGCCTGTTTTATCCCATCAATTTACATTTCACTAAAGGTGGAGATGGAGCTAACAAGTGGGCTCTCCAGTTAGCCATTCAGTAATTAGCTATTTTAAAATATTCAATAATGACCCAGGGTAACTATTTATTGATTTCTCGATCTTGCAGGGAAGTGCTTCATTTTACTGAACATTCTGTAGTAACAGACAGACAAAATGGGGAAGGTCCCATGTTGAAAATTGTGGGCACAAACCTGTATTCTACAACTACTGGACTAATTTTAACCATCTGGTACTTTTCCTTTTGATCATAAAACATCCTCACATGGCTCAGAACTCTACTGAAGGTAATACTATATATATATAAAACACTGTTAGGAAATAGAGATAGCTTAAGTAAGTTATATTGGTATTTGTGGGTGCTAGGAATGAGTTTTAGCTTTAAGCTTAAGTTTGATTTGTATTTCTGTGTCTCTGTGTTAAGAGGTCAAGTTGAGTTTTAGTTTCACTGTAAAAGGTGCTAATGAGAGTTTTACGACTCAAAGTTAAGTAAAGCAAACAAGAGTAAAAAAAACTTGGGCTGTACCTAGCAACAGAGGTCCAGAGAGGCAGACCCCTACCACAGACACACACAGAAGAAACTAGAAACAGCATTTTGATTTGGAAGCTGTTAGAGTTCAGCTGGTTTTGAAAGTAGCTGCCAGAGACTGTAGCAAAAGGGACAGATAGCAAGTTCCAAGCTAAAGAAGAAAGTCCCCAAAATTCAGGGGAGTGGAACAGGAGGTGAGGAAAGATCCATTACATCTGTCTGGAGTGGCATCTGTCACTTGGTTTCAGAGTGTGGTGTGTTTGACCACAGGTTTCCAATTGGTTGACATGGACTATACTTACTGTGAACATTAGAGTATAAGATAATTTTTGGAACTTGTGTTATCCTTACAAATCTGTATTTATCTGTAAAGGTATAGTTGTGGGTGAAGGAGTAACATAATATAGTTCATCTTTCCTTGTTTAATAAATGTTTTATGCTTTTGTTAAAAGTTCATCACATGCCTCCTATGACTCTGTTCAGTAGCTACTCTCCACGCATCTAAACAAACAAATAGAAGTTAGATATATCAAGCTGGGTTCCCCTCCTGTGGTCAGGCTTGTGCAGTGGTGACCTCAGCTGGGGATCATAATGCAAAAATTGAGACTTTTTCCAATGGTCCTCATGCAAACATTAATTGACTTGTCCAGTTATTCCACGGGCAGCTCAGTAAGAGGGAGGTGGTGAGGATGAAAATTACAAAAATTATACAAAAGGGAAATAAATCGAGTCCTAATAATCCCTCATTATAGCCCTCCCTATGAAAATGGTAAAAATAGCAGCACAGCAGGTAATGTTTTGCCAAGTAAAAAAACTAAGAGCACAGTCAAAAACTGAGCATTATAAAGATTTGGTGAGGTATGTTGCTAAAAAGGATATTGCAGCTTGCATTTAGATCAACAGACTTTCTTCAGCTTTTTCAAAAGAAGCTTTCGTTTGACACAAATAAATTATTCTTGGAATGCCAAACTCAAAATTTTAATTGAAATGAGGACATGATCTATACACGCAAAACATTCCTTCAACAAGACATATCAAGATCTCCACATAAATGTTTTCTGTAATGTCATGAAGTAACCATTTCTGTTCTGACCACGTTGCCAATCTCAATCCTTTGTTTCTTATTTTTATTATAATGCACATATTGCTCGGTCCTTCAGATCTAACCTTTATTTTTGCTCTCTCAAAAGCACCAAATCAGATACTTGTTGCATCAGCCAACTTTCCTTGCACCAGGATTTCCATATGTTTACTGTAATGCCGATTGAAACTTTCTCTCAAAAATCTATGCCTGCTTGAAAGATCTAGTCACATCAGAGACATTTCAAAATACTCTATGGGCCATTTTCAGTGAAGTATAATAGACTGGGTTTAAAAAAACTACACCCACTGGATTTGGTTGTGAGTAAACCCACAGGTACAACAATAAGAATTCACTCAATTTCAAAATGGTGGCACAATGTAAAGCACAACAATGAGTGATAGCATGAAATAGTGGGGCAGAACTTCCCACATCTCCCAAACCCAAGGTTCCTAACTAAACAAGTGGAATGAGAATCACTGCAAACCACTCTCATGGAGCCCAGTTCAGACTAGCATCGATCAGAGTTCAAACAACAGTAATCCACAGCTGGTGCAAAATCTACAAACACAGGGATTCTTGGTCAAAGTGATTAAAAGACTTCCGTTTTTTTTCCTTGCACTTCAATTTATGGTTATTTTAAACTAGATTGCAGATTTAACAGAATAATAAATGATAAAGCATTTAATTAAATAAATTCTCATTTGAATAACATTCTGTTTTCAAAATATGGTATAAGCCCTACATTTGGGCAGTTAATTTATGCAGGAATAAGATACCTTATGTTATTCTTAAGGATCTTCAGACAACTGTAGCACTTGAATGTTGTATTCGTCTTCTGATCTTGTTGATTCAGGTGAGCATCACCATCATCTTTTCCATAGTAAAAATCATTGACCAACATAATAAGTTTCCCTTTATCAATCTCTAACACTTTGTTTGACGATTGTTCGGATGATGGTACAGGACAGTAGCTGGACACCAGATCTGGACAACAGAACTCAACAGGTACAAACAAATAGTGTTATCAATTATCTGAGTTTTCAAGGTAAATAATTATAATATGAACACGATGTTTTAATGGTTGTGCATAATACAAGTTAAGGGGAAGCAGTAACCTAGTGGTAATGTTACTGGGCTCGTAATCCAGAGACACGGGGTGGGATTCAAATTCAATAAAAATCTGGAATTATGAGTCTAATGATGATCTAATGACGACGATGAAACCATTGTCAATTATCGTAAAAACCCATCTGGTTCACAATTGCCCATTGGGGAGGAAATCTGCCTTCCTTACCTGGTCTGGCCTACATGTGACTCCACAGCCACAGCCCTCTGAAATGGCCCAGCAAGCCACTCAGTTGTATAAAACTGCTAAAAAGTCTATAAGAAATAAAACCGTACGGACCACTTGGCATAGACTTCTGCACCAGAAACGATAACAGCAAAAACACTGCAGCGGTTCAACGCAGCAGCTCACCACCACCTTCTCAAGGGCAATTTGGATGGGAAATAAATGATGGCCTAGCCAGCGATGCCCACATCCCATGAATGAATAAAAGAGTTAAAACAAACATATGCCACGAGAACAAAATGTTGATTAACAAAAGGCTCATAATCATAGAGTTTTGTCCCCTCCAAAGATAGCGCTTGTAAACCGAAAAATCTTGAAGCTTATGTTCAATCATTTGCATGCATAATCTCAATTCTAGCACACTCATCCCTCTTATTCCTTGTTGAATAAATAATCATCATCAAAATACTTACAACCATATGCTGCCGTAAAGAATCCAAGACATTGAAGTGAATGTTGCACTTTGGACAAGCCCTTGGGAACGGTACTCCATTTTTAATATTACTTTGCGATCCTGTCAAAATAATTTCATTGTTTAAATAGCAAACTAAAATGAAATGCTCAGCTGATCTCGGTCCTCAATGGTTACAAGGGGTGGAGTAGAACCGACATGATCTTCTCTCGATCATCTGCCTTCTCAATTATCCACCAAAATATTTGCAAGAAAAAACAATGTACAAATATTCACTTCCAATGCACAGCACATTCAGCCCTCATTCCTGTGACTAAACCTAAACCAATCATATAGTCCAAAATGTTAAATTCACTTTCTATTTGCTTTCACTCTAGTTCCTAGAATGTCACTGGAGCACAATTGAGAAAACAAAGAAATGTGTTTAACATTGCAAGCTTTGATGATCATGAACAAATAGCAAAACATGAAGGAATTGGAATGAGAAAAAAACATCTCCCCAGTGTCCTGATGAACAATACCAGCTAACAGCATGTTGACTTACTGTTCATTGCATGATTGCTGAAATGTTGCTGTTACAGAATGGCTGCTATGTTTGCCTACAACAAAAGTTACTATACCTCAACAATAATTAATTGCGTAAGGTTCCTCAGAAATACTGATGTGAGAAGTGCTAAATAAAAAATAATTTTATTTACAGTATTGGTATATAAACATAAACGATCGACAATGTTTTTCAGATTTGAATTATTCTATCAATAATATCGTTTCTTTCAGACCAGGTCTTACAAGTTCTCTATGGAAATGCAGAAAGTGAAACTCTCGCTTACAGAGAACTAGGGTCAATTTTTAAGCATTGCGCTACTCAACATAAATGTGAATACCTGCCATACCAACATATGGAGCAACAGTGGATAAAGCTGAAATTCTTTCAAGCAACATTCATGGCACAGCTGCTGGCTAAATTAAAACCAAACCCCAACACTGCCTTATTAACTGAACTACAAGCTAAGGACATAAGGTGCTGTAGCCTTTAGGGAAAAAAAAACTGACCATCCATCGCAATGATGAAAACATCTGGAGACTCCACACCTATTCTCAAACTAAGTACAGTAAACCATTTCAACTTCAAAGGCAGATGAGTTACTGGGAGGTTTGTGTACTCTCTCTGACAGCTTTGACTTCTGACATCTTTGCATCTTCCTAATGAAGTCTCTCAATGTGCTCAATGCCTTCCCGAATGTATCTTCACCAATTTGGTCGGTCACAAGCCAGGGTCTCCCTGGAGTCAGTGGGGAAGTTTGGCCTCTTGAGGGATACTTTGGGGACACCCCTAATGCCTTTCTATTGCCCTCCTGGAAATCACCTGCCATGACCAAGTTCAGAGTATAGCAGTTGCTTCAGGAGTCTGGTGTCAGGCATACGACCGACGTGTCCTACCCAGCGGAGCTGGTTTTGAACAATTAGCACCTTGATGCTGGGCATGTTGGCTTGGGAAAGGATGCTGCTGTTGGACTACATTTCTTACCACCAGATTTTGAAGATTTTACGAAGGCACTGCTCATGATGCTTCTCATTACCCATTCGCAAAGTATGAAAAGCATAAGCTGCTTCAATCACAGTACAGTGCTTTGAGGTGCCTGCTGTAGGTTGTCTAAGTCTCCGAAGCATAAAGGAGCGCAGATATCACTGCTGCCCGCTAAACCATGAGGTTATTCTCAGGTTTGAGATCTTAGTCTTCAAATACTCTCTTTCTCAGTCTTTCGGAAGCTTAGCTGGCTCCCAAGATATGGAGAATGATCCATATTTTCCAGGATCTTACCACTGATCTTAATTGTCAACAATCAACAAATCAAGTGGCACTTACTCAGAAATAATCTACTCACTGACACTCAGTTTGGGTTCTGTCGGGGCCATTCAGCTCCTGATCTAATTACAGCCTTGGTCTAAACATGGACAAAAGGAGCTGAATTTGAGGCGAGGCAAGAGTGACTAGCTCTGACATCAAGGAGACCAAGTCAATGGGAATCAGGGGGGAAAATCTCCACTGGTTGGAGTCATACCTGGTAGAAAGGAAGATGGTTGCGGTTGTTGGAGGTCAATCATCTCACTCATAGCACATTACTGCAGCAGTTCCTCAGCCTCATCATCTTCAGCTGCTTCATCAATTGCCTTCCCACCATCATAAGGTCAGAATGTTTGCTGATGGTTGCACAATGTTGATCACCATTCGCGGCTCCTTGGATACTGAAGCAGTCCGTGTCCATATGCAGCAAGACCTGGACAACATGCAGGCTTGGGCTGATAAGTGGCAAGTTACATTCGCGCCACAAGTGCCAGTCAATGACCATCTCCCAGGAGAGAATCCAACCATATCCCCATGACATTCAATGGCATGACCATTGCTGATTTCCCCAATATCAACATCCTGGGGGTTACCATTGACCAGAAACTGAACTGGAATAGCCATATAAATACTGTGGCTACAAGAGCAGGTCAGAGGCTAGGAATCCTGCAGCAAGTAACTCACCTCATGACTCCCCAAAGCCTGTCAACCATCTTCAAGGCCCAAGTCAGGAGTGTGATGGAATACTCTCCACTTGCCTGGATGAGTACAGCTCCAAGAACACTCAAGAAGCTCAATACCAACCAGGACAACAGCCTGCTTGATTGACACATCATCCACCACCATAAGCATTCACGCCCTCCACCAACGATGCACTGTGACAGCAGTGTGTACCACCTATAAGATGCACTGCAGCAACTCAACAAGGCTCCTTTGATAGAACCTTCCAAACCCACAGCCTCTACCACAGAGAAAGACAAAGGCAGCAGACGCACAGGAACACCACTACCAGCAAGTTGCCCTCTAAGCCACACATCATTCTGACTTGGAACTACATCGCTGTTCCTTCACTGTCACTGGTTCAAAATCCTGGCACTCCCTTCCTTATCAAATGGTGAAGCAAGCTGGAAGGGCCGAATTACCTATTCCTGTCCCCGTTTCTTATAATCTTATAAAACTGCTGCACACTGGGTTTTATAGATATAAGATTTGTAACACTATTTACCTATGACTTAACAAAACTTATGATAGAACTACAATTGTTCTTAGTTTTGAATCCTCAGTGGATTTTTACTATTTATGCAAGGATACAGTTCCTTTATTTATTCATTTTTTTCTGCTCTCTGCAAAATCTTCATTCTCTTTCATAGTGCTTTATGCAAATGTAAAAGATATTTTTCTTCTGAACTTCCAGGGATGACATTGTTGTCTTTGCTGAAATTGTCCTGAGCGTAGTGCTATACCCCAGGAAGTTAAGCAGGGGGCCATTCACCATGCTGACAGTTTGACTGTCCGCTCCAACTGCATACTGGAATTAGGCCTTGAACATCACTATCCAACCCTCTTAATACAAAAAAAAACTTTTAGCTGTATGAAAACACTTAAGAAAATGCAACTCCTTTTAACGTTAATAGCTCTATACCTAATTGTACCACTTCGCCATCTGTCTCAACTTGTCCAATCACTCTGTTATGACATCTAATCCTGGATGAGCAGCAATTTCCTCAATTGAGTTAATCATTGGGAAGACTGAAGCTATTATACCTTCAGCCTCTGCTGTAGACTCTGCACTCCTGCCACTAATGCCATCCCCTTTCCCCAGCCACTATTCACAACTTCCGCGCCCTATTTGATCCTGAGCTGACCTCTGAACCACATATCCTCTCCATTATGAAGATCACCTACTGCCAACCTGTAACATCACCCAACTCCACCCTGTTTCACTTCATCTACTGATACTTAATCTATGTTTCAGTAGCCTCAATACAAAATTATTTCAATGATCACCTGGCCAGTTTTCTATCCTATACCCTCATCCAAAACTCAAGTGCCTATATTCTATCCTGTTCAACCATGACCCTTTTGCACACTGAACCCCTACAATGATCAGTCCAACACTTCAAATTTAAAATTCTCATCCTCATGTTTTAATGGCCTTATTTTTCCCTAGCTCTATAACCTCATCCAGCCATACAACCTATGCTGAAAATAAACCTTGCCATATTGCAAGAGTGGCACCTTGGGTATTTACAGTCCACCAATATGAATATTCAGCTACAGCTATGGGTGTGCTTGAAGCTTTGACAATTTTGAAAGAAAAACAAGAGCTTGTTAACAGAAGTAATAAATATCATAAAACTGTCTACTGTGTTAACTTAAGGAATAATGAAAAGTGGTTACTATTAACCACAGGGAAAACTGAGGGCTGGCTCCAAACAGCGGTGTGATAGAAATGTAAATCTTGAGCTGAAACCTGCAGAATGTGGAAGATGCAAGAGCGAAGGAAATACGTGTATCTCAAGTTCAAATGTGAATGACCATGAGTATCCAGGCATTCTACATTTACCAATGATGGCTTTGCACAAAATTTTCTTTCAATGTAAATAATTGAGTTTAGTGAATAAAGTACCTTTTGATGCACTGCTATATGATGACAACATTGCAGGACAACTGGTTGAAGATGGTGATAAAATTGCTGGATTGCTTCCCGATCCAACTTCAATGCTTTTTGATTTCTTTGAAGAAATATTGTTGATCTCACAGATTGCTGGGCGCTTGTTGCTGACATTCGTGCTCTGGGCTGCATTTGCTAAGATGAAGAAAATAAATGGTTCATTACAGTGGCTAAAAATATATTGAAGTGTCAAATTCATGGAGTCTGTAATGAAAAATATTTCTTATCACCATTATATTTTTATATCATGAGTTGCATTAAACAACTTGATCAAATGGTTCAGTACATGCCCCATTCACATTTAATAAATTTGATTGTTTGAGAGTTAAGAAATTATCTTTTAAAATAATTAAAGGATGAACAGAGTTTGTTGGGATTTGTGGGGAGAAGAGGAGGAAATATTATACGTAATATTTCCTTAAGTTCTTAGAAAAGAATGATCTGTTCCCTGAAATGAAACGTTTATATCATTAGACATTTGAAAATAGTTCATACTTGGTCTCCTGAATGGAGGATGCTAACTTGGAATAATTTATCGTGAGACAGTACCTACCAACATGATCAGCATCTTTGCTGTTCCCACTGCTGATTTGTAGCTTCCATTTGGGAATGCTTGCCAACCTGAATCACGTCTAATTTCAGTAGCAGAGTCAACATTCAGAAATACAATGTTGCCACCCTCCACTCTCCTCCCCAGCATTTATGTAGAAAGAGATGCCCCCATTCAAACTGTTACACTGGCATTTATCTATGTGGAAATGGCACAAATACGTATTCACAAAAAAGCAGGATGCATTGAACCCGACCAATTATCACCATAGTAGCCTCCTCCCAATCATCAGCAAGGTGATAAGTCATCAATAGTGTCAGGCAGCAGCATCTAATCAACAATAGCTTGTTCTCCAACACTCAGTTTGGGTTTGCCAAACACAACTCCAGGCCATATCACAGTTTTGATCCAGAAATGGAAGGCCTGAACACGAGAGAATGAGAGCAACAAAACTTGAGATCAATTGGAAATATGAAAAAAAACCAGTGGTAGGAATCATAACTGACACAAGCATAACCACTTACTGTGTAAGAAGCTAATCAACATAACCTCAGCCCAGCACTGCAGGAATTCCTCAGGGCAGTGTCCTCAGCCTAACCATCTTTAATTGCTTCACCATAAGGTGACAAATGGGCCAGTCACAGTTCAGGATCTTTTGGACTACTTTTCCACAGAAAGGATTTGGAAAAAAATAATTATTTCTTTACATTAAGTTTTGAAAGCGAAGTCTTCTCACTCAAGTTTAAAGAAAAAATGGTATAGAGATAAAAGATGGTTCAAAAAAAATGCAAATTTTCCCAAAGATGGTTTAAAAAAATACAAGCAACTATGTTAGCCTATTTTTTAAATTATCCATAAAGACCTCATATAAAATTTTGTTGAGCAGTCTATGGTCCTGGATGCTCAGTATGCAATGTGTGGTGGACCTTCTTTGTTGGTTGTGAACACAAAGGTAAAAAAGGTAGAGACCAAGGTAGGCAGACAAGTCCAGCAAAGGCTTTGAAGTTTTTATTAGAATTTTAAAACAGGAAGTTATGAGGACAAGCTTTGGCCAGGCTCAGAATGCAATGTAGGAGCGCGGTTCACAGTTAATTTGAAGTTAAACAAGACTACCCATATATGTGGGTGAGAGCACTATGTGTATTGTTTCATCTGTAGAAATAGGATGTTGAGCAAGGTGAATCTATTCCATTATGTAAGGAGCATGGGATCCACATACAGAAGTGACTATTGCCACTGAACTTGAGAAAATATTTATGATGCTCCAAACAGGGCTTTTTGCTAAAATTTCCAGTATTCAATTTCCTCCAATTTCACCGGTCATGAAGCAGCTCATGCCAGCCTATAGCAGGGCCTGCACAACATCCAGGCTTTGGATAGTGAATTGCAGGTAACATTTGTACAACTTAAATGCTGCACAATGATCATATTCAACAAGAAAAAAGCAACCATCATTGCCATGTCTTGTTCGAGCTATATTAAATGGTCACCAATGTCCAGGGGCCTAATTAGACCAACCATATAAAGACTGGGACCAAAAGAGCAGGACAGAGATTGCATATTCTATAAACAATGGCTCAAATTATAACTTTTCAAAGCCTCTCCACTACTTTCAATGCGTGAGTCAGGAATATGATAGAAAATGTACCTTTCATTAAATGGGTGCCACTGCAACAACACACAAGCTCAAAACCATCCAAGACAGAGCAGTCCTTCTGATTGGTATCCCTGCCATTTGACTCAATATTCACAACTTATCCATCAATGCATTATGGCTGAAATATATTCAATGAACTGGATGCATTGCAGATACTCTCAAAGTTTATTTCAATGGCATTTCCCAATTCTGTGACCTCTGCCACTGAGAAAGACAAGAGCAACATGATGGAACACAATGATCCAAAACATGCGCTTATAACGAGGGAGAAACTGTCAAGTGTCTCCATAATTACTGTGTAAAGCTGACAGCAACGTCTGGCATCTGCACGTGCGCAGTGAAACGCGGAGATTTGGAAATTACTGTTAATGACACTCCACTCCTCCACAGGGTATGCTGTTGCAGGCTTCACTGATGCAATCAACACAAAATCAGTGATTTGACATAAACCTCATTTCTTTACATACTATTCTTGCTGTGAAAACAATTGAAAATGTTAAGCCTTGTTGAACAAGGCTTAACTGAGCTTTTTGTGGCATACTAAGCATAATCAACGAACAACCTCTGCCACTGAAGAAAAAAATTACAAGTGTGCAGTGTCCCTTGGAATGACATGCAAATTTCATTGATGGTTAAAATAGCAATTTTATTTCAAAATAAAAATTATGCTTTTTGTAACTTCTATCTTAATCCCATGTGTACATCCTAATCATGAAAATTTAAAAATGAATTATAATCCTTGTTTCTTACTTCTTAGTTTGTACTACGTGAGAATGGTTGACGACGTTACTATTTATGGATAACACACCCCATGTGGAAGGCACCAGATTCAAACTCACATCAGAACTGGGGGAATCAATGTTCTAGATCTTTATAGGCAGTTTTCTTAAGGAGTCAGCAGCAAGCACCCTTCTTTCAGCACTGACCACAAAATCCAGGCCGACATCTTACAAGTTTCTCACAAAGTCATACATCATCCTGACTTGGACAAAAATCATGATTACTTCAGTGTTTCTGATTCCAAGTCTTGGAATTCTCTAGTTAACACCGTTTGAGAGCACAATCATGGCCAGGGCGACAGCCATTTGTTCCCCTTGTGGGAGAGTCTAGGACCAGAGGACATAATCTCAGAGTAAGGGGGGTACCATCTTAAAACAGAGATGAGGAGGAGGAATTTCTTCTCTCAGAGGGTAGTCAATCTGTGGAATTCTTTACCGCAGAGGGCTAGAGGGGCTGGGTTGTTAAGTATATTCAAGGCTGAGATCGACAGGTTTTTAATCAGTAATGGAATCAAGGGTTATGGGGAAAAGGCAGGAAAGTGGAGTTGAGGATTATCAGATCAGCCATGATCTCACTGAATGGCAGAGCAGATTCGATGGGCTGAATGGCCTAATTCTGCTCCTACGTCTTATAGTCTCATTAAAAGAGAAGACCCACAACTACTTTCTCAGAACAACTAGGATGAACAGTGAAAAAAGGATGACCCTTGTCGTCGTCCATGGCCACTACAACCGTGCATTTGCAAGCTGGAAACAGCCCTGACTCCAAAGCTGACTGATGCTATGCAACCCTATGCTATCTTGTAGCTGCACATGCCTGAGGGGAGATGATGCAGCCATCTGACTCTATAATTATAGGGACCTTGCAAATGAAACTCCTCACTGTTGTTGCCAAGTAGCTGTACAAGAGTCTGCAAGTAATGGTTGCTGGTGTCTTAACAGGTGCAAGCAATCAGGATACACAGTCTTCTTACATGCAGTGCACTGAAAACAGTGCCATAAAGTGATTTGCGTCCTTCCAAGGAAGCATCCAACATCATGGTCAGTCATGCATTCATTAATCTGAGTAGAACCATTGGATCTGTTGCCACAGTTTTCTTTAGGAAGAAATCATCTGCCAAAATGAAGTGCATAAACCATTGCTTGCAGATACAAGTGTGGGGGTATTGCAAGTTGACGAAAACAATTCTCTTCAAATTTAATCTACATTATTCCTCCACAATTCCTCCTCTTTCCAGTCCATTGGTGCCGGTAATGGTGGAGCGAACAAAATTATTTATTTTAAGAATAACTGGCACAATGGTTTACATGGGCTTAGGTGGGAACAGAAAAAAGAAACAAAACCCACGTGTGTGAAATACCTCAGTATTACGACACTCTTTAAAATTAAAAATTTAAAATCTGCCCGATTTTTCAATTTATTGTGACACAGGATGTCAAGTTTCTCCAATGTTATTTATACTGGGCATGCTGCACACATGAACACAGGAAATTGCATGCAAGATGTCCTTCTTCCATTTACAAATTGAAATTAAACTTCTCTCTGCTTGCCCAAGGTTCGTCAGGAAGACAACCAGTGCTGATCATAGCTTCAAACTTCAAGCATGGCCTTCATCACCTTGAGAACTGATTTCACAACTGACCTCATCAACCTCCCTGTCTCCACCATCCACAAACTTTAACTAACGCAAAACTCCAAATGCTCTAATTTCTCCCCTGCACAAAGACTGCAAACTCTTCAACCACTGGCTAGCTGCACCCCAATCAATTTCAGCATTCTCCTTTCACATCTTCTAATCCTACAATGCCGTCATTGTCAACTTCTCAGCTTCACATTCTGTTCCTTGGACAATGGATTTCTGCTCCCAATTCCCCTTGCTATACAATCAGATACCAATGTTTCAGTCACTGCACTCCGACCCCAAGTTTCTACCATCTTCTCTTGCCATCTCTCTTCAAAAAAAACTTACAAATTTCTCTCAAGTCTTTTGTTGCTTCAATTCTTTGACTTCCTGCAATGCGAAGAGGACATGGGAAGGTTGCAGATGGATATAGATAGGTTGAGTGAGTGGGCAAAGATCTGGCAAATGGAGTTTAATTTGGGAAAATGTGAAGTTGTTCACTTTGGCAGGAAGGACAAATAAGCAGAGTATTACTTAAATGGAGAATGGCTGCATCATTCTGAGGTGCAGAGGGATCTAGGTGTTCTACTACAAGTCACAAAAGTGAGTATGCAGGTGCAGCAAGTAATTAAGAAGGCTAATGGAATGCTTTGCTTTATTACGAGGGGGACTGAACATAAAAGTCAGGATGTTATGCTTCAGTTATACAGAGCATTGCTGAGACCACACCTCGAATACTATGCGCAGTTCTGGTCTCCTTATTTAAGGAAACATGTAAATGCATCAGAGGCAGTTCAAAGGAGCTTTACTAGATTGATGTTTGGAATGAGTGGGTTGTCTTATGAGGAAAGGTTGGACAGATTGGGCTTGTTTCCACTGGAGTTTAGAAGAGTGAGGGGTGATTTGATCGAAGTATACAAGATCATGAACGGCCTTGACAAGGTAGGAGTTGAAAGGATGTTTCCTCTTGTGGGTGAGTCCAGAACTAGGGGTCACCCTTTTACGACAAAGATGAGAAATTTTTTCTGAGGGTTGTGCGACTTTGGAAAACTCTGCCTCAGAAGGTGGTGGAGGTGGGGTCATTGAATATTTTTAAGGTAGATAGATTCTTGTTAGGCAAGGGAATCAAAGGTTATTGGAGTTAGATGGGAATGTGGAAATTGAAAAACAAGATGATCAGCCATGACCTTGGCAGAGCAGGCTCGAGGTGCCGAATGGTCTACTCCTTTTCCTATTTCTTATGTTATGTTCTTATAAGTATTGGACCAAGAAAAGCAAGTTGCAAGTGTCCAGTGAATGGTCTCAAAGTGATCCCAATCTAAGCTTGGCCAGCATCCTCCCAGTTTAGTGAAGAAATTTAAATAGCTAATAGAAAACCAATATAACCAGAGCAGTGGAACGCAAGACCCGGAGAAATGGTGATGCTTTACAAGGCACTGATTGGGTCATAGTTACAGTAACCTGGTAAGTTTGGAAGTTAATGAGTTACAGTCTAGGCAATTAAAGGGGGTAGCTCAATGACAATCTTAACCACTAAGTGGGAAAGTATAACCACAGAATACAAAGAGAATCAGAGTAGTATAAAGTTAAAATAGTATAGAAGGAAGAATTTCGAAAGTCATAAAACACAACATAAACGGTTAAGCAGGGAACTAGAGGCAAAAATTTTGAGGTGGTTCAAAATAAACTTATCATGCTCCAGATGGAAATTTAGTTTTGGAGGAATAAGTTCTCAAAAGCCCAAAAGACACTCTCTCATTCATGACTTTCCTTAGGCTCATTCTGAATAAAGCCAACACTGGATTTTTAATCAGGTTTCCATAGTGAAGATGCAAAGTCCTGTTGTAACCAGGTTTAGCATAACACAAGTATACTATTCAGAAAATAAAATGTAAACTGTTAACCAATATACTTTAATGCTGTGTGATGTGCATCTTCTGCAATATTCTTAAGTATTCCAGAATGTACAGCAGAAAACAGGCCATTCAGCCGTAATGCTCATGCCTTTATTAATGCTCCACATGAACCTCCTCCCACTCTACTTCATCTATCTCCATCAAAAAATCTTCTATTCCTTTCTCTCTCTTGTGTTTATCTAACTTTCCCTTGAATGCATCTGCTATCCGCTCCTTGTGGTACAGAATTCCACATTCTAACAACTGTCTGCGTAAGAAAATCCCTCTCAAATTCCCTGGTGGATTTATTAGTGATTATGACTCTTAGTTTTGGTCACCTTCACAATTTGAAACATCTTCTCTATGCCTAACTGATCAAACCCTTTCATAACATTAAAGACTTCCAGTAAGTTACCCCTCAGCATACTGGGAAAAGATCACTACATTTACCAACACTAATGATAGGCCCATAGCAATATTGCACCCGATAACTCAAACCAAACTCTGGATGCAATCCAAATTTCAAAGAATCGGGTAATAATTGGACTTGGAGGATTTTATTGATATTCAAGTGGTCATGGCATGCAAATTTCATACTGTTCACCACTGCATGTCTTTGAAATTCAACAATAACTTGCATTTATATAGCACTTTCAACATTAATTAAAATACCCCAAGCTGCTTCACAGAGGCATAATAAGACAAATGTTGACACCACACCAAAGGAGAAGATACTAGAACAGGCAGCCAAACACTTGGTTAAAGAGATAAGTTTTAATCAGCATCTTAAACCTAGTTATCTACACAAAGCTCAAGTGGAATGAAACAGGCATATTTACTGCATTTACTGATTTTTGAATGCAGATCATGAATTTGCATCACATCACACAGTTTTTTTTTGTGAGGAGGGAAAAGCAGCAACTGAGCACAAATAAAAGTGATATAGCTCCATGGAGGAGGTGCACTCTAATAATGCAGAGGATATTCCAGATGTATCTTACCTTTACCTATTCCACTGGCATGGTTAAGGATCTGAGTTGTTTGAAGAGGTTTTGGAGAGTTTCTCTGCAACTTTTGCCCACTTGAACTTGTAGAAACATTCGGTACAGTTGAATTCACTTGAGAGGAATTATAGTTGATATTTGGAATTGCTCTACCAGTAGTAACTGGTCTTAATTGAGAAAGTCCTGTTCTTCCTAACTGTGGTGTGACTCCTGTACATGAAGGAGAAAAATCTTACTCAAAGGTAAAATAACCACAAAGTGCTGAATTATACACAAACAACAGCAATTTTGTTCTTTTTAATTGAGTGCTCTATTTAAACATTATAAATTCCACTTTCAAGCCAGTCATTAGCCCGTTCACTTGAAAAGCCGCTTTCCACAACAAATATACAGAGACATCCTGTCTTAATTATCTTTCTTCTGGACAATTTGCAATTAAATGTTTGTTTACATGAGTTTTTAAAAATCTTTCCTAAATATATTCGACAGTACTTTAGTGATTATTAGTAATACGTATCACAAGTCAGAAAACTTTGAAACACTAATAAATATGTGCAAAATCTCCTGAAATATACCCGAACCAAACAAAATTCACCATCTGAATGTTTTGCATAAAAATAGATTGAAAAATGTTATTAGCATATTTAGTGGGTTAACAGGGGGTTAAAAAAGTACAAGGTGCGCTAGTATCAATTTAAGTGCAAACGAAATAATTTGCATAATCTGGATGCCTTGGCCAAAATTGGAAACTAGCAAATATCCAAGCTTCTATTGTTAGATAATCGAAATAAGTTGGGACACAAGTTCTCGTGCGTGCACAGCAATTTGTTTTTTTAAAAAATCAGTAAAACTAACAAATCTAATAGTTAAGAGTGCTATTTAATATGTAGTCCAGTTTTGTAATGCTATAAAACTGTACAAGTAATAAATCAGCTAGTACTAAGACATTAAAAGGACCGTTTCATTTGCCAGCAGTTCAAAAACAAGTATATTAAATGGGAACCCAGCTGATCAATCAGCATTTGACCAAGACTCCCGCTGAAGATCAATTTTTTGTGCATCAGTATGTTGTTGTCAGTCCAAGAACTTTGTATACAGTAAAACTAATTTTCAATAATAACTGATCTTCTGGTGAACCCCCTATCCAATTGTAAATATCAGAACAGCATGTCAGCAGACAATAATTAAGGTAAGCAATTATTGTTCTTAGCAGCAGTCTACTTCTCTTAAAAAAAACTTCTGTATTAGCACTCATTTCAGATAACTTTGCTATTTGCATAAAACTTATTGTGGACAAACAATAATGTGGATTGTGAGCACAAAGAATTGCAGCTCCACGCTTAGATCAGTAACAACTGCACATTTTAAAAGAGAATGTTTGAGAGATTGAAAAACAAAAAAGTGGCTTGTTCACTATATTTAGTGCCAATTTCCTGTAAAGCAATCCCTTTAGTGCATTTTTTATAAGACATTTCTTTTTTCAATCAAACAAATCTACAAGCAAGTATCCGCAGCCATAATGGCCAATTTTGGGCCAAACTTGCTGGTGTGACAATACAAACTCAAAAACTAATACTGGAGGTACTAATTGACATTTGTACCTCAAAACTTAAGACAGCTGTGGAGCACAAATATCAACTAAAATTCGAAAAATGCATTCTCTTCTCCCACAACTGCAAACATTGAGATAAAGATGGAAATAGAATGCTGAAGGCAGTGCAAAGAAAAACAAAAAGGCTGATCCCTAGTATAATGGGTCTGAGCAATGAAAAAAGATTGGAGAAATCTCATTTTCCAATCCATGAAGGATACATGTAAGATGGTGTAGAACAACATGGGGAAAAAATTAATCCAAACTACAACATTAAACAGTGGAGTAGGGCAAGGGAACAACATATAAACTCGTAAATGGTAATTTTAGGACTAGCGACTGAAGATTCTTCTTTATACTGGAAGCAATCAATATTTGAAATTGACTTCCAAGCAGGGTGGGGCGAGCAAACGTCTCGAAATAATTTAGCAAACATTTCAATGCAGGACAGGAGGCAGTGAGTTGGGTTGCTCTGGAGAGATGAACTAAGATGAACCAAATGGCTTCGCTCTTCTGCAAGTAACCCTTCTTCAGGGAATAGTTTTATTTGGTGGATCGATAATGGTCAGTGAAAAGAACTAGCTCAAAGGTAGCAAATTAATATTTCTCATTCCATGCTTTATGTTCTGATAAAGAATACTGACATATATCCAAGTTTTCTTTATCAGTTACTTTTTTGTGGTTAAAATAAAAGATTGCCAGACAAAAGCAAGTCTCATAAAACATTCATACCGGAAAGGACAGGAACCGTTGATCTGTTTTGAAAGCGAGTTAGACTTGGATTCTGTCTTGCATTGTACGTTCCTCCACCTGAACTCTGAGACACAGTTGTCGATGAACCCATATCTTTTACAGCAAAGCCCTAGCAAAGAGGAAAGATCTTTAATAAAATCAAATACTGTTTTTAAAATTAATTCAAAAGAAAAGTTCGGGTCACATATCATCACACATGACAGCTAAATACAGAAATTTGTTTCTTTCACATTTGATTAGAGAGAATTCGCTTTCCCCATCTAAAACTATTGAAAATGGTCACCAATTGACAACCAGTTCCACAAAATACAGCATAATGATATGATTGGCCAAACTGCTCTCCATTAGTAGTATGAATCCTCATTTATTTATTGATTAATTAATCTGTTGATCAAACTAATACACCCAAGTATTCCTGGTGTCATACTCCCTTACGGGTCAAGAAATAAGAGTAGATCATTCGGCCTCTTGAGCCTACCCCGCCATTCGATAAGTTCATGACTGATCTGATTATGGCCTGAACTCCACTTTGCTGCCCGCCTCCCTTGTCAATCCAAAATTTTGCTAACTCAGTCTTAAATATATTCAATGACCCAGTCTTCACTGCTCGTTGGGGAAGATAATTCCTGAGAGAATCCAAACACGAACAACCCTCAGAGAAACATGCAAGTTGCACTGAGCAACTGAAAACATCACATTTTCAAATTCAATTACTGGTTTGCTTTGATCTACATAACCTCAGGGATAGGGTAAAGGATTATAATTGAATACTCAATACCAAAGTCTGGGGGGGTGGGGGGAGGGGGGAGAGAAGCAAGGTGCACAGATGAAACATCAGCAGAGCTCACTATTTGATTGTTATCCAGGTGACCTTTACTGGACTTATATTTCATTGCAGTTTCTCTCAAACAATTCCTCAATAAACATTTTTTATTCAGGATAGAACTGAGTGTAACTGTGATAAATCCATACACTAGATTTCAGTCTGTCATTACAGAAGGGTAGATTTTCCAATTGTAAAACTGACATTTTCTTCAAGAGAATCTTAAACTAATTTTGAAATTCTCTGGTGAAACATTTGCTGCTCAGAATTACTTTGTCTTTGTGGAGGATAAACACCAAAACAGACTGGTTGGGCCAATTAGACTGTTTCGATGTTTTATCTTCTACCTAGACGTAAGTTCTTTATCTTAATCCCACACTCAAGTTTACTAAATTCTAAAAAAGAAATTGATCATCATGAGGCAACCCATCACACTGATTTTAAGAATCAACAGATTCCTTCAGGACAAATGAAAATAAACTGTACAAATATCATTCCAACATTTAGATAGAGATCACCCAAATTCAAAAAAAAACTGTATTTAAGTAAACAAATTACACCACTTTGTTATTACCTGTGTTAAGACCACTGGCTGTGTGGTTAATGCAGCAGGCATAGTTTGTGATCCTGGCTGATACACACCCATTGTGTTAGAATTTGATGGAGCAGTCTGTTGGCTAACTGATTGGATTGTTGCAGATGCACCTACCACAGAATCAAAGATTTTTTTTTTAAACTTTCAATATTGTACAGGACTTGCATGGGCTTGCAAAGGAGGCCACTTATTCAAAGTTTTAAGAATCATTACTTAATCGGAGGCACTCATTTTTCTACATTAAATGGTACTGTTATTTTAATACATTAAACAAATATAATCCCAAATACTGTCACAGAAATAATCAGAGAAGGCACCAAACAAGAAGAAAAAATCACTCTGGTATCTCTTACCACTGCTAAAGGAGACCGTCATGCCTCTGCTAAGTCCATTTTGCATTGCTCCTCGCGATGTTACATTAAAAGTGGTGTCTCCTGCTTTATCACCTTACAAGCAAATAAAGATAGAAATAATATAAGCAATCTTGTAAGAAGAAATTTGAAGGGTCTGCAAAATATCATAATATGACAAATCATTGTCCTAAAAATATTTATTCTTGCACCTCACCTGACTTTCTTGCATGATCTGAAAGTAAAACAAGTTCCCGATAGTGGAAGAAACAAGGGTGGTTTTGAGTGGCTAAGTCACTGACATTTAATCTTGAGATATTTAGCACCAACTCCCAGAAACCGTTCCACTGCAGCGCTTGTCAACAGGATGGAAGGATGAATTGCTTTTTGTAGAGTTGCCAATCATTTGAAGAAGATTAGCTCCCTGATAAGGGTGCTTCCTCCAATTTGACACTATGCCAACTGTGGGGAAACCAATAGCAAGGGATTTTCTGATAGCATAATGCCCTCCTGAGATGATCATATGAAGTCCAGGGCTGAAGTACAGTCAATGCACCTATAAAGGTAGGTTACACAGCAGGGCAACCACTAGCAGGTTCAGGAGATTTAGTTGAATGGTTGTCATCAAATCCATATTTTTAAAATAACATTTCAATAAGATCCATAACCTTTCCTATTAGGTAGATGTCACTTCCCTAAGTACTATAAAAAGTTTACATGGAAAAGCAGCTTCTGCTGGGGGTCCCCCCCCAAAAATAATACTCTTAGAATATTAACTCCTGCTTGGAATGCAGCTGGAATAACTTGTAACTGGCTTTGAAGCTGTTAACATTATTAAGTGCTGGTATATTTCGGCTTGAAATTCTGATGGTCCAATTCTTCAAGTAAAAATAGCTGTGGAATCTTTGAATCAAGGACTTGAGAGAATCCCATTTCCAACTGCAAGTGAATAGACACATTCTGAAGTGGGCCCATGCCTGGATTTCTTGGGCTCACTATGCTCAACTATCTTCTTCTAAACATTGCAGCCATTCTTTATGGGTGTGTGTCATGAACCCCCAAGAGAAATTTAGCATTTCATGACCAAATTAAAAGGACATGCATTTTATGCAACGATGGCGACCATCACTCACTGTGAAGTGATCTCAGGTTTAGAGTTGCTGACTGTTTAATTTAACTCTGAGTTTCAGTAAGATACCCAGTAAATAAGGGGAATATAACATCATGGCTTTCTATACTGGTCTCTCTCTTCCCCACCATCACCCAAACTATAATTGGTTATGTGGAAATCCAGCCAGTCTGGCACCATGATGCTTAATGCCTTGGAGTCACTTTGCTTTAAGAACTTAAATAGAAACTGGGAGTAGGCCACTCAGCCCTTTGAGCATACTCTTACCACTGAATACGATCATGGTTGATCGCTTACCTCAAGTCCACCTTCCAGCACTATCAACATACCACTTTATTCCCCTAGTATCCAGAAATCTATTGATCTCTGTCATGAATGCACAACAACAGAACATACAAAGCCATCTGGGGTAGAGAATATCAAATATCCTCTGAGTAAAGAAATTGCTCATCTCAGTCCCAAATGGCCGACCCTTAATCCTACGACTGTGACTTCTGGTTCTAGATTACATACGAACATAGGAATTAGGAGGAGTAGGCCATGTGGCCCCTCAAGCTTGCTCTACCATTCAATAAGGTCATGGCTGATTGTGGCCTCAACACCACTCTCCTGTCTACCCCCTTGTTAGTCAAGAATCTATCTACCTTTGCTTTAAAAATATTCAATGACCCTGCTTCTACCACTCTCTAGGGAAGAATGTTCCACAAACTTATGACTCTCAGAAAAAAATTCTCAGCTCCATTTTAAATGGGAGACCCTTTATTTTTAAACTGTGGGCCCTAGTTCTGGTCTCTCCCAAAAGGGTGCATCTATTCTGTCAAGTCCCTCAGGATCTTATATGTTTCAATTAGATAACTTCATTCTTCTAAACTCCAACAAAGAAAGGCCAAACCTGTCCAACCTTTCCTCATGAGATAACCCCCTGATCACAGAAGTCAGTTGAGTGAATCTTCTCTGCACTGTTTGTAATGCAGTTATGTCCTTTATTAAATAAGACCACCAAAACTATACACTGTACTCTAGATGTGGCCTCACCACTGCCCTGCACAAATGTAGCAAAACATCCCCACTTGTATATTCCATTCCCCTTGCAATAAATAACTACATTCCATTTGCCTTCCTAATCACTTGCTGTACCTGCATACTAACATGTTGCAATTCATTTATCAGGACGCCCTGATCCCTCTGTTCCACCACGTTCTGCAATCTATCTCCATTTAGACATGCTGCACATCTGTTCTTTCTGCCAAAGTGGACAAGCTCACATTTTCCCATGATCCTCCTCCTCCCAAATGTTTGCCTGCTCACTTAACCTATATCCATTTGCAGACCCCTTATGTCTTCTTGACAATTTAATTTCCTCCCCATCTTTGTGTCATCAGCAAAATGTAGCAGCTATACATTCAGTCCCTTATCCAAATCATTGATATAAAATGTAAATAGTTGAAGTCCCAGCACTGATCCCCAGATTCTCCAGTTGGGAGAGGCAGCCTCCCAAGCAATTGCCCTGTTGATAAAAGCAAAATACTGCAGATGCTAGAAATTTGAAACAAGAACAAAGTGCTGGAAATACTCAGGTCTGGCAGTATATGTGGAGAGTAAAACAGAGTTAATGTTGCAAGTAGAATATGACTCTTCTTCAGAAATATGAAAAAAAAGTCATTTTTGACTTGAAACTTTAACTCTGTTTTTCTGTCTCACAGATGCTGCTAGATCTGCAAGCTATTTCCAGCACTTTGTTTTTATTACCTGCCCTTGACTGAGCACAACTTCACAGAATGAGAAGCTGAGCGCTTGATGAGTGAGGGAGTTTGGCGAAGAGAGGAAGGGTGCACTTTTTTCACCCTCTACCTTTTTCAGCCTCCAATATTTGGTTCAGTACAGGGGAAGACAGTGATTGTTGACTCATTGGTAAATTATTCGCCTTAATCTACTTAGAATAAATATTGTAAAGTTACGGTATGGCAGGGAGGCTCAGCCATGTGAAACGTGCATCTTGTGGCGCGTGGAAAGGAATGGACACGCCACATGTCCTAGACAAGCACATCTGCAGGAAGTGTCACCGGCTGCAGAAGCTTGAGCTCTGGGTTTTGCAACTCCAATGATGGCTGGAGTTGCTATGGTGCATCCACGAGGCAGAGAACTACGTGGATAGCACGGTAGGGAGGTGGTCACACCATAGTTTACAGCATGCAGGCAGAGAGGCAATGGGTGACCGTCAGGCAGTGTAAGAGAACCAGGCAGGTAGTGCAGGAGTGACCCGAGTCAATCTTGCTTGCTAACCGGTTTTCCATTTTGGAGATTGGTGAGGGCTTTTCAGAGGAGTACAGCAAGATCCAAGTCCGTGGCATCTCAGGTGGCTCAGCTGCACAGGAGGGGAAGAAGAGTGGAAGAACAAGAGTAATAGGGGATTTGTTGGGTGTGGGTTGGAAAACAGGCAGTAGGTGTGAATCCAGGATGCTATGTTGTCTCCATGGTGTCAGGGAGAAGGATGTCACCAAGTGGCTACATAACATTATTCTGGGGAGCGTGAACAGCCGGAGGTCGTGGTCCAACGACATAGGTCGAAAGAGGGATGAGGTCCTGAAGGCAGATTTCAAGGAGTGAGGAAAGAAATTAAAAACCAGGTCCTCAAATGCGGTAACCTCAGGATGACTTCCCAGTGGTAGTGAGCATAGGAATAGGAAGAGTGAGCAATTGAACACATGGCTGGAGAATTGATGCCAAAGGGAAGGCATCAAGTTTCTAAGGCATCAGGACCAGTTTTGGGGGCAGTTAGGGCTTGGACAACATGGACAGGTTGCATCTTAGCAGGACCAGGACTGCCTTTTTAAAAAAAAATTCATTCATGGTAATGTGGACGTTGCTGGCTAGGCCAACATTTATTGCCCATCCCTAACTGGCCTTGACAAGGTGGCAGTGAGTGGCCTTCTTGAACCACTGTAGTCCATGTGCTGATGATACACCAACAGTGCTGTTAGGGAGGGAGCTCCAGGATTTTGATCTAGCAACAATGAAGGAACAGCGATATATTTCCAAGTCAGGATGGTGAGTGGTTTGGAGGGGAACTTCCAGGTGGTGGTGCTGCTTCCATCTGTTTGGTGCCCTTGTCCTTCTAGATGATAGTGGTCATGGGTTTGGAAGGTGCTGTCTAAGGAGCCTTGGTGAATTCCTGCAGTGCATGTTGTAGATGGTCTACACAGATGCTAGTGCACAGCGGTGTTGGAGAGAGTGAATGTTTGTGAATGGGGTGCCAATCAAACGGGCTGCTTTGTACTGGATGCTGTCAAGCTTCTTGAGTGTTGTTGGAGCTGTACTCATCCAGGCAAGTGGAGAGCATTCCATCCCATTCCTGACTTGTGCCTTGTAGATTTTGGACAGGTTTTGGGGAGTCAGGAGGTGAGTTATTGTTGCAGGATTCATAGCCTCTGACCTGCTCTTGTAGCCAGTATTAATATGACTAGTCCAGTTCAGTTTCTGGTCAATGGTAACCCCCCAGGATGTTGATAGTGGGGGATTCAGCGATGACAGTGCCATTGAATGTCATGGGGCAAAGGTTAGATTCTCTCTTGCTGGCACTTGTGTGGAGTGAATACTACTTGCCACTTATCAGTCCAAGCCTGGACACTGTCCAGGTCTTGCTTCATTTGGACACGGACTGCTTTAGTATCTGAGGAGTCACGAATGGTGCTGAGCATTGTGCAATCATCAGCAAACATCCCCACTTCTGACCTTATGATGGAAGGAAGGTCTGCTGATGTAGCAGCTGAAGATCATTGGGTCTGAGACACTAGCCTGAGGAATTCCTGCAGTAATGTCCTGGAACCGAGAAGATTGACCTCCAACAATCATAGCCATCTTTCTTTGTGCTAGTTATGACTCTACTTAACCTACCTGTAGATAGGTTAAGTGGAGTGGACAAAGATCTGGCAGATGGAGTATAATGTGGGAAAATGTGAAATTGTCCATTTTAGCAGGAAGAATAGGAGCATATTTTCTAAATGGTGAGAGTTTGCAGAGCTCTGAGGTGCAGAGGGGCCTGGGAGTCCAAGTGCATAAATCATAAAAGGCTAGTGTGCAAGTACAGCAAGTAATTGGTAAAGCTCATAGAATGTTATCATTTATTGTGAAGGGAATTGAATACAAAAGTAGGGAGGTTATGCTTCAGTTGTACAGGGCACCAGTGGGACCACATTTGGAGTACTGTGTACAGTATTGGGAACCTTATTTAAGGAAGGATGTAAATGCGTTGGCAGCAGTTCAGTGAAGGTTTACCAGACTAATACCTGGAATTGGGTTGTCTTAGGAGGAAACGGTGGACAAACTAGGCTTGTATCCACTGGAGCGTAGAAGATTAAGAGGCAACTTGATTGAAACATAAAAGATCCTGAGGGGTCTTGACAGGGTGAATGTGGAGAGGGTGTTTCCTCTTGTAGAATAATCTAGAACTAGGGGTCACTGTTTAAAAATAAGGGGTCGCCCATTTAAAACAGAGATGTGGCAAATTTTTTCTGAGGGTTGAGTCTTTGGAACTCTCTTCCTGAAAAAGGTGGTGGAAGCAGAGTCTTTGCATATTTTTAAAGCAGGGGTGGATAGATTCTTGGTAAGCAAGGGGGTGATAGGTTATCAGCAGTGGGTGGGATGCAGATTTCAGGTTACTATTAGATTAGCCATGATCTTATTAAATGGCGGAGCAGGCTCAAAGGGCTGAATAGCCTACTCCTGCTCCTTGTTCGGATGTAACCAATGGAGAGTTTTTTCCCCCGACTCCCATTGACTCCAGTTTTGCTCAGGCTCCTTGATGCCACACTCTGTCAAATGCTGCCTTGATGTCAAGGGCAGTCACTCTCACCCCACCTCGGGAATTCAGCTCTTTTGCCCATGTTTGAACCGAGGCTATAATGAGGTCAGGGGCTGAGTGGCCCTGGCAGAACCCAAACTGAACATCAGTGAGCAGATTATTGCTAAGCAAGTGCCACTTGATAGCACTTTTGATGACCTTCCATCACTTTACTGATGATTGAGAGTAGACTGATAGGGCGGTAATTGGCTGGGTTGAATTTGTCCTGCTTTTTGTGTATAGAACATACCTGGGCAATTTTCCACATTGGCATCTACCTGGCAGTGTTGTGGCTGTATTGAAACAGTCCGGCTCAGGGCACATCAAATCTGGAGCTCAAGTCTTCAGTATTTTGCCAGAATATTGTCAGGAGCTTATGCACTATCCAGTGCCTTCAGGCATTTCTTGATATCACGTGGAGTGAATCAAATTGGCTGAAGACCGGCACGTGTGATACTGGGGACCTCCAGCAGAGGCGGAGATGGATCGCCAAGTCAGCACTTCTGGCTGAAGGTTGTTGCAAACGCCTCATCTTTTGCACTGATTTCCCCCATCATTGAGGATGGTTTTTAGTGGTTTGATACAACAGAATGGCTTGCTAGGCCGTTTAAGAGTCAATCCATCGGTCTGGAATCACCTGTGGGCCAGACCAGGTCAGGTCAGCAGATTTCCTTCCCAGACGGGGTTTTACGACAGTCGACAATTGTTTCATTGATCATCGTTAGAATCTCCATTCCAGGTTTTTATAGAATTCAAATTTCACCAACTGGCATGGTGGGATTCGAACCTGGGTCCCCAGAGCATTACCCTGGGTCTCTGGGTTACTAGTCCAGTGACAATACCACTAGACCACTGCCTCTCCCTTGCAAGTAAATTCGCTAGTGCTGTTGGGGAGGGTTTAATCTAGATAGGCAACACTTTGGGAATCTCAGAGGGACCTCAGATTGGAGAGAAGCAAAACTGGTGTCAGGAAGTAGAAAAGTACTAAGTGAAATTAGAAGCATCAAATAAGATCAGATTGCAGAATAATGTTAAAAAGACCAAGTTAAGGGCACCCTATCTGAATGCACACAGCAGTCACAACAAGGTAGATGATTTGAAGGCGCAAATAGAGGTAAATGGGTATGATTTAATTGCCATTACGGAGATGTGGTTACAGGGTGACCGAGACTGGGAACTGAATATTTCAGGATAGTCGACATTTAGGAAGGAGGGAAAAGGAGGTGGGGCCGTGTGATGTGATGAATAAGGTACGAGATCAGTACATTAGTGAGAGAGAACCTTAGAATGAAGGATCAACAGTCAGTTTGGGTGGAGCTAAGAAACAGCAAGGGGCATCAAACATTAGTACGAGTTGTTAAAAGGCCAAACTGTAGTGATAATGTTGGGCAAAGTGTAAATCAGGAAATTAGAGCTGCATGTAACATCAGTAATGAAGTAATAATGGGAGACTTCGATTTATATATAGATTGGGTAAACCTAATTAGCCCTAATGCTGTGGAGGATGAATTCCTGTAAGGTGTACAAGATGGATTTCTGGACCACTTTGAAGAACCAACTAGGGATCGAGCTATTTTAGATTTAGTAATAAGAAAGGTCTAATTAATAACCTTGCTATAAAGCAGCCTTCAGGAAATAGTGACCATAATACGATAGAATTTTACATAAAGTTTGAAAGTGATATAGTTCATTCTGAAACTAGGGTCTTAAATCTAAACAATGGAACTATGAAGGTATGAGGGGCAAGCTGGCTATGGTGGATTGGGAAAATACACAAAAGATGATAGTAGACAGACAATGGTTGGTATTTAAAGGGGTGTTACATGGTCAACAACAAAAGCAAATTCCTCTAAGACATAAAAACCCAAAAAGGTAAATCAACTGTGGCTAAGAAAAGTTAAAGACTGTATTAGATCAAAGGAAGTGGCTTATAAGGTTGCCATAAAAAGTGGTAAGCCTGAGGATTGGGAGCAATTTAGAATCCAAAGGAGGCCCAGCAAACTGATAAAGAAAGGGAAAAGTGGATATAAATGCAAGCCAGCAGACCGTAAAAGTTTCTTTCGGTATGTGAAAAGGAAAAAAAGTTAGCAAGGACATATGTGGGTCCATGTGGGGCAGCAACAGGAGTATTTCTAATGGAGAATAGGGAAATGGCAGAGGAGCTAAACAATTAGTGTGTGTCTGTCTTCAGAGGAAGATACAGGAAATCTCCCAGAAATACAAGGGAAGCAAGGGGTTTCTGAAAATGATGAACTAAAAGAAATTAGTATTAATAAAGAGGCAGTGCTCAAAAAATTAACTGGATTGAAGATTGATAAATCCACTGGACCCAAAGAGCTATATCCCAGAGTGTTGAAGGAGGTGGCTATAAAGATAGTGGATGCATGCAGACTGGAAAGTAGCATTTGTAACTGAACAACACACTTGTAGCCTGGATAAAGAGCCAGTGGACGTGGTGTATTTGGATTTTCAGAAAGCTTTTGATGAGATCCCACACAGGAAGTTAGTAAACAAAATGACAGCACATGGGATTGGAGTGATATAGTGGCATGGATTGAGAATTGGCTGACAGACAAAACAGTAGGAATAAACAGATCATTCTCAGGATAGCAGACTGTTACTTGTGGGGGACCCCAAGGACCAGTGCCGGGGCCACAGCTGTTCACAATCCAAATAAATGATTTGGACCAAATGTAATATTTCTAAATTTGCCAATGACACCAAACTGGGTGGAATCAAAGTTGCGAGGAGGATGCAAGGAGGCTTCAAGGGGTCCTGGACAGAGTAAGTGAATGGGCAAAAACATAGCAGGTGGAATATAATGTTAACCTGTGTAAAGTTATCCACTTTCGTAAAAAAAAAACGAGAAAGGCAGAGTATTTCTTAAATGATGAGAGATTGGGAAGTCTTGATGTCTAAAGGGACCTGGGTGTCCTTGTTCATAAGTCACTCAAAGCTCGCACGCAGGTGCAGCAAGCAATTAGGAAGGCCAATTGCAAGAGTAATTGAGTACAGGAGTAAAGGTGTCTTGCTGCAATTGTTTTGAGACTTGGTGAGATCACACCTGGAATACTGTGTACAGTTTTGGTCTCCTTATCTAAGGATGGATGTACTTGCCACTGATGTAGTGCAACAGAGGTTCACCAGACTAATCCCTGGGATGGCAGGATGGTCTGATGAGGAGGGATTGACAAAACTGGGCATGCGTTCTCTAGGGTTTAAAAGAATGAGAGATGGCCTCATGGAAACTTACAGAATTCTTACAGGGCATGACAGGGTGGATGTGTGTAAGATGTTTCCTCTGGCTGGTGAGTCTCAGAATAAGAGGCTGGCCTTTTAAGACCAAGATGAGGAGGAATTTCAGAGAGCTGTGGAAGCTTAGTCATTGAGCATATTCAAGACAGAAATCGATAGATTTCTGGATACTAATGACATCAAAGGATGTGGGGATAGCATGGGAAAGTGGTGTTGAGGTAGATGATCAGCCATGATCTAACTGAATGTTGGAGCAGGCTCGATGGGCCAAATGGCCTACTCCTTCCTGCTCCAAAGTTCCCTTTCAAGTTACTTAAGGATTCTGGAGTGTTTCAATGAAACTACCTTACAATCATCTAAATTCTAGGGAATTGAAGCCTCGTCCACTGAAAAATGTCTCCCCATAGGGACCCCTCAAGCCAGCAATGAGTCTAGATGAACATTTGTTGTATTTGATCCAAATATATCTTATCCTATCCTAAGGTAAGGAGAACAAAACTGTGCACAGTACTCCAGGAGCGGTCTCACTAAGACTTCTTCGGTCTTATACTCCAATCCCTTTCTAATAAATGGCGAACAAACCCCATGCTTTTCAAATCGCTTGACATACCCAAAATGTTAACCTTCTGTGATTTGTGTACAAGGACCCTCTGGTCCCTCCAAAGACCAACATTTCCAAGTGTCTCACCATATAACAACATTTTACTTCTCCATATTTCCTTCCTAACTGGATAACTACACACTTGTCTATATTATATTCCATCTGCCATGTTTCTGCCCACTTAATTAACCCATCGAAATCCCTGTGCAGCCTCTCTGCATTGTCCTCACAGCCTATTTTCCCACCTATCTTCATATCATCAGCAAACTTGGATGCTTACAGTTGGTCCCTTCACCCAAGTCATTGATCTAGATTGTAAATGGCTGAGGCAAACTTGTTACAACCATGAGATTTGTCAAATGGGACTTCTCTTCCACAACACCATTTTTGCTCTGCCTAATCATATTATGATTATCCAAGTCCCTCCCATAATATCCCTCATTATTAGTTCCAACCGCTTTCCCTGTTTATGTTGCCAGGCTTACTGGTCTATAGTTATGTTTTCTCTCTGCATCCTTTCTTGAATAAGAGGGGTATGTCTGCTACCTCACAATCATGGAGACTGTCCTCGAATCCAGCAAGTTCAAAATCCAAACCAATGCATCCGCTATGTCTATGGCTATCTCTCATCGAACCCCAAGATGCAGGCCATCAAACCCAGGAGATTTGCCAACTTTAAGTACCATTAATATCTCCAGTACCAATGCTTTATTAATAAAAATATCTTCAAGTTCCTCATTTTTCCTTGACCCTTGGTTCACCTCTAATTCCAGATTTCTTTGTGGTTTTCTAACGTGAAGACAGATCTCAGTATTTGTTTTATGTTTCTGCCATTTACTTACTCCTCATTATAATCTGCTGTGTCTTGGCTTCTAAGGGGCCCACATTTGAGTAATCTCTTCCTTCTTACATACCTTTTTAAGTTTTTAACCATCTTGCTACTTCAAACCCATATACTCCTTTCTATTCATCAAATTTTTAGTCATCCTTTGCCGAATTATAAAGCTCTCCAAACCCTCAGACTCTTTGGTGTCATTATGAGCCTCTTCCTTTAATCTAATACTACACTGAACTTCTTTAAATAGATAATCCATTCTAGGAATCGGTGCTAAAGGGTGCATTGTATAACCACAGGCCAGCTTGGGATATATTCTGAGCAGTGTAAAATTCCTCTCGTGTCCATGGCAGGTACACTTAATGCTCTTCTTTGCTTTTTGCCCAATTGATTTCTTCTATACGTTTGTTCTCTCTATTCTGGGAAGCATGGTATTGATTACCACCTAACCCGCACAGTTCCCCTTTCTTGTATATGCTTGCCTTGAAAAAGTATATTTCTGCAGGGTCATCATCAACAACTGTGACACCTGGGAAACATGAAAAATAAAAGCCTAGATAGGCGGGTTCACATTAGTGAGTATTCAATGCTTATAGGCAGGAAAAAGGCACTGTCCCAAATTTGACATCAAGGTGGGGAACAATGAATTTTCAGTTAGGCAAAAACAAACTTGCAGAATACCACAAGGCAAAAGGTGAATTTGTTGAGTCAATCCAATTGGCTGATTACAACTCATCTTCAGTAAGAAAATTATAAACTTCCATCACAATATTCAACTGTTTACATAATAAATCTAAATCTCTAACGCCCCATCCAGAAATTTAATGCAATAAATCTTAGATGTTGTGATACGCATGCTCATTACTTAAACTTGTTCCCCATGTACAGACCTGCATCAGTGCCTTACCCTGATATTTGATAGTTCGAAATGTTTTCACAAGGAACAAACCACATTTGCAAGGACAAATGCATTGTAAATTTGACTTTCTACTTTTTTTTTTAACCAAGTGGACAAAGAAAATCTCAAATGCCCACCATTATATACTTATTAAATCTTGATGATAATTCTGCAACACAAAGAGCAGTAAGGACATCAATTGCAATGAAGGCAAAAGACTGGAGTTGGAAGATACTTTTATTTAATAAAAAATCCATATGCCAGGTGAGCTGAAATGGCGCTAATGCTGACAGAAATTGGTCATTCAAGATTTTATACAGAAGTGTAGCTGCCCAAGAATTAATTTTGTCAATCTGAATGAAATGCCAACTTCAGCTCATAACTTGCTTTGATCTTTAATGTGGCAGGGCTGTTCTAACCCAGCATGTCAAAACTCCCAGAGGGGCCTCACTTATACTACTAGCAATTTCCTCAGGGAAATTCTGTATTTTGTACCTGTGGAAATAGTAAAGCTCTGTGCAGACTGATGTCAAATTTTGCCCTGATAACATAGAAGTGTTATCACTTTGGCAATGCATCAAACATTTTCTTTACAGTTCACTGACTCTGAATCTGTCCCCATAGGAAATCTATTTTACAAGAGAGTTTACTTCACAACAGGGCCAACACAGCACAGAAAAATCATACAGCTACAGAGTGAGCTGGAAATCACATTTTGTCAGAACAGCTTCAATCTCAAGCTGCCAAAATAAACTATCACTAAGGGTAGATGAATATGTGGGAAGAACAATGTTCCCAGGCCTAATCAGCATTTTAGGTTTTAATTATAACTCTTTCTCCTTCCTCAAAAGGAAACAGCAAAACAAAGAACATTGATAATGAAATTAATATATATATATATATATTTTGGTGGGAGCAGCTAACTATGTCGTCTAGTCCTAATTTACTGTAATTGATATTACAATTCTCAAATTTGTGCATCTTATTATGACAAATCTCTTGTATGTAAACAGCAAAATACTACAGATGCTAAAATCTGAAATAAAAACAAATTTCTGAAAGCACTCAGCAAGTCAAGCACCACCTACGGAAAGGGAGAGACAGAGTTAATGCTTCAGGTCAAGGACCTTCCGTCACAACCATGGGATGTTACAGATGAACAGCTCAATGAGGAATAATCAGGGAAAGGCGATAGGGAGGATAAAAGAAAGTGGGTGATATCTAAATAGTTACAGCAGGTAAAGCATGGAAAATGTGACAAAACGGAGAAAACTCCAGTGGCCCAAGAGTTTGAGGCAAGAAAAACAAAGGTGACACCAGGAGTGCTGACCATCCATCAGCCATGTGCTGACAGGGAATTCCCATCCTAAGCACCAGCCCATAACCTCCCCCATTCCCAATGTACAACCCAATTAAGAAGAAAGTTGTCATCTAAAAATATATCAATAGATAAGTTAGTGTTCCCAGAAAGAAGCCAGTCAATTCCAACACACATATTGTTAAACAAAACTAGAATTTTGATCAATGTGAACATTTTTCTATTACTTAATTTTTAATTGTGGGCTTCGTGATTATATTATATTAATATTTAAAAGGATGTACTCTGATCCCTTGTGACATGACTTACTGAGTTGGATGATATGCTATTTCACAATGATAGCAGCATTACTTGATGAACCACTGTTGGATATCATCCTGCATTACTCTATTTTCTGTGGTGTTTCTTTTGGTGAAACAGAGGATTATGCTATTTTACAATGTGTTATCATATAATAACAGAAGAATGTCATAATCTGGCTTGTGGTGGCCTAAATCTACATATTTATTCAGTAACCAACTTTCAAGTCCAAAGCAGGCATGTAAGGAACACAGGCAGCCACTACAGGTTGGGGTGCTTTTAGGATGCATCACTTTTTTTGTACAGTGGCGTTTCAAGATGACATGTATTCTCATTATCACTAACCTGTACCTCCCACTGCAAGCACATGTTGCACAACATATGAAAGGGTATCTGCTTTGCTAATGCCTAAGGTGGTCTAGACTAGAGGGGTAACTCTCCCCAGCTAACTCTATTATAGGCTCTGACGTGTATATCCTCCATATTTGTGGCTGGATGCATTGAGCCTGGTCCAAGTAAGGAAATGCACCCTTGTGGTTCTAACAGCGATACTTCTTTTAGCTTCTGGAGCTCGGATAGACAGGGGCATGAATCTATGGGCAGCATTAATGCTGGTTACGATTTAATTGGCATCCCAAAATGGATTTGGATTTAGTGACAGGACCATATGGTGAGTACATGGGTGTCATTCTGGCTAAACCCTCACCACCATTCATCAGACAGAGAAGGAAGAATCTACTCAGCTTATATGGAGTGTGGTACATTTGATTTAATGTAAACACAGTGTAGGATCTGGTCACTGTCTTTATTCCCAGATTTCCATCTACTCTTTTGTGGCTTAGATTTTACTCTGTGGTAGTGAGTGCAGTGTAGAGGGCAAAAAACATGATTTTAGGTAGCTTGGAGCCTGAGAATGCACAGCTCTAGAGGAACTAGCTCCCAACAAAGTGTGTAAAGCACTGCAGGCCCCTGTCGCAAGTGATGATTCTACTGTTACTCTGATATCCCTGAATATCACATATGACAAAATGATAAAAGCTGGAGACTTATGTTCAAGTTGTATAGAATGGCTTAAGAAGATCTGTCCTAAACACAGGAGAGATGTCAATTGCAAAAATCTCTAAAAATGAAGAGCCAATTGATTTATGAAAGCATTTTATCTGTACCTGGTAAACTACCCACTATTATTTTGAATTGGATAAAAACTACTCGACATTCACTCAGGGAAAAACTAGCCGGATTTCAATCCAGTAGGTTGCATTTAGATCATAGTTCTACCATGAGAATAGTTTTTGTGAAAAGCTTACAATGCCAACGGGAGATGCTTTAACTTCATTGATTTTACAAAATGGTTGATCGTGTCCACAGAGAAGCCATCTGGATGATGAGACACTACGGAATTCCAGTAAAGCTCGTTAATCTGATTGAAGCTTTGTATGATGAGTCTGCGTGCTGCATCAGGGCAGAGGCGAGAGGCACAATGGTTTAAAATTGCATCTGATGTCAGCCAAGGCTGCATACAATCCCCACTTCGCTTCTGTCATGTCATCGACATTGTGATGAAAAAAGCAATGGCTGTTACTGAAAGTACGGTATTACTTGAGCAAGAGGAGAGCTGTGAGACTTAGATTTAGCCAAAGTGGGTACTAAATTGGATAGAATTAAAAGATTTTTTGTGAGCAAGTGTGGTTTTATCTCGGTACTCTTAAGAAACCGTCATATAACAGAGTGACAAGAAATTTATTCATTATGGGAATATTTTTCTCTTTTATGGGGAGGCGATGGCTTATTGATATTGTCATTGGACTAGTACTCCAGAAGCTAAGGGTAATTCTCTGGCAGATGGTGAAATTTGAATTCAATAAAAAAAATCTAGAATTAAAAGGCTAACGATGACCATGAAACCGTTGTCGATTGTTGTGAAAATCCATCTGGTTCACTCATGTCCTTTAGGGAAGGAAATCTGCTATCCTTACCTGGTCTGGCCTATATGTGACTTCAGACCCACGGCAATGTGTTTGACTCTTAAATGCCCTCTGAAATGGCCTAGCCAGTTCTCAAGTGCAATTACAGATGGGCAATAAATGCTGGCCCAGCCAGCAACGCCGAGATCCCATGAACAAATAAAAAAATTTTTTAAATTAAAATAAAACAAACAAAGCTCCCCACGCAGCTTCCTAGGCTGACAAACACAAGACAATGAAAGCCGTTCTCTCTGCCAAGGGCAAGTTTGCAGCACAGGCACTGAAACAAGACTTGCTAATCCTGAATGGGGTGCAAGAGGAGACGGAAGGTGACTCCATCACCCATACGTCAACCAACTGCCTGAAGATTAAACAGAACGTCCTAGCAAGCGATGAGTCACAAGATGACTTCATGGGCTTCCAACTGAAAGAGGAGGGATTACCTTGACTATCTATTTCTTGACAATGGACAACTGAATAAATGATTGGTATAAGCCTTCCAAAAATAAGATATATAAACAGAACTCTCGGGAGGGAAAATGAACTCGGAAGAGAGCTTCTTCAGGTGGACCAGTGTTGGCTCCAGCCCAACACCTTGGTTAGCCCAAGAACACTTTGGTCAGCGGACAGCTTCCCAAAGTGGTCCATGTTGGCTTCAACCTAAAACTTGGTTGCCACTTCCAGCCATGGAGATCAGCTTCCTTCATCCATCTGTCTGATCCAGGACCAGTAAACCGTTCTAAGGAGACTGCCACTGTCAGCCAAGGAAATCAGCATCCTCCTGCTTCCCCCATCATTAGCCTGATCTTGGACCAATAAACCGGTCTCACCTGTTGCAGGTTGTATGCCTTTTCTGCTCACTTAAATTGTGTGTCATGTCTAAACTGTTGCTTCTTAATAAAACACCTTAAAATCACTTATGAATTCTTGACTGCCTATTTTGGGTAATCTATGACTCCTGAACTCTAAAGCTATGACTATGACTATAGGGATAGGACTTAATGCCATCAACACTGACATATGTGTGGCTGAGAGAAGGCTATGACAGAGTTGATGACAGTTTATTTTTGAAATGTAATATTTGCTAACAGCCTGACCCCTAAAGAAGTCAAAGCAAAATTCAGCAAAGCTTGTGGGTAACTTACTCATTTGTCAAGTATCAGGAAGACAAAGAATCACCTACACACTAAAATCAGATTTTACAACACCATAGCCAGCCCAGCACCACTGTATGCCTCAAAAATATGGCAAATGCTTAAGTGCACAAGAAGCTAAATGCATTCCATTAGATCTGTTTAAGAAAAATCACAGAAACACAGTGCAGAAGAGGCCCTTCGGCCCATCCAGTCTGCACCGACACGTGACAAACACCTGACCTATCTACCTAATCCCATTTACCAGCACATGGCCCATAGCCTTGAATGTTAAGACATGCCAAGTGCTCATCCAGGTATTTTTTAAAGGATGTGAGGCAACCTGCCTCCACCACCCTCCCAAGCAGCGCATTCCAGACCGTCATCACCCTTTGGGTAAAAAAGTTTTTCCTCACCATCCCCCCTAAACTTCCTGCCCCTCACCTTGAACTTATGTCCCCTTGTGACTAACCCTTCAACTAAGGGGAACAACTTCTTCCTATCCACCCTGTCCATGCCCCTCATAATCTTGTACACCTCGATCAGGTTGCCCTCAGCTTTCTCTACTCCAACGAAAACAATCCAAGTCTATCCAACCTCTCTTCGTAACTTAAGTGTTTCATCCCAGGCAAAGTCCTGGTGAATCTCCTCTGCACCCCGTCCAGTGCAATCACATCCTTCCTACAATGTGGCGGCCAGAACTGCACACAGTCCTCCAGCTGTGGCCTCAACAAGGTTCTATACAACTCCTACATGACTTCCCTACTTTTGTAATCTATGCCTCGATTGATAAAGGCAAGTGTCCCATATGCCTTTTATACCACCCCACTAACAAGCCCCTCTGCCTTCAGAGATCTATGACACACACGCCAAGGTCCCTTTGTTCCTCAGAACTTCCTAGTGTCATGCCGTGGGAGTTCATTGGAAACTGTGTAACCAATGAGAAATTATCACCAAGACCACTTCCACCTCCATTATATTGCCCATTCTGCCCTTGCCTCAAACCATCTACTGCTGAAACACTCACCCATGCCTTGTTACCTCCAGGCTCAACAACTCAATAGTCTCCTGGCTGGCCTCTAATCTTCCACCCCCCCATAAATTGGGCTCAAAAAACTCCACGTCCCTTATTTAACTCAAGCCAAGTTCCATTCTCCTATCATTCTTTTTTATTCCTCATGGTATGTGGGCGTCACTGGCAAAGCCAGCGTTTGTTGCCTATCCCCTGCTGCCCTTGAACTGAGTGGCTTGCTGGCCATTTCAGAGGGCAGTTACAAGTCAACCACATTACTGTGTCTGGAGTCACATACAAGCCAGACAGATCAGGAAAGCAGATTTTCTTCCCTAAAAGGACATGGAATGAACCAGATGGGTTTTACAATGATTGAGAATATTTTCATGGCACTATTACTGATACAGGTTTCCAATTCCAGGTCTTTTATTACTCGTGAATTTATTAATTAACTGAATTTAAATTCTACCAGCTGCTGTGGCAAACCCATGTCCCTGGGGCATTAGCCTGGTCCTCTGGATTACTAGTCCAGTGACATTACCACGAGGCCACCATCTCCCCAAAACTCACTTACCTAAATTGGTTCCGTGTAATAGCAACGCCTCAAATTTGAAATTCTCATCCTTGTGTTGAAAATCCTTCCTTACACTGAAAATCCTTCCTTGCACTGATCCCTCCCAATCTGTAACTTCCCAATTCCCTCCAAGAACTGTGTTCCTCCAATTCAGGACTCTTGGGTATCCTCAATTTCTTTCACCCCACAACTGCTGGCCATGTGTTCAACAATCCAGGTCCCAAGCAGTGTAACTCTTGCCTCCACTTCTCTCCACTTCTTGAAAAACTCTTGAAAACCTGCCTCTGAGCGAGCTTTCCATTATCTGTTCTAATACCTTATGTGGCTGGATATTAAATTGTGTGTGAAACACTGTCGCAAAGCACCTCGGGGCCTTTTACTATGTTAAATGCCGGTTGTTACTACAACACTGCTACACAGGTCAACTGACAATGGGCTTAATAATGAAATAGAAGATGGCTATGGTGGTTTGACCATATGCTTAAGCTACTCCATGGCAGAAATACATGATGTCTCAGACAGGAAAGTGGTGATGTCACTGAATTAGAATCCAGAGGCCCAGACTAATGCTCTGGGTACACTAATTCAATTGTAGCACAGCAGATTGTGGATTTTAACTTCAATTAATAAAACCTGGAATTGAAAGTTAGTTTCAGTAATGGTGACCACGAAAACATGATTGTCGTAAAAAGCCAACTGGTTCATTACTGTCCTTCAGGGAAGGAAATCTGCCGTCCTTACCTGGTATGGCCTACATCCAACAGAGGGCGGTAGTGAGAAGTGACTGAGGAGCATTCTGGGAGAAGTCAGCAGAGTCACCGCAACTCAGAAGGGGATCGAGGAGGACCCACTGTCAAAGAACGGAATAGCCCCAAACATTACATTGCTGTAGTATCCCTCCCTCCTCCTCAAACCAAAAAAGAGAGAGAGGGAGAGGGAGAGGCAGTACCTTCAGGAGTGCACCAGACCTGCGAGGGACACTCTTTTGAAAGAGGATTTTTAAAAAAGCAGCTGATTGGGGAGTAAATCCTGGTGAGTTTTTTTTTCCTCAATCTATTAAAAGTAATTTATTGCTTAATACTGAGGTGGAAGCTAAAAAAAGTATACAGTAGTACTGTACAAGTATAATTAGTCAAGAAACAAGGTTCCTAGCTAACATAAATAAGGCCCCAAGCTAGCGTATTTTTTAAGGGAGTAACTAGCTTAATCGATAGGGACGTCATGGCAGGAGAACTCAGACCCGTGATATGCTCCTCCTGCAGGATGTGGGAAATGAGGGACACTTCCAGCGTCCCTGATTACCATGTGTGCAGAATGTGTGTCCAAATGCAGTTTCTAGCTAACCGGATTTTGGAGCTGGAGCTGCAGGTGGACTCATTGTGGAGCATCCGCAATGCTGAGCAAGTCATGGATAGCACGTTTAGCGAGGTGGTCACACTACAGGTGAAGATTACACAGGCAGAAAGGGAATGGGTGACCATCAGGAACAGTAAAAGACTCAGCAAGGTAGTGCAGGAGTCCCCTGTGGTCATCCCCCTCTCTAACAGATATACCGCTTTGGATACTGTTGGGGGGGGATGGCCTCTCAGGGGAAAGCAGCAACAGCCAAGTTCACGGTACTGTGGGTGACTCTGCTGCTCAGAGGGGCAGGAGGAAAACAAGTGGCAGGGCTATAGTGACTGGGGATTCAATAGTTAGGGGCACAGACAGACGCTTCTGTGGCCACAAATGTGAATCAAGGATGATATGTTGCCTCCCTGGTGCCAGGGTCCAGGATGTCATGGAGCAGCTGCAGGACATTCTGGGGAGGGAAGGTAAACAGCCAAGGGTCGTGGTACACATTGGTACCAACGACATAGGTAAACTAAGGGATGAGGACCTGCAAGCTCGGTACAGGAAGTTATGAGACAAATTAAAATGCAGGACCTCAAATGTAGCAATGTCAGGATTACTCCCAGTTCCACGAGCTAGCCAGAGCAGGAATAAGAGGATAGACCGAATGAACACGTGGCTGGAGAGATGGTGTAGCCGGGAGGGATTCAGATTCCTGAGGCACTGGGACCGGTTCTGGGGAAGGTGGGACCTGTACAAACCAGACGGGCTGCACCCAAGCAGAGCTGGGGCCATTGTCCTTGCGGGGGATTTTGCTAGTTCTATTGGGGAGTATTTAACCTCGTGTGGCAGAGGGATGGGATCCCAGGAGTAGGATCAGATAGGTCAGATTCAGATCAGAAAAATGGAGGTAGAACATTAGCTAGGGACATTGTGATAGACATGGAGTTACAAGGTTTGAAGCAAAGTTTGCAAAGTGTCCAGCAAGGGAAACTGACGTGGTTAAACCGTTTATACTTCAATGCAAGGAGTAGTACAAACAAGGTAGATGAGTTAAGGGCACAAGTAGACACACAGCAGCAGGACGTCATTGCTATAACGGAGAACTGGCTAAAGGAGAGTCAAAACTGGCAGCTTAATATCCCTGGTTATAGAGTCTTCAGACACGATAGAGTAGGAGATAAAAAAGGAGAGGGGGTAGCACTAATAGTTAAAGAATCAATTCCAGTTGTGAGAAGGGATGATATGCTAAATGGGTCAACAAACGAGGCTTTATGGATTGAGCTTAGAAATAAAAAAGGGGCAGTCACACTACTGGGAGTATACTACAGACCCCCAAATAGTGAAAGGGAGATAGAAGAACAAATATGTGGCAAATTTCTGTTTGTAAGAACAAGAGGGCAATAATAGTAGGAGACTTTAACTATCCTAATATCAATTGGGATTCAAACAATATAAGGGGCACTGAGGGAGAAAAATTCATGCAGTGTGTCCAGGAAAACTTTTCAACCAATTAGTGACAAACCCAACGAAAGGAGATGCAATTCTAGACCTAGTCTTGGGGAACGAAGAAGGGCAAGTAGAAGAAGTGACAGTTGGCGACCATATTGGGGACAGTGATCACAATTCACTTAGATTTAGCATTACCATGAAAAAGGATAGAGATAAGGCAGGAGTAAAAGTATTGAACTGGGGGTAGGCAAATTTTGCAGCAATGAGAAGGGACTTGGCTGAGGTGGACTGGACAGCACTGCTGGAGGATAAAACAGTGGAAAACCAATGGGAAGCGCTAAAAAGCGAAATCCTAATTGTACCAAGTAGACATGTCCCCTACAAAAATACGAGTGGTACTGCCAAATCTAGACCCCCTGGTTGTCTAGAGGACTACAGGGGAAGATCAAACAGAAAAAGAAAGCGTACGATAGGCACAAAGAACTAAGCACTGCAGATAGCCTAGACGAATATAGGAAGTGCAGGGACAAAGTAAAAAAGGAAATAAGGAAATCAAAGAGACGGCTTGAAAAAAGATTAGCAAGTAAAGTTAAAGATAACCCAAAGATGTTTTACCAATACATTAATGCTAAAAGGTTAGTTAAGGAAAAAGTGGGACCTATCAGAGATGAAGATGGAAACTTGTGTGTAGATGCAGAGGCTGTGGGAAGGATTTTGAATGAATATTTTGTCTCTGTGTTTACAAAGGAAAGGGAGGATGTAGTCCAGGAGGAACACTGCGAGATATTGGGCGGGATAGTCATAAAAAGAGAGGAAGTACTCGAAGGGTTGAAATCCATGAAAGTTGATAAGTTACCAGGGCCAGATGGACTGTTTCCAAGGCTGTTGAAGGAAGTCAGGGAGGAGATAGCAGATGCTCTGAGGATGATTTTCCAATCTTCACTAGATACAGGGGAGGTACCGGAGGACTGGAGAAATACAAACGTAGTTCCATTGTTTAAAAAGGGATCAAAGGAAATGTCAAACAATTATAGGCCAGTTAGTCTTACATCGGTGGTGAACAAATTAGTAGAATCAATCCTGAGAGATAGGATTAACTGTCATGTAGAAAGGCACGGACTAGTCAGGGATGGTCAGCGTGGATTTGTTAAAGGAAGGTCTCGCCTCAAATTTGTTTGAATTCTTTGAGGAAGTGACAAGAAGGATTGATGAAGGTACTGCAGTGGATGTTGTGTACATGGATTTTAGCAAGGCCCCACATGGCAGATTGGTCAGGAAAGTAAAAGCCCATGGGATTCAGGGTAATGTGGCAAACTGGATAAAAGGTTGACTTTGTAACAGGAAGCAAAGGGTAATGGGCGATGGATGCTCTTGTGAATGGAAAGTTGTCTCAAGTGGGTTCCACAGGGCTTGGTGTTGGGACCCTTGCTGTTTGTGTTATATATTAACAATTTGGATGTGAACGTTGGGGGGGCACGATTGGGAAATTTGCAGATGACACAAAGATTGGCCGAGTAGTGGATAGTGTAGAGGATAGCCATAATCTCCAAAACGATATAGACGGGTTGGTGGAGTGGGCGGTAAAGTGGCAGATGGATTTTAACATAGAGGAGTGAGAGGTCATACATTTAGGGAGGTCAAACAGTTACAGGGATTACACAATAAAGGGGAATATACTAAGAGGGGTAGATGAAGTGAGAGATTTTGGCGTACAGGTACACAGGTCCCTGAAGGCAGCAGTTCAAGTAGACAAGGTTGTAAAGAAGGCATATGGAATGCTCTCCTTCACTGGCAGAGGTATAGAAAATAAAAATAAGGATACAATGTTGGAATTATATAAAACACTGGTGAGGCCACAACTGGAGTATTGTGTGCAGTTCTGGTCACCACATTACAGGAAGGACGTAATAGCTCTGGAGAGAGTGCAGAGGAGGTTTACAAGAATGTTGCCAGGGTTAAAAAAGTGTAGCTACGAGGAGAGATCGGATAGGTTGGGGTTATTTTCCTTAGAACAAAGAAGGCTGAGAGGTGACTTGATTGAGGTGTACAAAATTAAGAGGGGAATAGATAGAGTGGACAGGATAAAATTGTTTCCCTTGGTGGGGAAATCTAGAACCAGGGGACATAGATTCAAGATAAGTGGCAGAAGGTATAGGGGGGACATGAGGAAGAACTTTTTTACGCAGAGAGTAGTGGGTGTCTGGAATTCGCTGCCCAAGTTGTGGTAGAGGCAGAAACTTTAAACTCTTTTTAAAAGTACCTGGATCTGCACCTTAAGTGCTGTAAGCTGCAGGGCTATGGGCCGGGAGCAGGAAGGTGGGAATAGAAAGGGCACCTGGGTGTCCTCAGGCTGGCATGGACAAGATGGACCGAATGGCATCCTTCTGTGCTGTAACTTTTCTATGGTTCTACGTGACTCCAGATCCACAGCAATGTAGTTGACTTAACTGCCCTCTGAAATGGCTTAGCAAGCCACTCAGTTCAAGGGCAATTAGGGAAGAGCAACAAATGCTGGCCTTGCCAGTGATGCCCACATCCCATGAAAGAATAAAAAATAAACTAAATTCCACTTGACAAAGAATAACCTATCACAGTCTATTGAAAAGGATGCTGCCATCATGGAAACAACTTGCAATGGAATCAAAGATCTTATTCAGGACAGAAAACAGCAGAAGAAACTGGTTGCCTCAAGTGCCAATAGGCACAGGAGACGAAAAACTAAACCAAACTTCAAGTCTCCCTGTCCAAATGATATCCTATTTTTCACTAGACATGCAACAGGTCACATTTGTAAGTATTAAATTTAATTTCACATTTCTTTTGGATTCTCCATTGAGGTTAATATAGGTGGCAATCTGATCTCATCAATTTACCATTGGACACGTTCAGCTAAAATTACTTCCTCTGTCTCCATTGCTCTATTTCAGTATTAACTGCAAATCTGATGAGTTTACTGTTACTGCAGCCATCCAAATCAATTATGTAAATTGGCAATAAGAGTTCAAGCAATGACCTCTTGTGAGGCTATATGCAGCAACTCCTCCCAGTCTGACCTTTATTATCTATTTCTATAAGCCACCCTGAATTTCACTGGCTTTTAATTACAAGTGTCACTATGTTCAAAGCTTTCTTAAAGTCTTATAAATTGTCCAACTGGGAGTTCCTGTTACCCAATAGAGGTGGTGTGCACGCTTGCAGCTTCTAAATAAGTTATTGTTATACAGGTACTGGACTCTGTATCCAGGAAGCTCGGAACCAGACGTGCCAGATTTGGGAATTTTACGGATCCTGGGTCCTAGGCCTAGCACATACTTACAATATATAAACTAAAGCATGAAAAAGAATAAAGGGTTTTATTCAAATTTCTACCCAGGTTGCCAGCTTTGAGTGCAACTGGTTTTCAAATCCTTGTAGATTTTAGGACGTTGGATAGGGGGTCCGGTACCTGTACAAGTACTACTCCCGTCTACTCCCAAAATACAAAACAGTTTATAGCATTATAAACTTCAGACTTGCCATTTTAAAAATCAATAAAAATATCTCATTTCAGGAAAAGGCTATATTTTATACATAGAACAGATACATCTCCTGCAATCAATAGACAAGAGGGTTTTTTTTAAATCACAAAGATTATACCATGAGGCACATTATATATTAACATATAACTGAACTCCAATGGTACATCTCTTTCTTATTTGTCTCCCACTCTATGATTCTTCATGTACACCTATATTTGCCCTCCAACTGTTGTCAGATTCCTTGTTCACTTATGTTTTATGTCCTCCCTAATATTGAGAAGTTTGCCCCAAATTATCTCCAAGAGAATTTACTGTTATTAACAACTCCTCTCTTCTGTATGTCCCCTAAAACTCTTAGTATGCTTTTCAGTTGCTGACTTCCATTCCATTTCTGCAGTTCTCGCAATATTTTTCCAAGTACTCTGCATGTCTTTCACATGTTCTCTTACTATGCCTGCTTCTTGTTTCTTGCACATTTTATACTCACTCATTTTCCTCTAACCAGGCAAGATTTAGGAGGTTCAAACTACCAAATACGGCAGAAACTTGGGATCCACAAACTGGTATATGTTGTCTTATTGCAGTTGTACGAGGCAACTGGGACCATGGGCAGAGGTAAGGTTGTGAGTGGGAGAGCCAATGACAAGGGATGCAGTTACATAGGACTTAAGAGCAGGAATTCAGCCCAGAATGCTGCTACGCCATTTACAGTCGATCTGGTTGTGGTCTCAACTCCACTTAACCTCCTGCACCCCCCCTCCCCCCGCAACGACCCTCAACTCCCTAGTCAATCAAAAATATGTCTAACGCTGCCTTGGATAAAGTCAATGACACAGCCTCTACTGCTTTCCGGGTAAGAGAATTCCACATGCTAACAACAAAAAATTTCTCCTCATCTGTCTTAAACAATAGACCTCAATCTTGAACTGTGTCCCCTGGTTCTCATCTCTCCCGGAAGTAGAAGCATCCTCCCGATATCTATCCTATCAAATCCCTTCAGGAGTTTACATGTTTCAATATGATCACCTCTCTCTCTTCTGAACTTCAATGGTTATAGGCCCAACCTGTTCAACCTTTCCCCATCAGATAAGCCACTCAGGAATGAGTGACTGAACTTTCTCTGAACTGCTTCTAGCGCAATTGTATCCTTTTTTCAAATAAGGAGACCAAAACTGTACACCAGAACAGTTCTGGCTATATATTAATAAAATTGTGGCTGAATGCCATGAAAAATGATATCATTATTGGCATTAGGAAGGCTTGATGTTTGGTCTGGGGGCCAAGAAATTGGAATGTAGCAAGCTAATGACTAAGGTCAACAAAGTAACAAGACTGTGATTGAAATCACTGAATGAATTAGGAAGTTAAGTTCATTATAGTTTTCAAGATGATGAACAAGCTTAGATGATAATGCAAGAGAGCAATGGAAACACAGCAGCTTATGCAGTTTAGTTTAATACCCACTGCCAGACAATCGGAATTACAGTTGCTGCTCAGAATATGCCAAATAGCAACTTGAAACTAGCCCATTTTAATGGGTTAAACTTTACCCATTTGTCCCCTTTATTACAACCAAACAAGAATATTTCTTTTGATAAGGGAGATTTCAGAAGAGCAAACTGCATTTACTTCCAACTTCATTTATTGCAGCTGCAAATCTAGCCTCCTAAATGTCACAGACTGAAAACTGAATTTGCTCAGAACTTAGTTTTCAGGGGTGGCGGGGGGGTGGATAACAGCAAGAAAGCCCAAGTAAACAATGCAACCATAGGGAACCTAGTATAAGTTCATTCCTAACAGTCTGCAGGCATGTTGGTACATGGCTTTCCAGAATAAAATAGGCAAGCTCATGCCTACAATTAGTGTTTTTCCCTGAATTTTTAAATTTAAGGAAATCTTTTTTTTGTAGTTGCTAACTGTTGATTAGAGAATGTTTTCTATCTATTGAGCAACCTGATTTTTAAACCTTCTCTGTGGACATCCCTGCAAATATGCATGCAACCAGGGATCCCCAAGCTCAACTTCTAAAAGACAATATTATCCAAGAATAAGGGCGCAACAATGCTGTCACTGCAAAAAGCATTAATATTTCACATATTAAAAGCTAATATTGGGAAATGAATGAATTGACAGCCTCTCAAGGAAAAAATAGTCTAGTTTTAAACTATGTTGTTTAATTATACGTTTTTCCCCCCCATTTGTTTCTGCATGCGATTTGAATTTAGTCAGTTAAAGTCAGTTTAACAGACAGTATTTATTTGATCCAATAACCTGTTTTTTGTTTTATGGCATCACACAATGCCCTGGATGCAAATGGACTTGCACTTAATAAAACATAAGCACTTTTAGATAGCATCCAATTCTTCAAGTTAGACGGAATAATCTAGTTTTAGTTATAACATAACATTCGATTACATGCAATTTTCTCCACCTTTAAAGAAATAATTCAAAGGGGGGGTGACTTTCATTTGAAGACGCCATGGATCTCCAATGGCGTTTGTTATGACAACAAATTCCTCTTTACTGCAGAATTGAATTGTTACAATATTAAGCTATGCTTGAGCCTGAAATGACCAAATGCAATATCAACACCCTTTTGCAGTTATTTAATCACTCAGCATAAACACTTCAACTGTAATTATTTTAAATTGAACTACAATTAAAACAAAGTGACCCAATGCCAACGTTATTGCCTTTTTTATAATGGAGGAGAATTTATTCTACAATTCCATCAAGTGATTTGTCATAGTGCTTACCATTCCTGTACAAAATGCTGAAAGGAAAGAATTCCATTTTGGAACTAATTGGATTTCAACCTGCTTAAATTATAATTCACTTGAGTGAACAATCACTCACCCAGCAACAGAAAGTTATGTTCAATTCCATAGAACATACATTTATGACAAATAACTTGTATTCACTTAAAAGGACTGGACTGGCCTGGAATCTCAATCAATCCTGAAAAACAAAATATGTGTATGTCATACTTGGGTAACTGGAGGTTTTGGAGCTTGTTATCTCTCCCACAAAAATGGGCTCATCATCATCATCTTCATCGTCTTTATTCCCTTTTTGCCAAGGCTCCAATTCTTCTTCCTCACATTCCATAAATAGTTCTGCCATTCTGATGCTTCAGTCCTGATTTTGGAGGGGGAAGGAAAAAGTTTGCTTCACTTAAAAAAATTGTTCAAAAGTCATCATTACATCACCTTACAACTAGAAAAAGATATTTGTACACGTTCAATTCCTAAAATTAGTAATGCCAACACATTCTGAATAAACAAATATTTCTACAATAGCCTCCTTTAAATTGTACTTTCCTGCGTATATACACCATAAGATGTCAGATCAGAAGTCTCAGTCAGGTGTGTGATGAAAGTATAATAATTTTCATATTTTTCTAGTTTATTGTGAAGTAGGTTTATGGGGGTAAATATAGTTGGGTCTGAGAGAGATTTAATTACATTTCGTAGTCAAGCAGACTGCAAGTTTAAATTATCAAAAGAAGCTAGGTGCTTGACATGCTAATGAGTAAACATGGATGCATAGCATCTAAGGTGTGAAGGGAATTTGCATTTTTAGATAAATGAAGGGATACTTGGATTTTAGTCTGTTTACAACTAGCCAGATAAGCAAGGCTAAGGAATGTGTTTACTTTACCCAAAGGCTACTGGCAATGTTGGCAACATGAAAGTTTTTATATTATGAGGAAGATACAATTTCAAAGACAAATGGAACATTAGAATTTACATATTAAAAACGGAGAAACATATATAAAGAAGGATGAAAGGCTATGTGGGATGAAGGCCATGTAAGATCTGACAGGAGTATGTGAAAAAGCCTTAATGAAGCCTCTAGCATGTGTGCATAAATCTGCTATATAGCAAATATGAAGTTGGGAAAGCCATTTGGAATTCCACTGTCCAGGATAGTGTTAACTTGCTGAGTTTGTTTTAAATCTAAAATCTGTTGTGGACCGTTGCCTTAAAGGAAGTGCAACTGGGGATCAGGTTAATTAGGAATTTTAGGAATTATAGTAGCAAGTAACTGTAGTCTTATGTATGTACTTGAAATCTTTTATATTTAATAAATATTTTAATTTATTTTTTTAAATCTCTAAAGGTCTTGGTGGACTTATTACTTTTAAATTCAGTGCACACATCTTCTTGTAATAAATACAAGTTGCAAAACCGTTGTAACAGCGTGACTAAGCTTCCCTCGTGGCATCATCTGCCACGTCGTAACAGGCGAGAGGGAAGAATTAGTTGGGTTCTTTAAGATTATTTCACCATAACACAAAGAGCTGTCATTTAATCCAATTGTCTTAAAATAGCTATCGAACATACAAAATGGTCAGGACACGTTTCAACACCATCCCCAGCTGTCGGTTCACCATATTCTGAAACGCTTTAGACAGTTATGCGTCACAAATATTGAGCCTCTTCAATTCTTCAGTTAAGTAAAATCTCACTTGGACAAATGGCAGTTAGAGAGCTATTTAAAAATAATGATGCATCACAATCAAATATGCAAATGCCAATGAGGCTTTGAAAACCAGGATTTGTGAAGACAATGTTTGAAACAGTCAGAATAGTTTTTAAAACAACAGGATGAAAAACACTTTTTTCCTCACAAGCATTGCAAAACAGTAAATTAAGACTATTACTTGTGGAAACAATTCAATCAATAGCAGCAATTCTATAATTTCCAAACATTGCTGAAAAGAGAGACATGTTGGTGAAGCTTTTTGTCTTGCATTAATCAGGAAATGCACAATATTTCAAACAATCACAACAATTGATAGTACAGGAAAAGAGGTGCCGATTGGTTGGCAAGTCAACTCTGATTGGCCAAGGATTTCCCATGGTGAAAGCAATGGAGAAGTAAAGGCTCCCCATGCACTCAGGTAGTTCAATAAACACGCAAGGCTTGAACGTATTCCTTTTGTTTGCAGAGAGCGGGTCCGGGCATATGAAAGTATGGCACTTCTAGCAAGCGTAAATGAGCCACGATGTGAGCTCAACTGATTATCTTAAATTGGTTGTTAGTTAAGCTCGTAACATGGCTCATTTACACTTGCTCTAAGTGATATACATTCACATGCGTGGGCCCACTCCCTGCAAACAAAAATAATATGTTCAAGCCTTGTGCATTATTTGAATTACCTGGGAGCTTGGGGAGCCTACAGTTCCCTGGTGCTTTCTCCATGGGAAAACCTTGGCCAGGGTCAACTTGTCAACCAACCAGCAGCCCTTTTCTCATGTAATATAAATTGATGTGATCATTTGCAAACTTATGTTTGTCCTGATCAGTGAAGTTTAAAAGCTTCGGCAACATGCCTCTCTTTTTAGAAATTTCCAAATACTTATGAAAGTTACATTTCAACTAAAAGTTGACCTTTTGTAAAAGGGCCACAAAATTCAACAACCCAGCAACTGGACAGCATCATGAAATTGTGTATTATTACTGGTATCAACCCCCAAGAGGAGAAATGCTGAGCTAGAGGTACGGAAAATCTACTTTACTCGCATAACTTTCCTACCCATCTCATAGTATTGTTTATGGTGGGAAGAATGGAAGTAGGCAACTACACGTGCACAAACTGGTTTCTGTCTTATATGGATATTACCCAGGTCCAACAAATATAAAGTATAAATTAACACGAGTGGAATATGTCGTATACTGTTGAATTATTTCATTAATCCTGAGTTTACCTTCATTAGATGTGGCTATCCAGCAACAGTTTTGACATCGTTGCAACTTTTCTGTTTACTGATCATTTGTTTCTTCTTCTCACCCTCCCCTGATAGGTTTCAGAGCATGGCAGTTGCTCTTTTCGCAACCATTTTTTCCCTACTCTAACTCCAGAATGGAAGTGGTCGTACAGCTGAATTCAGCTGGTCATGTAGCTAGAAAGCCTGACACTCACTTACCAAAGCGGATCTTCTATGGAGAGCTTGAAGCTGGTATGGGTTCTCACGGTAGCCAAAGGAAGCACTACAAAGGACATTCTGAAGGCTTCACTTAGGAGATTTGATAACTTCAAATCCTGAGAGAAGCTCATCCAAGATCATTGCACAAGGTGTAACAAAATGAAAAAAGGGTGCAGCCTCTTCCAAAGCAAGCACACATCAGAAGCACAGAGAAAATGCAAGCAGAGGAAATCCCAAGCCAGCAACCTGTCTAAAACTCAACAGTATCCTGCCCGATTTGCAGCACAATCTTCCAGGCACAGATCAGTCATAGCAGTCACCTACATAGCCAGCGGAATCCTACCAAACATCTCAAATGACGAACATGGTCACCTTTGCCTCCAAAGATGAACAAAAAAGGGAGCACTCACACCATTAAACTGAGTGATCAAGGGCTCAGGCCTACTCCAGGCACTTTAACACACTAAATTGATACTTCAGTGCAGTATTAAGGGAGTGCTGGCTTGTCAGAGATGCCTTCTTTTCAATAATATAATAAACCAATGCCTTTAAATTACATTAGTTCCCATGGACACTATTTTAAGAGGAGAAAGGGAGATTTTAAGGTATCTTGGTCAAAATCTATTCCTCAACATTACCAAAACACATTAACTGGTTATTTATCTCACTGCAGTTGGAGATTGGTGGGGGGGGGTCCTCAATTTGGAAAAATTAATTGCTCTTATATAATCGTGATATGCAAGCAAATTATTTAGGGCATCCTGAAGAAATAAAAGATGCTATATAAATGCAAGTTCATTCATTCTTTCTGCTGCGCCAAGGAATCAAGACGCCACTTTAGTGCAGGTTGCAAAAGCATTAAAAGCCTCAGATGCTTTCCAGCCCTTTTTAACATCACTGCATCCGAACAAAAGCTGTAAGCAGCCAGGACTGTGGTAGTTCAGGAAATGCAGCACCAGGAGAAGGGGACCACATACATGGGTAGCTGAGGAACTGAACAGCCAATAGTGTTATTTATTTAGGTCAAACAACTCGATCAGGCTTAGGCAGGCTGGAACAGGCTAGCTCATGTTAGTGAGGCAAAAAGGCTATACTACAGCCTCCTGTTGGCCCATCTGCATCTCAATGAAGTAGTAACTGATGTTTTCAACATGTCTAATCATCACGACGCACATACTTTTACATTTAACAAAAGATTGTTCCAAGGCCATATATAGATGCAGCATCATTAGCTCAAACTGTACATTTACATATTAAGGTGCCCAAGATAAGGCTCAAATCATTTGTGTACAGATTACAAAAAGGAAAAAAATGGGGGGGAAATGGGAAATAAAGACAGAGGATAAACAAAATTGCGGGGGAAAAAAAGTGAACCCCCAAGTCTCCCAGACAAGAAAAACATGGAAAGAAATGGCAATGTAGGAACTGAGATACCGCACACATGTAACTGTCGTATTGGGGGATAATACTGTATGTTATTTTTACAGCTGTAATATTCAGCTGGGCCAAAAATTAAAATGGCAGCCAGAACAAATTTGAAATGCAATCTACCTTGTTTTTCTGTGGGACTTTTGCCAAACCACTTTTCAACTGAGATAAATGTGACATTTGATTTTTACTGTTATGTACAGAAATTCAATGTCTGAAGTACTAAGTGCCAGACATTTAATAAGATACACGTACTACCAATCTGCCACAGCAATGCTCACAAGGACTCCGGTGTCTGAAGCATAGCTGTGACGTTCAGTCAAAAAAGCAAAACTGTATTCAACTCAATTTGTACCAAAAGGCCAATACTGAGTCAACTATCCACGGGAAAAGAGGTGGTCGTATTGGCATCTCCTGAAGTCAATTGGAAACTAATTCAAGAAATGTTCTGTAAATTTACAGCTACTTGAAAACTGCATCCTTGGTAGGAGGCCAGAAAAAAAAATTGCTCTTCAAATATACTTTGATAAGTGAAAACGATGTGCAAAAGACATGAGATGTGTAAACACCCAAAGCATAAAATAAATTAACTATACCAGGACTATTTCACTTTCTCATATTATTACTCCAGGAACCATTCCCACTTCTTCACATCTGTATGCTTTATTCAAAAGCACATGTAAAAAAGGGACAAAAGCCAAGACATTGATTCAGAACAAGTTCATTACTTCGAATTTGTGCTCAACATACTTGGGTTACTTTTCATTATGGCTACTTCTGTGCAATAACAAAATGCCACGTAATCAAGGCAGTGTCCTTCAGATGAGACATTTAGAGAAGGCCACATCTGCCTATTCCAGTTGTTCAGGTGAAGGTTAAAGATCCCAAGACACCATACCATGAAGAGCCAAGAGCTCCCTGTGCACTGGGAACACTTCTTCTTTGACCAACACCAAAAACAAGGGGTGATTCATCATTCATCTTATGCTTGTTGCACCACTATGCTGCATGGAAAATGGTTACACATTTAGCCACGTAATAGTAGCTTCATTGTGTGCGATGGGTTTTGGGACATTTTTGACCTATGTGATGGATATATGCAAGACCTTCTTTGTAATTGAAAACTTCCTGTCTTCCCATTTTGATACCTTTAGATGAAGGTGACTTGCACACCAAAGGCATTCAACCTAGCCAATCATTCCAAAGACTGCTAGTAACCTGCACATCAAATATTTCATTAAAATTTTCTGTTAATTTCTCCACAATTATCGAGCTCTGGCTCGATATCGATTAATCCCTGGGTCACTCAAGTGCCACAATAGGAATCAGGTACCTACCGCTGAGGACTCTAATGCAGCCACTTAGGTCCAGCATGTTCTGTCAGAAATTCATCTCTGGAATGGCTCTGACCATTCTTCCCAGTTTCTCTTTCATTGTTGTGTGGATGGCAGAAGCATAACTACATATTTTTGAATTATCATTTTTACATTGAAACTGATCACAAAGACCTATTAGGCTAGAGGGAAAAAAACTAAAATGGAAAAAAGTGCTGGAAGTCTGAAATAAAAACAGGAATTTATGTAAATACACAATAGCTCAATCAGTATCTCTGCTTTAAACTCCTTTAGTTTTATGCTCCACTGTCCTTTATTTGGGTCTCGGGGTGTGGACACCTGTGACTTCCTATTCCTTTCTCCCAGGCAACCTCAACCACTCCAATCATTTCAGAAGACGACATTCTCTCCATGAATATATACTTCTGGAGGTCAGTGTCTGGGCAAGTTACAAAGACGACGTACATGTACTTTGCTGCACATATGCTCTGCAGTTCACATTTGTCTGCGAACAAAATTAATTGGATCAAAGCACAGAATTGGTGCAACACAGGAGTGCTGTATCAGTTCTATGTAGTTAGTGAAAAAAGTTTGGATCAGAAAATTAGATGCTCTCTACTGGTAAAACTTTGACAAAAATGAGTATTGGTCTAAGATAAGACCATCATAGTTCCACTTTGGTGCACCAGGTTTATATCAAGCAAACAATGTCCTGGCAGCAGAACCTCATAAATTATATCTTGTTGCACCTTAGCATGAATTTATGGATGCAAGTGTGCTTTGCAAATTGGCGAGGATTTCCAATTGAAGTTCGGCAGACAACATAACCTTCAAAATTCACAAGTAGAAGCTTATTTCTGCATCTGTCATGCTCTCTAGGTTCTGAGTCATCAAACTATAAATCTGGGTGCACTGGGGTCAAGCTCCTGTAACCCTGTACAAGTATGTTTCTTGTCTGGTGCTAGAAGGCAAAGTTTTCTTTTTGAGACAGCAAACAAAAACACTTACTTGCCTTACTTCCTGCCAAGTTGTTTAGTTTGCAGAGCTGCATGTTCATTCAAGCATTTTCTGGAGCTGCATGTTCAAGCATTTACTTTCAAGGTGTATAGATTGAGATAGCCATTCTTGTGCTGAAAATTACATTTCACTTGCACTAGATCTCCTTGACGACCTAACACTTCGGTGTTCATAAAGCACACTTTCCATACCCACATATCACAAATTTCCAATCAAAATAAATATATTACACAATACACATTAGAGAGGGACCAAAGCTCGCTTCGGATTCAGGGTAAAATGATGATTGCAACAGTTGAACTCGAAGGAAAAAGGAACAGGAGGAGTCGTTGATACACTTAGATGAAATAGGGTGGAAGGCAGCTTGTCTGGAGCACAAACACCATTCTAGACCAGCTAGGCCAAATGGTCTATTCCTGTGCTGTAAATTCTATCCAATAGGTATTGAGTTGCTGAATCCCATTTTTCTGGAAGTCATGCAGCTTGAAGAAATAAGTATCCTACTAAAGACTTTAATGAATAATACTCACAAAAGGAACCCTTCGAAATCAGGAGTCTCTAACAAAATAGAACTTAATTTCCTCCTCTAGATAATATTACCCATTTGAGGGGTGAGGGAAAGAGGCGGGTGAGTAGACAGGTGAGTAGATCCTTGATAATCACTTATTCTTAATATCCCAATTCTAATATTGGAACATTGTTTTCAAGTTATAATAATGTCACTACACTTATTTAGCTATCTGATACCAATACACAACTATAATTTGTATTTGATTTTAATCCTGTGTGATATGCCTTGCATGCATTATCAATTCAATATTTAAATAGCAACTACCACCAACAGTGGCACATCTGTAACTCCCATTACATCACTGAAGTGTTGCACAGAGGAAGACATCACAGCTGAGATATGCAAAACTTGTGACATTTTTTTCCCCAAAATGTCTCAATAACCTATTTCAATCTATGTGGTGGTAGGGTAAAACCTCCCAGGAGTGCAAAGATGCTTCAATTGTCCACCTCTATAAGGGAAAGGGAAATCTCAAAACTTTGCAATGCTAAAAAGATGCTTGCCCAAGCAATGCTTAATCAGTTTACTGAACACATTGACTGTTAAGATATTTTTCAGCAATGTAGATTCAGAAAGGAAAGAAGCATAACTGATATATTCTTTGCAGCCAGACAACTCTAAGAAAAAGAGAGTGCAAAATGTGGACCTCTCCTGTGAATTGGTTGAATTGACACAAGTCGGTAGAGAAATCCAAATGAATCCATCCAAATGATCAAACAATTTAGATGTAAGATGGGGAAAATTCCATCTTCCCCATTACAAATGCATCCCAAATACAAGAGCAGTTTGGACATTTTCAAAAACATTATGGAATGCTTAACTTCCAACATGCACAGCTGGACTATCGATCGTAAACAACAAAACAGCAAATGAGAATTTCAATAAATTGGAATTTATTGTCCATAGACTTTCCAAAGAATTTTGCACAGCAAGTTGCTGTCAGCGGGACACCCAAAGGAGATAGTGCCCTCTGCAGGGCATCTGGGACCTGTATGAACAGGGAAACAACTGTGTATTTCTTTAATCAATCAGATCGGAGAATCATTAATGAGCAGCACAAGTCTGAACCAGGAAATATAAGATAGAAAAATTAATTTTCTGTCACATCCGATACAGAAAGTAAATAGGGGAAAAAAGGCCAAGAGAGAGCGCGAGAGAGAGTAAGAGGAGAGCCAGAAAGTTAAAAGTGTCATTTGAAAAATCTTTTTTTTAAATCTTCAAAAATAATTAGGAGCCAAAGAAATGAGACCCCTGATTTTTCCATAGAAGTGTTGTTTGACAGTAATTAAGACAAAAAGGGAACATCGATTGGCTTGGACAAGGTCGATCATTTTGTGGTGAGCTTAGCCCATACCTACGAAGCTAGTAGAAGAACTTCACCACATTCAAATACACTGAATGGCAAACCTGTCAGTGAGATGCTGCTTTTATGCAGATTCCAGAAAAGTGACACAACTTAACTTCCTCATTCACCTATGCATTCACTGGATGTTGTTGTCTAATTTGTGTGCTAAAGAAACATATTGGGACAAATCACTCAATAAGCAACAACTGTTTTAAGTGCCTGAGTAATATGTGGCAAGTTGTAATCCACATAAAAACATGAGGAATAACTCAGTAGCCATTTTTACTTAGCATGTTAAGACATTTCAAAATTACAAAGAAAAAGTCAAAAAAGAGTGGTCCAAGTGTTTTGCAGTTATATGCTGCTAAAATTTTGGTTAAAGGTGCCCATGGAATGGGAGATTTTCCTAGTGTTAACAACATGATGTTTCATTTACTGACATTACAAGTGGAGAATATTCCCTGTAAATGAATTTTAAAAACCCATCGTTCTCCTCTTCATGTAACTGAATAACTTCTGAATGTCATGCTGCAAATAGGCCTACAAAAAACATGAATCTATGGGTGCTTTTAACTTGTAATTTTGCATTATACTAGAGATCACTGTAACAAGAACAAAACATATAGCAACACCAGCACAGCATTGACAGAGCCCAAGCACAAGTTGCATGCAGTAGGTTTCCGCAGGCTGTTCTAGAATGATACAGGTAATTCAACACAATGCAACCAGTTCAGGATTCACTTGGTAAACCTTCACCATGTCATCAAGATAGGAACTTAGAACTGAAGGATTCTCAATTCCCTGGTCTCCATACCCGCTGTAAAATTGATGTTTTGAAAAAGAAAACAAAAAACAATGCTGAATCTATCATTTTTCAAAACAGGAAAAATCTACTTGGAACAAAAAGGATTCTGGGTCAGCCAGAATTTTCCTTCCACTTTATTTTAGTTTTAAGGTTTTAATGTAACTCAGTATTTAATACTGACTCAGGTGAAGCATTGTAAAGAACAGTGTTGATTTCCAATTCAGCTGGAGGCCCAGAGATAACAGTTCATGATCAGGAAACAAAAATGGTCAAGTTCTGAAATGGGCAACAGCTTTTTCTCAATCCTGCATTTTTCCTATTTAGATTACAATTTCACTAGGCCAACCCTAATTATCGAGATTGAGGCTCAGCAAATTCCAGAATAAGTGCTATTCATGTCACGGCATAGGCAGATATCTGGACTGTCAAATCAATCATGAGAAATTGAAAAGGTTGTGAAACGAGTTAAAACCTGCAGAAACAAATTGTTGCAAAACATGAAAGTGATCAAAAATTACTGTTATTGATGGTTTAATTCAGGTCCCTCCCCCAAACTTATCCTGTACGTTCCTCTTTCCAAGACAAAACCTTCACTGTCCCATTCTGTAAATTCTATAGGCCTTCCAAGTTTCCACTAAAGTTTAAAAATAAAACATTGTGAACTTAGTGACAACTTCCAACACAAAAGTTCCTAGTATCCTTATAAAATGATCAAGTTGTCACGTGCTGGTCAGGGGTTTGTAAGATTTCAGCCAAGATTCAATCACTACGGCTATGCAACTTAAATTGTGTGCCGATAATCCTTTCATAAATAAAGGTTTGAAAATAAGAATTGAAGTGTATTCACCTGGCTTCCAGAGTTGCATAGTAGGAAATGTCAGGGAAGAGCATAAATAGGAGCAGTTGTGGTGTGCCAGTAGTTGAACAGCCTGATGATACCCACTATATTAATCTACCTCAGAACATGAATCTTTACAGTACTCTAGACTGATGCAAGATGCTCAATCTTAAAACTTTTAGAAACTATCTTTTGAAAAGCTAGATTTAATTTTCTCCAGCTTGAAAAGGAACAAGAAAAAAAACATGGACAACATCTACACACAGCATTATAATAATTGAGGCATATAAACATTTATTATACAAAATACAAGATAGCAAATAAGAAAAATTAAGATATGATGGTACACAACCACAGAAAATAATTCCTAGTGCCCAAGTATCAGATGGAAGTCTAGAAACCACCCCTCCTTGAAATGCAAATAAACATACCTAGGCAAGAGGATCAAATTCCCAAAAATTTGAACCACCACATCCAAAATGACCCAAGGTATTATATCTTACACAACGCATCCATCTAGTCCTTACAAGACTTTTGCTAAGGTGATACTCGAAATCTATTCAGTGGTGCTCGAAGCTTTAGCTCAAGTAAATTGACTGCAACATTTCTGGAAATACTATTACAATTTGTTTTGCGATATACACACATTTCAGGTCTCACTTCTGCACCCTATGCTTTTAGCATTCTGCCATTTAAAAAATTGTTTGGTGAGGTTGGGGGTGAAAGGAGAAGAGAGGCCAAAAGGGAAAGAGATAAAGGAAGCAGGGATACTAAGGTCCGTCCTTGAAACCATCAGCACGTGCATTGTTTCAAAGGGTCTCAGAAAATTGATTATATGATTAAAAGAGGCATCACACAAGGTGTAGAGAACTTGCTAATTCGAGTTACACTCATTATAAATATTAACTGTGCGGGAATGAAAAGAAATTTTTCATTGACCAAGTCTCCATCCATTGAGCAGCATAAAGAAAAATGACAATTAGAGGTTTAATTATTCATTTTAAGCTTATATTTAAGAGTGGCAACCAGAGTTTACAATATTTTAAGAATGAGAAACTATGCTTATTTCTATATTAAAACTTTCATAATTTTTAAATAATTGAACCCAGTTTGCAATTACAGTAAAATTTGCAATTTTTGGCCATTAATTTGAAGGAAAACTGCTATCTTTTTAATCAAAGTTTGTTAGACATGGCGAGATCCTTCTAATCAGTTTTTAAACAAGCAATAAAATGTGGATATATAAAATTGAGCATCATCTAGCTATATAAAATAAGCAATTATACAGCACACTTAATGTACAAAATGTCTTGAAACTATTTTGAAAGCAGTGAGAAAAGAATGGAACATCAAGCTGGGTCGAGAGCTTAGGCAGTGATTGAAGGCTGTAGCAAAAACATGGGTTTTGAGAGGGTTTCTTTTTTTAAACAGAGAAAGACAGAGGTAGAGGGGCTTTGGGCAAACGCTACAGACATCTGGACTTAAGCAACTTCTGTCCTCAACAGAAAAGAAGAGGGAAAGTGGGGGTACATAGTTGGCTAGAATCAGATGATGAAAGGGTGCAAGAGACAAAGTATATCTGGAGAAGGTTAGAGATAGGGTGCCATCATACCTTCTATGGCACAGAGCCAAACGTGTTTTATAATGAAATGCTTGGCTAACCAAGCTTCAACTGGAATGACCATTTACGATGATCCAAACGGGTTACCTATCGCAATGCGGCTCATGTCTGTTCTGACCTCACCTCACTCACACTGGTGTCCTACGTATGTACTGACTTGTTCTGTTCACCCTTATCATCATGGAACAGTCAGCATTTGAATGACTGCTGTCCACAAGCACACTCGATGTGTGTGTGTGTGTGTGTGCGTGTGTGTGTGTGTGCGTGCGCGAAAGAGCAGCAATGGAAAGAGGAAAAGGGCAGGTAAGTAAAGCCAATATCTACTGAGTATATTCACCCAGTGAGTTTATCATACCACCCAATGCAACCACAGACTGCAGAAACTGGAAGGGTCACTGGACACCTGTGTATATAACCAGCACTCTGTAGGCATGGACAAACAAGCACCACCCAACATAAGAAAAGCCACTGGACCCATCTTAACTCATCCATTCAAACAACATTAGCTTCCCTCTCACAGAATCCAGCATTTCTTGACAATTCCAGGATTTTTGTTTCCTCTCCGCATGTATAAATCCAATCTAAGCGTTAATCACCATACAAAGAACTTCCTGATATTGGTCCTAGATTTGAGTATAAGAAACAGTTTTAGCATTACATATTTTTCAATATAATACTACATATCTCAGTCCAAACGATTTTTTAACCTATGTCAGGCAAGATTGATGGCAGACCTAAAGGTACACTAACTACGGCAGCAATATTAGCTTTTCTGCAATACCAGAATGCATGGGCAAAATAGACACCATACTTCAATATGGAAAATTAAGCAAAGGTGACCTTTCCTAAAAGATTAAGCTAAGCCTACCCATCCAGTGATCGTTGCTACTTACTAAGCAAATCATAACTACAGGTGGTATAAGAGGTTGCACCTAATTTCAGCCCAAGTACTTCCAAGTTTATAATTTTGACCTATGAATGTGGAATCAACAGTTTGAAAAACATTTTACAATTATACTTCATTGCATTTTTCTTTTGTATAAGACAACATTCTACAAATATTGTTCACATACTCCCATATGTTAATTAATTAACTAACTGGATATGAAATTGCAATGATGCAGTCAATTATTCAAAGATATTTTATCCAGAGCAAAATTCAGATTCTAAAGTTTTGGATCAGATTTTGTTGCCTAATGAGATATAGGTTCAATTTTTAAAAAAGTCAGAAGATCAAATATCAAGAAAATGCAATTTGAATAAAAATGATTAGCATATGTCAGGTTGTCAGTTTATTCAACACAGGTCACTTTCAAGTTTTTAAGCTTGTCATTACTTAAGGCTCAAATGCCTTAAATATTAAATACTGAATATTTAAAGCTTAGATTTAGCAGTTGAAAATTATTTTGGCCGACTGGTCTGGGAGCAGCATGCATCATCTTGCCCAGAAACCATAATGTCAAACATACAAGTTATGTCATAGCTTTGTGAATTGCTGCTTTTAGCATGTGCTTGACTTACAAGAGGTCAGATTCAAAGCAACAGATGTCTGGGCATGTTGTAGGGGCTGCAGAAAGTTACAGGGATAAGGGAGGGTGAGGGGAGTCATGAAGAACTTGACCACAAAAATGACAAGTTTAAATCTGTAGTGTTAGGGTTAATTGAGGACAGGGATGGGAATGGCCAGTATATGAGCAACAGAATGTCGATGAGCTGAAGTTTATGTGGGGTGGAACATGGGTATTGAATGAGGTTGGAACACAGGCAGGCAATGTTATGGAGAAAAGAGGTCATCCTCGTGACAGAAAGGATTAGGAGTTGAAAACTCCGCTCAGGGTCAGACAGGACACCCACCAGTTGTGAACATTCATATTTGACCTGAGATAGTGGCTACTTAGCTGAAGGGAGTTACAGTTCATCCAAGACTGGACATCAGAGGCAATCTAACAGCACTGAGTCAGTGGAGAGTCAACAGAGCTGGTGAAAGGGTAGAACTGGGTGCCACTGCATGGAAGCTGACCCCATGTTCATAGATGATTTTGTCAATGGGCAGCATGTAGATGAGAAATAGAAGGGACAAAAATAAATCATAATGTGAGAATGGGAACAAAAACCATAATAAGAGATGCTCTGGCTACAATCAACATTTAAGAGTGGAACCAAACAATGGTAGTCTCATGGAGCTGGTCAATTTGGGTAGCACTGGGAGTAGGTTGGTGTTGTCTTTTCTGTTGCATTGTTCTATTATTTTGTGGGGAGCAGACACGTGAAATTTTCACTTTCTCAATATCTCCTTAGTCATAAACGTGACCAGCACTATTTCACATGCAAGAAATTCTCGTGTGCAGTTAGCAAAAAGTTGGTTTCTGATGCAAGGAGTGTCATTTTTGTGTGAGCAATGTCAAAGGACACTGCTGAACTCATCTCAGACATTTCACTCTCATGTTGCAAAAAAGCTGTGAATATCCTGAAGTTCTATATCATTGAACGTCAGAGATTCCACGGCAAATGAAATGAACAGCAAAAAAGGGTATTGATCCAAGTTAAACCCATTGCACTGCAAAAAGCAGCTGATAAAATAATGATTAAATATTGATACAAAATTCTGAATAGGACTGAAAGAAAACTGAGCAGCAATGAGAAATGAGAGAAGGGAAGTGGAGGGGGGAAATTACATTTAAAAGCCAAACAATAGTACAATATGTTTTCTAAATATATACATGGTTATAAACCAATGCACAAAGTGTTCAATTGTGGATCGTAATTAACACTCAAACACAACCTACAAGAACTAACTTTTATTCAGCTGTCATTTGTTTTCTTTATATAACCCTTCTTCTTTCCTATTTTTTTTGAGAAGTTTTGCAATAACATTGGTACAAAGTGTACACCAGGACAGGAAATACAAAACTGAAAACAGACACAATGTTAAACCTTAAAACTCTGTTAAAAAAAGGTCGATTCGAAACTAGTCTCACCAATTTGGAATAGACCAATTTATTTCTACATTAACATATATTAGAAACATCTAAAAATCAGTCTTGGTCAAATTTAATTCAACAAATATTCTCATTTCAACCAATTCTAATACTTTCAAATTTGATGAGTTCAATTATTTATTAAAATTACAATTCAAAACAACAGTTCCAAAGGCATTTTCTACACCTTCCTACATTTTCAGCACTTTCCTACTTGGAAATAATCCCCTAACCGATTCTGAATTTCAACAGCAAATCTTCATTAAGGTTAATATATTATTTTGGCGACCAGGAGTTATTGTATTTTTTCCTGCATGTGGGTTATGAGACTCTACCCACCTCTCATTAGTAACTGTACCATGACTCAAATAAGATTCACAATTTGTCTTGATAAACTTGGGCTACATTAGCTGGTACAACCTAAGCATTGCAACGTCCTTCAGTCTAACTGTATTTTGGATTTTTTTTAAAAGAACATTTGATTTCTTTCCTAAAATGCTGGTAGAATTGTCATCCAATCTTGGCAGATTAGCTGTTTACATTTACTTCCTACATTTACAGTTCGTTCATTTGCTTCCAAAACAAACCAACATTGAAAGGTGATTTTATTTCTTTCCTCGTCATCTTTTCCTCCCCCATCTCTCCTGAAAACGTTCATGCTAACACATTTCTAGGGTATAATTCTGTTCCTCACTCAGTTCATTATTATTCCTGCAATGACCAGCCATGCAAATACAACAGCCAGCCAGAAGCCGGGAATTCTGCGGCAAGTAACTCACCTTTTGACTTTCCAAAGCCCCAACACCCATTAAGGCAGCACAAGTGTGATGGAATTCTCTCCATTGCCTGGATGAGTGCAGCTTCAACAACACTGAAGAAGCTCAACACCATCCTTGATCAGCATGGCCTTAAACATGCACTCCCTCAACCACCGACACATTATGGCTGCACTGTGTATCATATACAAGATGCACTGCAGCAACTTACCAAGGCTCCTCCAACAGTACCTTTCGAACCTGCAATCTCTACCATCTAGAAGAGCAAAGGCAGCAGATGCATGCAAACACACCCACCTGCAAGCTCCCCAAGTCACACATTATGTTGATCTGGAACTATATTGCCATTTCTTTAGTGTCACTGGGTCAAAATCCTGGAACACCCTCCCTAACACACTGTGGCATGAGCAGCAGTGGTTCAAGGAGGCTCACGACCACTTTCTCAAAAGCAATTAAGGATGGGCAATAAACAAATGCTGGGCTTGCCAACAACACTCTTCCCAAGTGCAATTTAAAAAAAATTTAACAGCATCACATTCCACCTGCAATCACGCTCTCCAAGAAATCAAACCTTGTCCGATTTTCAACTAAGTTAACAGAAAAATGAATATCATTTGTACTGCCCCCCCCACTGCTATCCAGCAAAGAACAAAAACTCGTATTACATTCTGTAACATCACAAGGCACTTCCTAGGACTGTTAACCAAATCTGACACCTAGCCATAAGGTCAGTTACTGAGACCAAACAAAGGGTTTTCTGAGCCTCAACCACTCACGTGCTGAATTATCACAGCCTGCAGCTCCTCTTAGCTACAATGCTTAATTTAAAAAATGATTTTTAAAAATTGTTAGGAGCAAATTATATTCAATGTGTCCCAGCCCTGAAATCAAGATATTTTCAATAACTTGGCCAAATTCTTACCCTATATTGAGCATAAATCTTGAGATATATGTACATATCCAACCTCTCCAAAAATTAAGTGCTACCTTATTTCTAACAGCGTTGGTGGTCGAGGGAGTGAATGTTTAAGGCTATTCCTTTAGAGAAAAACATAGATTTCTGGATTCATTCAACAGTGCACCCTCATTTAAATACTTTGATGTGTAGTAGGCAGTTCAAATAATAACACAACTTAAGTGTTGATGTTAATCTTCGAAACACATGTACCTACAGAAAGAAAAGCACCAAAATCATGAATTCAGGTGTTCCAGACTCATAAGTTTACCATAAGACTTAAGAGCAGGAGTAGGCCATTTGGCCCATGGAGTCAGGAGCAGACATTCAATGAGATCATGGCTGATCTGATAATCCTCAACCCCACTTTCCTGCCTTTGCCCCATAACCCTCGATTCCCTTGCTGATTAAAAATGTCTATCTCAGCCTTGATTCACTGAAATATATACAGAACAATTGAGCGTATGAACTGAATAGAGTGTGATGAATAGGTCACCAAAATAAACAAGCAATAAAGAAACCAAGACAAAAACACGCAGCAGTATTCGAATAAGTAATCAAATATAGTTTCGTATAATGTTAGTAAACATTTTACAGCCGACTCTGGAGAAATCGCGCAGGGTCAAAGTGACCTGCTACCTTTGTTATTCCCAATCCTAACTTCGCCATCGTATTTTAGAGATCAAAAAAAACGTAGTAAAACACGGCGCAACTGTCATAAAAAAGAATAAACGCACGTGTGTTCCTCCTTTTGTACCATGCAAGTTGCATTAGGATGTAGCAACCAGCTGAGTAAAGTCTGTGTGTGTGTGTGTGTGTGTGTGTGTATATTTTTAAGCGCCCACGATGTTAGGAAACAGCTATTCCTCCACCGGTAGGCGGGCGAAGCGCCATAGGCGGCAGCAATAGCGGGCGATCGACCTCGGATCGCACCTATCGCCGGACTCTTTCTCTGCCTTTCTATTTTCTGCTGGCGGCGGCTTCAGATAAAATAACCTTCTTCGCCACAACGACGCCAAACGACGAAAAATCAACCCGGACTAAATGCGATCAGAAGCCTCGGGGAGGGGAGCGCAGGGTGACATATGGCACAATAAAGGCGAATGAAGGACTAATTAACAGTGACCGGCCCGCCCAGAGGCCTCGCCTTCAATCTCGCCGTCCGGTTCTTCTCGGTGAGGCGACAACAAGCAAACATGGCGCCGGCGGTCAGGCCGCCCGCTCCGCAGGCCCCGACTCTCCCAACCCACTCCCGCAGGCCGCTCCCCGGCGCCGCCGCCACACGGCCCCGATACCTCACTAATCAATACCCGTCAGAAAGAGTGACTCACCGCCTGTTTCTCCGCGGCCTAAAAGCGCAAACTCTTAGCAGCCGCCATCCGCAAGCATTATTATGATTTTTTTTGCCGCTGCCGCAGCTGCGCACTGGGGACCCCCCCGGAGCATCATGGGAAACAGGCAGCCCCTCAGCGCGCGAAGCTTCCCGTCCTGGAGCTGGGCAAGGGGCTGCACTGGGTGTGGGGCTGCTCTGGGCAAGGGGCTGCACTGGCCATGGGGCAGCACTGGGTATGGGGCTGCTCTCGGCAAGGGGCTGCACTGGGCAAGGGGCAGCACTGGGTATGGGGCTGCTCTCGGCAAGGGGCTGCACTGGGCAAGGGGCAGCACTGGGTATGGGGCTGCACTGGTTATGGGGCTGCATTGGGCAAGGGGCAGCACTGCATGGGGCTGCACTGGGTACGGAGCTGCACTGGGTATGGGGCTACAGTGGGCATGGAGCTGCACTGTGTATTAGGCTACACTGGGTATTGGGCTGCACTGGGCAATTGACTGCACTGGGTATAGGACGCACTGGGTATGGGGCTGCACTGGGCAAGGGGCAGCACTGGGTATAGGATACTCTTGGTATGGAGCTGCACTGGGTACGGGGCTACACTGGGTATGGAAATGCACTGGGTATGGGGCTGCACGGTACGGAGCTGCACTGGGTGTGGGGCTGCAGTGGGTATAGGGCTGCACTGGGCATGGAGCTGCACTGTGTATTAGGCTACACTGGGTATTGGGCTGCACTGGGCAATTGGCTGCACTGGGTATGGGGCTGCACTGGGCATGGGGCTGCATTGGGCAAGGGGCAGCACTGGGTATAGGACACACTGGGTATGGAGCTGCACTGGGTATGGGGCTGCCCTGGGTATGAGGCTGCACTGTGTTTGGGGCTGCACTGGGTATGAGGCTGCATTGGCTATGGGGCTGCATTGGCTATGGAGCTACACTGGGTATGGGGCTGCACTGGGCAAAGGGCTGCACTGGCTATGGGGATGCACTGGGTATGGGGCTGGACTAGGTATGGGGCTGCACTGGGTATGGAGCCACACTCGGGATGGGGCTACACTGGGAATGGGGCTGCACTGGGCAAGGGGCTGAACTGGGTATGGGGCTGCACTGGGTATGAGGCTGCATTGGCTATGGGGCTGCACTGTGTATGGGGCTACACTGGGAATGGAGATACTCTGGGTATGGGGCTGCATTGGGTTTGGGGCTTCACTGGGTATTGAGCTGCACTGGAAATGGGGAAGTACGGGTATGGGGCTACACTGGGTATGGAGATACACTGCTTATGGGGCTGCACTGGGTATGGAGATGCACTGGATATGAGGCTACGCTGGTTATGGGGCTACACTAAGTATGAGTCTGCACTGGGAAGAGTGGTGCACTGGGCGTGGGTCTGCACTGGGTATGGAGCTGCACTGGGTATAGGGCTGCACTGGGTATGGGGCTACACTGGGTATGAGGCTGCACTGCGTATGGAGCTACACGGTATGATGCTACACTGGGTCTAGGACTGCACTGGGCATGGGGCTGCACTGGGTATGGAGCTGCACTAGCTATGGGGATGCATTGGGTATGGGGCTGCACTGGATTTGGGGGTGCATGTGGTATGGGGCTACACTGGGTATGAGACTGCACTGGGTATAGGGCTGCACTGGGCATGGGGCTGCACTGGCTATGGAGCTGCACTGGCTCTGGGGATGCAATGGGTTTGGAGCTGCACTGGGTTTGGGGCTGCACTGAATTTGGGGATGCACGGTGTATGGGGTTGCACTGGGTATGGGGCTGCACGGTGTATGGGGCTGTACTGGGCAAGGGGCTGCATGGCTGTACTGGGTATGGGGCTGCACTGAGTGTGGGGTTGCACTGGGCAAGAGGCTGTACTGGGTATGGGCTACAGTGGGCATGGGGCTGCACTGGATCTGCACTAGGCGGTGGGCTGCATTGGGTGTGTGGCTTCACTGGGTGTGGGGCTTTACTGGGCCTGAAGCCACACTGGGCATGGAGCTGCACTGGGCATGGTGCAGCACTGGATCTAGGGCTGCAGTGGGCAACAGCATGCTCGATGTATTGTGGGGCTGCACTGGGCATGGTGCAGTACCAGGCATGGGGTTGTATTTGGGCAAGAGTCTACTGCTGCGCCTGTGACTGCAGCTGGGCATGAGACTGCAATTGGACATGTGGCAGGTGGGCATGAGACTGCAACTGGGCATGGGGCTGCAGCAAGGCATGGGGCTGTCATTGGGCAAGAGCCTACAGCTAGGTATTGGGCTGCAGCTGGTTGTAAGACTGCACTGGGTATGTGGCTGCACCAGGCATGGGGCTGCACCGGGCAGAGTGCAGCACTCTGTATGGTGCAGCTGGGTGTGGAGCTGCAGCTGGCTGTAAGACTGCACTGGGCAAGGGGCTGCACTGGGCATGGAGCTGCACTGGGCAAGGGGCTACACAGGGCAAAGGGCTGCACTGGGCAAGGGGCACCTCTGGGTTTGGGCCTGCTCTGGTTATGGTGCAGCACTGGGTATGTGGCTGCACTGTACATGGAGCTTTTTTATTCGTTCATGGGATGTGGGCATCGCTGGCTAGGCCAGCATTTATTGCCCATCTCTAATTACCCTTGTTCAGAGGGCGTTTAAAAGTCAACCACATTGCTGTGGGTCTGGAGTCACATGTAGGCCAGACCAGGTAAGGACAGCAGATTTCCTTTCCTAATGGCATCGGGCGTGGTGCAGCTGGCATGAGGTTGCACTGGGCATGGTAACGCACTGGGCATGGTGCAACTGGCATAAGGTTGCACTGGGCCCAGGGCTGCACTGGGCATGGGGCTGTATTTGGGCAAGGGTCTAAAGCTGGACATGTGGTTGCAGCTGGCCAAAAGACTGCACTGGGCATGTGGCTGCACTGGCTAATGGGCTGCACAGAGCATAATGATGCACTGGGTAGGGGGCTGCCCTGAGCATTGGTTGCACTGGGCATAGGACTGCACTGGCAAAGCAGCTGCACTGGGCATGGTGTAGCACTTTGTTTGGGACTGTACTGGGCAAGGGCTTGCACTAGGTATTGTGCAGATGGGTATGGGATGCACTGGTCAACCGGCTGCACTGGACATGGTGCAGCACTGAATATGGAGCTGCACCGGGCATGGTGCTGCACTCTGTGTGGTGCAACTGTGTATGGGACAGCACTGGGCACGGGGCTGTATTTGGTCAAGAACCTACAGTTGGGCATGGAGCTGCAGCTGGCCATAAGACTGCATTGGGCATGGGGCTGCAACGGTGCATGGGAATGCACTGGGCAAGGGATTGCGCTGGTCACGAGGCTGCACCAGGCATTGTGCTGTATCGGGTATGGGCCTGCACCGGGCTGGGGCTGCCCTTGGCATGGTGCAGCACTGGATATAGTGCAGCTGGGCATGCAACTACACTGGGCAAGGGGCTATACTGTGCATGGTACAGCACAACATGGTGCAGCACTGGGCATGGGGCTGTCTTTGGGAAGAGTCTACAGCTGGGCATGAGACTGCAACTGGGCATTGGGTTGCACTGGGTATGGGGCTGCACTTGTTAATGGGCCGCACAGAACATGGGGATGCACTGGCTAGGGGCTGCAATGAGCATGGGTTGCACTGGGCATGGTGCAGCACTGGGTATGGGATTGCACTGGGCAAGGGGCTGCACTGGGCAAGGTGCAGTACTGGTATGGTGCCACTGAGTTTGGGACTGCACTGAGCATGAGGCCGCAGCTGGGCATAGGGCTGCTGCTGAGCATGGGGCCACAGTTGGGCAAGGGACAGGCGAACATGAGGCTATAGATGGGCATGAGGAAAGTGGGCACAAGGCTACAGCTGGGCATGGGGCTGCTGCTGAACATGGGGCCACAGCTGGGCAAGGGGCAGGCGAACATGAGGCTATAGATGGGCATGAGGAAGGTGGGCACAAGGCCACAGCTGGGCATGGGGCTGCTGCTGAGCATACTGCTTCACAGCTGCACTGCTCCTCACAAATGCAGTGACAAATCTGTAACAGGCCTCCACACTCCTCTTTCCATTCTCACCCAGCTATTTTTTGAAACAAAATCCATCTGTTGCTTCTGTGGTCCTTCCTTGCTTCATTTGGCAGCCACTCTGCAGCTAAGCCTCCTCATAGAGGAGCAAAACAAAATCACATCCAAAGAACCCTCTTTTTGAAAAAAGACACAAGACTGCTGCTCCTGTCTGCTTATCAATTTATTTCACCTTAAATATTTGAAGTGATAAATTTGACGACTAAAATTTGCAGGTCTACTTCTCTCAGGACCAAGAGACTGGTGTGCTTATTCACCTGCATCGGTTTTTCCATTTATTTATGCCCCGCGATTCTTTTCATGCCTGTTTGTCTTTCAGATTCCCTCTGTTTATTTTCTGCCTTGGATCTTTGTGTTGTATCAGTCTCAATTTTGTCTTGCAACCGACCCACTTGCAGGCCCCCCCTCTCCTGACTGCAAAGATTTATGGGGTTCGGTCATACCACACAAGATCTGATAGAACCTGCTATGGCCCCAGACACAATTCGTGCCAACCCTAACTGTCTCGTGTTAGCAGACTGAAACAGAAATGGAAGAGTGTAAAACAGAAAAATAATCTTGCCTCACCTACATTGCTACCATCTTCAGGCTTTGCATCCTTCCACTCTGTATGATTAAGAACTGGTGTGTTGCTGCTGCAGCATGTGGGCGCTGCTGGACACCAAGGTGATCTGGAGCAAACACATCTGCAGTAACTGTTTGCAGCTCGAGGAACTTCGGATCTGAGTTAAGGAGCTGAAGTCTCAGCTGCAGACATTGCGCCACATCAGGGAGGGGGAAAGTTACCTGGACTCTTTGCCCCAGGAGGCAGTCACACCCCACAGGTTAGATCATTTGAGTTTGGTCTGTGAAAAGGGACAGGACGGTGTGACTCCAGGTAGGTATGGGGACCCGGGGGTAGCGTTCAAGGAGCCTCAGCCTCTGAAGTTGTCCAACAGTTACAAGGTTCTTGCAAGCTGTGTGGATGAGAGTGGGGACTGCAGGGAGGATGAGCGAACTGACCATGGCACCATGATACAGGGAGCCATTCAAGTGGGGGGGAGGAAATAGAAACATAGTAGTTGTAGTATCATTAGGGGGATAGATACTGTTCTCTGCAGCCGTGAGCATGAGTCCCAAAGGCTGTATTGCCTGCCCCGGTGCCAGAGTTAAGGATACCTCCTTGGAGCTGGGGAGGAACTTGGAGTGGGAGGGGAGGGGATGGATCCAGTTGTCATCATCCAGCTGGTGCTGCTGAAAGAATATGAACAGTTAGGAACTAAGTTAAAAAGCAGAACCTCCAGGATAATAATCTCGGGATTACTACCTGAGCGTGGGGCAAACTGGCATAGGGTAAATAAAGTCAAGGCGTGTGTGGGAGGAATGGGTTTCAGTTCAAGGGGCACTGGCAAATGTGCTGGGGTAGAAAGGAGCTGTTACAGTGGAGTCAGCTTCATTTGAACCGTGCCCTGGAGAATCGAATAACTACGGCTGTAGAGAGGGCTTTAAACTAAATGCTATGGGGTTGGGGGGGGGACGGTTCTGGAGAGGGAATAAGTTGGCTGACAAGGCAAAAGGATATGGCAGCCTTGCAGAGCAGCTACTTAGGTAATGATACCCAAACTATGACAGGAAGGGACAGAGTGTACAAACATAAAAAAAGCAGCAAAAAGGGTCAAAGGGGGAAAAAAATGGAAAAAAGGCTAAATTAATGGCTCTTTACTAAAATGCGTGTCATATTCAGAACAAAATAAATGAATTAACGGCACAATTAGAGATTAATGGGTTTGATCTTATAGCCATTACGGAGACATTAGTACAAGGAGATCAAAGCTGGGAACTAAATATTCATGGTATGTGACTTTTTGGAAGGACAGGCGTGAAGGAAAGGGTGGTGGGGTAGCTTTGTTAGCACGAGATAGAATAAGTACAATAGCAAGAAACTACCTTGGATCGGAAGATGTGGAATCCTTACGGGCGGAGGTAAAAAATAACAAGGGGAAGAAAACACTGGTGGGTGTAGTCTTAGGCTCCCTAACAATAGCTATGCTGTAGGACAGAGAATAAATCAGGAGATAATGAGGGCTATAAAAAAACAGTATATTAATCACGGGTGACTTAATCTTCATGTAGATTAGGAAAATCAAATTGGCAGAGGTAGCCACGAGCAAGAATTCATAGAGTGTATTTGGGACCGTTTCCTCGAACAATATGTTGTGGATCCAACCAGGAATCAGGCTATTTTGGATCTGGTAATGTGCAATGAGGCAGGTTTAATAAATGATGTCAGAGGAAAAGATCCCCTTGGAAACAGTGGCCATAACATGGTAGAGTTTAGCATTCAGTTTGAGAGTGAGAAACTTAATTTGGAAACAACTGTGCTAAACTTAAGTAAGGGTAATGACAAAGGAATGAGGGCAGAGTTGGCTGGAGTGGACTGGGAAAGGAATTTAGCAGAAAATACAGTTGATGAACAATGGCAGATGTTTAAGAAATTAGTTCATGACTCACAACAAAGATATATCCCAGTGAGGAAGAAGGATTCTAGGAAGGTTATAAACCAACCATGGTTAACCAAGGAAGTTAAGGATAGCATCAAAGTGAAAGACAAAACATACAATGTGGCAAGGATTAATGGTCGGCCAGAGGATTGGAAAAGTTTTAAAAACCAATAGAAGATGACCAAAAAATAAATAAAGAGGGAGAAAATAAACCTTGAGGGTAAACCAGCAAGTAATATAAAAACAGGCAGTAAGAGCTTCTTTAAATACATAAAAAGGAAGAGAGGAGCCAAAGCCAATATAGGCCCCTTAGAGAATGACGCTGGGGAAATAATAATGGGGAACCAGGAAATGGCAGAGGAGTTGAATAAATACTTTGCATCAGTCTTCATGGTAGAAGACACTACTAGCAGACCAAAAATACTAAATAATCAAGGGGCAAAAGTGGGTTGGTGGGGTGGGGGGGGGAGGAAATAAATACAATAACTATCACCAGAGAAAAAGTACCAGGGAAACTAATGGGGCTAAAGGCTGATAAGTCACCTGCACCTGATGTGTTGCCTCCTAGGAAATTAAAGGAAATAGCTGTAAGAGATAGTGGATGCACTGGTAGTAATCTTCCAAGAATCCTTAGATTCTGGAAAAGTCCAGAGGATTGGAAAACTGCCAAGGTAACACCCTTATTCAAAAAGTGAGGGAGACAAAAAACAAGTAACTATAGGCCAGTTAGCTTAACATCCATCATTGGGAAAATGTTAAGAGTCTATTATAAAGGATGTAATAGCAGAGCATTTAGAAATGCATAATATAATCAAGCAGAGTACCTGACAAATTTATTAAAATTCTTCAAGGAGGTAATAAAGGGGAACCAATAGATGTAATATATTTGGATTTCCAAAAGGCATTCGATAAGGCTACTTAATAAGATAAGAGCCCATATTGTTGGGGGTATTTTATTAGCATGGATAGAGGACTGGCTAACTAATAAAAGACAGAAAGTTGGGATACGTGGGGAATTTTCAGGATGGCAACCTATAACCAGTGGAGTACCACAGGTATCAGTGCTGGGGCCACAATTGTTTACAATGTATATTAATGACTTGGATGAGGGAAATGAATGCACCATCGCCAAGTTTGCGGATGACAGAAAAATAGGTTGGGGTGCAAGTGCTGAGGAAGACACGAGTCTACAGAGGGATATAGACAGGTTTAGTGAGTGGGTAAAAACGTGGCAGATGGAATATAATGTGGGAAAATGTGAGGTTACGCACTTTGGCAGGAAGAATAGAGGAGCTGAATATTACTTAAATGGAGAAAGACTGAAGAAAGCTGCAGCACAGAGGGATTTAGGGGTCCTTGTGCATGAATCCCAAAAAGCTAGCGTACAAGTTCAGCAGGCAGTGGGGAAGGCAAATGGGACGTTGGCCTTTATTTCAAAGGGAATGGAGTATAAAAATAGGGAAGTCTTGCTAAAACTATACAAAGCACTAGCTAGACCACATCTAGAATACTGTGAACAGTTTTGGTCCCCTTATCCAAGGAAAGATATACTGGCACTGGAGGCAGTCCAGAGAAGGTTCACTAGGTTGATTCTTATGAGGAGAGGTTGAGTAGATTGGGCCTGTACTCATTGGAGTTTAGAAGAATGTGAGGCGACCTTATTGAAACATATAAGATTCTTAGGGGGCTTGACAGGGTAGATGCTGAGAGATAAAAACAAAAAGCTAAAAGCTACTGCGGATGCTGGAAATCCAAAACAAAACAAAAACAGAATTACCCCAACATTGTCATCAAACCCGCTGACAAGGGTGGTACTGTTGTTGTCTGGCGCATTGACCTCTACCTCGCGGAGGCTGAGCGTCAACTCGCAGACGTTTCCTCCTACCTCTCCCTGGACCATGACCCCACCACAGAACATCAAGCCATTGTTTCCAGGACTGTCACTGACCTCATCTCCTCTGGAGATCTTCCTCCCACAGCTTCCAACTTGATAGTCGCCCAACCTCGGACGGCCCGCTTCTACCTCCTACCCAAAATCCACAAACAGAACTGTTCTGGCAGACCGATCGTGTCAGCCTGTTCCTGCCCCACGGAACTCATTTCTCATTATCTTGACTCCCTTCTCTCTCCCCTTGTCCAGTCCCTTCCCACCTACATCCGTGATTCCTCTGACACCTTACGTCACATCAACAATTTCCAGTTCCCTGGCCCCAACCGCTTCCTCTTCACCATGGATGTCCAATCCCTCTACACCTCCATCCCCCACAAGGATGGTCTGAGGGCCCTTAGCTTCTTCCTTGAACAGAGGCCCCAACAATCCCCATCCACCACTACTCTCCTACGTCTCGCTGAACTTGTTCTCACACTGAACAATTTCTCCTTTAACTCCTCTCACTTCCTCCAAATAAAAGGTGTGGCTATGGGTACCCGCATGGGCCCCAGCTATGCCTGTCTCTTTATGGGGTATGTGGAACATTCCTTGTTCCAGTCCTACTCCGGCCCCCTCCCACAACTCTTTCTCCGGTACATCGATGATTACTTCGGTGCTGCTTCATGCTCTCGTCGGGACCTGGAAAAATTTATTAATTTTGCTTCCAATCTCCACCCCTCCATCATCTTCACATGGTCCATCTCTGACACTTCTCTTCCCTTCCTTGACCTCTCTGTCTCAATTTCTGATGATAGACTGTCCACCAATATCCATTACAAGCCTACCGACTCCCACAGCTACCTCGACTATAGCTCCTCACACCCCGCTTCCTGTAAAGACTCCATCCCATTCTCTCAGTTCCTTCGCCTCCGTCGCATCTGTTCTGATGACGCTACCTTCAAAAACAGCTCCTCTGACATGTCCTCCTTCTTCCTTAACCAAGGTTTTCCATCCACAGTCGTTGACAGGGCCCTCAACCGTGTCCGGCCCATATCCCGCGCATCCTCCCTCACGCCTTCTCCTTCTTCCCAGAAACATGATAGGGTCCCCCTTGTCCTCACTTATCACCCCACCAGCCTCCGGATTCAAAGGATCATCCTCCGCCATTTCCGCCAACTCCAGCATGATGCCACCACCAAACACATCTTCCCTTCACCCCCCTTGACGGCATTCCGTAGGGATCGTTCCCTCCGGGACACCCTGGTCCACTCCTCCATCACCCCCTACTCCTCAACCCCCACTTATGGCACCTCCCCATGCCCACGCAGAAGATGCAACACCTGCCCCTTCACTTCCTCTCTCCTCACCGTCCAAGGGCCCAAACACTCCTTTCAAGTGAAGCAGCATTTCACTTGCATTTCCCCTAACTTAGTCTACTGCATTCGTTGCTCCCAATGCGGTCTCCTCTACATTGGAGAGACCAAACGCAAACTGGGCGACCGTTTTGCGGAACACCTGCGGTCTGTCCGCAAGAAAGACCCAAACCTCCCTGTCGCTTGCCATTTTAACACTCCACCCTGTTCTCTTGCCAACATGTCTGTCCTTGGCTTGCTGCATTGTTCCAGTGAAGCCCAACGCAAACTGGAGGAACAGCACCTCATCTTCCGACTAGGCACTTTACAGCCCTCTAGGCTGAATATTGAATTCAACAACTTTAGATCTTAAACTCCCCCTCCCCCCATCCCCACCCCGTTTCTTTTCCCCCCCCCACCCGCTTTTTTTTCAATAATTTATATAGATTCTTCTTTCCCCACCTATTTCCATTATTTTTAAATCTAAAACTAAAACCTTTAGTCTTTCCACCCCACCCCCACTAGAGCTGTACTTTAAATATCCTGTTTTCCATTCTTAATTAGCACTTTTCTCAGACAAAGACCACCACCTTCAACACCTCTTTGACCCTTTTGTCTGTGACATCTCTTGATTATCTGCTCACACCACACCCTCAATGTGTCTCTTCCCACCCCCCCCACCACCCACCTTAAACCAATTTATATTTCTCCCTTGTTGAAACTATGCTGCAGTTCTGCCGAAGGGCCATGAAGGCTCGAAACGTTAACTGATTTCTTCTCCGCCGATGCTGCCAGACTTGCTGAGTTTTTCCAGGTAATTCTGTTTTTGTTTTGTTTTAGATGCTGAGAGGTTGCTTCTCCTTGTGGGTGAGTCTCGGACCAGAGGGCACAATCTCAGAGTGAGGTGTTGCCCATTTAAGACAGAGTTGAGGAGGAATTTCTTCTCTCAGAGGGTTGTTAATCTGTGGAATTCTTTATCACAGAGGGCTGTAGAGGTTGGATCAGTAAGTATAATCCAGGCTGGAATAGACAGATTTTTAATCAGTAAGGGAATCAAGGGTTATGGGGAAAAGGCAGGAAAGTGGAGTTTGAGGATTATTAGATCAGCCATGATCTCATTGAATGGCGGAGCAGACTGGATGGTCCGAATGGACTACTTCTGCTCCTACGTCTTATGGTCTTAACTGTTCCATGGTCTTTAAAAGGAACTACAGGTAAAACTGATTTTTGCCATGATCATACATATTGATCTTTTCATGAAACATTTCAATGCATTAAGTTTGACAAACAAAAAACATCTATGGCACAAATTCTAGGCTTGCTTCCATCAGTTTAAAATAAAGTTCAGGTGTGGATGATGTTTTACATTGCTAATGACTATACTGTTGTAAACATCAGATTATTCCTGTTTCCTAAAACAGATATTGATTTCTCCCATCATATTTACCTGATAATATAAGTAGAGTAAAGCTATGCAGATGGAAATACACATTAACCTCTTTAGGAACCACATTTCATTAAATATTATTTTAAGATATGATATCCTTGAATATTGTTTGCTTCTTTCCACCTGCAATCATCCAAAATCAATCTCATACATTAATTGGATTATGTAGGTCGTTATTTCTCATAGGCAGGAAAATGAGCTTTTTGAGTTTTCACAGGACACGTGGTTCCATTGGCCAACAGGATAATAACTGAAAGGTTTTGAGTTCATTCATTTTAATTTATCAGTTGATCAGCTAGATGATTGCATACCATGAGGCTTTCTTTGCCTGCATGACTATTTAATACCAATCAGTGCTGAGACTATATATATTTATAAATATATAATTCTCCAGTGTATTGTAAATATACACACATCTGGGCTACAGCAGGTAACCTCAATGCCTTCATTTTCTTCGCATCATTTACATACTGTGTTACAATACAGTTAGGGACCAGTAACTTTTTGTTTAAAGTAGACAAAGTTTGAGATCCCAGGTACTTAGTAAGAGAACAAAGCTACAAGATTCCACAATTTTTGAACAAACAAAACAAACTTCACTATACAAAATCAGAAAAGTGAAACAATTTACAGTATCTATCTTATACTCAAACATTCAGAATGAACATGAAGTAAATATGAATTAACAGGCAAACTGTGGTCGAACACAACAAACTGCATATTAAATGGCAGATGTGACCAAGACAGATTCTGAGTAATCCTGCTTCAGACACCATGAAGTAGGCTTCCAGTTTGGAGTATGTTAACAGCAATTCTTTATTAACAACACAGAGCTATGTACATATTTACAGTAGAAGGTACAGGTAAGGAGCTGACGTCATTCTGGGTCTTAACCCAACTGTGTCCACCTCCAGACTGACCCTGCCTCTGGGTCAGGTGTCTTTTCACATTGCTATGTGGGCGGTACAGTACTCAGTCCAACATTAACCCTTTATGTACCAAACCCTGCTGCTACAGATCCCACGGATTTCTCAGCAACCCACCAAGATGTCAGTGTCCACTGTGAGTTTTACTATCTCATCAAAACTCTGTCTCCCTCACGAAGGATCTAAATATTCACTTTTGAGGATCTAGCCTCTGAATTCCCTCAAAAGCCATTCCTACTTGGACTGCCTCAACAACTGCTCACCTCCTGATGGTTAAATCTCTTCTTCTGAGACCGTGTTCCACAGGATTCACAAATCTGTACTCCAGCATCTAATTACTGGCTCAATTTTAGCTCTTTAGCAGACAGCTGGCTTCACTGTGGGCATTGCCCCTGGATTTCACTGAGCCTCAGTTTCCCCATCTGCACCAAGCTATCAACTGCTCCCAGGGCTTCATCTGGCCCTAACCCTCTCAGCAGCACAGAGCTCCTAACCTTCCTATGCCTTCTCAGCTCCCCAGGACTTCTCCTGAGCCCTAAATGCATGGAACTATCAAACAGCTCCTGGGACTTCTCCTGAGCCCGAGCTACACCGAGCCAGCTACCAGCAACACTTTTGCTACCTGGAGACTCTTCTGTCTCCCAGGGCACTCGGTCACCTGGGCTTACCTTTATTTGCCACTATGGGCCCCGTGGTAAAGTTTCCATGCCACCACCATGCAGGCACCCTGCTGATCTCTGTAACCACCCCTGAGGAAGCAGGAACACAGGGCTGAGCATGCGCAGCCTGTCCCATTCCATGCATGCATCGCAACTTGCAGGATATACTGGGACTCGCAATCCTTGGCCTTCATCCAATTATCTTGAAATAAAAGGGACAGTAGCAATGCGGATACAAAATTGGCTGAAAAATAGGAAGCAGAGAGTAATGGTCAATGGATATTTTTCAGGCTGGAGGAAGGTTTGTAGTGGAGTTCCCCAGAGGTATTGGGACTCTTGCTTTTCTTGATATATATTAATGATCTAGATCTTGGTGTGCAGGGGACAATTTCAAAGTTTGCAGATGATACGAAGCTTGGGAGTGACGTGAACTGTGAGGAAGACAGTGTAGAACTTCAAAAGGACATAAATAAGTTGGTGGGGTAGGCTGATAGGTGGCAGATGAAGTTCAATATGGAGAAATGTGAGGTGATGCATTTTGGTAGGAAGAACATGGACAGACAATATAAAATAAGGGGTGAAATTTTGAATGGGGTGCAGGAGCAGAGGGACCTGGGTCTAAATGTGCATAGACCATTGAAGATGGCAGGACAGGTGAAATGAGCAGTTAATAAAGCATATCGTATCCTGGGATTTATTAATAGGGCCATAGAGTACAAGAGCAAGGAGGTTATGCTGAATTTACATAAGACACTCATTCGACCTCAGCTGGAGCATTGTGTGCAGTTCTGAGCACCAAATTATAGGATTCGAACACATTGGAGAGAGTGTAGAAGAGGTTTACAAGAATGGCTTCAGTTATGAAGATATATTGGAGAGGTTGGGACTGTTCTCCTTGGAGAGAAGGAGGCCAAGAGGAGATTTGATAGGGATGTTCAAAAACATGAGGGGGCTGGACAGAGTAGATCGGGAGAAGCTGTTCCCACTCATAAAAGGATCAAGAATGAGAGGGCACAGATTTAAAGTGATTTGCAAAGGAAGCAAATGTGATGTGAGAAAAAAACTTTTTCATACAATGAGTAGCTCAGGTCTGGAATGCACTGCCTGGAAGTGTGGTGGAGGCAGGCTCAATCGAGACATTCAAGAGTGCATTAGATGATTATTTGAATAAAAACAATGTGCAGGGGTACAGGGAAAATGCAGGGCAATGGCACTAGGTCATAATGCTCACTTGGAGAGCCGGTGCAGACACAATGGGCCGAATGGCCTCCTTCTGTGCTGTTAAAATTCTGTGAATTACTAGAAAATTAGCTTTAATGCACGAGAAAAATCTCTAACAGCTAATGTTTAACATATTAATGTATTGCTTTATCACAAAAAGCAAGGTGTTACAGTGGTGTATTTTCCATGTGTTCTCATACTAAATGTGTGAGAGAGAGAGAGAACAATGTCAATTTCTTATCACAATTTGAGACAAGGATCTTTGTTCACCTGCGCTAATATTGTGAAAAAACCTCCGAATGATTGCAAACATCTTGAACAGCCACCCCTCTATTCTTATGTTAAATACTTCTCAGTCGAGCATTACAATTGCAATGAAACATGTCAGAAGTATAAAATGACATCTATCAGATATGCACATTTTACAAATGGTGTCTTTAGTTCAAAATATAAGGAATATTTTACAATTAACCGGAGTTTAATCTACTTGTTTGGGAACCTTCATATGTATAGAGCAGACAATATTTGTTAATTTAATCTGTTGGTTAAATCATGTTTTCAAAGGGTTGGAAAAAATTTAATAGGAAATTGGCTTCTAGAATTGGCATTTAGCTGCACAAACCACAAAAATCAACCCTGTCCCCTGAGTTGGTTGATTTCAGCGAGGGTAATGGTATTGGTACCTTGTGTTCATGGTACTGAAAACAGTACCCTGACATGTATCTCAGATATGATTCAGCATCTTTTAGAGAGGAGAAGAGAAAATTAAAGAGAAAAGAAGGGAATACAGTAATATATAATTGAAGGTAGAGGAATGTCTGCAATTCAGTACAATACTTGTAGATGTCGAACACTGAGTTAGTGGATCTAAAAGGCATGGCAGGTGGCAACAAGCCTGCTTGAGGCCCTATAACAATCCTCAATTCCCTCATGTAGATTTTAACTTTTCACCAGACATCGGCAGTTTAGATGTGGGCTGAAAATACTGGTGAAAGGAGAAATGGGACCATTCCATAAACCAGCAGGTTGGCAGCAGTTATGTTTGGTTTGCTGCCCCATTGACATTTGTGCCTTTTTAATACTGTTAGTGAAACAGCCCACAGTTTAACAATAGGGCATAGTTGCCATAAGACCATAAGACATAGGAGCAGAAATTAGAAATTAGGCCAATCGGCCCATCGAGTCTGCTGATAAGTTTTTCAACCCCATTTTCCCGCCTTCTCCCCATAACCTTTGATCCCCTTACCAATCAAGAACCTATCCATCTTGGTCTTAAATACAATCAGTGACCTGGCCTCCACAGCCTTCTGTGGCAATGAATTCCATAGATTCACCACTTTCTGACTAAAGAAGTTTTTCCTCATCTCTGTTCTAAAAGGTCTTCCCTTTACTCTGAGTCTGTGCCCTCGGGTCCTAGCCTCTCCTACTAATGGAAACATCTTCCTCACGTCCACTCTATCCAGGCCTTTCAGTATTCTGTAAGTTTCAATCGGATCCCCCCTCATCCTTCTAAACTCCATCGCGTATAGACCCAGAGTCCTCAAACGTTCCTCATATGTTAAGCCTTTCATTCCTGGGATCATTCTCGTGAACCTCCTCTGGATCCTCTCCAGGGCCAGCACATCCTTCCTGAGATACGGGACCCAAAATTGCTCACAATATTCTAAATATGGTCTGACCAGAGCCTTATAAAGCCTCAGCAGCACATCCCTGCTTTTATATTCTAGTCCTCTCGAAACAAATGCCAACATTGCATTTGCCTTCCTAACTACCGACTCAACCTGCAAGTTAACCTTAAGAGAATCCTGGACTAGGACTCCCAAGTCCCTTTGCACTCCAGATTTCTGAATTCTCCCCCATTTAGAAAATAGTCCATGCCTCTATTCTTCCTACCAAAGTGCATGACCTCATACTTCCCCAAGTTGTATTCCATCTGCCACTTCTTTGCCCATTCTCCTAACCTGTCCAATTCCTTCTGCAGCCTCCCTGCCTCCTCAATATTACCTGTCCCTCCACCTATCTTTGTATCATCTGCAAACTTAGCCAGGATGCCCTCAGTTCCTTCATCTAGATCATTAATGTATAAAGTGAAAAGTTGTGGTCCCAACACTGACCCCTGCGGAACTCCACTAGTCACCGGCCGCCATCCTGAAAAGGACCCCCTTAGCCCCACTCTCTGCCTCCTGCCAGACAGCCAATCTTCTATCCATGCTAACACCTTGCCTCTAACGCTATGGGCTCTTATCTTACTGAGCAGCCTCCTGTGCGGCACCTTTTCAAAGGCCTTCTGGAAGTCCAAGTAGATAACATCCATTGGCTCTCCTTTGTCTAACCTACTTGTTACCTCCTCAAAGAATTCTAACAGATTTGTCAGGCATGACCTCCCCTTGATGAAACCATGCTGACTTTGCCCGATTTTACCATGCACTTCCAAGTATTCTGAAATCTCATCCTTAATAATGGACTCTAAAATCTTACCAACGACCGAGGTCAGGCTAATGAACCTGTAATTTCCCGTTTTTTTGCCTCACTCCCTTCTTAAACAGGAGGGTTACATTAGCGATTTTCCAGTCCTCTGGGACCCTCCCTGACTCCAGTGATTCCTGAAAGATCACCACTAACGCCTCCACTATCTCTCCAGCTATCTCCTTCAGAACTCTGGGGTGTAATCCATCTGGTCCAGGTGATTTATCCACCTTCAGACCTTTCAGTTTTCCTAGCACCTTCTCTTTGGTAATGGCCACCATACTCACCTCTGCCTTGGTCAAAGCCTTGTGCAGAATGTGGCTCTGAGGTGCACAGGTATATAGTTGATTCACAACCAGCACAAACAGACTTATGATGCCTTGCTGCCAATAAAGTTCCCTGGGAGAGACTTCTATGTATGCAGGCTTAAATGCTCGCGTAAAGCTGTGCTCTTGGTCAGTAATGATTGAGCTTGGTGGTCATCTGTTGTATGCTGTTGTGATCCTTTGTGGGAACAGTAATTGCACAGGAGGGAATTTAACTTTTGATTTCATGATGCACCACTTTCTCACAAATTGCGTTCCTCCACAATGAGCTCGAACTCCCCATGTCATATGAAGAATTCAAGCTTTGAGAACACAGCAAAACCAGAGAGAAGGGTATCTGGTGGGGAACCAGTTCCGAAGAAGAGTCATATTGGACTTGAAACGTTAACTCTATTTCTTTCTCCACAGATGCTACCAGACGTGCTGAGTTTTTCTTACACTTTCTGTTTTTATTTTAGATTTCCAGCGTCTGCAGTATTTTGCTTTCATTGTCATGAGGAAAAAGTATTGGGTTCCTTACTACACAAAAACTGCACATCCACAGTGGGAAAATAAAAACTCTTTAGCAGTCGTGCAAGTACCTGAGTAACTTTACAGGAAACAAAAGGGAAGGGTAAAATATTTGGTGTTTGTTTTTCTTATGCCTAAGGATGGATATTTACCACTGAACTTGGGTGAAGCTCATGTTTTTGTCCATTTGTCTGTGACCAATATGGGTGGAATCTTGTGCCCTCTCCTGTGGAGAGTTTGGTGGCATTTAATCAAGTGGGAGGTTGGCAAGTTGAGCCCCCAACACCTCTCTGCCTCCAGCTCAATTAAGCCCATGGCGGGAAGGCCCTGCCCCACCACCAATTGAGATAATTAACGCAGTCTCCCCCTGGTATTAACCCAGTGGAAGGCAGGGTCTCGTCATGCAGGAGCACTACAAGCAAACCCTGCCGTGTTTGCTTGTGCCCCACCAACCCCCCGACCTGATGGTGGGGGAACAGCTCTTGGAGGGAGGGACATCCCCTTCCAGGTCCTTGATCTAGGACAAGGCCACCACTGACCTGTTAAGTGCCAGAATGGCACAAGTGTTATGGCACAGCAGATGGTAAATGCTAAGCTGCTCGAATCCCAGACAGAAGCTTGAAACAACTGCCACAACTGTTTTCCAATTTTTATTTTGAGATGCGTGCCTTGAATTCAGTACTAATAATTTCATTGAGTCTTTGAGGTTTTTTTACAATGCTAAATTAAACATTTATTAATAAAAGAAATAATTTTAAGCATATGCATAGGTCTACAAATTACTACTATGATAACCCCTAGCTCTCCTAATTAATCTAACTTCCAGTTACATCTCTGTTATGGCAACAATAAAAACAAAATAGGTTTTAACAAACCCAAGCAAAACACATGATACCCTGGACAGGGATATTCACAGTGAATTCTCTTAGCTTTGGTTCCTACAGACAGCAACTGGAGGCTTTTCACACTTGTTGGATCTTAGAATTTCTTCTTTCTTTAACATAACCTCAGCTCCTTTATACATGTTTCTCCCTTTTTAATGTAAATTCCATTGTTTCAATATGTCATTGGATTTTACCTTTCTAATAATAAAAACTTTTCACAGTACCAATCTTATCAGTAAACTTTGGGAAAAATAAACACACTGGCTTCTTCTGGCTAAGTGTAACGTTTCACCCTCTCTTTGAAATTCACGACTACTCTGGGTTATCTCAAAAATCAAATTCTCCTTTTACACCTCACGTTCTAAAACTTCAGCCATGTTTATTTATTTAGCATTTCAAACCTACCTTATTTTCTGATACATCAAAGTCTTTAATTCAATTAAGTCCCACATGCACACACACACATACACTATCCAGACCCCACTATTCCTAGTTTACAAAAAATCCCAATAACCTTATAAAAATTATTATATTTTTATGACACAAAATACAGTGGACATTCTCAATTGGAGGCAGCGCAGGAGTCTCACTGGCTCTCCAGCCAGCAACTGAGACTCCCGTTACTTTCACATAATTCTGTACCATATCTCAAAAGCTAACGAACAGATTTCAACAGAACTCGATACATAGATAGGGTATGGCCCAAGGAAGAACTAATTAGTTTTTGGCAAAGATGAAGATCTGGATCTGGATCCTAGAATATTTTAAAGGATCCATCAGCTTTGGGAGATAGGGAAAATTAACTTTTTTTTAGAATGTTGTTGATGGCTTTAGAATGTCATGGATTGTCTCAGCTGCTGTTGTGGAATTTGACACAGCTGTCAAAATGTGAGCAGAGTTTTCAGAACAGGTTGTTGAATGTATATTGACCTGAAGCCTCTTCAGTGAGATGGAAATCTAAATAAAAAGATTTATTTTTTAGCTTTGTAGTGAAAGAGCATCAAAATGAAAAGGATGGGCTGCATAACTGCAATAACGCTGAGTTAGCATGATGGCGGATGTGCTCTTCTATGTGCCCTCTTCACTTGTTATTAATGTATCATCATAAATTGCAATCTGTGAGAGAGCAAAAAAATATAGGCTTTGTATTGTAAACAACTGAGAATAAGAGGCTTTTGGAAGGAGCAAAGAAAGTTGGTTGTATCTTAATCAAGATTTGTAAAGTAAATATAATATGAGCCCTGTATCTTTCAGTGTCAGGAGCATGTGTATTCTTATCTTGTGTCAGTCATGTCATATATTGCCTCAGTAAATTTTAGATGGGCAAACCACTGTCACACTGAGGCTGCTGAGAGGTTGCAATTAGAATCAGGAGCTGTTCTCCCCATCCTGGGAAACCCATGAGCACAGCCTTCAAAAATCAAGTGATTTTTTTTCTAAACTCGGTGATTTAAAGTAGTTCTCAGCCCTTAAAGTACTGTCGTTGTAGAGGGCTGTGGAAGAGTCGATTCTGCCTCGCATGTTGTATCAGACAAACTTCACGTCCCTTGTGGCAGTCCTACAAGAAGAATTAAAAATTAATTTTTGCTGGTGCAAGCTATTTTGTGCAAAACAGCAGGTGCTGACACGTGGAAATGTTACCAGTATCAGCACAAAATTATGAAACGAAAGTAAACTTATTAGAGCAGATTTCCTGATCTGGTCTCTGAACTGGTGTTACTTGGGTACTGCATTATTTTTACCTGCCCAACTAATTTTTGTTGAGTCAGAATGATTTACACAGTGTTGGTATAATTGTATTTCTCACCAGAGGTGGGATGCTCATAGCCAGATGTTAATATAATGGTTCTCTACCTATTTTCCTGATTGATTACGCTGACCTAAATAAATTTGTTGGAAATGATCCATAACAATATTTATCCCATTGTCTCTTCTTTAATAGTTTATGAATGATATGTTTATTAATAAAGCCTGAGCCTAGTTTGCACAATGTTAGAAAAATGGATTAAGGACGTCAGTATGTTTTAAAATGGAATCACAGCAAACTTTTGTCTCTCTAAATTTTTGTGCTTCTGTCTGAGCAACAAGTAATACAATTGACTTGTACCATTTTAACAATGGTTGGAGCTATATTAGTAAATGACTGGTTTTCTAAGGAATAGATATTAGCAACAAAAAAAAACAAACTTCTTGTGGGAACTACTTCAGGATAACTTTGATGTTCAGCTAACTCAGCAGCGACCAAGGGTGAAACTGAAACATTCTTGATCTGTACTGTGCAGCACAATACTGACAAGATTCATCCTCCAAATTTTGTGTCAGATCGGACATTTTTAAGATTAAAATCCAACCTATATATATTTTAATTAAAAACAATAATATTTTAATATTATTGGCCTCCATTTTCACTTTCTTTGTGTGAGCCAATGATTATCAATGATCAAATTTTAATAAATCTATATCTCAACATTCAAATCTTGCTCATGTTTAACTGATGTAAAAAAGCTGATGCCATTTAATAGAATATAAGTGAAGGGGCATAGCTTTTCAGTCACAGAAAACAATGATCTAATAAAACAATCAGAAATGCAAAGTTGGTCTGAAATAATTTAATTTTACCATTGAGTAATGAACATGGAAGAGTAATGAGCTTTTAGATGCTTTATCCTCATATCCACTGGTATAGACTGCTGAATGAAATAGTTGAAAGGCATTTAACACCTTGAGAAACCATCAGAATAGATTGATAAGATGACAATGCTAAGTTAGAACTGTTGCGAACTAGACAGATAGGAAAGAAAAAGAAAGGAAAAAACTTGCATTTATATTGCAGGCTTCACAACTTCCGAATGTCCCAAAGCTCTTTTACAGGCAGTTAAGTAATTTGGAAGTTTAATACCCTCTTGTAATGTAGGAAATACAGCAGCCAAATTGTGCACAGCAATGTCCCACAAGCAGCAATGAGCAAATGACCAATGCATCCACTTTAGGTATTAATTGAAAATTAAATATTGTCCAGGTCACCCTACTCTTCTTCCAACTGGTGCCATTGGATCTTTCATGTCCACCCGAGAGATTGGACATTTTCAACTTTCATCCAAAACCAGCACCCTCATCAGTGCAGCTGTGCCTCAGTACTGCACTGAAGTGTGAGCCTGAATTATGGGGATCAGTTGTCTGGAGTGGAACTTAAAACTATAACTTTCCGATTCAGAGGTGAGAATGCTACCAAATGAAATGAAAGAATCTTAGCATCTTTGAAGTGATGTAAATTTGAATAATTACTGAAGAGTGGTTTTACCAGCCAATGTACCTGGATCCAAAGAGTGCAAAGTGGAAGCAACCCCAACTAGCACCTTTAATATAATAAAATGCTCCAATGTGCTTCACAGTAACATTTTAAAGGAAAATGTGACACCAACCCACATAGGGTGATTTTAGGGCAGATGGCCAAAAGCTTGGTCAAAGAAGTCAGTTTTAAGGAATGTCTTAAAGGAGGAAAGAGGGGTGGGAACAAATTCCAGAGATTTGGGCCTAGGCAGCTGAAGGCATGGCCATGAATGGTGGAGCAATTAAAATTGGGGATGCTTAAGTGGCCAGAATTAGAATTAGCATAGGCACAGGTATCTTGGAGGGTTGTGGTACTGAAGGAGATTACAGAGATGGAGAGGTGAAGCCATGGAGAAATTTGAAAACGAGGAGGAGAATTTTAAAATTGACCCTTGCTTAATCGGGAGCCAATGAAGGCCAGTGAGTACAGAGGTGATGGGTGAATGGGATTATCTGTGAGCAAGGATACAGGCATCAGGGTTTTGGATGAGCTCAAGTTTATAGAGGATGTGGGAGACCAGCCAGGAGTGCTTTGGATAAGTCAAGTCTAAAGGTATCAAAGGCATGAATGAGGGTTTCATCAAAAAATGAGCTGAAGGAACAGCAGAATTGGGCAATGTTATGGAGATGGGAATAGGCAGTCTTGGTAATGGTTGGGATATGTGGAAGTTCATCATGGGCCCAAATATGACACCAAGGTTGCAAACAGTTTAGTTCAGCCTCACACAGTTGCCAAGGACAAAGTTGGAGTCAGTAGCTAGGGAACAAGCTGCCAGATAATTTAGTAACAGTGGAGGAGTTGAGAGAGGTGGTGATGAGGAAGATCTGGGTGTCGAAAGTGTACATGTGAAAAGTAACACTACGGCCCGGATTTTCGTTTCTCCATTGTGGTGAAAATCCCGGAAATAGACAAAATGTCAAAGTCCCACCCCTGAACCCGGCATTTCCCATCTTCATGGGAGCGGGGCTGGAGTCAGGTCAGAATGTGCAAATCGCAGAGGCCATTTAATCAGCAGCAGCCTCCACTTACTTCAGATTTTTGCACCACTGTGGCGTGAAGCCTGCAGTGTTCAGAGCATTCTGTGCGTTTCCTTTGGAGAGCCACGGTACTCCTTGGAGATGTGAGGTACCCCTGTGAAATTATATTGAAGTTTTCATTCAGTGCCCCAGAAGCGCTAGAACCTTAACTCCCACTGTCTTCTCATGACCCAAATGAGTGGGAGGGTGAGGCTGGTGGTCTGCCAGGGTAATTTCCCATTGCCCCCACTCAGTCTTGCCCCCAGGTGCAAGGAAGAAATTAGTGTTTCAGAAGTGTGCAGAGAGCTTTGTCCAAGGAAGCAGGGAGATGGGTGTGGCACCCTCTCACATAGAGGCAGTAGAAGCCAGTCAACATGAGTACCTGCTTCTACCCTCTGGGGAGGATGCACAGAATAAGGAACTCATACATCAACCTGGTGGAAACCAGTGCCAGAGAAGACTCGGGTTGAACCGTGATCTTGTGACAGACATTCGTCACGTGGTGCAGCAACAACTGGAGCCACAACCCATCGAGTCCCATGCCCTGCCAGTGGCTGTGAAGGTAACCGTCACACTGAACTTCAATGCCTCAGGCTCTTTCCAGGCCTCAGCAGGAGACCTGGATGGTATATCCCAGTCAGCAGCACACAGATGCGCTAAGGAAATGACAAATGCCCTATTTGCTCATGTCAGGGAGCACATTTTCCCATCGAACTTGAGTCTCAGACTCAGAGAGCCATGGCCTTACCCAAATTGCAAGCTTTCCTTAGGTGCAGAGCATCATTGACTGCACTCATGTTGTAATCAAGGCCCCAGCTCAGCATACGGACACCTTTGTGAACCGTAAGTCATTTCGCTCCATCAATGTGCAGGTGGCTTGTGACCACAATAAGGTGTTTCTTCACGGTTCCTTCATACTCAGGAATTCACAACTCTGCAACCTACGTCATCCAACCACGCAGATCCGGGGATGGCTGCGAGTAGACAAAGACTACCCCCGAAGGACATGGCTCATGACCTCCCTCTTGGCATCACAGTTGGAGGCAGAGCCAAATGACAATAGCAGCCATATTGTCACCAGGAATAACATCAAGCAGGCCATTGGCATTTTAAAAACAAAATGCCGTTGCCTTGACCGCTCAGGGAGAGCTCTGCAATAGCCCCAGCAAGGGTTTCAAGAGTAGTTGTTGTGTGCTGAAATGCTGCATAACATTGTGCAGCAGAGGGAAATCCAACTTGATGACGATGAGGTCATGGGCAGAGAGCCTCTGAGGAGGAAGAAGGTGAGGAGGAGGAGGAGGAGGAAGCCCATGTACTTTCAGGCCTTTCTGAAAGAGCTAAGGATGATGAGCCTGAGCATGGCAGAACAGCACAGAGGCAGGCACATACATCCAAAGCTGATTCCATGCAAAAGGAGGTCCTCGCCATAGGGGTCCTTGTCCAGAACAGATTTTCGTAAGCTTCTCCAAAATAACTAATGCCATCAGACAGTCCCTGGTGACATATCTCCATAGGAAAATCCTTGTACCTTGATGCCAGAGTCTCTCAAGGTACTGCCCATTCCTCACAAGGGAACGAAGTATCATCAATCAGTTAGATTCTGTCACAATAAAACTGCAGCTACCCTCTCCATCATCAACATGGTTGTCAGTATCTTTCAAACACCCACGGTAATAAATCCCTTTCACCCTGGTCCTCTCATATGAATATCATTGACCGTGAATGAGGCACCTCTGCCACCAAATGGACCATCACCAAGCTGTGCCCACAAATGGAGGTGTTAAACGCTATATACACTGACACAAGTGTAAGTTGCATCATTCATGCACATATAGCATCTCGCACATGATGATTAGACAACCTATTGAAAGAAATTGTGCTACAACCATTCCTGCCAATGTTTTGGGTTAAGAACTGAGCACCAGATGCATCAGTCCTGGCCTAAATCTACCTCTGCAAACCACATAACCACATCCTGTGATACCGGAAATGAGCATATGACCTATATTAATTGGACAATACATGGCCTACCAAACTGCACTGCCCACACCCAAGCCAAAGTACAACCACTACAGTGAGGCTAAATGTTGAGCATCCAGCGTTCATGCTTCAGGTACACTTGCTGACCAGCACCTGGTCATGGACTGGGATCATTAAGCCTCCCTTAAAGTCACGCTTAGATGGAAACTGAAAGATACAAGGAACATCTTAGTGCCTGAGCCTTTGACCTCTGGAGTCCCATGTGATTTAACATTCACATTTTTATCATTCCTTTCTGAGCTCTCTGTTGTACAAGCACACTCCCCAGAGTTTTGTAGAAGTGAAAAGAAATATATTGGACAAGTGTTCAAATGTGATATATACAATCTGAATACAGTAAACATGGTGAACACATTCATGCTCTAGGCGAGATGGCACCCTGAGCTCAAACACACTCCTACTAAGTTCCCTCCTGTTGCCTCAGAGGAGGAGGAGGCAGGCTGCTCATTTCTCTGTCTAATGGGCAGTGAAGAACGTGGCGACCTGCCTCATTATGCAGGCACCCAATGGGGACCTCCTTTAGACTATGGTCTCTGCATCTCTGCATGGGCAGCCATGGGCAATGGCACATGTGGAGCAGACGAGGGCTCAGGCGGAGGGGCCGGGGGTGCGGTGGAGGAAGATGACGGTGCTGAGGAACCCTCGGACCTTCACCCTCCTCGGTTACTTCCACACCATGGGCTGGCCTTCAGGTGGGGTTGATAGGGTTGGCTGCTTGCACGCAGCTGTCGTCCATTCCAGCAACTGCTGGGCCAACAGTACAACCGTCCTGTTAAGGGTACGCTGCTCCTCACGTATTCCGTGGATGTCAACTCTAATACTCTGAGTGGACTGCTTCAGATTACTGAGGGAGGCTTGCACCCTTTCCTGGCTGAGACACTGCCCGTGCACCCAATCCGAGTGATCCTGCATGTGTCTCTCCATGAGATTGGCCAATCACTCATGGTTAGAGCTCATGTGGTTGAGTCCCCAGGACAATGTGGAGCTCATGATGGTGATGGACTCCTCCATTCACAGCACAAGAGCTGCCGTTGCCTCAGGGAACTCTGCCAGATGTCCAAATATCTTCTCCTGATGGGACAAATATTGTGCCCCAAAACTGACTCCTGGGGCATTACGTTCCTGCCCACAGGATCATCATCATGACTTTCACCCCTCCTCTGAGGGGGACTGTACATAAATGTCCCTGACTCTGACACCTCCTCCTGCACTCAGGAGCAGTGACTTCCACCCTGTGCCACCGACTCGAAATGCACACGACATCCCTCCAAAATGCCTGTATCTGAATTGTCGGGGTGTGGTCTTGTATAATGTGATGCTGCCTCCTCAGACATCTCTTCTTCCTCTTCATGACTGAGGGATGAACCCAGGGAGAGAGCCAGCAGAGCTTGGACCTGCCTGAGACACAAGATGAGATAATTAGGTATAGCCCTTCTCATAGTAAAAGCACCCGCTGATGCATGCCACTGCCTTAACCATGCTCCCGCTGCCCTTATGATGCAACCCCATCATTGTGCTCCCTCTCATGCCAAAATCCCATTGTGTTCTGCATAGTGACAGCATGACCTCCACCTCCATTTGCCAAGGTAACCTCAACACCTCCTTTATCACCTGCTACTGGAGATTCGCCATCACCAACAGCCAAAAGCTACAGCACCCCGCCGATCTCCAGGGCCATTAGTTCCATGGGGTGCATGGGCATCAGGTGGGGTCTCCCACACCCCACTCTATGGGTCATCTCTCTGGCATTATCCACCCTTCTGTTCTGTAACCACAACATGAATTTATGTCACTGCCATACAAAGCGCGTGCAGAAATATTACTCTCCAATGCATCTGCGTATCATACTCCTATTCGCATCTGCTTTGTGCCAAGAAAAATGAGCTGCTCATGCAATCCACTGCTCCAGCACTGAAGATTTTATGTGCCATGCCTTGCACCTTATCTGCAGCATGCACATGTGACCCTTCCCTTTGACCTCTGGTGTCTATGAGACAAGCTACTCACCTTGTCAGAACACAAAAGGTCACTGGATCTCTTGTGGCACTGAATCCACGATCTTCTGTGTTTGCTGGTGGCGTTCACCACCACCGCAATCTGCGCCCATGCCTTCTTGCTTGCGGCAGGCGGTTTTCAGCTGGGTAAATGACGTCCCTTCACCTTTGAACTTCCTTGACCAGGACCTTCAGGTCCCGGTCAGTAAAGCATGGGGCAGCTTCCCCTATCCCTTTGGATGCGCCTGATCTGTGCAACGTTCTATTAATTAATAAGTTATTTCATGAAAATGTAAGGTGAGAAAGGTCATGAGTAACTCACAGTACATTGCTGTCATTCACTTTTTTGTGCTCAAACACACTAACCCATGCACATCATCTCACATATGGATAATCTTATTGGTGTGGTTGAGAGAAGGGATCTGCACATACGCTTGGTGCCGTGTATGTTGTGGATGCCATTATAAGGTGACGTGCTGTGCTCAAGGACTGGCTTGCTCCATCTTGTTCAGACAGTTAAGCCACCACACTGTGCAAACTTGAGCGGCCTGGTCAAAGGTCCACAGTGAGACGAGGGCAAGTGGACGGGTGAGCATGGCAATGTTGCCCATTCATCCACTGAGTCTAGTTAGCTTATTAAATCACTGCTTCTTATCTGCATCAAGTTGTGGTGGCAAGAAAATACCATCTCCATGGCTGCGTCTTGGGAATCCACTCAGTAGTTTAGTTCAGCACACTTTCGATTAGGAAGCATCAATGGCAGTTCTCCCATAGGGAAAGCCCATGATTGGCTATCTGCTTTAGGATAATCTAATAATTGGACATTTAGAGCTTTGACTCTCACCTGACCGCTCCACAAAATCTCCTCCAAGGCTCCCGAAACTCCAGGGGAGCGCTTTATATATGCACCCGAGGCACCTGACTAGCACTGGGTCTATGAACCCTCTCCATTTCTGGGGTCACCTGTCTCAACTCATTTTACAGCCAAAAACCTGACTTGCAGGCTGACATTTTTGAAGGTCAGGCTCAGTGAATAAGGAAATCTCCCAATTTGGTGAACCCAACCAAGGGACAAAAATCTGGATCTGGGTTTTGAAGGATGTCGCCAGGGGCCAGAGTGTAAATGAGAAGTAGGACGGGGCCAAAAAGAGATCCTTGGGGACATCAGAGGTCATGGTGTGGGAGAAGGAAGAGAAACTATTGCAAGTGATTGTCTGGCTATGATTAGATAGATAAGAATGGAACTGGGTGAGTGCATTCCCACCCAACTGGAAAATGCTGGGGAGGCATTGGAGGACGGTGTGATCAATCATGTCAAAGGCTGTGGATTGATTGAAACAACTGGGAAGGATAATTTACCTTTGTCGCAGTCACATAGGATGTCCTTTGTGACTTCATGGAAGAGGATCAAACAACCAAAGCTGTACAATTATATTACACCAAGATATTTCAAGATTCTTTCTCATGACCATGATCCCCAGATTAACTAGATGTACTGGGCAGCAAAGTGGCACAAGGCAAGCAGGCTTGATTTCCCTGTGCCAAGTTCACAAACATGTTAAAGTGAGAATGTGTTGAGCAGAGGAAGAAAATCAAAAAAAGGGACTTGCCACCAGACTGGCATGGAACAGAGTCAGTAGAGATCTGAGGACAAGTTTCCCGCCCATCTTTGCAGCTCAGCAAATGTCTAGTTACGTGGCTGACGAGAAGAAAATTGAGGGATTCGATATCGACACGAGTTTTTTTTTAAACGCTTTAATAAATGAACTCTAATGGGTATTATCAAAGTATAAAAAGCAGAAATCTGAATGAGTAGATTTGAATGGTGGAAGGCATAAATGGGCAATCAACAGCTGAAGGGAGCAGACACCAGTGTGGAACAGAATATTTCATCACCGTTCATCATTTCATCACAGTATCCTGGTAAACAGAGGTCAGGATGTTGTTCCCACAGCTAACATCCTTTCCATTGAGAATATTGTTTCAATTCAGTTGAACAACTGAATCCAAGTTGGTAATATTTGTTTTGCTTGACAGTGTGCCAGCTTGGCTCAATTGTTAGCATGAACACTTTGTTCAGTTGATATGGTTCACATTGGTTTGGTTGCCTATGTGCCAGTAAGACTCAGTTGCAAGTACTCTCACTTATGAATCAAAAGACTGTGGATTAGAAACTCACATCATCACTTGGGCGCATAATCTCGGGCACAGTTATCATGAAAAGAAATGCCGCACTTCAAATAAGATGTATAATTGAGATCATGTCTCAATGTCCAGGTGACATTGTGTGACCGTAGTGGAATTGGTGTTCTGGAACAATGAAATCCAATGGGTTAAAGGACCTTCTTCGTCCAAAGTTCTCGTCCTTGAATGTCAGTTGAACACAGGGTGATTACGAAGCAGGGCAGAACCATTTTATTGGGCATAGTCGGAACGTAAAATGTAAAGTACCCGCAAGTTGTGTTTTGGGTACTCTGGTGGTTCAAAAAAAATTATTTTTGCAGCTTTAATTCTAATAGTCATCTGAAACAGAACGAAAAATATATTGTGGAATGATGGTTAAACAGTGCTTAAACAGTCCCAGGTGTATCACAGCTATTTATTTGTTATATGGTTTCCACTCTATAGTCATCTATCTAGTTCACTACTGGCCTTAGAGACCAGTTAAATATGTATTTTATTAGGTACATTTATACAGGATATCACAGTTAGGCTGAGCTCTTGTTTACAAGTGGTTTTTCTAAAAGGGCAGAACACAGCGAAGCAGACAAAATGAATAAACACAAATCAAAATGGTTCATTCTTTGCCATTTCTAAATTACCTAGCCTAATATATTTGTCTTACCACTGATCAGCATGTGAGCATGAGTGCATTCTTGCATGTGAGATAATAACTGTGTCAGATAGCAAATGAGTTTCATTTTATTGGCTTATGTTTTTATGCAGAAAGACAAGATGCTATCTTATAAATTTTTCAAAAATTAAACTTCAATATTAAATAAAATACTGTGTTACATCAAGGAACATGAGGACTTAAGCAGCTTTTTGTTAGCATGCTTTGAAATGAGAAGTCATTGGCACAAATTTGGAAGGGTTTTGGAACCAGCAGGAGATCACTGGAGTGTGAGGGTCAGAATTTTGCCTTCAATAGAATCATAGTTTGATACAGCAGAAAAGGTCACTCGGCTCATTATGCCTGTGCCAACTCTTTGGCCGAGTGATCGAATTACTCCCATTCCCCTGCTCTTTCCCCAAGGCCCTGTATATTTTTCTTTTAAGTATTTATCCAGTTCCCTTTTGAAAGTTACGATTGAATCTAGTCCCACCAGCCTTTCAGGTAGTTCATTTTTAGCTAACATAACGATATGGTCACTTCTGCAGAAGAAGCAATCACCAATTGTTGACCAGGACTCAAGACTGAATACTTTTCAACGACAGTATGTTCCAACACGGAATAGGAAAAATTAAATGACTATTTCTACGATAGAGAAGCATCCCTGACAGAAACAAATTAACAAGCTGTATGAGATGGTTAATATTTAAAGAAATATGTGATCGATACTGTCTTATTGTTTTGACTGAAAGAGTATAAAATAGTATTAGTGAGGACCTAAAAGAGCAAAACTGGGTAAATTATATTATGAAAATAATTAAAATAAATTAAAATAATTTGAATGTATAAACAATAAATTTATCATTTTTGCTATTGGTGAATTTATCATCAAATTTAATATTCATATATGTGATTATTTTATTGATTCAACTAGATATGCAATTTTTATTCAGGAATTATTGAGATTATGGCTACTGCATAATGAATGTAAGTTGTGTGTGCATCAATTATTTTCTTTGTCACCTCATCTTGCTTTTGGAATCGAATCAAGTTGGAGCCAGACGAACATTTTTTTAAGCCTAAATATCCTGAGAGAATAAGAGATGTTCCGAGAAAATTGTAACTTCCGCCTGTGGAACTTATTCTTCGACTGTGGCATCACCTTGGATTTTGTATGTTGTCTGCAGTTTTGTTTTGCAAATTTTGTACTTGTAAATATGAGGGAAGGTTGTGGTGGACAGAGAAATTCTTTGCATATCGGGCAGCCAGCGTCAGGATGAAGCAACTCCAAATTAGATACAATGTGGCTAGTTCTTTCAGCTCTTTCTACACTATTCCCACAACATGCCTCAGTCCAGCTTCACATTAACAGTTCTCATTTCCACACCAAACATCATGTGGACTTTGTGAGTAAGTGAGTCAGTGCTGTAGAGTGCCAAATCAAGGGAAGTTTTGTGTTTTGGGTGTATGCCTTTTAGAAACTAATAAAGCTACTCAAATTAATTCCACATAGAATCATTACAGCCAACAACAGATTGTAGACATTTTCACCTTATTCACTTAAGATGACCTTGAACCAAGGTCCCAGAAGTGTGACTGATGTGTTATTTACTGCTCCAGTTTAAGGGAGAGTTAACCATCTCTTGTTGACCCACAGTTGTTGGAGTATACAGTAAGGAAAGGGAGGCTGTGCCTTGTCTTTTTTTAGCAAATACGATTAATCAAATATTGTTTTACTACCAATGTCATACCAGAATGACACTAGAATAGCATACTTTTGACATTGATGATAATATAACATCCCTTGTGTTTACTTTTAACCCCTCCAAAAACAGGGTCCTGAAAGCACATTGATAGTTTGCCAACTCCTTCAAAACAACTGAAATTTCCAATCAACTGTTGTAAGATGTTGTGTGTAATTCAGTAGGTCGCATGAAGAGGATCTGAGTCTTGTGTCATTTAAAGTAAGTGTTTATTAACGACTAGTAACTATATACATATATATAGTATAAGGTCTAAGCTAGAAGCTGTCTCCATGCTTGCCTCTACACGTCTCTGTCCAGTACAAGACTGCCCTTTAGACTCAGGTCATGTGTTGCTTAATATCACACTGTAGGCAGTAATGTACCCAATCCCACGTTAACCCTTTCCATGCCAGACCCTTACACCACATAAACCTAGACAGTAGCATGAGTCTGACCCTTTTCAGGTGGTAGACAGGTTAATCCTGAAGTTAAGTAGACTTATAGCTAGGGGAAGAATGCTGAACCATGAGCTGAGCTTCCAACCCCATATCCTCCCTGACACAAAGGGCACCTACTTCCACTTTTGTAACATCCCCACCTTTGCTTCTGCTTTAGCCCATCTGCAGCTTGTACCCTTATCCATGCCTTTGCCACCTCCACACTTGACTACGCCAATGCTTTTCTGGCTGGCCTCCTATTCTCCAGCTTATTCAAACGCAGCTGTGTATAGCCTATCCCATGCAAAAGGTGTTCACCCTTGTCTTTGCTGACCTACATTGAGTCCTTGTCCCCCAGCACCTCATCCTTGTGTTAAATCCCTAAAATACCACTCCCCTCCCTATCTCTGTACCCTACAACCATCCCCTGATATCTCGGTTCTTCTGATGTCTTGGCCTCTTTTGCATTTGCCTCCCCCGCAACCCCACTTTGTCCCACCATTGGCGGTGTGCATTCATCTGCCCAGATCTCACACTCCCTCTCTAAATTCTTCTGTACCTCCGTCACCTCCTTTAAAATCTTTAAGACAACAGCACCTTCCAAACCCATGACCTCCATCTAGAAGGACAAAGGCAGCAGACAGATGGGAACACCACCACCTGCAAGTTCCCTTCCAAGTCACACACCATCCTGACTTGGAAATATATCACCATTCCTTCTATGTCGCTGGGTCAAAACCCTGGAACTCCCTTCCTAACAGCACTGTGGGTGTACCTACACCACATGGACTGCAGCAGTTCAAGAAGGCAGCTCACCACCACCTTCTCAAGGGCAATTAGGAATGTGCAATAAATGCTGGCCTAGCCAGTGACACCCACATCGAATGAATGAATAAATTTGAAATAATTGTGTTGCAATGTTATTTTCCATGCTAAAGTTGCCACCTTCATGCAAGTTTTCAATGTTGTAAACTCTGGATGTCTTGACTTAATCCAAATCTCTGAATCCCACCACATGCTCACAAGTTCAATGCCATAGTGCTCCATCGTCTCCAAAGATCTGGAAGAAATTAGATTGGCAAAAGTAGATATGATTTACAAATGATCAAAGTGGAGTTGTTTCACGCCACCATTTCCACTGTGCTGGAAATCTTTACTGCTGTTAGACTTTTAACAAGAACAACAATGATCTTCCATGCTCATAGCAACTACAATCAAATTTGTAAGGCATCTCCCCTGGTTACTTTTGGCCCTGGCAACGTTCAGACGTTATGCTACTTAGTGTACAGAAACAAAACACCATGAGGTTTTGATCATGCCATAGACTATGATAGTGACGTTTAAGTGTTGCTATACAGTCTTCAAAATTCGACAATTGTATTCCACTCTGAATGAACCCAGTCAAATGGGTATCTGAGAAGTGATCTTATAGAGATAGTTGGCAGTTGGATAGAGGCGGTGGCATAGTGGTATTGTCACTAGACTGGTAATCCAAAGACCCAGGGATAATGCTCTGGGGACCTGGCAGATGGTGGAATTTGAATCCAATAAAAATCTGGAATTAAAAGTCTAATGCTGACCGTGAAACCATTGCTGATTGTCATAAAAACCCACCTGGTTCACCAATGTCCATTAGGGAAGGAAATCTGCTGCCCATGTCCAAATCCATAGCAATGTGGTTGAATCTTGCCCCTGAACAAGGGCAATTGGGGATGGGCAATAAATACTAGCCAAGCCAGCGACTCCCACATCCCGTGAATGAATAAATAAAAAAATAAATAAACGGGATGGGAAAAGTTAATGGAATATTGCTTTAAATTAAACTGTGGGAGCAGGTCAAGGGGCCAAAGATTCAAACTAGCAAAAGATAACTTTAGAATTTAAAGTTCATCTGCACTCAGAGAGTGGCCAACATTTGGAATGACTTCTGGGCAGTGGTGGAATCATTTCAGAAACAATCAAATACAGCAATAAAGGAGCGTAGGGTCGTTCTAACTGGATGAATGAATGGATGGATAACTGGAAAAGCCTGAATGATCTTTCTCATCTGTAAGTTTCTGAAAACATCGTATTTAATTTTGCATCAGAAAGTTGTATCTACTACCATGATGGATTAGATGGCAGTAAGGTGTTCTTCTACAGCCAATAATCTTTTGATGTCCCTATTCTTATCTTTCATCATTTGTGCCATGCAAAAGAGCAGCCTGAATTTTCCTCATAGGTGATACCTTAAAAACTGTGTTGTAAAGATACAGGTATTAAGTTCCCACGATGGCCCAATAAGTGATATCAGCAACTGATTTGAAGAATATTAACCACAATTTCTATATAGTTTTACAGGCCATGCTGAGCTGGCTAATCTCAGCAGAGGTGGAAGTAGGAACACCAACGCTAGCTGAATGTCCCATGCTGGGGAGGAGAAAACTCACCATTTCTGCTCTTAAGCGTAGTATTCACTACCTCAGAGTGCAGTGGATGCCGGGACGCTGAATAAATTTAAGGAGAAGATAGACAGATTTTTAATTAGTAATGGGTTGAAAGGTTATGGGGAGAGGACAGGAAATTGGAGTGGAGGCCGAAATGAGATCAGCCATGATCGTAATGAATGGCAGAGAGGTTGAATTGCCTACTCCTGCTCCTAGTTCTTATGTTCTTATGTATAAAAGGTTAACAGAATGGATATGCTAATCTATGAGGTACATGATGATGTAATACTGACATCAGTCAGTCATGTGTTAGGTACTCTAGGCAGCAGACAGGCAGCTCTGAGGGGAGATATGCCTTCCTGGTACCCCATTATGTAGGTATTGTAAATAAACTAGCTTTTAAGTTAATACCCTGATATGCCTACAGCTCTTCCTTATTAGAATCCTGCCCTAGCATATTTTACAACATTGAGTTGTCCCCTCTTAAGTTGCTACAACTCAGATAGCTAAATAAGTGAAGGATAGAACCGGAGTCTTGTTTTTATACACTTAAAAGCTTTTATTTACAGAGACACATATTGTGCACCTCCAATCCAACACAGTTTCAGTCTGCTCCCATATATTTGAGCACAGGTGAATCCCCAGTTAATGCCCACCACCTGAATACAACTGAACACCTAATTAATATACAATTAACACGGATGACTCCAGTTGAAAAGTACATTTGTGTGGGAACTGGTTGTAAACAGGGTCAGACTTGACTGTGATGCCTCCATGATAAAATAATCTGCCAACACATCATGGTGCAGAGGCAGACATGAAGAATGGTCACTTGGGCATTCTACCAGAGGCTGAGCTAAAATTGTGAAATTGATTTTCTGCAATAACCAATGGCTTCAAAAGGAATAGCAAGCAAACTAACTAAAAGGACATGTGTTCTATGAAAGCCTTTGATATTTAATTCTTTCATTTTCTCTACGGTTGATCATTATTGTACTGCTGTTTAGCATTTTCTGCATGTGTGATTGAAAGAATTATGTTTCTGAGAGTGATTTTATAGCACTCTAGTGGCATTAAATCCAACTGTAATTTGGATTGAATACCCTGAGTGGTTAACCCTGGAATTTATGACTAAGATTGCAATTGACCATTTTTACTCCCCATTATCACAGTATCTTGACAGTGCAGAAGGTGACCATTTGGACCATCGAGTCTGCACTGGCTTTCTGAAAGAGCATTCCACCTAGTCCCCTAGTCAATAAGAACTGTGTTGCAAACATGCACTTGTCACATATGCCATGACATAGTTTTATTCTTCAGGAGGTACAGGACGCTCCTGATATTCTGCAGTTCCTCACCTGCCCTGGGTTCTGCTGTACCTTTTAGCAACATCTTCCACAGACATGATGTCAACTTCTGCTCAACTTTGACTTTCAGCTCAACCTGCCCATCGCCTCTCTGAACCCCTCCACTGCTTCTATGCCGTTAGATTGCATGTCTGACATCCAGTCCTTGAGTGAGTCTCAATTTCTTCCAACTAAACATTGCTTCTTTGACCAAAATTTTGGTCAACCCTCTGAATTCAATCTCTGACATATTGTCCAATTGTTTCTGTAGGCTTTGGTAAAGTACCTTCAGAATATTTCTACATTCGTAGAATGCGATAAAGGCAAATTATTATTTATATGTTGCTGTTCTGTTGGTTGAGATTCCAATGTTTTGTTGCTGCACTCCTGCCTTTGCTCCGGGTAAAGAGGTGCTCCTTTCGTGCCCTGGTTCCTAGCGGTTAGATGTTTTTCTTCAGTCCTCAATCCCAGTGGTGTATTGCTTCTCTCCTGCACTAGAAATAAAGATTTTTTTGTGGTAACACATTCTCAACGAATATTGTGGTATAATTCACCAGCCTTGTTGGCAGATAGAACTCTTGTACCTCCTGAATAGTTTGGCTCTTTGGGTGGTAGAGTCATGGAAAATGCAGCGCATATCAGGGACGATTCCGCCCTTAGTCTACAGACTAATAATAATCAGAAGATAAAGCTTCCGCCTTCCAAGCAAGACCCTCATGCAGTAGATTAGCAATTTCCAATTTCTGGGGACTCGGTATTTCAGTCGACCACCAAATTGTCCTTTCCCTGTCTTCCTCCTCCCACTCTAGAAGTTTTCCTATGACCCAGATCACTGGTCGGAAGAGTCCTGTCTCTCCATCTATTGTCTGAGCCCTAGACAAGATTAGTTTAAGCAGTCTTGTTTGGGTTCTTATCTTCTACTGTCATTCCAATTTTTGTTGGAGCAGTATAAAGGAAAGCCCGCAGACTGTGCCAGGAACTAAAGTGCCGAATCACACCAAATGCACAAACCACAAAATGTTTGTTTTTAAATACCCTAAACTGGCAAAAGGCCTCCTGCATACCCAGCTCTTCAGGGATAAAAGGGTCATAATTTATATTGTATTTTGTTACAAAGTTTTAATTAATAGTGTATCAGCTTTAGCCCAGTACTATCAAAAACATCAAAAAATGTTATTGCTGGCACTTGCTACACTGTATTAACAGGAATTTGCCTGTCTCTACCTCTCACTCATTACACATTCAGAAATCCTTCAATGCCATTAAAGGGGATTAAACTGTAACACTTTATTTATGCCTGGTAAATAGCATTCATGCTGCAGTGTGCACCATCAAAATTATTCAGGAGACATGAAGATAATACTTCTTATTAAATCAATATTTGTGATAAAATTGTAACATTTGACTATAATCACAGGCTTAGATTGAGCCAAATGCAAGCAAGTATAACCAGTTTAGGCCTGTTGGACCAACTGTACATGTTCTTAAAATAAATAATATCTGAGTATTCAAGGCAATAGCACTTGGTGACTTGAAATTGCCTGAGTTCCATTCTCCTGCAATAATATAATTCAAACCTAATGACTGCATTACTTCCTTGTACTATACTGCCAGACATAATTTATTCTCCAGATAATGTTTGTTGAGGGAGTTCTCTCCTATTTAAGAGTGCTGTTTTAAAATTAGTGCACACATTTTATAGTAAAGTATTAGGCAGGCATTGTATGGCGTATGAGGAACACGTAACAAAGTCTTTGTTTCTATCCAGAGGCTTCTTTATTCCTGCTTCACGGAACGCACAATCTCCATGCAGTGCCTCGAGAACTGGTTCAATCCAATTGTATGCTTAGCTAATTTATGTGGTGACCTTTTGAACTCCAAAAGCTGCACAGAACATAATGATCCCAGGTGTTTGTCGACTCTAATCTGAGTATTATGCAAATATAGTTACGGGGATGAAAAGACTGCCAGCACATTGTCAAACAACAGCAACGTGTAAATTTCATACCTGAGGCTTCTGCAGAAAGTAATGGTGTAAAGAATTAAAGACAAATTAGTGTTGGGTTTGAAATCAGAAAGTGCTGATAAATGGATAAGGCTACATCTACCAACAGTTCCACAGGGACCTGTTCTAGACTCACTGCAGTTTGCACTCTTCCTATGTGACAGAGTATGTGAAACAAAATTATTAATGACATTAAATGCTGCAGTCAGGTGACTAGTGTAAGGAAGACTAAAGGAATGCATACAAATTAAGTAGAAGAGCAAGTAAATAGTTCATGGATTTTAAATGTGGATAAGCGCACTGTTGTTTACATAAGAACAGGGAATGTGAACATGAACCTGAAATAACAAGATCTATTTTAAGATAAATCAGTGGGACCGAGATACCACTGAGAGGGTAGTCCACTGAAACAGACTTTTAACAAAAAACACTACATGTAACCACAATTTAAAAGTCACATCAAAACAATAAGGTCAGAAAATGCCAAAACAAGGGTGTTGCATATTGTCCACTGGTCACTAAAAACACAAAGGGTGATAGGCCTGTGGACTGTGGTGTTAGGCAAGACACAACCTGATTAGGATTTACAACCATGGGTCCCGTTTTGGACGGTGTGATATTAGGCTAATCTCAAATACCGAGTCCCTTTTTAATTGGCCACTGGAACTGTGGGATAGGATGAAACCTAACCCCACTATGATGTGCCTTTTTAAGGGGAACACCATTAAAGTTTCAGGCTGTGTGGCCTACTAGAATTGATTTTAAGCCAAAGTACAATGATGGGCCCTATTTTAAAGTAGGCTGATGAGAATTGTGGTATTCTGTTTGCTGAACCTACTGGGAATAATAAGACATAAGAACATAAGAACTAGGAGCAGGAGTAGGCAATTCAGCCCCTCGAGCCTGCCCCGCCATTCAATACAATCATGGCTGATCTCATTTCAGCCTCAACTCCAATTTCCCACCCTCTCTCCATAACATTTCAACCCATTACGAATTAAAAATCTGTCTAGCTCCTCCTTAAATTTATTCAGCGTCCCGGCATCCACTGCACTCTGAGGTAGTGAATTCCACAGATTCACGACCCTTTGAGAAAAGTAATTCCTCCTCATCTCTGAATTAAATCTACAACCCCATAGCCTAAAACTATGGCCTCTCATTCTAGAATGCCCCACAAGGGGAAACATCTGCTCCACGTCTACTTTGTATATCCCCTTTAGCATCTTATATATCTCAATTAGGTCTCCTCTCATCCTTCTAAACTCTGGCAAGTATAGGCCTAAACTGCTCAATCTCTCCTCATAAGACAAGCCCCGCATCTCTGGAATCAATCTAGTGAACCTCCTCTGAACCTGCAACTACATCCTACTTCAAGTAAGGGGACCAAAACTTTGCACAGTGCTCCAGGTGTGGTCTCACCAATGCCTTGTACAGTTGCAACAACACTTTCCTATTTTTATACTCTATTTCTTTAGCAATAAATGCCAAAATTCCATTTGCCTTCCTTATTATCTGCTGTACCTGCATACTAGCTTTCAGCGATTCATGCATGAGGACACCCAGATCCCTCTGCACTGAAGAATTCTGAAGTTCCTCTCCATTTAAATAATAAGTCACCTTTTTATTCTTCCGACCAAAATGGATAACCTCACACTTATCCACGTTAAACTCCATCTGCCAAATTTTGGCCCATTCACCTAACCTGTCCATATCCATTTGTAAATTTCTTATTTCTTCACTGCAACTTACTTTCCCACCTATTTTGTTGTCATCTGCAAATTTAGCTATAGTACCTTCTATCCCTGAATCCAAGTCATTAATATAGATTGTAAATAGTTGGGGCCCAAGGACCGAACCCTGTGGCACCCCATCAGTTACAGCTTGCCATCCAGAAAAAGACCCATTTATCTCGACTCTCTGCTTTCTGTTGGTTAGCCAATCCTCTATCCAAGCTAATATATTACCCCTAACTCCGTGTGATCTTATCTTGTGTATTAATCTTTTGTGCGGCACCTTATCAAAGGCCTTCTGGAAGTCCAGGTATCCTACATCTACAGGATCGCCATTATCCACTTTGCTTGTCACATCTTCAAAGAACTCTAGCAAATGAGTCAAACACGATTTACTCTTCATAAAACCATACTGACTCTGATGGATTGCATTCTGACTTTCCAAATGCCCCGTTACTATTTCCTTAATAATGGATTCCAACAATTTCCCAATGACAGACGTTAAACTAACTGGTCTATTGTTTCCTACTTTTTACCTCCCCCCCTTTTTGAGTAAGGGCGTTATATGACCATTTTTCCAATCCACTGGACCCTTTCCAGAATCCAGGGAATATTGGAATATTATCTCTGCTGCCACTTCTTTTTAAGACCCTGGGATGTAGGCCATCAGGTCCTGGGGACTTGTCACCCTTTAATCCCAATAGTTTGCTCAGTACTTTTTCTCTAGTGATGGTGATTGTTCTAAGTTCATTCTTCTCTATACCCTCTGCACTACCTGTTACAATCGGGGTGGTACTAGTGTCCTCCACCATGAAAACTGAGACAAAATATTAATTAAGTGTCTCTGCCATTTCTGTGTTTCCCACTATTAACTCCCCAGTCTCATCCTCCAAGGGATCAACATTCACTTTAGCTACTCCCTTGAGTTATTTTTTGTTTAAGAATAAGTGACTAAGATAACAAAATTAAATTAACCCAGAAAGGTTGTTAATTATGAACAGAAAAGTTACATGCAATGTCCACCAGTCACTGATGATGATTTTTTTTTTTCTTATTTGTTCTTAGAGTGTGGGCAATGCTGGCAAGGTCATATTTATTGCTTATCCTGAGTTAACCTGTGGTTCTTGTGTGATATTTGTGCTCTTATGATTGTGTTAGGTCAGAACTTGAACGAAGGAATAATGGTCAATGTTTGAGTCAGGATGGGAGTGATCTGGAATTTGGAGGTGACGATGTTTAAACATTGAGGTGGACATTGTGTGTTGATCTTCAAGGAACACCCTTCCCAAAACAACACCACGAAGGTGTCCTATGTCAGATAGCTCAGTGGGAATTAGGTGAAACCCAGCTTTGTGGAGATAAATCAATTGCCTTCCTATCAAAGTACAGGGAGGGAATTTTGGCCCATAATACTTTCCTTCGGAATGACACAATTAAAATTCCCAGGGAGGGTTTAGCCCAGCCAATCTGATATTAAAACAATTTAGCTAAGGTAACAAATGAAGTTAAAATGATCACAACATAATAAAATAATTATAATGCCAATAAAAATAGCAACTATTTACTGAAGAGGTTTTGTCATTGTAAAGGCGTTGTTATCAAGACTAATCAAGTTTCAGGATATATCTCAAGGGCATTTGATAAGCTGAATCAAGCTATTGTAACCTTGTATAGATCATTGCTGAGGCCACACTTGAAATGTTGTGTACAGTGGTGAACAATATAATTTCAAAAAGACCTTGATGGATTGGAGAGCATTGAGAATTTCAAGGATGATTTTGGAGCTTAGAGCCTTGCAGAACACAATCTGTTTGTAGTGAAGGAAAAAATGAAGAGAGGATGTGATTTAGATTTTAAAGATGTCAAGAGGCATGGATACTAGAGCTATGAACAGGTAATTTATTATGGATGTGTGAGCACAGAATTCGAGAACATGAGGACAAAATCAGCAAGCTTCAAGAGATATGAGGTTACAGTTTATTTTCTGTACTATAGTATAGTGTAATGACTTTGACAGAGGGTCCCAATAACAATTGTTGATGCCATGATGATTAGATAAAAGAACTGGATAAATATTAAATTTACAACAAGATTGAAGGTTATAAGAATATAGACAGTGATGATCAAAGAATCTGCAGAGCATGTGGACCTTGTACTTCTGTCTGCAACCATGGTATTGACTACCAGGAAAAGCAAATAGTCAGGCTTGAATAACTTAGGCTGGCTTTGGTTAGATAAATATTACAGAGGTTTACTTAAGGAGAAATATGGCAGAACTTCCCTTCAGGGGATTTTAAAAAAAAATTTGTCCTTGGGATATGAGTGACAATGGCAAGACCATATTTATTGTCCAGCCCTGGTTGCCCTGATTGTATTTGTTGTACATTTTATATCTCTCAGTGCTATGGAGAGATGACACTCATTTCCATGTGTGTAACAGGTTTATTCAAAGTGCTTCAAAATGTCTGCTGCATGCTTACAGTTCTGGCTTCCAGTTCTTTCTATGATTTTGTTTACTTTTTCCTCAGTCCACACCCAGGCTTAATCAATCAAGCACATGAGCATAGAACAGCTACCAGACTCTCAAAATCAAACAATTGAACACTACAGTCTTGAATCAACCATGTGGTGTGGCATAAACCAAACAGAATGGCAGGTTCCCATTGCTGAAGGACATTGAGTTGAGTTTTTAACATTACCGATTAATGGTAAATTTCTGGTGCTAACCTGCAAATTACTGAATTTATTGGGCTGAATTTTCCCCCCGTCAGGGGGGATGTTGATAGGCAGGCGCGTGTAGGCACGCATCCGATCAGCGCCCCCGATCAGAGGCACGGCACCATTTTACATGGGCGGGCCAATTAAGGCCCGCCCAGCTTGACGTCCGCAGGGAAGTGCTATGCACTCCCTATGCGGACAGGGGGGGAGATGCCTAAAATCGAGAGTGTGTTCTTTCGCGCATGCACACGAAAGAGCGCATTCATCTCCCTGAGGCTTAGTGCTGCCTCAGGGAGATCGCCTCTACTTTCAAAAATATTAAAAATAGAAAAAAAAATTTCCCTTACATGTCCCCTCATGTGACAATGTCACATGAGTTGGGACAAGTTCATAATTTTCAAAAAGCTTTACTAAAATTTTTAAAACCCTACATGAAACCTCATCCCGCCTGTGGATGAGGTTTCATGTTTTTTCTACTTCCCGCCGGGGCTCCTGGCCTGCCCGCCAACCTTAATTGACTCTGTCAATGGCCTCAATTGGCCATTGACAGGTCGGCGGCCCCGCAGCTGATATTGATGAGCCCCCGCCTTCCTGAAAATTTAAATGGGGTGCGGTGACATTGGGAGTTCCGCCCGACGTCACCGTGCGTCATTTTACGCGTCGGTGAGCAGGCCCCGCCCCACTCGCCGACGGTAAAATCCTGCCCATTGACTTCAATGTGGCAAATGGCTGTGGTGGGATTTGAACTGTGAGTTGCTAGGCCAGCTTCTATACCCACATTCCCAAAAATGGATAAAAGGCTTAAGGTCTAGAAATAAAGAGATTGTAAGGGTGAAATGGTATTTTCTTGTTCTATACTTCCTTCTGTTCTATGTCACTAATATTACACAGGAGCAACCTCAAATTTACATGACATTCCATCTCACACTCCCCACCGCCCTCCAGCAGCAGGTCACAATTTTATGTTACTGTTTTCTTGTTCACTTTGCTGATGACCCACTTTTGCTTTGTAAGATGATTCTATCCTCTATTCCATTTTTGGTTTAGGAGACTACATTGATGCTGCCAAAACTACACGATACTTGATGTTCAGGAAAGCAAGTTTATATCCGCAAAATACATCTCTGTGTACTTTGGAGACTTTGTGTACTAAAGGGTTCTTTTCAGCTCCTCTGAAGTGTTACCCCTACCATTCCTAGCCTCCACAGTCAGCAGAAGTGACGGTAGATTAATTTACAAGGAACAAATCACTTATTTTTGCATAAATATAGCAATTAATTTGCATAGTACTAACTTGCTTTTGACTAGACAATTAAATTCGCAGTGAGTAAATTTATCACAACAGTATAAGTAGAGAATACTGTGTTGGCATTTTGGGAACAGATTGGCTGATTTACTGTCAAAATTACTTGAATGACGAGCAGGAGTAAAATATCTGGACCATAAATTCCAGGCAAGAGAAATTTATGTCTGATGCATGTTTTTGGTGGACTTTTCTTGCACTGAAGAATAATTAACTGCAATAAAAGCAGAAAATGCTGGAAATACTTAGCAGATCGGGTAGCATCTGTAGAGGGAAACAGAGTTAACATTTCTGGTGATGACTTTTAATCACCTCAAACATTAACTCTGTTTCTCTCCACCAATGCTGCCTGACCTGCTGAGGATTTCCAGCGTTTTCTGTTTTTATTTCAAATTTCCAGCATTTGCTCTATTTTTTATTAACTAACTGCAACTTGGTTCGTCCTCATAAAGTGATTTCGACACTTGTTTCAAATGCAATATTCTACATATCAGGGATTGATTAGCTCAGTGGTTAGATGGCCAATGTATCGTGCAGAATGATGATAATGGTGCAGGTTCAACCTCTGTGCCAGCTGTCATAGCTCATGGAGGGCTATCTCCTTGCCTTGCCCCATGCATGATGCATGTGAGAAACTACTTGTCCCTCTTGAACAGAGAGAGATGAATATAGTCCTTTGTGGACTACGGTTAATTACCACTTTGCATAACACATTGTAATTGTATTAAAAATAAACAGCACTTTCCTGTTTATATATCAATTGTCTTTCTCTGTCCCCGCAACTTTCTCCCTTTCTGTCTCCTGAAGGCATTTTCACAAACCCTGAAAATTCCAGTACAGTGAATATGAGGAAGTTTTTCAATCACACAGCTGATCCTGATGTCCATATACATGGAATCCCAGTTGGGGAGGGTCAGTGGGTCTTTCCCTATGAGTTTTCCTTCTGGCATTGGATGCTATGGTCAATTGTAACACTCAGCTGGCTAACTTAGCACAGACCAAGGACCAAACCCGAGATCTTTTGAACTATATGGTTTGGCTCCAAACAATGCTGTATGTATTCGTGCTGAAGCTCTTGGAAGACCTAGACCATAATTACCCTACCCACCTCATCAGTACGAGCTGGTAGTTAGGTCGGGCGGTGGGGAGGGGGGGAATTGTAAAATGGGTGGCATGGTGGGGGGTGTGAGTCCATCGCCTAACTGCTCCCTGGGATTTTACCAGCAGTGGGGTACGTGATGGGCAGCCCGCCTGACCTTGGGCCAACTGTGGTCCTTAAGTGGGCAAATATTGGCCACTTAAGGGCCTCTTCCCATTGGTATTTACTAGTCACGGGAGGAACACATGCCACACGGCAAGGCTGACAGATAAGCACTGGTGAGCTGGCTGGAGACTCAGGGGTGGTGGGGTGCCTCCAATTCAGGCACCCTGTGCCTAGCAGCAGGCCCCCCTCAGTGGCAATTGGCTGCCCCCCAACTTGTCCACCCATCTCCCAATCACTGCCCCCCACCCCACCCTGCAACCAACTCTCGGGGCCTGCTTGACAGACCCTGGCGAAGCTACTCAACTTACCTGGTTATCTGGCCGCCATCTCTGATCTTCATCAGTGACTGGCTGCAGGCCCAAGAGTGGCCACTGATCCTAGTGGCGCTGATATGACTGGACAGCTGCCGGCCATCTGATTGGCTGACAGTTCTTGGAGGCGGGCATCCCCCATGTTGCGCTAGAGGCAAGAGCCTCAGGCAGTTAACTGTCTGATGACTGTAATACCCGGTCGTGGCTTCCTAGACCAGCGGAGTTGGGATCACTCCTGACTTTTCAGTCAGTGGCTGTGCCACTGCCTCCACAAAACATTCCAGCCCGAGATACAGAAATATGGAAATTTTGAGAGCACATCGCTTGCTTCATGTTTTGAACCAGTCGAGTTTTGTTTTTGACATTTCCAAAATATTTTAGGTGTATTCATTTTTCATGAGTGCCTTTTAAGAAATGCACGGTATGAGCGAGAGTAAGAATCAGCAGAATTGCAAATACAGTACTCCCATTTTCCATGATTATCGTAGTGTTAGAAATTATTTAAAACACAGAAATGAGCTATTCAGCCAAACAGGTCTTTATGTCACACAAGTCTCTTCCCAATCCTCCTTCATCTAACCCCATCAACAAATCCTTCTCTTCCCTCCTCCCTCGTGTGCTTATCTAGTTTCTCATTAAATGCACAGATCCGACTCGCCTCAGCTACCTCAACTACGCCTTGTGGTCATGAGTTCCAATTTGTAACTACTCCCTGGGTAAAGAAGTTTCTCCTGAATTCTGTCTTGGATTTATTGGTGGCTACTTTATATTTATGGGGCCAGAACTTCATAGAAATAGCAATCACTGTCGGATAGCCACTCTTGATCCTTTTTACTTACCTTCGTCTGGAGCAGCATATTTCTCGCCTGGACTTCAACCTGGGCCTCCTCAGAAATGTGAGGTGCAACAGCTCCAGACTCCTTCCAGTGCAGGGCAGCAGCATCAGGGGAAGTGAAGCCATGCCCTCTTGTTATGGCACGAGCTGTCGTAAACCAGGTAAGTTTAAAGGTCCCAGGCTCTTTGAGAAAGTCAACGAGAAGGTAATTGTGTAAGTGGGTTAAAGTGGCCAGGAGGGTGGGGTTGGGGTGGGTCGGGTGGTCGGGGGGGGTCAGGTGGTTTGGAGGTGTCAGGTGGTCAAGGGGAGAGGGGCAGGGTGGTCAGGGGAGTCAGGTGGTCAGGGGGGGGTGGTGGTCACGGGGAGTCGGATGGTTCAGGTGGTCAAGAGGGTAGTCAGGAAGTGGGGGGCTGGTTGGTGTGTGGGCGGTAGTCGCTATGTGATGGGGGTTGGTTTGGGGGGCTCAGGGGGTGGTGGGAAGTTGGGGGTGGGGAATGTAGTTGGGGGGTAGTCGGAGGATTGGGAGGGTGGTTGGGAGGGGGTTGGGGGGTTGTCCGGGGGGGGTGGGAGGGTGTTGCGGGTGGGGTGGGGGGGGGGGTGTCCAGTAGGGAGGTTCAGTATCATGGTTCCCCAGGAGTTAGAAGCGGTTTTAATTCTTCTAAGTTTTCCTGGGTAACTATTCGGCTAAGAGAGTCAGAACCATTCAAAGTCTCTGACTTTAAATCGGAGTTTCGGATGGTTCCTAATGCAGTCCTCGCATGGGGTCTTCCAGATTGCATCTTCTGGGGTACCTCTGGGGAACGACCCCGCAGGGAACAGAAGTTCTGGGCCGTGGTCCCCAGTTCTGACGTCTCCTGCAAGTAGAAACACCTTCTCCATATCTACCATATCAAACCTTTTCAAAATCTTTAAGACCCCGACCAAGTGACCTCCCAGTCTTCTCATTTTGGAGAAAAGAGCTCTGACCTGTTTGATCTTTCCTGATAGATATAACCTCTCAATTCTGGTATCATTCTTGTAAATCCTTTTTGCACACAATTATTCCATTTCTGTTTTCTTTTGCTATTGTGATTGTTCAAATTCATTGAGTCTGTTTGTCATCTTTAAAATCACTCATCTGAATTCCATTTGTGCTCTGTAAGATATCCTGTAGCAGTAACATGATGCTGATTTCCAGCTTTTTAAAGACAACAGCTGTTTTACTGAATATAATCATTTCTGTCCCAGCAGAGGTACTCAGTATCTCAGTCTAATATCCACTTGGAGTAGTCTACGAAGCGGCATTTTCTTTGAACCCTTCAACCATATTTTGAGAATGTGTTCAAGGTTGTTGCATCTCCCTCCTTTGAATCCACGATTAAAGTTGCATATTTAAAGTACATTGTTATCGATTAATTGTGCATTAATGTGCATCTGTTATCCTAATTGTTGTTGAAATTATGCACAGTAATACTAAAAATTATGTTTTTCATAATGAAAACACTGAAAAGTAAAATATTTTTTAACGTATCTGGCACATGCAAGTTCCTTTCACAGCAACATTACGGTAAACTCACAATTTGAGAGATTGATATAAAGTATTTAAATTTCAGATAGTTAATGAAACCACTGAAGTGATTTTTTTTTAAGATCCTAAGAGCAGACATATAGCGGTATGTCAGTAAGCTTTCCAGTTAACAAAGTCATAGAGGTCTACAGCACAGAAAAAGGCCTTTCGGCCCATCGAGTCTGTACCAGTCAAACAAGTACCTAACTATTCTAATCCCATTTTCCAGCACTAGGCCCATAGCTTTGTATGCCATGGCATTGCGAGTGCAGATCCAAATACTTCTTAAATGTTATGAGGGTTTCTGCCTCTACCACCCTTTCAGGAGTGAGTTCCAGATTCCCACCACCCTCTGGGTGAAAAAATTCTTCCTCACATCCCCTCTAAACCTCTTGCCCCTTACTTTAAATCTATGCCCCCTGGTTATTGATCCCTCCACCAAGGGGAAAAGTTCCTTCCTGTCTACCCTATCTATGCCCATCATAATTTTATACGCCTCAATCATGTCCCCCCTCAATCTCCTCTGCTCCAGGGAAAATAACCCCAGTCTATCCAATCTCTCCTCATAACTAAAACTCTCCAGCCCAGGCAACATCCTGGTAAATTTCCTCTGCACTCTTTCTAGTGCAATCACATCCTTCCTATAATGCGGATTCCAGAACTGCATGCAATACTTTTAGCTGTGACCTAACCAGAGTTTTATACAGTTCCAGCATAACACCCCTACTCTTCTATTCTATGCCTCGGCTAATAAAGGCAAGTATTCCATATGCCTTCTTAACCACCTTATCTACCTGTTCTGCTACCTTAAGGGAATGGTGGACATGTACACCAATGTCCCTCTGATCCTCAGTACTTCCCAGGGTCCTACCTTTCATCGTATATTCCCGTGCCTTGTTTGCCCTGCCCAAGTGCATCACCTCACACTTATCCGGATTAAATTCCATTTGCCACTGATCAGCTCATCTGACCAGTCTGTTTATATCCTCCTGTAATCTAAGGCTACCCTCCTCACTATTTACCACCCCGCCAATTTTCGTGTTATCCGCGCACTTACTGATCAACCTTCCTACATTCAAGTCTAAATCATTTATATATACCACAAACAGCAAGGGACCCAACACTGATCCCTGTGGAACCCCACTGGATACAGGCATCCAGTCACAAAAACACCCCTTGACATCACCCTCTGCTTCCTGCCACTCAGCCAATTCTCGATCCAATTTGCCAAATTGCCTTGGATCCCATGGGCTCTTACCTTCATTATCAGTCTCCCATGCAGGACCTTATCAATCTATTTCATTGTGACTTAATTACTTAATTACTTAATAATTTAATGGTCGATTTCTTTGAATCAGAGGGTTGTGGGTTCATGTCCCACTCCCGGAAACCAAGAACTGTGATTGTACTCGAAAGAGTTGCAATCTGTGACTGTTGATAACTCGAAAGAGTTTCCCTGTTAAACTTGAGTCAAGGTGTCAGCTGTGGGTCAGTTCATAGCACCCTCGCCTTTGAATCAGAAGGTTGTGGGTTTATGTCCCACTCCCGGAAACCAAGAACTGTGAATGTACTTGAAAGAGTTACATGAGATCTGTTGATAACTCGAAAGAGTTACCCTGCTAGCAACCATGATGCTTTCATCCTGCACCAGTCAGCAGGACCTGCCATTTAAGAGGTGTCAGCTGTGGCTCAGTTCATAGCACCCTCGCCTTTGAATCAGAGGGTTGTGGGTTCATGTCCCACTCCCGGAAACCAATAACTGTGATTGTACTCACAAGAGTTGCAATCTGTGACTGTTGATAACTCGAAAGAATTTTTTAAACTTGAGTCAAATGGTATGGACTGCTGTTTCCATGGCATCAGCAACTTCTCAAGTCAGTGTGAACATTCACCCTTATAGCAGCAGCTTCCTTATTTCATCATTTTTTGTAAATAGGCGAGAAATTGGGTGCATTAGCAGCCGCTTTTTGAGTGCCGTGCATGTTCTTAGAGCTCCAAAATGGTATCCACATCACAGGCGCACACTTATGGTGTGAATCGTGCTGGACTATATACTGTTGCAGACATTGGTGTGTGTAAAGTGAAGTAGGCAGAGCAGACAGATTATGACATCAGTCAGCATGCAAAATTGATTTGGTGCTAGCGATGCCAATTTGGAGCTCAATGGTCCAGCTCAATGGTCCATTTCATTGCACAGCTGAGCATGTCTTCAGTAGCAGGAAGACGCCCCTACCAGGGGTATTCAAAGGGTTCATTAACTACTTACAGTTTAGTTGCCGTTTCATTTCTTTTGGCTGTTGCTACAATTCTACAAGTGTTTGCTGCTTTCTGTTGTTGGTTCAAATTGCAAACGTCTGCAGGGAGTGGTGTGGCAAGTCCTGAAGGACCTTTTTTGATGTCTTCAAGACTTCTGTATGAACCAATTACTCCCAAATATGAGTGCACTATTAGCATTCCCCTGGGATCACAGCGTGACTTAGAAAACGGACAGAGACCACACAGAGGAAAACAAGTTGCTGAAACGTGGGAGTTGGGGGTTTGGTGGGGGGTGCGGGGGAGAAGAGCTGTCAGCAGGAGACCATGTCTCCCCAGGGTTTTCAAGGAGTAATTCTCTGAGCTGAACCTCAGTGAGGAAGAATGTGTGAAATGTTGTCTTCAAAAAGGATGTCCTCACTGAAATCCACTATCTGCTGCAAAGTCAAGTGCAACCTCAGCGCAGGACAAGGTCTGCATTGCCTGTGGCTGTGAAGGTGACCATCATAATGAACTTTTATACATTTGGCTCCTTCCAGGATGAAACTGTTGATATTAGCAGCATTGCACAGTTTACCATCCACTGCTGCATAAAGGAGGATACTTGGTCTCTCTGTTCCACGTCAAACCACTGTCCCATCTGCATCTGAGCCACTTGCCAAGTCAAGGGTGACTACTGGGTGACAAAAGCTATCCAGCGGTGATATGAATGTGGCTCCAATGTGCAAACGAACACACACACACACACACACACACACATATGAAAGCCACATGAAATGTGATAAAGCAGACCATTGGACTGCTGAAACAATGGTCAGAATTTTCCAGCCCCCGCCATGGTGGGTTTCCCCACAGCAGGGCTGATGAGCCATTGAAATCTCCGTTCACATCGGCGGGACTGGAAGATCCCGACGGTGTGAGGGGCTGGAAAATTATGACCGATGTTTCTGTTTCATAGACATATGGAGCAGCCCTGCAGGTGGTGTCAAGATTCATGCTGGCCCACTGCATGCTGCACAACCTCATGAGCAGACAGCCCTTGCCACTAGCTTTAGAGTGAGCAGCTCAGGAGCAGAAATATGAGAGAGGAAAGAGGCAGCCGGGACAGCTGTTTGCTGCCCAGGCTCTCCATGAAGAACTTATCAAAGTGTGATATCAGTAACTGCAACCCAATTCCCTGCATTTAGCTTCATTAAATGTCTTTTATGTGGAATTTATACATTTGCCGCAGGAGGTAGCACAAAATGAGCAATATTGGATCAACCACCTAGTATATGCATCACCTGATATTTTGTTCCAACACAGTTAAAAGAATTCAATGTCAGACGCTGTTCATAATGGGCAGCCAGTCCAAACCTACTGCTTTGGGCCCCTGCCCAAGACAAATTTCCATTTCTCTGTTAAAATAACGCCTTTTGGAAAATCTTGGATGTAACGCCAGATTGGGACAAGGCCTTGATTGGATTAATGCAGAGTTCAGTGCTTGTCCTCTGTTGCTTCATGTCCACATAAAGGGCCATAATTCCCAAACCAGTTGTGAGATTATGGGCAGAATTTTTCCCTCATCGGGAATGAGAGTAAAATAGTGTATGATGACATCAGGCGTGCATCCCAACGTCATCGCGTACTCTCATGATATTTGACTTGGCGGGCTCTGCGAGAGACGGCAGCACGCCCGCCAATAATTAAGAGGCCTACTAAGGCCCTTAATCAATTCATTTAATCAAATTTTTCACAGCCCGCCCAACCGTTTGGTTGGCGGGTGGGTGAATAGGCCAGGTGGCCTTTGCATTTTTAACAAAACCTCATCCACGGGTGGGATGAGGTTTCAAACAGTGATTTTTTTTTTGAATTAAAGCTCATTTTTGTGTGTCCCTGCTCATGTGACAGAATCACAAGATGGGACATGTTTTCCTTATTTTTGAATATTCGAAATCTTCAGCTCCCTGAGGCAGCTCTGTGCCTTCAGGGAGCTTTCACTGAGCGCACCCGCTGCACATATGCAAACTTCAGCACTTGTGCTCCTCCCGCCCCCACCCCACCAATGCTGAGGTTCACGTTGTCTGGCCGTTAATTGGTGGTCAGGGCCTGATTGCAGGTGGTGGTCCATTGCACGGCTGCTCCCAGGTCTGCCCGCCCGACGGGGTAAAAATTCTGCCCAATCAAATTTGCAGGCACATTCAACCGGGGAGAACAGCAGAATTAAAACCTGACTTCGACCAGTTATGGTCTGACAAATTAAAATAAAATTGAATAGACAATTACATACCAGACAAGAATATAGATGATATAGGTGTACAAATAATGGGACAGGCAGACTTGGAGAATGATCTGGGAGTTTTCATAGATTTGTCACTTACCACATTGACGTAATGTGACAAAGTAAGCAGTTGTTGTGCAAAAATTAGAGTGTAAAACCAGAACAGCCAATTACAAGTGAGTGTGGGTTATGTTAAAGCTTTATAATGTAGTGGTTGGGCGATTTGCTCATTTATGGTCACTATGTCATGAAAAGAGTAAAAATGCATTGGAGAGGTTGCAGAGAAGAGTAATGCAGTCTATCCCAAATCTGTCGGAGGATGAGCCATGAGGAAATATTAGAAAAGCTTAAACTACAGTCTAGAGAGAAGATGGCTATGGTCAATATTTAAAATATTAAATTGCATTGTTCAAGCCAGAATGTTACTTCAATATAACAATGGTTAAAGGTTTGTCTCAGACAGAATTTATGTGTTTTCTTACTGCCCATGATCAGTTTCTTTTGTATGTGAGGGATATATGTTTTCTTACCCTCGGAGTGATTGTCCCAATGTAAGTAATTCAAGCAGTAAGCTTTCATTAATTTAAAAATAAGGAAGGTTATTTATTATCACACACTTGGCCTGGAGGTTTGAAACATAATGTCACACTCAGTCAACTCACCCATACTATCACTCATACAAAGATTAGATACAGATGAGGGAAAAAACAATGCAGTTACAATTTATGATTGTCTCAGTCTCTTTTGTAGCAGGCCTGTAGTTTCTTAGATGAGTTGATGCTTTGGTTAAAGTGAAGATCATGTAAAGCAGAGGATTTCAAGTAAGCTGCAAAGTCTCTTGTGGTCAAATTTCCAGGAGGTTAGTTCTCAGGTGAGCTTAACGTTGTAACAGGCTGGGGAGAGTGTTTCTCCCACTTTTAAGGTATCACTGTTCATTACCTTGGCTGCTTAATTGACTTGCAGCTGGTCTGATGGCTTTCTGATGGATCTCTGTCTCTGAACAGCCTCTTGCTTTTTTAAAAGTAGGCCACAAAATGGTTTTCTCACTATCTGACTTGTACAAGTTCAAAGTACTTTTTCTAAAAAAAGGGGTGGTGTGTATTGATTACACCTCCTGTGTTGTCATCCGACACTTTGAAATTTGCCCAGATTTGGATGAGAGACCATCACAATATAATGAAAGGACGATGGGATCCATTTACATTTGTTCAACACACAGTAACTTTTGATGTTTCTTTGTCCATGGTGAAACAGAAAGATGAGCCACCTAGAATGCTTATAGTTCTCTTGCTGATGGTCCATCTTTAAAAAAGGGATGTGTGAATTTTCCAGTTGGCTGTGAATGTCCACATTTAATTAGGTATTTGTTTGAGACTCAGGACTGTCTGGAGCCCAGAAGCCGAAAGGTCACATAATTTGCAGTGGCCATTTTAATAGACTGTTTGCCTTCAAATTTTTAAAGCATTGGCTGAAAGTGCATAATATACTAAAACATCACAGGATCAAGGAACATGCTTTTAAATAAGTGTAAGTGAAATATTGATAAATTATTTACACAAAAGGTGCTAGATGTGTAGAATAAAGTGCTAGAAAATGTAATTAAGACAAAAATTCAGAGCATTTGAAATGCAATTGGCTCTGAGGCTGGGAAAGTAAGGGTTCTAGGGAGGAGGTTCCTTGCTGAATAACCCCAATTATTAATATATTCTTGCAATAACAGATATTGCATTCTATTATAACATTCTTAACTGTTTAAGAAATGCGAAAAAATGTATATTACAAAGCATGTATCCTCTGAAGATATGGAAGTTATCTTCTTGTATGAAATGTACATTATTATTTTCCAGGCAACCAGAACTGCTGTAGTTAAGAGATCAAACAACTCCAGAAGACATTGAAGTTCAAAAAGTGTATGTATAATAAACAAAAATCATGGGTTTTCCAGTTTTAACAAAAAATGTCTGTTATAAAAGAAATGAATTTTTGTTCACTCAGAGAAACCCAGCTACATCTTATAATTAATATTTATATTAATGCTTTACCTAGAGTGTGAGGAAAGTACTTGAACTTATAGCTCCCCTATAATTCTCTCATTCTGTTGCTTATCTCTTATGCTTCCCTCTCTCTCTCTGTACCTCTCTCTCCCAACTTTTATTTTAAACTCCTAAAATTCTTGCATCCCTCCCTCCATATGCCTCATCAGCACTCTTTGCCAGTTTCCTTTCTTATCTTCAAACCTTGTAAGTGCAAAAACATTTTCTTTTGTGCAAGCCTGATTTGAAAACTACCAAAATGCTATTTGTTTGAGGGGATATACAGCCGCTATGGTTGACTCGTTCCCATCTCAAAACATTCTACAGCAATCCTTAGGTATCAAATCTATAGCTAACTACCTCCATTCTCCACAACAGTCATGAAGATTGAGTATTGAATAGAACATAAGAAATAGGAGCTGGAGTAGACCATTTGGCCCTTCGGGTCTGCTCCACTAAACACTAAGGGCTGATCTTCTACCTCAACTCCACCTTACCATCTATTCTGTAATTCCCTTAGTACCCAAAACATCTCGACATTTTATCTTAAACATACTTAACAACTGAGCATTCACAGCTAATCTGTTCAATCTCTCCCTGTAGGATAATCCCCGCTTCTCACGAACCAGTCTTGTGAAACTTTAAGGCAGTCCCTCAAGGGCAAGTTAGTCCTTCCTTAAGGAGAACAAAACTGGTACACGATACTCCAGGTGAGACCTCGCCAGTGCCCTGCATAATTGCGGAAAGACTTATTTACTTTTATACTCTAATCCCTTTCGAGCAAAAGTTAACATACCATTTGCCTTCCTCATTGCTTGCTGTACCTGCATGTTAACTTTCTGTGATTCATGGACACTGAGGCCGAGTGAATGCAAACATTTCCCAGGCTCTCACCATTCAAAAAATATTCTGCTATATTTTTCCTGCAAAAGTGGATAACTTCCTACTTCACCACATTCTATTCCATCTGCCATGTTCTTGCCACTCACCCAACCTGTCCATATCCCTCTGTAGCCTTTTTTGTGTTCTTCTCATGGCTTACTTTTCCATCTAACCTGCATTGCACTCAGTCCCCTCATCTTAGATAAAAGCAAAATATTGCGGATGCTGGAAATCTAGAATCAAAACAAAAATACCTGGAAAAACTCAGCAGGTCTGACAGCATCTGCGGAGAGGGATACAGTTGACGTTTTGAGTCTGTATCGAACTTCATCAGAACTAAAAAATATAGAAATGAGATGAAATATAAGCTGGTAGAGGGGGGTGGGAGGGACAGGTAGAGATTGATAGGGGGCCAGTGATAGGTGGAGGCCAAGAAGAGATTGCCAAAGATGTCATAGACAAAAGGACAAAGGGGTGTTAACGGTGGTGATATTATCTAAAGGATGTGCTAATGGGGACATTAAGGGTAACAAGCAGGACAAGCTAGTGGCAGATGGCCCTAGTGGGGGTGGGGTGGGGGGAAGGGATCGAAATGGGCTAAAATGTAGAGATGAAACAATAGATCGAAATAAATGTGAAAATAGGTGGGAAAAGAAAAATACATTTGTGAAAAAATTATAAATTATTGGAAAAAGGGGGATCGGAAAGGGGGTGGGGATGGAGGAGAGAGTTCATGATCTGAAATTGTTGAACTCAGTATTCAGTCTGGAAGACTGTAAAGTGCCTAGTCGGAAGATGAGGTGCTGTTCCTCCAGTTTGCGCTGAGCTTCACAAGAACATTGCAGCAGGCCAAGGATGGACATGTGGGCATGCGAGCAGGGTCTTAGATATTGAAGTAGGTTGTAAACAGTTGAGGCCCAAGCACTGATCCTCTTGGTATCCCGCTAGCTAAGCCAACCCAAAAATGTTCTGTTTATTATAATCACTGTTTTGTGTTCATGAACCAATCCTCAATTCATCTTAATATATTCTGATTCCATGAATTCTAATTTTGTGTTATAACCTCTTGTGTAGCACCTTATCAAATGCTTTTTGAAAATGTAAACACACAAATCATTGCCCTGGCACGGCCTCGAAAGGTTGAATGCCCTCCTTCTGTGCCACTATGACTCTATGAGTTGAATTTTTGTGCCCTGCTGGGGCAGAAACAGAAAGGGCAAGGCTTGAAACTACTAACGTTGACCAGCAGGCCGATTTTCCTGACACCATTCCTGGTGCTGGCCATATTTTTGCAAAGGTGAGTTCAGGGCTGGCAAGGCTGCCCGCTCCCCTGTGGTGGGAAGTCAGTTAGGCTCAGTAACAGTCTAATTAGGGTGAATTAAAGGAGGCCAGTTGGGATTTTCCAGTTAGCCTTCAGATTCCAACACCAGCAGGACGCCAGTTTAGATGCCTCGAAGTGGGCACCTGGCGGCAGACTAGGGGCTTGGGGAGCAGCAGTCCAGGCAGCCTGGAAGCCCTCTCTGTTTGTCTAGGTGGAGGGATTGTGCAGGCTGTGCTATAGAGGGATTCCTGCACCATATCCCACAACACCACAGTGTTGGCCAAGCTGCTTTTTACTTAAAAAGCTGGAGAGGGTGCACCTCCATGTTGAAGCATCCGCTCTATTATTTACCATCCATTACAGTCTGGTAGCTCCCCTCGAGCTGAAAGGCCTCTGGCCCATCCACTACCCTTAATTGGGTGGAGAACCTGTCTCCATGCCGATTAAGAGGGCAACCCCAATGAAAATCCAGGTCAGTGACAGTCCTGTCCTCCTGTCCACAGAGGAAAAATCCAGCCCCATGGCTTGATGAATACATGCACTGGTTCCCTCTTATCCATCCTAGTCGTTAACAGATTGGTGAAATATAATTTATATATCATAGTTTGATTTTCTAACTGTTACCATGTCCCTAACAATAGATCCTCGCATTTTGCCTATTACAGATGTTTGATGTTGACTGCTTATGTACCTATTCAACATTAGAGTCATAGAGTCATAGAGGTCTACAGCACAGAAAAAGGCCCTTTGGCCCATTGAGTCTGTACCAGTCAAACAAGTACCTAACTATTCTAATCCCATTTTCCAGCACTAGGCCCATAGCCTTGTATGCCATGGCATCGCAAGTGCACATCCAAATATTTCTTAAATGTTATGAGGGTTTCTGCCTCTACCACCCTTTCAGGCAGTGAGTTCCAGATTCCCACCACCCTCTGGGTGAAACAATTCTTCCTCACATCCCCTCTAAACCTCCTGCCCCTTACCTTCAATCTATGCCCCCTGGTTATTGATCCCTCCACCAAGGGGAAAAGTTCCTTCCTGTCTACCCTATCTATGCCCATCATAATTTTGTACACCTCAGTCATGTCCTCCCTCAATCACCCCTGCTCCAGGGAAAATAATCCCAGTCTATCCAATCTCTCCTCATAACTAAAACTCTCCAGCCCAGGCAACATCCTGGTAAATTTCCTCTGCACTCTTTCTAGTGCAATCACATCCTTCCTATAATGTGGATTCCAGAACTGCACGCAATACTCTAGCTGTGGCTTAAGCAGCGTTTTATACAGTTCCAGCATAACCTCCCTGCCCTTATATTCTATGCCTCGGCTAATAAAGGCAAGTATCCCATATGCCTTCTTAACTACCTTATCTACCTGTCCCACTACCTTAAGGGACCAGTGGACATGCACACCAAGGTCTCTCTGATCCTCGGTACTTCCTAGGGTCCTACCATTCACTGACCATTCACATGGTCTGGCTGAACTTGTTCTCTCACTGAACAATTTCTCCTTAAACTCCTCTCACTTCCTCCAAATAAAAGGTGTGGCTATGGGTACCCACATGGGCCCCAGTTATGCCTGTCTCTTTATGGGGTATGTAGAACATTCCTTGTTCCAGTCCTACTCTGGCCCCCTCCAACAACTCTTTCTCCGGTACATCGATGACTGCTTCGGTGCTGCTTCATGCTCTCGTCTGGACCTGGAAAAATTTATTAATTTTGCTTCCAATTTCCACCCCTCCATCATTTTCACACGGTCCATCTCTGACACTTCCCTTCCCTTCCTTGACCTCTCTGTCTCAATTTCTGGTGATAGACTGTCCACCAATATTCATTACAAGCCTACCGACTCCCACAGCTACCTCGACTACAGCTCCTCACACCCCGCTTCCTGTAAGGACTCCATCCCATTCTCTCAGTTCCTTCACCTCTGTCGTATCTGTTCCGATGATGTGACTTTCAAAAACTGTTCCTCTGACATATCTTCCCTCTTCTGTAACTGAGGTTTCCCACCCATGGTGGTTGACAGGGCCCTCGACCGTGTCCGGCCCATCTCCTGCGCATCCGCCCTCACACCTTCCTCTCCCTCCCAGAACCATGATAGGGTTCCCCTTGTCCTCACTTATCACTCCACCAGCCTCCGCATCCAAAGGATCATCCTCCGCCATTTCCGCCAACTCCAGCATGATGCCATCACCAAACACATCTTCCCTTCACCCCCCCTGGCGGCATTCTGCAGGGATCGTTCCCTCCGGGACACCCTGGTCCACTCCTCCATCACCCCCTACAGCTCACCCCCCTCCCACGGCACCTTCCCATGCAACCGTAGAAGGTGCAACACCTGCCCCTTTACTTCCCCCCTCTTCACTGTCCAAGGGCCCAAACATTCCTTTCAATTGAAGCAGCACTTCACTTGCACTTCCCTCAATTTAGTCTACTGCATTCGCTGCTCCCAATGCGGTCTCCTCTACATTGGAGAGACCAAACGCAGTCTGGGTGACCGCTGTGCAGAACACCTTCAGTCTGTCTGCAAGCATGACCCAGACCTCCCTGTCACTTGCCATTTCAAACCCTGCTTTCATGCCCACATGTCCATCCTTGGCCTGCTGCAATGTTCCAGTGAAGCTCAACGCAAACTGGAGGAACAGCATCTCATCTTCTGACTAGGCACTTTACAGCCTTCCGGACTTAACATTGAGTTCAACAACTTTAGGTCATGAACTCTCTCCTCCATCCCCACCCCCTTTCAGATCCCCCTTTTTCCAATAATTTATATTTTTTAAATATATTTTTTCTTTTCCCACCTTTTTCCATTATTTTTAAATGTATTTCCATCCATTGTTTCATCTCCACCTTTAGCCTATTTCGATCCCTTCCCCCCACCCACCCCACTAGGGCTATCTGTTACTGGCTTGTCCTGCTTTCTACCCTTAATGTCACCATTAGCACATTTCTTAGCTAATATCACCACCGTTAACACCCCTTTGTCCTTTTGTCTATGACGTCATTGGCAATCTCTCCTTTGCCTCCACCTATCACTGGCTCTCTACCCAGCTCTACCTGTCCCACCCCCCCTCAACCAGCTTATATTTCACCTCATTTCCATATTCTCTCATTTCTGATGAAGAGTCATATGGACTCGAAACATTAACTGTGCTCCTCTCCGCATATGCTGTCAGACCTGCTGAGTTTTTCCAGGTATTTTTGTTTTTGTTTCAGATTTCCAGCATTCGCAGTATTTTGCTTTTATCCTACCATTCATTGTGTATTCCCGTGCCTTGTTTGTCCTGCCCAAGTGCATTACCTCACACTTATCAGGATTAAATTCCAATTGCCACTGATCAGCCCATCTGACCAGCTCATCTATATCCTCTTGTAATCTAAGGCTATCCTCCTCACTGTTTACCACCCTACCGATTTTCGTGTCATCCGCGAACTTACTGATCAACCCTCCTACATTCAAGCCTAAATCGTTTATATATACCACAAACAGCAAGGGACCCAACGCCGATCCCTGTGGAACCCCACTGGACACAGGCATCCAGTCACAAAAACACCCCTCGACCATCACCCTCTGCTTCCTGCCACTCAGCCAATTCTTGATCCAATTTGCCAAATTGCTTTGGATCCCATGGGCTCTTACATTGTTGCATCGTCGTTTAGTCCATTGAAATTGACTTGCCTTTTGAATGCCAGGACGGTTTCTTCAAGTTGTTCTCTGCTCCAAGCAACCGATGGGGTCAAACCTCTACTCACTTATTTGCCTCTGCCTGCCACATTAACTGAGAAATTGTTGGTGTACTAATCAAGGGTCTGCTTACAAAAATAAATCATTCTTTATCCTGTTGTTTCAAAACACTTGTATCCATGCAGCTAACACTGTAAGGTCTGGCAAATAGATAGCCAGATCTGTGCAGTCATGGGCAAACGGTTATCCGCACTGCGGTCCACAATGGAGTGTCTGGAAACTCCTCTGACATCTGCAAAGGAGTTCTCAGGAGTAGAGGTCATTGAGAGCATTTCTCATGAATACCCACACTACTGCTACAGAGGCCTTGGGCTCAAATCATAACCTGAAGTTCTGCTCTCACACAGATCAGTGAACTTGTTAATGAAGCAGTGGCATGTGGTAAGAATGAATAAGTAACTGCATCTCAAGATGATGCTCATCAAACATCCCTGTTCAAGTAACAGTTGGTGTGACAGAAAGTGAGCAGAACCAGGCGCCCAGACAGGAGTGAACGAGTGTGATTTTGATGAAGGGTCACCATACTGTATACCACAAGGAGGCCAAGGACTATCAGGCTGTTGGCAAAACCCTGCAGTACACTTGGTTTTTCCGCAAGAGAAATCATGTAGAAAATGTACTGCGTTAGTGTCACACATCAAAAATGTATCACGAGCACCAAGGGGAAAGAACATGTGAAAGCAGAGTGACAACCTTCACAGTGGATGAAATTAATTCAGTGTGCTTGATTTAAACCTTGTGTTGAGTACTTATGTATAATTATTTACAGTAATGCACAGCAATGTCCAGTCTGGAATGGAAACATCAGTCTTCCAGGGTGCACTGATAGTTGACCAGCTAATTCTTCATTGTTGTTCTCGCTTGGTGCTTTGACATGGTTTCATGATTCCGCTATTCTTGCTAGGGTAAAATTATACATCTCACAGCAGATTGCATTGGCCCTTGAGAACTTGTGAAGCATTTTGTGTATCCTACGACCATGAGAGGTGTAATAATATATCTATTTTCCTTGTTTATAAACTTTTATTCACCCCTGTCTGATCAAGAATACAATTTTTTGTGAAATGAGCATTTTTATCCCTTTGAAGTTGTAGCAACAGACAAGATGTTCAATACCATCCAGAACAAAACAGTCCATTTGATTGGAGCTTCATCCGCTGGCATAAATATTCACCCCTTCACTGGATGTACTGTGTACAAGCTAAGAAATGCACCACTGCAGCACATCAACAGCCGAACCTCCACAATTCAGAAGGAAAGAGACAGAAAGTCCATGGGAACCCTTCACCTCCAAGCTCCCCTCCAAATCACAAACCACCCTGACTTAAACATGTACCACCTTTATTTTACTATTCAATATCTTATGTTCAAAGAATTTGTTTGACATTGCTATTAAATGTTGTACTAAACTGCTACACACAAATTGCTCAGTGATACGGTATATCATTAACTATTGTGATAGACAACAGAATTTTAGAACAGGATGTTAGACTTCCCTCATTGACACATTTGTGTAACTAATAAGGCTTAAGTTTATCAAACTGTAGTGATGAAAAGCCTAAATTTGTATTATTGGAATGATGTTCGGGAGACTTTAAGTTGGCATCTCTTTAAATGCCAAAATACTGGGCAGGATTTTCCCCCTGTTGGGGGGAAGTTTAAAAGTGGGCACATGGAGGCACGCCTCCAATCGGCGCCCCCGATCGCACGAAAGAGCGCACTCATCTCCCTAAGGCTAAGTGCTGCCTCAGGAAGATCGGCTGTACATTAAAAAAAATCAGAAAAATAGAAAGAAAAACATTCCCTGACATGTTCCCTGTCCATAACTTTTAAATACGCTTTAACTAAATTTTTAAAAACCTACACGAAACCTCATCCTGTCCGTGGATGAGGTTTCATGCTTTTTTTAATGCCCGCCAGGGCTCCTGGCCTGCCTGCCAACCTTAAGGTTGGACGGGCAGGTCCATTCATTAATTTAATGACTCTGTCAATGGCCTCAATTGGCCATTGACAGGTTGGTGGGCGCACAACTGATTCTGCTGAGCCCCCGCCTACCTGAAAATTTAAATGGAGCATGGTGACATCGGGAATTCTGCCCGACATCATCCCACGTCATTTTACGCGTCGGCGAGTGGGCCCCGCCCCCCACTCGCCAACCGGAAAATCCTGGCCATTGTAATGTAGCTTTAAGAAAGAACACGTGGAGTTATAGCTGGAGCACATTTGCACATTTGAGCTCCAGTGAGTCTAGTATTAACAGTAAACAGAAGCCAAAGCTGGGATGCTGATTGGCTGGAAGAACAGACTGAGGGCTAGAATTGTAAGTAAAGGCGACAAGCTAAGGTTAGTTGTGGTAAAGAGGCATGAAGCACCCTTCCCATTGGTTAAGAATTGAAAATATTTGGTTTTAAGCTATTGGTTGTGTTGACATAGGTGCACAACTTGGGCTGGATGCTGCAAAAGCTGCCAGCAAAAAGGGTATAAAATAAAGAAGCATCACTGTGATCTTTGCACTTGTCAGGCGATAGCATTCATCTCAGGACACTTGCTAAGGGCACTGTTGCTGTGAGAGAAAGTTAGGAGTTAATAGTCGGGCACTTGGTAACAAGTTAGCATTTGCAGAGGACATTGCCAGTGAACAGGTCATTATCATACATTGGGGATTGCCACAAGAATTCCAAAGTGACTAATTTGTCAAAGGCTAGAGATTGCTGTAAGAATCCAGATCACTATTAGAATCCAGTATTAGGGATAAAGTAATTGCCTTAAGAAAAAGTGAACAGTCTTTGTCAGGAAGCTGCTTTCTGCTTGTGAGGCAGAGAGAGAGAGAGGGAGAGAGAGAGAGAGAGGGATAGAGAGAGAGAGAGAGAGAGAGAAGAGCACTCAGCAAGTAGCTGTGAAACATGCAGCTACAGAGGTTAAGGTAGACTGCTAAATTAGAGTTGAAGTCTTAAAGCTGCAAAGGGGTTTTGCATGTATGTTACGTTCACTAAATGAAAATCTTGAAGAAAACTGAGTCAATGGACCAGGTTCAAGAAGAAGAGAAGACCCCAGAAGTCCCGAGATTGTATTGTGCCATGTCTTGACTGGTGGCATGTTAAGTATTAATCTTTGTTATCTGTCAGGGGGCTGAGACCACATTCTAAATTTTTATAAAATATATATATCATCCTAGCTAATCTATAAAGTTATTATTTTTTAATTGGGCAAAGGCTTTAAACTGAGTGAAGCCATGACTGCCTATGAAGCCTATGACTCACAAAAAGGAATTTCTGGCCTTCCAAACAGCATCAACCTTGTTATCTCTGAAGAGGCGCTAATGCCCCTGTGACTGCAGAGATCAAATCCCAAGGAGTTGTACAAAGATCATTTTCATTTCTAAGGCCAGGCTCTGGCCAACGGAGACGATCCGTCTGTGAGGACAAAGGACGCTGAAACCTCTTTTTCTACTCCATGCTGCCTCCCAAAGTGTCCCTGAATTTTGTCCCTGAATTATGAGTGGATCAAGGCTGCCACCCTAAGTGCCTATGTGTTAGTCCCGGAGGCATATCGCCAGCAATTCTGGAACGCTCGTATGAAGCCCACACAAACCTACATCAAGTATGAATAGCTGAAGCAAATAATGTTCGACCAATGGATAAGATCCCTAAGAACCCCATGCACCGATGGTTGCGTAAGCTAGTACTTTTGGAGGAACTAAAAAATTGCCTACCCTCCAACCTGTGAATGTACTTAGAGGAGCAGAGCTCACAGCTAGGGATGCAGCCATCACAGCAGACAGCTACAATCTCACCCATAGGCCTGGAAACTCAGGCAGACCCTTTCCAAACCATTCCCATGTGCATTTCAAAGTCTAGATAGGAAAAGGCCCCCCAACGAGAAAAGAAAACACAAAAATGTGTGCAAGAAGCACCCCCCCCACTTCTGCCCAAAGGGAGAAATCTCAGACGCCGATGTGTTCTCATTGCAACAAAATAGGCCATTCCAGACCCAAATGCTAGAGATTGCGCAACAAGCCATTTGGCCTTCTAGGGCTTCACATGAGTAGTCCCCCAAAGGATGCCCCACTGGGTCGTGCAGCAGAGCAGGCAGAGACTCTTGCAATGGAAACTTACCCTTCGGAGGGCATGGCGCAGTGGGTGTCTGAGCCAGACAAGCTCCCAGGGAGCTTCTGGAGTTCTGTCAGGAACAGTCCCAAAGTGTGAGAAGTCCATGGTACTGCTCAGGGACACAGGGGCCACTCAATCCTTAATGTTGGAGGGAAACTTAATCTTAGTCCTCCATGAAAGCCAAAGCACCGATCAGTGGAATGGGAAGAGGATTTGTGGTTTGCACCTCTCCATAAAGGCCGGCTGGAGCGTGACCTTGTTTCAGGCCCTGATACAGGAGGAATTGTCCCTAAACTATCAGTAGCAGGAACCGATTTCCTCCTTGGAAATAATTTGGCTGGCAGCAAGGCGTTAGCCAGCAAAAGAAAAGAGGCAAATGCCAACCAGCAGGAATCTGCAGAAAGGCAGAAAGCTGGGAAGATCCCGAGACACAAAAAGATGGAATAGCACCCATAGGCCTCAAGCAAGAGCTGCTCAAAGGCAGTAAGGCTGAAGCCAGGTCAGTAAAATTAAAAGGGGTTCAGAAAAGGCCACTAAAATCTAAAATAGATTCCCCAAGTATCCCAGAATTAAATAGGGACCAGAGAAGTCCTAAAGCAGGGAAAGAAATAATGAGGGAGATGCCCCATGTAGCCAAAGAGCCTGAGGGAAGGCAGGTTATTAAGCCCAGAAAGGAAAAGGGTAAGGACTTACTTGAAGTATGGCTGGCAGAAACCTTCTTTCCGATATTAAATAGGAACCAAGGGAGTTCCCAAACCAATGAGCAGGTAGGGGGTGAGATGCCTCCCCTAGTCGGAAAGCCACAAGGGATTGTAGCTGAAGCCGTACCTCCACTTGAGGGCAGAAGTGTTCCAGGAGACATGGAACAAGTTAGGAGAGGACCCCCTCCAAAGCCAAAGGCCCCAGCTAGGAAGCCATTTAATGGCATGGCTGGTAGCTTTATGGCAAATTTAAATGTGGGCCAGAAAAGTTCCCAAATTGGCCCATAAAGAGTGAGGGTGATGACTCACTTAATTGAAGAGCCTCCAGGAGGCACAACAAGGGCTGACCATCCACAAGAAGGCAGTAACGTCCCAAAAGACACAGAACTTCCTACGCAACTGACCAGCAGAGGAACCTCAACCATGTTGGACCCAATGCTCACCCACCACCACGCAGAATCGCAAGGTGGCTGGACAGAGTTAACCATCCTATTTAAAATGATCCATAACCCCTCACCAGGCTACAGCACCATAGCCATATCCGCTATGGATGCAGGAGAGGACCCTGCTAGAAGGCCATCTTCCTGTCATCCAAGCCCAGAAAGGCAGACCCAAGTTCAGGAGCCAACTATTCACCTGTTGCCGTGCCAACCCAAAGCACCAAGCAACAGAAGCTGCAACTCTCCAGTTTTGCGAGTGCCCGAGTCGAACTCTGAACCAGAATCCCCTAAAAAGGCCGAAGTCTCTTTAAAACACCACACTCTCCTGACCTTCAGCTTAACCACAGTCCCTGGGTCTGAAAAACTGAACTCCCAGGCTACCAAAGTGGACAGACAGGAGCTAAACTGGACAAGGGCAGTTCCCAGGGCCTGGCACACACAGAGTGCGATGCCCAGCATTCCCTTATGGATCACCCAGAGCAACTTGACCATCACTTGCCCCCTGAGTGCTAACCACACTGTAAAACCCCCCAGAACCTTTTGAGGATACTTAATCAGGAGTTAGACAGGCAGAGTTCTGAAACCAAGGGCTTTGCTTATGCCTGACCTCTAACAGAAGGAGTTCAGAACTCTCACCCCAAATAATTTTCCCCATGCAGATGAAGTTTGAACCTAAATCCCAGGACTGGATAATGTCCTTGCTGATGCACTGTCCAGGGTTTAAACATCAACAAATGAAAATGCAACAAGGAACTGCCATTTCCCCTTTGCTACGTGTCTGACATGCCAGTGTGAATGAGAGAATGCATGCATACATCTTCACTTCCTATTCTTCCTTCTTAAGACCACATATATATTTAAAAAAGTGAAATTGGATTATTTTTTCCCCCAAGGTGGTGACTGATGTCAGGAGGCTAAGACCTCACTCTAAATTTTTATAAAATATATTTATATCATCCTGGCTAATCTATGAAATTATTTTAAAAAACTGGACAAAGGCCTTAAACTGACTGAAGCCATGATTGGCTATGACTCATACAAAAGGAATTTCTGGCCTTCCAAACAGCAGCAACCTCGTTATCTCTAAAGAGGCGTGAATGCCCCTTTGACTGCAGAGATCAAATCCCAAGTAGTTGTGCAAAGACCATTTACATTTCTAAGGCTGGGCCTTGGCCAATGGAGATGATCTGTCAGTGAGGACAAAGGACATTGAATCCTCTTTTTGAAATTATTAATGGATGAAACATTAACCATCTCAGGAATCCAGACAAGGATTTTTTCAGCTCCACAAGCCAATATGACAGGTTCTAGCAGCTTGGGGAGTGTGTCATGTGACATGACTCCCACTTCTCTGCCTTGGTCCTTTATCCAACCAAGGCGGAGAAGTGGATTGGATTACTCCAAAACTGAGGGGTTGGGAAAATACCCCGCCACTTATAAAGGGGGAATCAAAAACCAAAAACACCTTTCTGTTTGTGGTTGGGCGGTGAGAAGATAAATCAGGCCATTTTGATTAAAACCCCTCCTGTCTGTAAGATTGTCCAATAAGTCTTGTTAGTTTGCATGCTAGATTAGTGACTGTCCTTTCAGCCAAGAAAGTTATTTCTCGACAGGTACTTTTTTTACTCCGGGGTTTAATTTTGAGTCCAAATGCCAACAAGGGGTTACCCCCTGTGCATTCCCACATAGTGAGTTCCCATGGCCAGTTGAAAATTTTCACACTTGGAAACTGAACTACAAGATATTGTACTGATTCTTAATTATAAGTTGAAAGAAATTATTAAAAACAACAGTTTTAGCCTCTTTGTGCAGTAACATGTCTTACTGTGACAGTATATGGTCTTATGGTTATCTTTTTGAAGTTTAATAAAAAGGCCTTTAACCTTAGGGAACCAGCTTAAGAGATCTTTTAGGGTCATAAATAAACTTCTACAACTGCATTTGAATTCCTTCTTTAGCTTCAGAAGTACCCTTGTTCATGGCCTACAATCTTTGCAGCCTGGCGTAGTTGGGCTGTGCAAATCAGAGCCCCTTTATGTGTCTTACTGGAAGAAGAATAACTGGGTTCTGGTGCTGAAATCTGAAGGCCAAGTACCCTTTTGTGTATTAGATCTATGAAATGTGGGTTTCTAATTAATCCAAGAGAAGGTCTTGCAGTGTTGTGTCCCTGCCCTTGAGCCAGAAGCACTGGGTTCAAGACCCACCTCACAACTTGATTGCCAATGAAGGTGTGTTCATAACACAGCCAACCAGGTTGAGGATCAGCCTGCATATCCTTCCATCACATGCCAATGGCAAATGATAAGAGCAGGAGAGACTCCTGGTGAGCCACGGAAAGAAAGTTGAAAACTCCATCATCAGTAACCATAGCTCCAGGCCACATGTATATCAGGTGCATGTTGCCACAGGAACTCAGACTCTCTGGTTGAACTGTAACATATCCCCACCAATTAAAGCAAACATGTACCTTGGAATGTATATGATTCGGATGACAGCATATGCAAATCATATACACTGTTAATAGAAGGAAATAGGGACATTGTAATTAACACGGCAATGGAAGTGCAAACAAAACATCTTTCAACAATTAATAACTGTGCATCTGACTCAGTCTATGCCAATAATGCATAATTGACACAGACCACACACAAGCCAGCATTTCATTTGCAATCTTGGTCAGAGCATAGGCAGGTACATATTATGAGCTACTAGCAAAGGCTTTGTATGTATGTCAATAATTCTGGCATTAGAAAATCATGTGCGGCCCACATGATTTTCCATCCCGAACTTTCTGTGCCCAATTTGTTGTGCATTCCACATTGTATAAAACTTTTCTCTAAAGGTATTAACTTTCATGAATAGAAAAGCACTTTGTTGGGTTGAGGACACATTGATGGCTCAGCATGAAGAAGGGTTTGCTTTGTGCATGTGGTATGATATTGGCATTGCACTGCTGCATTTGCATTGGTGCCAATGGTCTCTTCTGTTGCAGTGATTTTTGGAATAATTGTTTGGATTGGACTATGTGGTGGTACCAAACTAATGTTGACATATGTATCAAATGGTTATCTATTTGGTACTCCACAGGTCACTGCTAGAGGACATTTCATAGTCTCCACTGGTCTCTTTGAGCACCCTCATCATGAACGCTGCATAAAGAACAACCAAGCAATAATATTTGAAAATACAGTAACATTTTCATGAACTGTTGCTTCTATTAAAAGATGTGAAGAATTGAAAATCAACGTGTATATCGATAGTTAGTGATGCATTCAAACATAGGGTCTCTCCCTCTAATCGGAACCTAGCTTTGTGGTTTGTATTGGGCTCTATTCACTTGTATTTGTGTGATTGATCAGCAACCGACAGGCAGCGTTCACAGTGAGTTAAATGGTTCAGTATCTTATTCTGGCTCTTACTCCTTTGGGTACTTTATATGATTGCTTCTTGTTGTTGGGCTCATCGTGGTCAGTGGTAGATGTCAGTTGGAGCCACCAACAACTTCTACTTTAATTCACTTTTATTCTGTGCTCACATCTGATTAACATGTGGGAGGTTGGGGAATTAATTGAGTCAGTGAGGCTGTGACACAATGATCTCCCTGGTCTGTCAGTATTTTGCCCAACCTGCAAAGTTGAGAAATTCGGGGACACTTCCTGTGTCCCTGAAAAAAAAAGCTCTGCTCACAGGTGGAAAAACGGAATCTTTGGATTTACTTAAAACACAGATAAGAGAAGATGGGGCGAGGCTGACAACCAGTTGCCATTGCTGTTGTATTTCTATGTCAAACGTTTTATTCGGGTGCAGAATCTGCACTACGTGACGATCAAAAATCATAGGTGAAGCACTGTTTTCCTTTTTGCTGATTGTGGGAACTTGCTGTGCGCAAATTGGCTTCACATCCTACTGCACTTCAAAAGAACTTCAGTGGCTGTAAAGTGCTTTGGGAAGTGCTGAAGTTGTGAAAGACGCTGCAGAAAATGCAAATTCCTATTTTTGTTTTAGTTCAAAACTCTTAGAGCTTTTCATCTAACTACAAAAAAAAAACAGCTCTTCAGGGCTTAAGGTTCAAGACGACCAAAAAAAAGGGAATTGAAATTTAAGAAAGTTGCTGCTTTTTAAAAAGGACTGAAAGTTGCTGCTTTTTAAAAAGGACTGTGGAAGAATTGAAAACTTATTCTGAAACGAATCAATGTTGGGAGGTGAGTTAAAGACGATGTAGGATTGAGCTGATTGAACAAATTCCACTTTCCTCGCTGCCAACAGGTGACGCTAATTGCATGATTTCAAATTTGTGACAATTGTACAGAAGAAAACCGAATTACACCCTGATAACAATTCCGAAGTACAATATTGGTCTATCTCCCAGAGATATGAGCAGAATGTTATTGCATTTCTAAAAGAGTTATCCTGGACAATTCTCCCCATCTACGGTTGGCCTATACGGTAATAAAACAAGCCAGAGCTTTCGTGTTGTGCAATAAAAGCATGTATGGACCAAAATAACTCCTGCAATGTCTCATTAATCTTCACATCCCTTCTGCAGTGAGAAAAACCGACTAGTTACTTGAGTTGCTCAGATTTAAATGTAAGGACTGATGTGCATGTTTTTCAATTCGGCTAATGCATTATAGTTAAAATATATTTAATCACCCTGCATCCCTGTTTCAGTTATCAGCCATTTTTCAGTGTGGAATTTTGCAAGGATTTCCTGCAGATCATTCCTGTCTCATCGCCCTCTATAAGCTGGGAGCACCTTTGTTCAGCCGACAATGCAGTGACACTAGATGCTGGTGGCAGAGATCGTCTTACATAACGGCCATACACAACTTTACAAAGTGTTCCTCCTGACGCAGCAATAATTACTTTGAGTACAGAGGTACGTGCATTATTTGTGATGATTCTGCAGTAGTTATTGTTTTTTCACACAATTAATGATAACAAATGTCAGACGTCAACTTCTAGCAACACGGGCCAGCCTGAGCTATCTATTAACGCGAACGTAATGCTCCAACTGTGTACAAACGGTGGGATTTAAAAAAAAATAACGTCAAATAGATTTATTTTCTAATGGAAAGCAATATAGAGATTGTGCAGTATAAGAAGGCTACATTTTTTGATCGCGACCGTTTTAAATCTGCTGACTGCAGTGTTTCGAGTAAAAATATTTGTTTCTTGGTAATTTTTTGATCTTGCAGGTTTAAAACCAGCGTGGAACCAGACCCAACCCACTAATTAATTCTGGGTATAACGGGACTGTTCTGGTATATTCTCTGTCGAGTGTAAAAATGCGATAAATAACTGGTTTTACCGTGGAATTCTGTTACATGAAGTAGATTAGGAGAAACCCCAAAAGATGCTTATGATTTACTATAGTCGTAGTCTTGTTAACATTTCACAAGGCATACTGACGTTTGAATACATGCACGAAGATTGCGCTATCACTTTGCTTGTGCTGTTTATATCATGTTCGGGAACACTAACCAGGGTTGACTGTTTAAATTTAAGCAGAAAATTATGTTCAGTGATCAGATTTTAATACAAGAGCGCCCAGGCAATTCACTAACCAATAGCACTTAGACATAACAGCACATTTTGAAACTCGAATCACTTTTGACCTATTTTGTGTTTTGTTTAAAACCAATGAATAAGCGAGATGCAGTACAAACATCTACAAATTAGATTTCAATTGCATTTGCAACATTTCTTCCAGATGTGATTTTGTATGGAAGTGCACATTTCTTGACAAACTTATGGACTTAATCTCTCAAAATCGGCTATTAATCAAATAAATCGCCTGAAAGTGTAACTCTTGAGTGATTTAAAAAAAATATCCATAATGGATGGGCAGATCACTGATAGGTCCACTCAGTGGGTTCAATCTGTGTAATGTTTGTAATCTACCTATTCAGTAAAAGTAATCTCGGTGTTATTTCTGAAACACAACATTCCTATTTATGAAAGATAAACGGAAAAAAACGACAGGTTTTCATGTACCTTGTGTCTCATCTGGTGCTCCGAGGTTGTCCATCTGCATATGACACTAGCATTACTTATGTTTAGAAGATACGTCAGCCAAACTAGACCACCAAAACTACAAAAAAGTGCTTTACAGTCTTTAAACAATCTATAAAAGATTCTCTTTTTTGTTAAGTATAATCCTGCATTGAGATAATACGTCATAGCAAAGTGCAACACAGTGAGTTACAATTTTCTGAATCGTTTAAATTCTGTTTCTCTTCAGCTCCAATTTGAAATCGGGCGTTAAAATTGTTTTGAATGCAAACAACTTACTGGTTAAGTTATAGCTCTGTTGTTTACAGTTTTCTAAAAAGTGTCTGCTTGCAAAATGGGCCAAATGGCCTCCTTCCCTGCTATATGATTCTTCAATTCTATGTAAGCGCTATAATGGGTGCTTTTCAATTAGGTCTAAATTAAAATCGTCAGAAGCCGACGGAAGCTGAATGCCACTCATTACATACACCTACATGCAAATGTATTTTCTTTCGCATAGAAACCTCTTTCAGATAGGGGAGAGTATGTCCATTTATATGGCGCCTGGCACGACCTCTGGAAGTCCTAAAGACTTGGCAGCCAATGGTGTTTTTTTTTAAAAATCGGGCTTTTTATTGTTAGATATGATTTGGTATGATATGCATTTATCCCGAAAGGAGAACTTTAGATTGACTGTTATTTTGTAGTTCGAAGCTACTGTGTTATACTGAGGGATCATCGTTCAAGCCGAAACTGATTTTCAAAGTGTTTACAATTTTGCAACTCCTTGCCATTCGCCTCCAAGATGACACTACAGGAAATGATCATGTCTTTCAGTTCATTTGAGCATGAGTCCAGTGGGAATGATAGTTATCTATCGCGGGTTTGATCATCTTAACATATTCGTATTTATTACAGTGAACTCTCCATAGCTTTAACTTACTGAATAAACTAAACAACCTTAGCCTATGTAGAGCATCTTTAAATCTGGGGCTGAAAGCTGGGGGAAAAACATTTAATTGATTTTAAGAATTGTTTAATACGTTGAATCTGTAGCTTCGAGACTGCGGTCTCAGCAACTGTCTAATCTGGTTTTAAGAACGGGTGGGTTTATTTTGATTCTGTCCTGCCGCTTGCAGACCCAGACCCAGTCTCATTGAAAGCAAAGTTCCCAGCATGGGTCAAGCGGCGACGCTTGTCTGCCAGGGTCGGGACCAGGACACGCAGCTCTCTCTCTCTGTCTCTCTCTCACTCCGAAGCTCTTTTGTGGTTTTAAAGAGCAGGGGATTTTGGGATAGACTGCATGGTGCCCCAACTTTCGTTTTTTACCCCCCCCCCCCTCCCCTTGTTTGTCGTCACTGTTTCAAGAGAAATGCGGTGCAGTGAAATAAACAAGCAACGAGCCATGTGCAAGTCCCACCAAGAAGGCATTTGTCAGATCTTTGTAACATTTTAACCTTCGCTGGGTGAACGCTACAATCGGGGCAGTTCCAGATGTCACATGTTGCGTTTCACATGAGCTGTGATGGGCCTCCATGAATCTTTCGATTCGAATTTCAGACCGATCGATCGCCTCCTCTTCGCTGCTTTCCAATCGCTTGGGGATTGCTGCGTCCGGTCATGAACCAATAAAGGTTTTTTTTAAGGGTCTGGGCAAACCTCCCCCCCATCCCCATGTTTTTGTTGGAAAGATCGAACCTGGATTCAAAACAGATTACTGACAATCAGTAAAATTCGCACTCGTATTTTATATTAATTCGCTCCCTTCTTGGCAAAACACATTAGTGTCGAAATTGTTTCAACCGAATAACTTTTAGAAGGGACCACACGTCGATAAAAGCAACATATTGCCGGTGTTGGAAATCTGAAATCAAAAATGCTGGAAATACTTAGCAGGTCTGGCAGCATGAGTGGAGAGTAAAATCAGTTAACGGTCAGGTTTTCAGATCAGGGAAAAAAGTTGCAGATGTACCAGATTTTAAGCAAGCACCGAAAGGGAGATAATAACAAAAAGGAAGGTCCCTGAAGACAGGAACAATTTTATGACAGAAGGGAGGATGGGTGCGAGGCAAAAAGGAATGGGAATTAGACAAATGAAGAAACAAAATATGGGCTTGGAGGTGTAAATGGCAATAGCTGACTCAGTAGCAGTAGTCCAAAAAATGGGAGTCGTGGTTGTGACAGCCAATAGACATAACGGTCCAAACACTAATTCTATTTGGAAATCACACAAGTTAAAAGTATAAGATATTTTGTATTAAGTTCAAATAGAAAATTAAACACTGGGGTACTTTTTAATTTGGTGCATGATTTTTTGGTGCTACTGACAAATTATTTCTTGTCCTATCAGATGAATCGAATTATAAAGATGTAGAAATAAAAACAAAATTGTTGAAAATACCCAGGAGTCTGGCAGCATCTTGTGGGGAGAGAACCAGAATTCAGATTTCAGGTCGATGATCTTTAATCAGAACTGGGGAAATCTAAGAAATAGATTTTCGTTCAGTTTGGATGAGGAATTGATCTTCCTATGTACACCTCTTTGTTTCACACAATTTATCTTGCAACAATACACATGTAATAAAACTTCAACTCATCTCATTTTTAGGGCTGCGCTAATTAAAATTTTCATAAGAGCAATTTACCAAATGAAGGACAATGTCTTGTTGCTTTTAATTGGTTGGTTGCAAACTTTTTTAGACAATTAGAAAGCACTATTGGAAGACCTGATTAGTTTTGAGGAAAGGTCACACAGTACTGAAAAATTAACTGTTTCTCTCTCCACAGATACTGCCAGACCTGCTGAGTCTTTACAACATTTTCTGTTTTTATTTCAGATTTCCACAGCTGCAGTTTTTTTTTTGCTTTTGTACTGCCCATAATAACTGATGTAAGTGAAATAATTCTGAAACGTTATAATATTCAGCAAACATTTACCCAAGGATGAAAATATGTCAATGCTGGCCTGAATACTGGGAGAAAGATAACATCTAATTGGCCATGTGTGTAATTCGAGCCCATCCACTAATCTGCTGTCAATCAAAGATAGAAGGAAAACATAGACCGTCTCACCGTTGTCGCCGCCTGCCGCGCAAACAAAGGATCCTTTTAACTCATTGTCATTCATTGCTTGGAATCGCTGTGTCCACCGCGAGATAAAGGCCCAAAGCGTGCTGAGACGTTAAATTGCACATTGCCCAGACCATTGCGCCCTCCCAAACACAGGAGAGAAATGGTTTCCACCCATTGAGAAATGTATATAGTTCCCCCCCTCCTCTCTGCAGCGGGTTTGAAGGCAGCGCGGCTCGGAGGGATACAACGTGCTGCCTGAGCGTGGTGACGCAATCAGACACGCCCCCCTTCCCTCCCACCCGCCCGCCCTCCCTCCCCGAAAACAACATGTCCGCCTGAAGGAGCCGCGGGGGCTGTGGAGGGTGATACCCAGCGGCGGGTGGTGGTTTGGGGGGAGAGATTAAAAAAGAAGAGACAGAGCAAGCCCGGCTCGCTTGTCTCCCGCTCTCGTCCCGGGGGGGGAGGGTGGGTGGGTGGGCTGGGGGGGAGGGGGCGGGTGTGGGTCGAAGCGCCAAAGGGAAGGAAAGGAAAGGATTGAAGGAAGGAAGGAAAGTGGCGAGGAGGAGGAGGAGGAGGGGGGGTGGAGTGAGTTTAAAACCCCTCACGTAACCCGGCGGCGAGTGTGCGCTGGCGGCAGTCGGATGTTCGCTGGAAGGGGGTGGGGGAGAGCGAGGTGAGTGAAGGGGGGGGGAGGGCAGGCGGAGAGTCGCTAAAGTTCATGGTGGGGGCCGGGGTGGTGGGGGGAGGCGAGTTTAGTGTCGGGAGCCACTGAAGGGCTAAAATGGAGCCCCCGCTGGTTGGGGGTTGGGGTTGGGTTTGGGGGGGGAGTGTGCAAAGCACCAAGTTGAAGGAGGAGGGGGTGAGGGAGACTTCCCCCAAACCTCGCCATGTCCCTCCTGCCTTCAGCGCCCGCCTGTGTCGCCGGCCGCACAACCCTAGCAAGAGCCGCCCCTGCACCACCGGCAAGTAGGGTGAATCTAGTGAAGGATTTTCTGTCAAACGAACGAGGGACTGATTCCACCCCCCTCTCCCCCCCCCCCCCCAGCCAAAAAAACTGGAGATTGTTCTACACCAAAACTTTAATCCTGATGATTTCCTTGGTTTGTTTGTTATTTACCTTGGTTCTGCCAGTCGAGGCTAAACGGTCTTTTGTTATGTGGAGTCATGTTAGCGGCTGACTTGTCATTTCTTGTACAGTAACTCTTGTGTTTCGGAAGGATCGCCTTCTCTTTCTGCGGCAGGGTATTTTTGGAACCTGATGCAGACTTATTTATCCTTGCACGGCAACTTTTCTGGAGTGTTTTTTTTATTTGTTAGTGAGTCGGAGCCTTGCTTAGATTTTTTTTTTAACCTCCCCAGCAAACTTTGAAGGCGCTTGCTGAGGGTTTTCTCTTTTTTTTAGTAAATCGTGTAACTATGTTTTGTTCTTAGGTTTAGTGAGAGTAAATCAAGATGAATCCACAGCAGCGGATGGCCGCTATAGGAACGGACAAGGAATTGAGCGATCTGCTGGATTTTAGTGCGGTATGATGCTTGGAGGCTTTTATTACTAACACGGTTTTCCCATCACTCAAAAGCCATGTGGCGTTGCCTGCGTCTAGCTTAGTCAAAAGGAGTCTCCTGAACTTTACTGTTATGTCTAGACGAGTCTAATAGTTTTTAAGGGCAGGTTCACTGGGAAATTACTGCTAAACAGTTTGAAGTAATGTGGCGTTCAACACTAGCTTAATTTTCAGTTCAGCATTGAATTATTGCAGAATTCGTGCATCGCCAGAAGTTACTCGTGGATTTCTACTGATCAGTGTTGTCAGATAAATGGTAGTGGCAAGTATATTTTTGAATTATAAATCGTCCAGTATTACGTTTTTAATAGAAATTACTCCTTTTGATAATTGCATTTACAAAAGTTACAGTCCAGACAATCAGGAATAGTTTTAATGTGGACAAAATTTTGTAAACAATTTAATTTGGTGTTATAAATATTTTAAAAAGTAAAAGGTATTAATTGTCATATTGCGCATATGTTTTTGGCTACTTCATCACAAAGGATAATCTGTTATCAGCAGAGTCTGCCTTGAATTACATTCCAATGTGTTTGACTTTCTTGGTTTAAAGTGCAGAGTACTCATTAATCTTGATGCACTTTTTTTTAGATGTTCTCTCCTCCTGTTAATAGTGGAAAAAACGGACCAACCACACTGGCAAGCAGTCAATTTGGTGGCTCAGGTAAAGGCAAAATATCAACTGCTGCAATAGATGTTTTTTCATGGATTTATTATTAGGCTATTTTTTCCTAACTTTATAGCAGAGATGTATCGAACTTTATTTGGGGTTTGGTGCAGTTAGTGTAGGAACATTGTGAATGCTACCAGCCGATGTGCAATCTGAAAAGTGCTAATTTTCTTGTCGGAATGTTGTCGTGCCAGCAATTGTTTGGGAAGATTGGGATATATTAAACCGCTTACGGGTAGAGCTTGAATCTTAATTTAGAGGTTCAAAAATTAGTGCAGGGACTGTAAGTGATATTTACTGCTATTAGCTACTGTAGTGAGATCCATGTTTTAAAATAAAATTCAGCGTTTTTTAAAAAAAGGATTTTGTGGACGGTTAGGAAAATTAAATTTTGTGTCTCAATTTGAGTATTGAGTTTTAGTTTTGAGGTTAGTGGCATTTCAAGCTAGAATCTCAAGGTATTTTTAGTCTGACAAAGGTATAGTTTGGTTAATCAGTTTAAGAAATGACTTTTGGAATAATTTGCAATGTTATACAGAGATTGTGGCTAATTGATTTGCAGCATTTTGTGTTGTAACTTGGAGTCGTAAGGGGTAATGATAGTAATCATGGTTATCAATTATGGTTTCTGTTTGTGGGAATGGTGTTTTCCACAGTACTGAGGTGATATTGAGTGTAACAATAACTGAACATTGTGATCATACTGAAAAGAAGCTATGTAGTGGACTTGCATCTCATAACACACTGGAATTATTTAACATGGTGTGGACCTAGAGTTGAATATTTTAAATTGAGCCAATTCATTATACTTGAAGCTTGATTTTATGATCAGAGCTTTTGTGATGAACTTGCTTTTAGATCAGAATTGTAATGCTACTTGTAGTGAGTTTGGACGAATGAAACATTAACATGATTCAAGCCTGGTTAGAAATAATGAGTGCAATATTATGGAAAAGGTTGAAGCAATTTGGACTATGTAAATTTTGTATCAGGAGTTTGCTCTGTTTGGATATCGTTTGCATTTTATTCAGTGGAATGTGTCATCTTGGTGACAGTTTCCTGCACATTATTTAAAGTTACTTGAAAATACTAATTGTACAATTTTGTGCATCCTTACATGTTTGGTAGTTTAAACATGCGTATTGACTCTATAAGCTTTTTAATTTGACAGCTTCATTATTGGATGTTTCTGTCTGACTGAAGAAACTTTGTTTCATGTGTCTGATGGTGTTTCTTGCTTGCTTAGATATGTGCACTGGCTTTAACAAACCTTGAGCAGGATTATTGATCATACTTGGTATTTTGTTTAAGGGAATATTTTGCCTTTTTTTATCCTGCTAGTAGTAACAAAACTGGTAATTTATCTGTTTTTCACTTAAATCTTGACTGATGTCCCATTAGTTGATCCTTTGGTTCACATGTCATATGTATCAAGGTTGCAGAGAAAATTGAAAACTTTTAACACAAACCTTTACCTTCAGTATAAAATTGAAGCTAGAAGTATGTAAAATAATTGACATCTGAGTACAAAAGAACAATTTAATTCTTGCAGTTTAGTTTTTCATATGCCTGTAACTTGACATTTCTCAAGCATGACATCTAAACTTGATTAGTCATTGCCCTGCAAAATCTTTCAAGCGTTCTACATTTGAGCAGCCTTTTTGCAGGCCATTGTGATGATGCATAAGACTGTGCTTATTGAGTGTTTAAATAGAATCTTTCCGCCTTTCTCCGCTACAATTCTAAAAATTTGTGTTTTTAGTTCTGGCTGCTGAACTATTAATTGTATTTTGGCTTATTATGCTGTTTTTTTCCTTTGAACATTTAATAGCAGATTCCCTGTGAGGAAGCAGTGCCCTTTGTAATCTGAGAGCGTATGTCTTGGGTTGCATAAGTTACACAGCCTATGTTTCAGTTACACTGCACTAGATATATGTAGAATTCCTGTCAATTTGGACATGTAAATACAGCAGGTCATACCAAACTTTATATGTTGGCTAAAATTACTGTTTTTCGTGGGAATGAAATGATTATAGATTAGAGCAAAGCTGGACATGTGGGCACAAGGCAGTAGTTTAGAATACATACACCTGTAGGTACAATTAACTATTCAGATACAGTTATTTAACATGTATCCCAAGACACAACATTATATGATCTGATGTCAAATGCCATCTAATCATATAATTCAATTGACTGGGATGATTCAATCTGAGATTGGATGCTACTGCTGGAATAAGTTATCAATTTAGTATCTTTCAATAGGTGAATGTGTATTTTGGACCATTATGGGATATTTAAATTTGCAGTAACAACTGCATTGATTGGTTACTTTTTTCATTGTTGTCTTGTATTTTGAAGTTGGAGCCAAATTTTGATAGCTGTATTTTAATGAAATGTTGAAGGATTTTTGATAAATTTCAAACTATTGTAGGAAATATGCTGCTTGTATAATATTGGTACCTGTGCTTTCTCTCCATAACATAGCGAATTGCTGTGTTGACATCAGGACTTTGGCACTTTTGATTTGTCTTAAATTGTGCAAGACAGCCTTGAAGACAGTATACTTTCCTTGAAATAACTGGTTCGTTCATTTTTTTTTTCCGTCCAGTGAAAGGTTATCAGGAAACCATTTGAAAAATAAAATTAGGAAGCTTCTGTAACAACTCTGAAAGTTTAAGCTGGCCTGTGCTGTCCTATTCCTGCTTTGCCTTCATCAGTGGTCAAGATCTTTCCAACAATGTTCCATCCAAATTGCAAAGGCTGCACACAATTCAGTTAAAACCCCTTTAAGGTAATGTGCATGTGCAGCCATACAGAATAATTTAAAGGGCCTGTGCACTTAAAACAAATCACTGGCACACCGCAAAAACAATTAGGCTGTATGTTGCTCTCCAAGTGTCAGCTTGGCTCAGTTAGTAGCATCCTCACCTCTTTGAGTCAGGTTGCGGCTTCAAGCTCCGTTCCAGAACTCAATCATATAATCCAGGCCAAAACTTCAGTTGGAAATAGCTTATTTTGGATGAGATTGTAAAGTAAGGCCCCATGTAGCTTTTGCTGATCACATGGTACGACTTGAAGAACAGCAGAAGCATGCCATTCGGCCCAACTGCTCTGTGCTAGTATTTATGTTGCACACAAGATTCCTCCCCCTTCCCGACTACTTATAATCCTATCAGCATAAAGGAATTCCTCCTTTTAACTAACATGATGAAAAGTAGGTTAACTGGTCACTTTAATTTACTGTTTATGGGCCTTGGCAGTGTACATGGTTACAGCTGTACTATCATCATTGACATTTTGACAAAGTATTGATTGGCCAACAAACTTAGAAGAAGCAAATGCAAGTTAGATGAGTCAACAGATGGATAGAATTAAAAACCTTTTGTGCATCTTGTAACTCATGAATTTGCAATGTAAATTGCATTAGAACATTGCAAATGCATGATAATGTTGTGCATTTATTCTTGATGCAGCTTGTACATCAAAAGAGTACAATCAGGTGTTTAAAGAGTAACTATCAAACTTACATAAGTGCAATCTGTACTTTATTAAATGATATCTGTAAGACTGGGTTTCTGAAGATGCATGGCGCACATGCCTTTTGTATAAATCTGAATATAATGAATCTGGAGATCAAGCGCATGTCCAGATGCTCGCAGAACTTGTCTTAGCCAATGAGCAATTGCGAGCATTGTAAATAAGCTATCGGAAAAGAAATGGAACTCACCCTAAACATTTAGGTCACTTGCATGATCCGCATTTCAGGGAGGACTTCCATTAGTGGTAAAGAATGGGGAAACTGACAGTCCATATAATCATAGAATTTGTGCAATGCAGTTGCTGACTTGTAATTGAACAAAACACTGGCGAAGCAACAATAGCAACAAGGATCTTGCTACAAACTAAAAAGCCTTTTCAAGTGTAAAAATCTTCAAAATGTGGCTGAAGAATGTTCTATGTTGACATTCTTAAGATAAATGCCTAAATCTTCATTTAATGGGTTGTGGGTCACACTCTGTGCAAATATATGCCATTCAGACTGAATGCTTTATACTTGTCATGAAAATGTTGTTTTCTTGAGCTTGCAACACTAGTGAAATTGTAGCTTTGTGCATCCCAAATTTAAATGCATCCTTGGCCTTGTAAGGAATCTGCTGTCCAAATAACCAAACTGAACTGAGATATTGCCAATACTGCATTTTGCAGAACAATTCAAGCTGTGTGTGTTAGTACAATCCCGTTTTGCATTTCCAGTTCATGTGGTGGCAGAATAACCTAGCTTTGTCTTGGTATTGGAGCTCTGTTGGGGGTGGGAGCAAGTGAACAGTAAGAATGACTGGAAAATCTGGAAATTTCAAGTGAGCTTCACTCTGCTGGTCACAGTAGGCAACATCTGTGTCATGCAAAATCTCCAATGTCCCCATGAGTGAAATATAACTTTGCCGAGTAAACCATCTCCTATGGATTTGATGAAGTCCAACTTCACACTGGGGGTTGACTGTCTCCTCAGTATAAGAATCTACTGCAGTACTGTAGAGATCGGGCAGGACTGGTTTACTTTTAGAACTTGGGTATTCAGTTAACACTCTAGGCCACTTTAAATTCACCTAGTTGAAGAAAAACTTACTGCTTGAAGCAGCTGTTCTGCCAGCAGAGAATAAAAATGATGTCTCAGCAATTTGTGAGCTACAGGTCTTAATTGAAAGGATGGTGCAGAACTACTGGAAATGGGAGCTCTGTCAACCCACTGCACGTTAGCTGTGAGTGTCGTCTTGGATTTAAAGAGGAAAGTACCTGATCCAATCCTCAGTTACTGTTGACATGTTAACACTGATCACTGGGCAGCAATTGGAATGTTGGGATGTTGGAACCTTGGCTTGGAGAGAAGATTATGATTCATTCTGGAGTAAATAATACGTAACATTTAGCAAAATCTGTGTGAACCAAAGCTCACTGGTGCCAGTGGAAAACTTGTGAATGGAGCGCTTAAAGGCAGCAGCAACGGGGTATTACAAATGGAGGGTCGGCTGTGGACTTAGTTGCAAGAAACACTTGGATCAGCCGTTAGACCAGGGAAGTCGTGACTAAGTGTTGCATTTGATGTGGTTGTGGTTTGCGAATTAAGAAGTTTACTGATGTGGAATGGATTGATATTTTCTGGGAGTTGATTTATTGTATTAAATAGGACCAATGATAACCCTGTACAGGCTGTGCTATAAAGGCTGGATTGTGCTACAATTGTTGGGAGTTATGTGAGCGTTTTGCTGAGAAAGTTGGTTAGGGAGGACCATGAAATTTAACGAAAGATGATAGCCATAAGCAGAAGAGGGAGCTGGCTTTGGAGATGGAATGCTTAGTATTTTTTTTATGGCATTTTTGTTGAAAGTTAGTTATTTTTAGGGATGCATTGTTGGGTGGGTGGAGATCTGCTATCTGGATGTATCATGGATAAAATTTGTTTTCCTTGCAGTGTGGAATTTTTTAGCCTATTTGTGGGCAGAAATGGTAGAAAGTGCGGAATTTGGAGATGAACCTAGCCATAATGGTTTAATCAGAGGGCTGTAAATTAATATTGACCAGCATACATCAGACTAAAAATATTACCATTAAGATGCAAACTACTTGGAGGATTCTTGCTAAAATGATCTGGCAAGTTGGCAGACAAAACCAAATTGAAAAACCAGTCAATAAAGAGAACCAGATTCTGAGGATTTGCATGTGTTAGGATATTGGACCAGTTGGTGGCCAACACAGTTCAGTGTGAGTTGTAGTACAGTAATTAGCATGGGGAGATGCAGTCAACATGAAGTGTCTGCTAAATGGAGCAATGATTGTGTGTTCTGGGAAAAGATTTGGGAGATATTGTGTATGAATCTACAAATATTGGCTAACAGCTTCATTGACAGGGAAAAAAAAAGCAAAATCCTAGATTATAAAAAAACTAGTGGGAAACAAATCAAGAAGCTTTTATAAAAACAAAAAAAAAAATGCTGGAAATACACAACAGGCCAGGCAGTATCTGGGGAGAGAAACAGTTAACATTTCAAGTCGATGACCTTTCATCATGAGTTCTGATGAAAGCTGATTGGTCTTAAGCGTTAACTCTGATTCTCTCTGAACAGATGCTGCTAGACCTGCTGACTATTTCCAGCATCTTTGCCTTATTTTAAATTTCCCACAACTGCAGTATCTTTCTTTCGTTTGAAAAATTTGTTGCTGTATTAGAATTTGGTTGAACCCCACTGCGCATCGTGTGCAATTCTGGTCATTAAATCCTAGGATGGGTATTACGGTAGAAAACACATGAGCAACTGTAGTTCTTTTATCAGGAAATAATGTTACAAGGGAAGGCTTGCAAAATTGAACTCGCTCCAAAATGAGATTTTCAGGTAAACTAATTGGCTTTCAAGATGCTGAAAGTTAGGCTAAATTCGTCCAAGCGAATTGCTCAGTGTTGCAGAGCTGAAATACTAATACATGCTTAGTTGTTTGGTTATGAGAATGCTCCAATGTTAGGAACCAGTAAGTTTCCTACCAGTCTCTCTAAGCATGATCAATCAGTTGATGCTGATGACTGTAGTTAATAGTATAACCTCCTAGTTGGACAACATCTGCTTCATTTAGTCAATGTTTTGAGCCTGTATGACCCTGCTTCAGAGTCATACAGACTCAAAATGTTAACTTCGTTCCTCTCTTCACAGATGCTGTCAGAACGGCTGAGTTCTTCCAGCATTTTGTGTTTTCATTTCAGATTTCTAGCATCTGCAATATTTTGCTTTCATCTGCTTCATTTATGTTGTGCATTATTGAGTGTGATTTAATTAAGAGTTCAGTCTTCAGTTCCAGGGATGAGAAATTAGTTGTGTGGATAGACTTGAAGCTGAGGTGGTTGTTCTTGGAGCAGAGATATAATGAGAGACACTTAAAATCATGAAGGGTTTAGATGGAGTAGAGAAGATTAAGTTTCAAATGGCTGAAGGTTAAATGGCCAGAGGACAAAGATTTTAGGTGATTGGTATAAGCTGGAGGTGACTTGAGGAAATATTTTCTTTGCGCAAAATGTGGTTAGGATTTGGAATTTGCTGCCTAGTAAAGTGGAAGATGCAGATTCAGTTGTAACCTTTGAAAGGGAATTGGATAAAACTTGGAGAGAAAATTGCAGAGCAATAGGGGAAGAACAAGGTTAACTGAATTACTCTTAGAAAAAGTTGATGCAGACTCTGGGTTAAATGGTCTCCTCCAGTGCTGTCCTGTTCCATGATTCTTTAATATGTATTCATTGATGTTTCTACAGTCCTTAGTTCAGTGGAGGCACAAACAGAAAGGAGCCACAGAAATAAATTGGTATTGGGTGGGTGATTATTAAAAGAGGATCCACATAGTTTTGTCCAGAATCATTTCATGATTCAACTTGGCTGATGGAATATTTTTCTGTATACTTTGTGAATATAATTTCTATTGCCTAGTTGCATTACTGTGGTGCTTGTTATGTAATTGACACATGATAGTGAATTAATGCTTTTTCTCTTCCCTGTGTCTGTGGGACTTGAGCTGCTGACTTGGCCTGTCCCTCTTAAAACCAGTGCTCAAGTACCCTGTCTGGCAATCCAGTTAGTTATAGCTGCTTGGAAACTTTAAACTGCTGAACAAAAAACCTGAAACTTTGATTTATTATTAAAAAGACTTGTTCATTTGTGAATCAGGCATGAGATGAAAGTTTACTCAGGATATCTTTTTGTACACTTAAAGATCTCATGGCACTCCTTCATAGGCAGTGTTATAATGACAATAGTAATATACCATGTTGTACCCAGTGTATTTTTGTGAAGTTGGACGATTGTCCTTTTAAAGCCTGAAAATGTAAATAGAGTCACAAATCATAGTGGGAAAACTATTAGAACTAAAGGTTGATGAATCCCCTGGACCTGATGGCTTTCACCCTAGAGTCTTGGAAAGAGGTGGCTGCAGAGATGGTAGCTGCATTGGTTGTGATCTTAAAAAATTCCGTAGGTTCTGGAAAGGTTCCAACGGATTGAAAAATCATGAATGTAACATCTTTATTTGAGAAAGGAGGGAGACAGAAAGCAGGAAACTATTGGTCAGTTAGCCTAACATCTGCCATAGGCAAAATGCTAGAATCCATTATTAAGGAGGTAATAGGACATTTAGAAAATCATAACACAATCAGGCAGAGACAGCATAGTTTTGTTAAAGGGAAATCATGTTTGACTAATTTATTGGAGTTCTTTTAGGATGTAACCAGCATAGTTGATAAAGCGGAACCTTTAGATGTGGAGTACTTGGATTTCCAAAAGGCATTTGATAAAGTGTCACAGGAAAAGTTACTATTTAAGATAAGAGTTCAAGGTGTTGGGGTTAACCTATTAACATGATTAGTTAGTTATCTTGGATGAATGGACCGAATGTATGGTAGCTAACTTTGATTCAAAGATAGTAAGTTGTCAAGAGGAGGTAAAGAGCCTGCCAAGGTATTTGTACAGGTTGGGTGAATGGACAAAGATTTGGCAGATGGGATATCATGTGGGAAAGTGCAAATTTGTCTACTTTGGCAGGAAGGATAGAAAAGCTGTATATTTAAATGGAGAGGGACTGTAGAACTTTGTGTTAAAGAGGGACCTGGGTGCCCTGGTGCATGACTCACAACAAGATAGGTGTGAGAAGGGATTGAAAGGCTATGGGGGATGGACAGGAAAGTGAAGCTAAGGCCGCAATTAGATCAGCCATGATCATATTGAATGGTGGAGCAGGCTTGAGGGACTGAATGGCCTACTTCTGCTAATTCTTGTGTATCATGCTTTCATTTGTTTCAGGAAGGTTACACCGTAGATTGAAAAATGCTTTTTAAGGGCTACCCTGGATCATGTGACTGGTGCATTTGGTGTGTGACCGAGAGAATGCACACTAGATGTTATGTTAACTCATCTGGCTTTTCTTATGGCAAGTATTGCCCAATGTTCTGTTCTCTTGCTGAGGTGAATGCGTGGTCCCCAGCAGGCTACAAAGTCTAATGACTGTTAACTCTGGTTGAGGCTGGGTTTTGGCCAGATCCATGGCGTTTTTTCGTGCAGCTGGTCAGGTCAGTTCGTGGTCACAGTGGTTGTTGTCAGCTTAGTTATTTTCAATAACAGGCTTCACCTTAGTACCAGTGTATATTGTGCATTGCATGGTAAAATGCACTGATGTTTGCATGTGGTGTATGTATCACAGCTTGCTGTGAACAGTATTGTGGAAGAATAGCTAGTTTTTTTTAAAAAAGGGAAAGCAAGGACCATTCTGTGTTAGGGGTTTGAAGTGGATAAACATTTACTAATTTCCCTGAACTCAGCAGTATAAAGGTTTATATGTTAGTTTGCCTTTCAGAACAGTGGCCTTAAAAGGTATAGGGCAGATTAGCAGGTCAAATGCGCCCTGATCCAAGACTACCTGGTGAGCAATGTGGCAGGCAAGTTCCTAGTCTATATTTCAATAATGACTCAATTCAGTTACAGGATAAACCCTTCAGTCACGTGGAAACTGAAAGTTGTTTTCAATTTCAGTAAATGTATTTTTCTAAATGGGTACTACAACACAGGGTTAATTCAATCTGAATTAATCTTTTTTATGCCTACGATTTTGCTTAATTGGGAAGGAAAGATATTCAAAATGGTGCAGCACTTCCCAGCTCATGTCTTAAATTTTGACAAACATTATTATTCTAACTCGTACCAACAACGACTTGTATTTGTATAACACCTTTTTTGTGTAATAAAACGTCCTAAGGCGCTTCACAGGAGCATTATAAAGCAAGATATGACATCCAGCCACGTAAGGAGATATTAGGTCAGATGACCAAAAGCTTCATCTAACTAGGTTTTTGAGAAATGTCTTGAGGAAAGTGTGGTGGAGGGTGGGAATGCCAGCAGCGCTCAGGGCCTGGTGGAGTGGTTAAAATTGGGGATGCACAAGAGGCTAGAATTAGAAGAGTGCAAATGTCTCTTGAGGGTTGTGGGGCTGGAGGAGCTTACAGAGGTAGGGAGGACCCGGGCCATGGGGAGGATTAAAAACAAGGATGAGAATTTTAAAATCGAGACATTGGCCACCAGTCAAGCAATGTAGGTCAGAGAGCATGGGAGTTGGGGAGTGGTACTTAGTGTGAGTTGGAACGCAGAAAAGAGAGTTTTGAGTGACCTCGAGTTTATGGAGGGCACAATGTAGGAGACGAGCCAGGATTATGTTGGGAGAGTCAAATCTAGTGGTAACAAAGGAATGAATAAAGATTTGAGTGGCAGATGAGCTGAAACGGTGACTGTTAGGTGTTGTTATGGAGGTGGAAATAAATGATCTTATTAAAGGTACAATTATGTGGCTGGCAGCTTGTTTAGGGGCCAAATATGACGCCAAGGTTGTAAACAGACTAGTTTAGCCTGACACTTTGTTGCGAGGGAGAGGGATGGAGTTGGTAGCTAGGGAGCGGAATTTGAAAGGGGAAACAATGGCTTCAGTCTTCCCAATATTTAATTAGAAGAAATTTCTGCTCATCCACAACTGGACCTTCTGGACGAGCAGAATAGTGGAAGAGCCAAGAGAGGAAGTTGGGCAGTAGAACTGGGTGACACAAATGCACACGTGAAAACTAACGCTCTGATTTTGGATAATGTTGTGAGGGACAAGGTGTTGATGAAGAATAGGAGGTGGGGTGGTGCAAAGATGGATCCTTGGGGAATACCCAAGACTGATGACTTTTGGTAGATTTGATGTCATCCCATCAATACAAGCAATTAATAGTGTTCTGGATACTGGCTTTCTTTCATGTAAAGTGACTTTTATTTAGTCTTCTGTAAGCATGAAATTCCAATAATTGAAGTACAGAAAGGACACTTAGCTGATGTCAATGGAGAAAGAAGCTTTGTTTTCTCGTGCAGATTTTTCTCCCCCAGTATTGTCCATTGATTTTTAACAATTAACCACTTGGACCACTTATTTCTCTATTTCCCTTCCTCCATCTCCATAAAGATGATGAGGATATTGGTGAGCGCACATCATTCGCACTTGTTTTGGGTATCTACAATGCTCGAGGACATCTTTTGCAGAGATTTGTGTAAAGATTGAATGCTTAACTTTTTGTTGGAAATGGTGCAGAGAGAGAAACTTGAAAGCAGAGCAAATATTTACTTAAGCCTCCATCTTTACTTTTTTTGTGGTTAATATTGGTGATTAATCATATAGTAATTGTCTTTTGGAACTGCAGGCAAGGACATTTTCAGGTTTGAATCAAGATTCTCTACATGCTGTGGCTTGGCTAGCCATGAGAATAAGTCATTTGTGTCCCCTACAGGTTGATCACAAAGTTATATTCCCGTGCCTTAATTGAGTGGAACAACCAAGATGGCTGCAGAAAGTATTTTGAAAAAATAATTAAAGCAATTCCCTTGGTGCCACCTGTTTACTTGGTGGATTTTGCCAAATATTTATTCTTGATTCTTTGCTTCCACACACCCATGGGAGTTCCTATTGGCTAGATTTTGTTTTCAGATTTTCACTTTGGCGATTGGTGGATTCCTTATGTGTTGTTTCATGAATGACCATTTGAGCCAATCAAATCCAAGATTGACATTGAAATGCTTCTACTCCTGCCTGGTTGATTTGGCACTGATTCAGAATTGAATGTGGCACCTTCCTGTCCCACATGTACAAGCTGTAAAGTTGCTAATAAATTAGGATGCTTACTTTTATGACTTTAATTCGTTGAAGTCAGCGGTTAGGGGAATTAATTTCTCTGAACTTGTGTTTCATGTTGCATGGAAGCACCCATACTCCTTTTATGTTCAACAACTAGTGCCTTTTTAATAAAATGTCCAAGATGCTTCACAGAGGCATTATAAAACAACACAATAAAACCAAATCACAAAAGGAGATATAACAACAGCAACTTGTATTGATATAGTGCTCTTAAAATAAAGCAGATTCCATCTCTCCTGGCTTGTATTGGCACTCATACTTTCCTGAATCCTTCCTCCCTTTTGCTGCTTCAGGGGATGGAACCCTGGTGCACATTTCTGGCTCAAATCCTTGAGCGAGGAATCCTCATTGAGCAACAGCCAGGAATGACACTCAGATTTGTCAGTAAATTTTGATGTGCAAGACACTGACCGAAACACTAACTCTACAATGTGAATTTTTGGCATGTATGGCATTCAATTGGAAGTTGAAGGGAGATTTAATAGTGCTCAAATGTTTGAGCAGGTAAAAAGTGAAGAATAACTTTTCGATGGTAAATGACTTGGCAGTGAGGGGACATAAACTTAGGACTTGTGCTTTTAAGTATAAAAAGGGTGGTTAGCAGAGAATTTTCCAACACACAGGGTTAGTCAGGTATGGGAAGCCTTATCACAAATGTACAAAATCCGGGAAGTTGTGCTATGGTTTCGCCTAAGCTGGTGCATTATGATCAGTTCTGGACACCACTCTTTAGGAATGATTTGAAAGCTTTGGGGAGGTACAGAAGAGAATTACAGGAATGGTTCCAGAGGTGAGGGATTGCAATTAAGGGGGAGCACAGTGGCATAGTGGTGTTGTCACTGGCCGAGTAATCCAAAGACTCGGGATAATACTCTGGGGACCCAGGTTCGAATCCCACCAGATGGTTGAATTTGAATTAAGAAAACCTGCAATTAAAAGTCCAGTTGTGACCATGAAACTATCATTGTCGTAAAAACTCATTTGGCTCACTGATGCCCTTATCTGATCTGGCCTAAATGTGCCTCCAGACCCACAGCGGTCTGGATGACTCTTAACTGCCCTCTGAAATGGCCTAACAAGCCACTCAGTTGTATCAAACCACTAGAAAGTCAATGAGGAATGAAACCAGACGCAGCACCTGGCATCTAAACTTCCCCCTGCTCCCAACAGCACTGTGGGTATTTCTACAACACATGGATGGCAGTGGTTCAAGAAGGCAGCTCACCACCACCACCTCAAATGAAATTAGGGATGAGCAATAAATGCTGGCCTAGTCAGCGACGCCCACACCTTATAAATGAATAAAAATAAATTACATGGATAGGCTGGAGAAGCTGGGGGTTGTTCTCTTTTGTTCAGAGAGAGCTAAGAGATTTGATAAAGGTGTTTGATCCCATGAGTTCAGGTAAGAGTAAATGAAGAGAAACTATCACCGGTGGCTGAAGGGTTGATGACCAGAGGGCACAGATTTTAGCTAATTGGGAAAAGAACCAGAGGCGATGTGGGGAAAAACGTGACAAAATGAGTGGTTATGATTTGAAATGCACTACCTGATAGGGTGATGGATAAAAATGCATTGATGACCTTCAAAATAGAATTGGATAAAAATTTGAAGGATAAAGAAAATGGAAGCAATATGGGAAAAGAGCAAGAGAGTGGGATGAACTGGATTGCTCTTCTGAAAGGACCGACACAGACTCGATGGCCCGAATGGCAGTCTCCGATGCTGTACTTTGACTCGGTTTCAATATCCATGTATACCAATCTCCATGTTAGGGGACAATGCGATAAATACTTGAAGAGGAAAGATGTTGATGGACATTGGTCCATGGTGATGGAAATAGTAGATAGCTCCAATGTTCAGAAATTTGATTCCAAGACTTCGAAATGCACCCTTTTTTGTATCGGGCCAAGTGTCTCAAAATAAAAACATTTTGCAGTTCTGCAACTAATGTGAATCTGATTATTACAGCAATGCAGTGAGGTTCACTGTCTTGGGCTTTAAACAAGGATTGAACAGAAGAAAATTTCTTTAAATACTTTCCAGAACAAAGTACTTGAGCAGTGATCATTCATAGCCAGGACCTCTATCATTATGAAATTACTTGGCTGAAGGCTTTTCAGACCTCAGGCTGCTTTCACTTACTTTTAACTTGGGTAGGCAGTGGTGTTGTGGTAATGTCACTGGACTAGCAATCCGAGGCACAGGTTAATGCTTTGGGGAATTAAAACAGAAAATGCTGGAAAAACTCAGGTGAGTTTTTCTAGCATTTTCTGTTTTCATTTCAGATTTCCAGCATCTGCAGTATTTTGCTTTTATTTTAATGCTTTGGGAACACTGGTTGAAATCCCATCAGGGCAGCTGGTGGAATTTAAATTCAATAAATCTGGAATTAAAAACTTGTCTCAGTCACATTGGAGGAAGCATTGAGGGTGGCAAGGGCACAACATGTACTCTGGGTGTGTGGCTCCAGTGTCCATCATCAAGGGTAGTAGTACCACTATTGACCAAGCTGCTGAGTCCCTTAGGCTGAGGACTTAGCTGCTAGACTGGGCCTGCAGCAGGTGGTGAGGAAGCCAAGGGGGGAAACCTTATCTCATCCCTACTGGTCTATCTGTTGCAGATGTCTGCCCATGATTGTATTGGTAGGAGTGACCACTGCACAGTCCTTGTGGAAGCAGTCCCATCTTCACATTGAGGATACCCTCCATTGTGTTGTGTGACACGACCGCCGTGCTAATTGGGATACATTTTGAACAGATCTAGCAACTAAACTGGCCAATCATGAGGTGCTGTTTGGGCTATCAGAAGACTTGTATTCAACCACAATTTGTACCCTCGTGGCCTGGCACATCCCCCACTCTACCATTAGGCTGTGGTGGATCAACTCTGGTTCAATGAAGAGTGCAGGAGGGCATGTCAGGAGCAGTACCTGAGGTGTCAACCTGGTGAAGCAATAACACATGACTACTTGCATGCCAAACAGTGACAGCACCATGTGATGGAGCAGAGCGATCCTACAGTCAACAGATCAGGCTCTTTTGTCCTGCTGCATTCAGCCGTGAATGGTGGAGGACAGTTAAACAACTAACAGGCAGAGGCGGCTCCACAAATATCCCCATCCTCAAAGATTGGGGAGCCCAGCACATCAGTGCAAAACAAAAGCTGAAGCATTTGTAACCATCTTCAGCTCGAAGTGCCATGTGGATGATCCATCTTGGCTTCATCCGAAGGTCTCCAGCATCATTGTCAGTCTTCAGCCAATTAGAATCACTACGCGTGATATCAAGAAATGGCTAAAGGCACCGGATACTGCAAACACCCTCACAGCATTCTGGTTAGAGTACAGAAGACTTGTGCTCCAGAACTAGCCTGACCCCTGGCCAAGCACTTCCAGTACAGCTACAACACTGGCATCTACCCGGAAATGTGGAAAATTTCCCGGGTGTGTCCTTTCCACAAAAAGCAGGACAAATCCAATGGGGCCAACTACCACTCCATCAGTCTACTCTCGATCATCAGCCAAGTGATTTAAGGGGTCATCAACAGTGCTACCAAGTGGCACTTAGTCGGTAATAACCCTCAGTTTGGGCTCTGCCAGGGCTTCTTGGCTCCACACCTCATGACAGCCTTAGCTCAAACATGGACAAAAAAGCTTAACTCCAGAGGTGAGGTGAGAGTGACTGCTCTTGACATCAAGACAGCATTTGACTGAATCAATGGGAATCCGGGCCAGGGGGCGGGGGGGAGGTTGGTGGTGGTGGTGGTGGTGGTAAAATACTCTCCACTGGTTGGAGTCATACCTAGCGTAAAGGAAGATGTTTGTGGTTGTTGGAGGTTGATTATCTCAGTCCCAGGACATCACTTCAGGAGTTACTTGGGGTAGTGTCCTATGCCCAACCATCTTCAGCTGCTCCATCAATGACCTTCTCTCTATTATAAAGTTAGAATGGGGGTGTTTGCTGGTAATTGTACCATGTTTAGTATCATTTGCAAATCCTGAGGTACTGAAGCAGCCCGTGCCAATATGCAGCAAGACAGGGACAACATTCGGGCTTGGGCTGATAAGTGGCAAGTAACAAGTGCCAGGGAATGGCCACCTTTAGCAAGAGAGAATCTAACCATCTCCCCATGACATTTGCTGGCATTACCAGTCCCCCACAATCAACATCCTGGGGGTTCCCATTGACCAGAAACTGAACTGGGCCAGCCATATAAATGCTGTGGCTAGAAGAGCAGGCCAGAGGCTGGGAATTCTGAGGTATCTCACCTCCTGACTCCCCAAGGCACGAGTCAGGAGTGTGATGCATTACTCTCTACTTGCCTGGAAGAGTGCATCTCCAGGAACACTCAAGAAACTTGACAACATCCAGGACAAAGCAGCCTGCTTGATTGGCACCCCATCTACCACCTTAAGCATTCACTTGCTTCACAATACATGAAAAACTGATGTTGATTCCTCCTATACAGTATTTTGGATGAGCTATAAAAGAAATACAAAGGAAGCTGGTGTTTAAATACTGTAATGAGCAAACTGATGACTTCACCCTACTCCCTACTGAAAACATTATGACTTACTTTGCATTTTTAGACAAAAGAATCATACCACTTCTAATTCTTTGGCGATGGTGCTTGTACTATGGACGCTTATTCAGTGTTTGTAAGGTTTCAGTACTCCTGAGATTCTATGATTGAACTAAAGTTGTATCTTTTAAGTTGTATCCTCTGAATTGCATTTTGGGGATTGAGAATAGAACTTAATTGTTTGCTGATTTATATTCGATTCAATTTACAATTGTCAAAGGCTGAATTTGGACCTTCTGGGGAGAGGTTTATTTTTATTCCTAATGAAACTCATTGTGATACAAAAACACACTAAAATATATTAATATCTTGAACGTGCACCTGGAAGACACAGTTAATTTCACAGTTGGAAAGGATCTGTGAACTGGGGGTACCGACTAGGCTGTTTAATTATACCAACGCAAAATTTATATCACAAAATGAGCTTGAAGGGATGATTAAATTTTCTGAAGTGTTAATGTAGTTCAAACTAGCATACAGTAATATTAAGGAGATAGATATTGCTGAAAACCAAACATGTTAGTTCCATCTGAGCAAAATATGTTAAACTTGCTTTTTTTAAGGTTTTGGTGGTGTTTTCTAAGTTGCTGCAATTAAATTATAAAATATTTAAAAAAAAAAATCTTAGTGTCAATATTTTGCTTAAATTGTTTCAGCACTTGCTTTGTCATCCAGAGTCTCTAACTGGAAGCAGCTGTTTATTTCTAGGTAACTACCTAACTTTTTAACCAGTGGCAAAATCTGTTTTTATGCTTTGTAATCCACAACTGAAAATTGGTGCCTTTTTACATGACATTGTTCATGGTGCTGTAGGGATGATTCACTCAGAGTTTGGACATCTTTCATTCATGTGTCATAGATCATTTCAGACTTTGTTAGCGAGGAACATGACGTTTCCATAGCAATTGTGATCTGTTGAAAACAAGTGGTGCCTGAGGAAGCTGCTGAATCTTGCAGTCTTTTTTTTTCAAAAATAGCTTGGTTAAATTTAAAAGATTCCAATTTTCCAGTGGAAATAGGCATTCGATTGTGAACTTGTGCCTAAGATATTATACTTCTTTGCTGCTGTAAATTTTTATGTATGTCTTAATTTCTTAACCTAATCTGAACCTAGCTTTTTTTATAATAGGTGGAAAGGTGGCTCTGTTTAGGCTCTATGTAACAATTGTAAACAAAAACGGAATCACTTGAAGTCGTAATGCAAGTCATAGCCTTTGAAAATGTGAACAAGATCACTTATATTTTCCCCCTTTGCAACACCTAATTTTTGCAGATGGTGTTTAAAGCAGAGTTTTAAGGCAGTAGTGCAAGGTTTACTTAGTTTTAAAATTGCATTTGGAGGTGCTTTTGGGCTTCATGTAAAAAGGAAAGATCGTACTTTACTGGTGTTTTCACCACACAAAGGAAGTTTGTGCTGAGCCTGCAACAAGAAGTGAATTGGCAATGGACATAAATTCTGGGTCTCAGAGGCAATTTTGAAAATTGATGCAGACAATTTTTAGAATGCCATTTTTGGTTACATTCTGAGCTTTGAAGGAATAAAATGCCTACACCTTGGAGGAAATAACTGTACCTCAGTGTTGCTAGAGAACATCAATGATAAGTAAAATTAATTTGAGGTCTTGGTCTTTGACCTTGACTTTCTGTGCTATCTTCTTGTGTATAAATTATTTCAGTGATGCTTAAAATAATGCCAAAATGAGTGATACCAAATTGAGTTACTTGATAAACCGTTGTTCTGGTTACTGAATTTCACTAGCATACTCCATGTATACATATATCTTGTTTAATAGCTCAGCAGATCAGCTGGCCTCTTTCAACTTTGTCACTGACTCCTTCCCCTGCAAAATGAATACTCTGCTGATAGTTGTAATTTGAAATCCAAAGCATTGTGATTTCAGAATCAGAAGCAGTGTCTCCTGTATTCGTAATAACCTGAACTAATAAACAATAATATTGCAATTTATTAATTACTGGAATAAAATTGCAGGAGAAACAGCTTGCTATCTGGCACATTTTGAACATCTGAAATTCAAGTGCAGACATAATGCCATCTTCCTATTTGTGTATCCCTTCTTTTCCCCTTCCTCCACCAATGTCTGATTTTTCTTCTGGTGCTTTCTGTACTGAAGATGCAGCAGTGCTTCATGCTGTTAAATGAGTTTTAAAGATTCTTGGGAGCTAATATAGGGAGCATTCCAGAGCAAAACTACTCAAACTGAGCTGTGGAATGGGGTTTGAGGAAGGTGGAGGAGAGATTGTGGTTTGCAACCTGAATGTTTGCATCAAGGCAAAGACAGAACAACAAGAAGCTTAAGATGTCTTTGCCCTGAAGGCAACATTTAATTGAGCTGATCCTTTTATACTTATCTCACTAGCTTTGAGGCTGTGGGAAAAATAGATTCAATTGTGAAAAAACAGCTGTCCCATTTAAGCTTGCCCCATCTGGCATGGCACAACCTCTGCACACCTATCACCCCATTCCATTCCTCTCTGCCAACACCCATGTCCTTGGAGGGTCAAGAAACAATAAAAATAAACCTTTGAACAAATTAGGAAAAAACCCTGAATTTATTCTGTCTACCAAAACAAATAGCTTTTTTATGACACTGGCTCCAGGAGGCTATTGGTGTCACAATCCCAACAACCATTCTATAGGTCTATATGTTAGCCACTCAAAGTTGTCCAGCTCCCTTGTAAATGCTTATGAATTGGCACTTGCTGCATATGCCAGCAGTTTATTCCGGAGGTTGATGCCTCACTGAAAAGAAGTACATGCTTGCTTCTAACTTTCTTGGCTAGTGCAGTTAGAGTGAGTTATCTCCTTTCCCATAGCTAATCTAACTTGAATAGCCTGTCAGCTTAGAAAGTTTTTTTCATTATTACCTAAAGCTCAATCAGACACCCCCAAAATCTAATTTTTGAGGTTTATGGAAAACCTGTAAACTTGGCATCAATTTAGTAACCCTGGTGGAGTGCCACAAGTATCCGTGCTGGGGTCTCAGCTACTTGAAATTTGTAGTTAAGACTTAGATGAAGAGTAATGTATCCAGGTTTGCTGTCGTTAGAAAGCGAAGTGGGACTATAAGCTGTGAGGAGTGCACAGAGGCTGCAAGGAGATATAGATAGATTAGCTAAATGGGAAACAAGGTGGCAGATGAAATATAATGTGGGGAAGTGTGAGGTTATTCATTTTGGTAGAAAGAATGGAAAAGCAGTATATTTTTTTACCAGGCATGAAACTTATAAATGTTGATGTTCAGAGAGACTTGGTGTACTTGTACAAGGAATACAAAGTTAGCATGCAGGTCAAGCAAGCAATTAGGATGGCAAATGGCATGTTGACCTTAATTGCAAGGGATTGGAGTACAAGAACAAGGAAGTCTTGCGACACTATTGTAGAGGTTTGGTGAGGCCACGCCTGGTATACTGTGTGCATATTTGGCTTTCCATATCTAAGGAAGGATTGACTTGTCTTGGAGGCAAAGGTCCACTAGACTGGTTCCTGAGATGAGAGGGTTGTCCTCTGATGACAGGCTGAGTACCGTTGAGCCTATATCCTCTGGAGTTTAGAAGAATGAGAAGTAATCTCATTCAAGTGTGCAAGATTCTGAAAGGACTTGACATGGTAGACACTGAGTGATTTTTTTGTGCCTGGCTGGGGAATCTAGAACATGCAGACAGAGCCTCAGCAGAAGGGCTCAATCATTTAGGATTGAGATGTGGAGAAATTACTTTATTCAGGCGTTGTGAATCTTTAGAATTGTCTACGGCAGAGGATTGTGCATGCTCCATTTTTGAGTATGTTGAAGGTTCAGAGATAGATCTTTGAACTCAGGTAATTGAGGGGTATGACAGTGGCAGGAAGGTGGAGTTGAGGCAGAAGATCAGCCAGGATTATATTGAAATGGCAGAGCAGGCTCAAGAGGTCATGTGGTCTTCTCATAATTATGTCCTCCTGAATCTTTGCTTGGGCTTCAGCAACTGATGTGATGTGAGACAACCAAAATTCGGCACAGTATTCTCAATGTGGCTGAACCAAGGCCTTTAACCAAAGAAGGATGTTATTTCTTGGTTTATAGTTAACTGCCTTGACAATATTTTCTCATGTCCTAATTATTTTTGCAATGGCCCTATGGCACTTGTCATGGATCTTCATTGACGAATGTAATATAATCCCTGGGCCTTCTGCTTGCAAACCTTGGGCATGCAACCCTGCAAGGTTTATAGATACTTGGAATTACCCTTTCAGAACTGCATCATGCTAGATTCAATATAAATAAAAGAAATTTGCTAGCTGATTGCTCTGTTGAATTGAGAACTTTGTGCAATTTTTTCCCCTTATACCTGCACATATTTTTGTGTCACCTGTGAACTTGGTGATATTTCCTGTGATGCCTCAATTCACTTGTTGCTTTAAGATTTTGAGCTGCAGACCAAGCAACGACTGCTGCAGCGTTCCACTAGTGACTAATCCTCTCACATAACTGCTATCATTTGGTCTGAGAATGCATCCAGTTACTTAGTCACCCCAAATCCACAAGACTGTACCTTTAACTTGCCTCTAACAAAGGCTTTTTGAAAATCAATTCATGGTGTCAACTGGGCTTCCAATATTAGCAGTTTTGTAACATCCTCAGACAATTCAACCGTATTGGTGAGATAGGACTTTCTTTTCCAGAAGTCATGCTGAGATTCCTTAATATTGTTTAGATATCCAGTAAGTGAGTCAGTGCATCTCTATTGATCTCTCCTAGCAACATGTCTTACTGAACTTCAAGTCATGAACTTGGATTTTTCCTGGTTCTTATTGCCCCTTCAAAATATTGATGCACATTATTTCCATGGATAGCACCAAGATTCAAATTAGCTATTGAATATATGAGCAAATGGCTTGCAAATACAGCCCCCATTTTTTTTGTTTAGTTTTTTGAGCATATTGGGTTAATGGCGTAAGGAGTAGCACCTGATTGTTTTGATAACATATGCCCTACCCAGGACCATACCTGCATTTACTTAGACATTACAATATAGGGTTAATGCTATTATTGAAAACACATCAGCTTTGTAGTGGACACGGACATGAAGTCGTCATTTTAAAAGAAAAAACCTCCGCCATACCTTTTTAAAAATTCATCCACGGGATGTGGGCTTCGCTGGCTGGGCCAGTATTTTTTATTGTCCTTCCCTAGATGCCCTTGAGAAGGTGGTGGTGAGCTGCCTTCTTGAACTGCTGCAATCCATGTGGTGTAGGTACACCCACAGTGCTGTTAGGACGAGAGTTCTAGGATTTTGACCCAGCGACAGTGAAGGAATGGCGATATATTTCCAAGTCAGGATGGTGTGTGACTCGGAGGGGAACTTCCAGGCGGTGGTGTTCCCATCTATCTGCTGTCCTTGTCCTTCTAGATGGTAGTGGTCGTGAGTTTGGAAGGTGCTGCTGAAGGAGCCTTAGTGGATTCCTGCAATGCATCTTGTAGATGTTATTCACTGCTGCTACTGTGCATCGGTGGTGGAGGGAGTGAATGTTTGTGGATGTGGTGCCAATCAAGTGGGCTGCTTTGTCTTGGATGCTGTCAAGCTTCTTGAGTGTTGTGGGAGCTGCATTCATCCAGGCAAGTCGGGAGCATTCCATCACACTCCTGACCTGTGCCTTGTAGATGGTGGACAGGCTTTGGGGAGTCTTATGTGAGTTACATATTGCACGGTTCCTAGCCTCTGACCTGCTCTTTACATGGCTAGTCCAGTTCAATTTTTGGTCAATGGTAACCCCCAGGATGTTGATAGTGGTGGGTCAGTGACGGTAATGCCACTGAACATTAAGGGGCAATGGTTAGATTCTCTCTTGTTGGAGATGGTCCTTGCCTGGCACTTGTGTGGCATGAATGTTACTTGCCCCATCTCAACCCAAGCTTGGATATTGTCTAGGTCTTGCTGCATTTGGACATGGACTGCTTCAGTATCTGAGGAGTCGTGAATGGTCTTCCTTTGTGCTAGGAATGACTCCAGCCAGCAGAGAGCTTTACCCCAGACTCCTATTGACTCCAGTTTTGCTAGGGCTCCTTGATGCCACACTCAGTCAAATGCTGCCTTGATGTCAAGGGCAGTTACTCTCACCTTACCTCGTGAGTTCGGCTCTTTTGTCCATGTTTGAACCAAGGCTGTAATGAGGTCAAGAGCTGAGTGGCCCTGGTGGAACCTAAACTGGGCGTCAGTGAGCAGGTTATTGCAAGCAAGTGCCGCTGGATAGCACTGTTGGTGACCCCTTCCATTACTTTACTGATGATTGAGAGTAGACTGATGGAGTGGTTATGTGGCAGGATTCAAACGCAGGTCCCCAGAGCAATGCCCTGGGTCTCTGGATTACTAGTCCAGTGACAATACCACTATGCCATTGCCTTCCCATCCTGAGGATGTACCCAACTTTGTCCTGTTGAGTCCTTCACTAGCTCTACAATAAGATCATAAGAAATAGGAGCAGGAGTAGACCATTCGATCTATTGAGTCTGCTCTGCTATTTTCAATAAGACCATGGCTGATCTAATTGTGGTCATAATTCCACTTTCCTGCCTGTCCGCCATAATCCTTAGCTCCCTTGTTGATCAAAAATCTGTCCAACTTGATGACCTAGCCTCCATTGCTCCATGGAAGTGAATTCCGAAGACTGATGACTCTGAAGAAGTTCCTCTTCATCGCATTCTTAAATGGAAGAACTTTTTTTTTTCAACATTGCCTCCTCATTGTAGATTCCCCCTGAGCGGAAACATCTTCTCAGCATGTAGCCTGTCAAGCCTCTTCAGAATCATGTTTCAACAGATCACCTCACATTCTTTTAAACCGATTATAGGCCCAACCCGCTCTACCTTGACTCATAAGACAAAACCTTCAACCCACCAATAGCCTCGTGAACCTTCCCTGAACTGCTTCCAATGCAAGTAAATCCTTCCTTAAGTAAGGAGACCAGAGCTGTACACTGCACTTTGGGTGTGGTCTCTCCAATGCTGAAGCTGTAGCAAGACTTCTCAATTTTTATATGGCGCCCCTTTGCAGTAAAGGCCAACATTGCTTTTGCCATGCCTATTACTTGCTCTACCTGTGTGCTAACATTTTGTGATTCATGCACAATGCCTCTGTACTACAGCATTCTGCAGTCTCTCTTTATTTAAATACTATATTGCTTTTTTATTCTTCCTGCCAATTGGACAACATCACATTTTCCCATATATTCAATCTGCCAATTTTTTGCCCACTCACAACCTATCTCTTTTCCCTTTGAAGTTCTTGCATCTTCCTCACAACTTGCTTTCCTACCCATCTTTGTATCATCATCAAATTTGTCTACAATACAGTCTATCCCTTTCACTCAAGTCATTAATGTAGATTGTAAATAGTTGAGGCCTCCGCACTGATCCCTGCCGCACTCCTCCAGTTATAACTTGCCAAGCTGAAAATGACCCATTTATCTCAACTGTTTTCTGTTTGTTAGCCAATCCTCTATCCATGCTAATGTATCACCCCCAAGAGTTCTTATCTTCTGCAGTAACCTTTGATGTGGAAATTTATCAAATGCCTTTCGGAAATCCAAATACATTAGATCTACTGGTTTGCCTTTATCCACCCTGCTTGTTACATCCTCAAAGAACTCTAATTTAGTCAAACATGATTTCCTTTTTACAAAACCATGCTGACTCTGCCTGATTGTATTTTGATTTTCTAAATGTCCTGCTACTACCTCCTTAATAATGGATTCTAGTGTTTTGCCAATGGCAGGTGTTAGACGAACTGGCCTGTAGTTTTGTGCTTTCTGCTTCCCTCCTTTCTTGAATAGTGGTGTTACATATGTGGTTTTCTTATCTGCTGCAACCTTTCGAGAATCTAGGGGTTGGAAGATTACAGCCAATGCATTCCAATAGCTTTGCAGTCATTTTCTTTCAAGGCCCTTTGCTTGCAGGCAATTAGTTCCAGGGGACTTGTCAGCCTTTAGTCCCATTAATTCACCCAGTACTTTTTCTCTCAAGATTCTGACTGTTTTAAGTTCCTCCCCCACTTTTTGCTTCTTGATTTTCTGCTATCCTTGGGATGCTTTCTGTATCTTCTACTGCAAAGATTTGCTGAATGTTCACCCTTTCCTTGATTCCCATTATTAATTCCCCACTCTCTCCCTCTAAGGGATCAGTGTTTACTTGAGCTACTCTCTTCCTTTTCATATACTGTGGAAACCTCTACTGTCTGTCTTTATATTTTATATATAAAAAAAATGCCGTCCTTAATGGCCCTTGATGACTCCTTTCTCAAAACATTTCTGGAAAAAAAATCCTTGCTGTTAGTAAAAACCAATCCACTAGCTTTTCTCGTGTCATTTTTGCTGTTCTAAAAGCAGCTTTAATTGCCCTCAGCTGCATTCAATACATACTCTTGTTCTGAGAGTTATTTTCCTTGTGCCTAAAAATATTTCTCCTTTAATTTTCCTTGGAGCATGGCAAGTTGCTCAATTTGATTTTGTTTTGCCATATATACCCTTATTGTGACCGTAGGGACATGCATGGTCTATTTTTGTGTATGCCTTTGAAAGCATTTAATTTTATTTTCAGAATTAGAATTTGTGATGGGTGATTTCAACAATCTAATGGTAATGAGAATCAAGTCACTATGTTGCAGTTTTACCTAAACTTATCTTTGCGTATTTTTGATTCACTATTGGTTTTTAATATCTTGTTGACATAGTTAACATTCTGTGTAGGAGATACCTCAGTTGTACTTTGCAGGCTCATATTGTTAATGATTAGTGTGTTAAATTTGCTGCCATGCGGAGCAGTTTGAAGGACGCGGCACAGATGCATTTAACGGGGAGCTAGATAAATACATGAAGGCGAAAGGAATAGAAGGATATGCTGATAGGGTTAGATGAAGTAAAGTGGGAGGAGGCTTATGTGGATCATGAATGGCAGTGAACAAAATAACCTGCTTCTATGTTGTACATTGTGTAATTCCATGTTCTTGCACACACGTAGCTGCGCTGGGCACTTGCGTGTTGCTCTTTCTTTGTAAATTTCTTGTATGTTGACTTAGTGAGTGAATGCACAGTCTTATGTGGTAGGAAGCCACACAGAGAACATTACAAGTTAAATCTCTAGTCTGCTGTAACTTGGTAAATATCAATTGGGATAGCGGTAGAATTTATTTCTGTGCCCCTGGTTGAGGAAAAGGGGGAAACAATTGGGCCAATTTGTCCAGGGACCTGTATTGAACTAATACAGGAGAATGTCCTCCTTTTATGCCTCACAGTGCCATTTAATGTTGTCACCTGTCTGGAATTACTTGAGTCATGAGGTACATTAGTACTGCTGGGATCTGGGCAGAGGAGTGAGAACATTTGGGAAGGGAGAGGGTGTGAAACAAACAATTTTCAATTTTGGACTCGAGTGCTTGAATTTAAGCATGTGGGTCAACATTTCTATGTAATCTTAGTCATAATGAAAATGCCCGCCAACTCGATATTTGTGTATCTGTTAATCTCTCCAGTTTTATTTCTTGACGAATTTGCAATGCAGTTCTAATTCTGAATCGTTTCCTGTTCAACCTGACTTCTTTGAGACATATTTGAGGATATTGTTACTTTGAGACAGCGTTTGATAATCCCTTACTGATGAATTTTAGTGCTGATTACATAACTGGATTGAAGATGCTTTGTTAAAACAATATGCCTTAATTTCAAACTCTCTAAAGGGTAAATATTTTCATTCCCTGTGGTCCTTTATGGACTATGAGATTGCTGAAGAGATCTTAGTTGGTGCCAAGAAACATTTAATATCAGGTGTTGGACTTTTTGACTTCTAAGTTCTTGGAAGCCAAAATAGGTGTCCTTTATAAATGCAGTCATGTGGTTTTTTTTTAATTGAACATGTGTTGTGCAATTCAAGCAACATTTTTTTTTAAAGCCTGATTTTTTTTTTTCCCTGTGAATACAGATCTTGAGTTTTAATGGTACTCATAAAAGCATTGCTGCTACATGCTATATCTTGTAAGTGTTTAAGTAATGAGTTAACTTGCAATTGAGTCACAATGCCAGAGTAAAGAAAGAAAAACAAACTTGCGTTTTGTATTATTCCAATGCTTTGTCCTCAAAGCATTTGATAATCAATGGATTGTATCCTTTTCTTGGAATCTCTGAAAGCACATAACAACCAGTGAAATATTTTCGAAGTGCAGTTGTTATACAAGTGACTGTGGGGCAGTTTGTGTACAGTGAGATTCCATAAGCAGTAAATGAATGAAGATCAGATACACTGTTTTTTGGTTATGATGGTTCTGTGGGGCAATATTGACCAAGACATTGGGAGAGCACCCCTGCTTCAATAATGCCAGGGATTGATCTCTCTCATGTTTACCTGATGGGACCCACCTTGGTTTCATATCTGAAAAAGCAGCACTCAGTACTGCTCAATTCATGTTAATTCTTTGAGTGCAGCATAATTTGCTTTCAAGATGATCTGGCTGTGTTCAGGTTGATAGAAAGAATGAACGAATGATTGCATAGTGCTTTTATGAACTCAGGATGTCCGAATGTGCTTCACTCATCCATGGGAACTTTTACATCAACCTCTGAGCACAAGGAGCATCAGTTTCTGGTTTGGTCTGAGAGGTTGGCATTTCCAACAATGCTGCACCCCATTATTACTGCATGGAGCTGTCAGCCTATCTAATGCACTCCAGTTCCCAGGAGTGGGGCTTGAACCATGGTCATCTGACTGTGTCGCAACCAAGGTTGATACTTATGTTTTAGATGGATATTTGGTTGTTGGTTGATGTATCTGGATGAGCGAAGTCCATTGGGACATCCAGAGTTCGTGAAGGCACTTTGCAATCATTCGTTCATTGTTTCTTTTAACCTGATCGCAGTCGGATCATCTTCAAAGCAAATTATGCTGCACTCAAAGAATTAACTTAAATTGTGGTGTCCTGTTAAAGTTGCTAACGGTGTGAAGTCCTTACTTTATATAAAAAAAGTACAGTGAAACTTCAGCCTATGATGTTCCTTAACAGAAGTCAAAAATAGGTGAACGTAGAGGGTTTTTGCTGAACCCGTTAACAAAAACAGTTCAATATTCAGTGTGCACTGTTTTAATTCCAGTAATATTGGCTGAAGCTTAATGAGTGGAATTTAATCAATATCTTGCATGAGCTCAGTCCTGCAAACTTTGTACTTGAACACAAACCTGTTTTTGGTTAATATAATCTGTTTCCATGGTAGATAACAGATATTTCAATAGCAGACCTAGAAGCAAATGTGACATGAGCATGAGAAAATGTCGCTGGGGAGGCGATGGCATGGTGGTATTGTTGCTGGACTAGTAATCCAGAGACCCAGGGTAATTCTCTGGGGACCTGGGTTCAAATCCCACCACGTGGTGGAATTTGAATTCAATAAAATCTGGAATTAAAAGTCTAATGATGACCATGAAAGCCATTGTCGCTTGTTGTAAAAACCCGTCTGGTTCACTAATGCCCTTTAGGGAAGGAAATCTGTCCTTGCCTGGTCTGGCCTACAGTAATGTGGTCGGCCCTTAAGGGCAGTTAGGGATGGGTAATAAATGCTGGCCTAGTCAGCGATGAATAAAAAAAAACTTATTAACAGAATGGAAGTATGGTGGAGGCAGGTTCAATCAAGGCATTCAAGATTGGTGGTTGAGGCTGGAGAAGTAGAGGGCATTAGATGATTATTTGAATAGAAACAAGGTGCACGGGTATGGGGAAAAGGCAGGCAATGGCACTCGGTCATAATGCTCATTGGAGAGCTGGTGCGGACGCGATGAGCCAAATGGCCTCCATCTGTGACATTAAGATTTTGTGGATCTGTGATTCTGAAGTATTCACTTAGTATTGTTTGATGTATTAGCATATTAGTGTTGAGCTTATGAAAATTATGAAGTCTAGCAAGAAAAATATTTCATACATTTGACCTGGGGAAAATGATGAGTACCCCATTTTGCATTATTGATTCTAAGATGTGCGTAATGTGACCCATAGTTTAGTGAATACTTGTATTCATCAATAGGGGTGTTCAGAGTAAATGGAAAAACATTTTTTGTATTTTGGTCATAGGACCATAGAAAAGTTACACCATAGGAAGAGGCCATTCAGCCCATTGTTTCTGCACCAGCTGAAAAAAACACTAGCCACCCATTCTAATCCCACCTTCCAGTTCCTGGTCCGTAGCCTTGCAGGTTACAGCACTTCATATACAGATCCAGGAACCATTTAAACGAGTTGAAGGTTTCTGCCTCAACCACCAATCTGGGCAGTGAATTCCAGACACTTACCACCCTCTGGGTGAAATATGTTTTTCCTAATCTTGCCCCATATCATTAAATCTGTGCCACCTGGTAATTGACCTCTCTGCGAGAGGAAACAGGTCTTTGCTTTAAAAAATTCTTTCGAGTTATCAACAGTCACAGATTGCAACTCTTTTGAGTACAATCACAGTTCTTGGTTTCCGGGAGTGGGACATGAACCCACAACCTTCTGATTCAAAGGCAAGGGTGCTATGGACTGAGCCACAGCTGACACCTCAAGGTCTTTGCTTTAATCTGCTTCTAATTTTGTACATCTCAATCAAGTCACCTCTCAGCCTCCTCTGTTCTCAGGAAAACAACTCCAGAATACTCCATCTTTCCTCATCGCTGCATTTTTCAAGCCCTGGCAACATTCTTGTAAATCTCCTCCGTATTCTTTCCAGCGCAAGTATGTCCTTCCTGTTGTGTGGTGACCAGACTGTACACAAAACTCCAGCTGTGGCCTAACCAGTATTTTATACAGTTTGAGCATTACATCTCTGCTTTTGTATTCTATGCCTTTTCCAATAAAGGAAAGCATTCCATATGCTTTCTTTACCACCTGATCTACTTGTCCTGTCACCTTCAGGGACCTGTTGATGTGCACTTGAAGGGGTCTCACTTCCTCTACCCCTCTTAATACCCTCCAGTTTATAGTGTATTCCCTTGCTTTGTTTGCCCTCCCAAAATGCATTCCTCACACATCTCTGGATTGAATTCCATTTGTCACTTTTCTGCCCAGTCAACCAAACCATTGAAATTATTCCATAGTCCACAGTTATCAACTACATGGCAGATTTTTGTCATCTGCAAATTTCCCAATCATGCCACCCACATTTAAGTCCAAATCATTAATGTATGCCCCAAACAGCAAAGGATCCAACACTGAGCCCTGTGGAATGCCACTGGAAACCGCTTTCCATTCGCTTAAACATCTGTCGATCATTCCCCTTTGGTTTCTGTCACTGAGCCAATTTGGATCCAACTTGCCACGTTCCACTGGATACCATGGGCTTTTAGGTTTCTGACCAGTCTGCCACGTAGGACCTAGTCAAATGCCTTACTAAAATTGATGTCGACGACATCCACTGCACTACCCTCATGAAAGCTCCTTGTTACTTCCTCAAAAAATTCTATGAAGTTGGTAAGACATGACTTTGCCTTAACAACAAAACCATACTGACTATCCCTGATTAATCAATGCCTTTCTAGGTGACAGTTTATTCTGGCTTCCAGAATTGATTCAAATATTTTGCCCACCGCTGATTGATTGGCCTATAATTATTTGGCCTATCCCTCGCACCCTTTTTAAACAATGGTAAAACATTTGCAGACCTCCTGTCCTCTGGTACCTTGCCTGCATCTAGTGAGGATTGAAAAATGATACTTAGGGCATCTGCTATTTCCTCCCTGGCATCCTTTAATAGCCTGGGATACAATCCATCCAGCCCTGGTGACTTATCCAACTTCAAGAATGTCAGTCCCTCCAGTACTTCCTCTTGCATTATGCTCATTGTATCTAATATTTCACATTACTCCTTATTAACTAGAATGTCTGTTAATCCCTTTGTTTTGTGACAACAGAGGCAAAGCACTCGTTAAGAACCTTGCCCACACCTTCTGCATCAATGCATAAATTACCTGTTACATCCCTGACAGGCCCTACTCTTTCCTTACTTATCCTCTTGCTCTTAATGTACTGACAAAACATCTTTGCGTTTTCTTTGATTTTACCTGCTAGCATTTTTGCATATCCTCTCTTTGATTTCCTGATTTCCTTTTTTACTTCACCCCTGTATTTTCTGTACTCCTTTAGTCTTTCTAATGAATTAATTTTTCTGGCTGGCGTAAGCTTTCTTTTTCTGCTTTATCGTAGCCTTGTACACTTCTAGATAACCAGGGAGCTCTACATTTGGCAGTACCACCCTTTTTCTTTGTGGGGACATGTATACACTGTGCCCGTAGAATCTCCTTTTTGAATGCAACCTGTCGCAGAATAAATCTCCGTTATCTTCAACAGTATCCCATCCTTAATCTCAACGTTCCCCACTATACTGGCGTAAACTTTTCATATCAGTTATTTTCTTGTTCTGTGCGAGAATGCACATGGACAATTCAGTTTGTGTTTTTAGGGTGATGAGCTTAATTTTCAGCAGCTTTTGACATTAGGTGCTTGTTGTATTTTTTTGCCCCACTTTCTCAAATAAACATTACAATATATGTTGAAGATTTAAAATAGGGATGAAAACTATTGTCTTCACCTCTTAAACCACCCACATTTAAATTGGGCAGATAGCAAAGTATTACCACATTAGAACAGTTGCTAGTTACTAAGTTGTCACTGGCTATTTTGAGCAGACCCCCAAAAAGATGCGAGCAGTTCACATCTTGTTAAGGTGTAATTACCTAGATTGCCTTATCATCTCTACTAATACTAAAAAATACTGAAGAAATTATGAACATAGTCTTTGACAAATGTGTGAACAGGTGAAGTTTTCACGCCTCAGCTAGATTTTTAAAAATTGCTAATAGATCCTGAGCCACTTTCGCTTTCAGTACTTCTGGTTTAAATAGTTCTGTCAATAGTGTACTGACAGCAGTTGGCAATTAAAGCTGATACAGTTGGCCCCCATTTACTCGTACAGAAACCAATGTCAAGTTTAACTGGCAACAAGTGTTTAAAACATTTTTAAGTTTAATATTCAGTTTTCATCAGCTTAAGAAACAAAAGTGAGGAAGTAATTTGATGTACTAGTTTACAGGGTAATAACTAGACAATACATCTTCCTAATAAACCTTGAATGAGTGTAATGGACAAATTGCATTAGCACCAACATACCCACAAAGTTTAAATCTCCCTGTTTGGAGGGAGCTATAACTTGGTCGCACTTCTGTCTTTTTCTGTTAAAGGTACTATTTATATATGCTAAATAACTGCATTTTCATTTAGTTTCTTGCCTTTTAATTTACTCCATTAGCTAATCCCAATGTATTATGATTGGCAGTCTTCTAGTAGAGTACTGCATCTTTTGAGTGCTTAAATTTATATAAAATGAACACCATTTCACTGTTATGATTGAACAAAGTTTTGAGTTTGTTTCAAAGTAAGCAGTAATTTATGGCAATTACTTTAACTTTGTGGTGTACAGTGGCAGCTCCATGAGAATTTTTAAATTATGAATTCTTTATCAATGAACAGAAGACTCTTTTAACTCAGCTGTAGAATTGCTAAATCCAGGGCCTTTGAAAGTTTTTTAAAAATCAGAGCAGGACCAATGCTGCACTGGGTGTTTAGGTTCTTTTATGGCTGGTAACTTTGGCACTAAAAAATGACTGAGATGATAAATAGTTTAAATAGACAGCAACACATAATCAATTGCAAATAAAACTCTTACTCCATTGCTTCGGAAACTCCAGTTACAGGCATCTAGATGACACTAAGTGTATCCTGAAAAATTTAGGATACCCTAAAAAGGCTTGTAATTACTTGTTATTTTCACTCAAATATTGTTAATATTTTTGATATTAAAAACATTTCTTTTTAATCATAATGCCTGGCCCCAGCCAAAAAGCACTATATAAATTCTATTAATCTTTCCAACAACTCAGCATGGAAGTTGACATCCTGCTAGATTAAATAGACAAGTTTATGCATCAAGAACCTGCATCAGCTGTTAAATCCAGCCCACGAAGATCTCTAATCTGTTATCAGTAGAGTGGCAGCTCACCACCACCACCTCAAGGGCAATTAGGGATGGGCAATAAATGCTGGCCTAGCCAATGACGCCCATCCCATGAATGAAATGAAAAAAGCAATCTTTAGGGACTGATAAATATCTTCTACCTAGATTTTCTGTTCACTCAGCTTGTTTTTACTCAGGATCCTGTGTGCAAGGTATGTTAGCCTCTTAGTACTGTGCACTCTTTTTTGCAGGAACCAAAGGTGATTGATGGCAGTCATAGAGACTGAAGCACGAACATGGTGCACCCAAGTGAGGACGCCATGAACATGCGAAGTTGAACCCCATGGAACAGTGAATGTGTGCTGATATCAGCGTAGTAGCCTCATTTTGTCCTGAACTGCACTAGTCACAGACTGCTGACCTTTGTGTCTGCACTTAGATATAGGGAATGTTAATTAAGGTATGGAGGGAGGCTGCTGTGGGTGGAATTATATTCAGAGCCCTTTACTTAGAGAAAGGGGAAAAGATGAAAGAAAACACTTAATAGGAACTGATGCATGCGGACCATTGTGTCTAAATATTCTCAGCATCAGACCTTCTCATTATGTCAGTTAACTTAAAATTTAATAAACGTGAATAACTTTCTCTTTTATTACAGGTTGCAATTTATCTCCACAGTAAATGACATTCTTTCAAAGACATGTTCAGAGATCAATTGGCTATCAATGTCTGCAAATAAAGTAACATAATTTGTTCCTTTTATAACCAAATTCTGTGTCTCTCTTTACTGTTGGTATAAAGCTGTGACACTTGAACACGACAACTTTGAATAACAACTGCTGCATGTCTCATTTGGGGTTGATCTGATTGTAGTGCATAAATTTTCAAACTTTCAAAGTTTGTTAATAAGTGATGAATTGTCTTTTTGTACCTTTGATGCTGGAAATAATATTATACAACGGATTTTAGGAGCAGGAACCTTACCATGAAAAAAAATTGCACTTTTAACATTTTGTGCTAAAGCTGACCATGCTCGTTGTATTTTGGAGCATAGTTGTCATGTCATGTATGGTCCCATTCCAAGTGGGAAGTGGGGCAAAAGTGGTATAGAATTAAAATCTCAGGATCTTGTAGGACAAAAATGGAGGCCTATCTGTTAATTGCACTTGTGATGACAGTTGTTCTGAGATTTGTTTCCTGGACCTGATTATTATCTTGGTTGGGGAGTGGTATTTTGTTGTCTAGTCATAAGATGAGGTTGTTGGTAAACACTAGAACTTTGGCAGCAAAATTTGTCATGGAGTGCCTTGTAATTTGTAAGCTTTACCTAATTGTTCAGTGCACAGTAAATGGCTGTATTCTTGGGTTACTTTTAGCAGTCGAACTCATCCGCTGTGTACAGTGTAAATTGTTGGCCAAATTACCAGAACACCCTGGCTCGCTTTAAAAATGCTCTTGTTCGCTTTGCTCCATCCTCCACTCCGAGGTATCAGAAAACGAATGAGAATGAAACTCTCAGAAATAGTTGTTAGAATTTGACATTTTTGATTTTTCTGCGAAATCTTAAAAAACTGATTAAATGTGTGTATTGCCTGGTGGCTTTGACAAAGTTACAAGAGTGTCTACACTTCAGCAGTGCTTAATTGGCTGTGAAGTGTTTTGGGATGACATGAGATAAAAGATGCTATATAAATGCAGTTATTTCTTTTTAGTTGACAACTTCCAACTTTTGTCAGCAAGCACATTAAAGATGTTGGAGCACAGATGCAGTTGAGGGAACAACTGGCGTGTGTCACAGATAGTCTTGTAGTGTGATTGACTTGCAGGTAGCCCTGGGCAGTGCCAGTGCAATACTGTACTTCTGTACTTGGATGGAGAGTGTCATGTTTCATTTTGAATGCAGGTAGACTATGTATTTAGAAACATAGAAAATAGGAGCAGGAGTAGGCCATTTGGCCCTTCGAGCCTGCTCTGCCATTCATTATGATGATGGCTGATCATCCAACTCAATAGTCTGCAGTTGCAAAAATACTTTTTAAAGCAAATAAAATGTACTTTTTATGTATGTTCCATGTTGGTTTCTCACCATTAAGCAATATAATGCATCACCTTTTATCTTGTGAACTGAGTGATATAGTGGGGCTTGCAAACTTTTCAGTTTTGGGATCAGTTCCAGCCAAAGTGGCCAAGGACACTTATATAGCTGCTGCATCTCGTAGTATCAGTGAAATTAGTTTGTCATTTCAATCCAACAAAGTCTCCATAACATGAAACTTGCTTTACTTTTTGAGCATAAGCAGTGCTTCATTTGTTCAAACAGCTGGCAGGTTCAATAACATGCATGTGTTTCTGGATTGATGTAGATATTGTTAAGCTAAAAGTAACATTCATCTCGTATTGAAGCTATTCAGACATGGGGAATAGCTTTATTATGATAATTGTAAATTAAACGGAATAACATTTTGTGTGAAAAGTCACACAGCCTGGTTTACTTACCCTCTGTGGGCAATAAATGCCAGCCTTCCCAGTGATACACTGACCCCAAGAGATCAGAAGACAGGAATTGTTATTTTGAGCAAGCATTTCTTTTCTATTCCAAAAAGTTGTACCGTTCTGACATTACGTTTATTTGAGAATTTTTAGGAAGAAAAGGCCTTTGAACTCAGAGGCCTGGCCTGTTGTAATTCCAGACCTCATCATAGTTTGAATTGCCACCAGATTGCTCATGCCCACTTCTTCAGTAATACATCTAGTTGCTACTTGAACCCATTTATGGTATTAATTTGAATAGCTTTCCCTGGTCAGCCAAGTTGGTTGGAATCCCCTAAAGCATCCTGGCTAGTTCTAATGATTCCTCAAAGGTTTTCCTCAGTGCTCGGTAGTTCAGTAACAGATCTGTTGAGGTCAAAATCTACACCCATGTAATTTCTCTTTTACTTTTGACATGAACACATAAACAAACGTCTACAGATTCTGTCTTGGCAAAACTGCATTAATTTCTATTTTCTATTTGCTGGGGAGTGACAGATCATCTAGGGCTTTTATAACCTTGTCTGTAGGCTGTGACATTTCCAGTATAATAGAGGAAGGTGCTTTAATTTATAATGTAAAAGCTTTCTTTGGAAGAATATTGCTTATCAAAATCCACAGTGGCATACCTCACCATGCTTACTATTGTTGGTACATTCAGAATTCATAGATCCCCAGAAATGGTATGTAGACCGCTTCTTATGTATATCTTGATTTATTTATTTGCTGATGAAGTCATATATAACTCATTGTTCCTCTAGTGTTTGAAGACTTAACTCGAAGATTAAGTAGAGTTAGAGAAGCAAGATGGGATATCATAAGAATCTGGAGACTGATTTTGGACTTGATGGTCATTTCTGAAAGCCATCCGTCTTCAGTTTAACAAGTCGTTTCTTAAAATTTCTTGCTGGTGGATTGAGGGCTTTTGGAGGAGGGAGGAAAGAGGAAGAACAGAGCACAGTTTGTCTAATGAGTAATTTCAATATTTTTCAATGGTGCTTCACAGTGGGACAGATAAATTCATGTGGGTGTTGCAAATGTGACCCAGTTATAAGTTGGCACTTAAGCTGCTGACCTGGTTCATTCTTACCTTGGAGTTGTTCAGTGTCCGTAATTGTAGTTTGCATCAATGCATTGAGAATTCAACGTGCCAGTATAAACAAGCAGAAGCTATTTGTTTTCTAAACAGCAATCCATCCTCATAGCTACAGTTCTTTATCCCTGGAACATTGTTGTGAATCTCCTCTGTATTTTCTTCAATGCCTTCATATCCTTCCTCAAGTATGGCGCCCAGAATGGCGCAGCATTCCAATTGAGGCCTAACTAGTATCTTAGACATGTTCAACATGACTTCCTTAGTCTTGTACTCAATGTCCCTATTAATAAAGTCCAAGATACTATATGCTTTATTAACTGCACTCTCAACATGCCCTGCCACCTTCAATGACTTACGTACATCTACACTGAAGTCCCTCTGTTAGTGCACCTCCTTTAGGATTTCCCCCTTTTGTTTCTCCATGTTCTTCCTGCCAAATGAATATATTAGCATGGATGGAGGATTGTTCAGCGGACAGGAAGCAAAATGTTGGGATAAATGGGGTTATTTTCAAGTTGGCAGGCTGCACCTGGTGTAGTGCCTTATGGATCAGTGCTAGACCCTCAGTTGTTCACAAACTATATTAATGACCTAGATGAAGAGAACGAGACTCACGTATTTTAAATTTGGTGTGGTACAAAGCTATGTGGGATTATAAACTGAGTGCACAGAGATCACAAAGTGACATAGACAGACAGGTTAAATGAGTGGACAACAAGGTGGCAGGTAAACTATAATGTGGGCAAATATGAGGCTATTTACTTTGGTAGAAAGAATAGAAAAGTAGAATATTTTTAAAAAGGGGTGAGACTTCTAAATGTCGGCGTTCGGGGAGACTTGAAGGTCGGCGTTCGGGGAGACTTGAAGGTCGGCGTTCGGGGAGACTTGAAGGTCGGCGTTCGGGGAGACTTGAAGGTCGGCGTTCGGGGAGACTTGAAGGTCGGCGTTCGGGGAGACTTGAAGGTCGGCGTTCGGGGAGACTTGAAGGTCGGCGTTCGGGGAGACTTGAAGGTCGGCGTTCGGGGAGACTTGAAGGTCGGCGTTCGGGGAGACTTGAAGGTCGGCGTTCGGGGAGACTTGAAGGTGCTGATACAAGGAACACAAAGGTAGCATTCCTATATGGCAAACAGCTTGGAAGCAAAAGGCATGCTGGCCTATATTGCAAAGGGATTGGAGTATAAGAAGAAAGAAGTCTTAGTAAAGTTGCACAGGGCTTTGGTCAGATCACACCTGGAATAGTGTGTGCACTTTTGGCTTTCATACTTAAGGAAGGGTATACTTGCATTTGTGGCAGTTCAGTGAAGCTTCACTAGATTGATTGCTGGGATGAGAGGGTTACCCTGTGATGAGAGGCGGAGTAAATTGATCTATATTGTCCAGTTTAGAAGAATGAGAGGTGATCTCAGTGAAACATAAGATTTTGAAGGAGCTTGACGACTTTGACATAGCTTGTTTTCCCCACTGCTGAGTTGTGAACATGGGGGTTCAACCTCATGTTAAGGGGTCGATAATTTTGTACTGAAATTGAGAGATTTCTTTATTCAGAGGATTACGAATCTTCAGAATTGTCTACTCCTGAAGATTATGGTTCGGTATATTCAAGGCTCGGATAGATAGATTTTTGGTGTCTCAGGGAATCGAAGGATATGGGGAGTGGGCAGGCAAGTGGAATTGAAGTGCAAGATTAGCCATGATCACTGGCTGAGCAGACTTGAGGGGCTATCTGGCTGATTCCTGCTCCTGTTGCTTGCATTCTCATGACCTGTGCTGTTTGGATTCAGCTTGACATTGTTCAAATTCATTTCATAAGAATTGCATAATGTGAAGGTTTATCTCTCCTGCACTTTAAGTGTTTTGACTGAAGAAAGCAAAGCATTTAAAATTCAATGGATGATGCATTAAAGGCAATAGAGCTGCAGAAACAAATTTCACCTCATCAGGTTGTCTTTGTAATGTGCGAAATGAGATCCAGTGGCTAAATGATGCTGTGTAGAACTGAATGTCCCTGAAGTGATTTTGCATCAATTGATGTCTTAAAATTGGTGAATAAAGTGCTTAACACAGTTTTTCCAAAACGCACAAAATTTAGAGCTATTCTGTATCTTGGGGTTTGACCTGTGTGTAATTTTGGCTTGTAAACAGTTTAGTGGTTGCTGTTTCCAGGGTGTCTGGAGTTCTCCTGTAACTGTAGACAACATTTACTGAAGTCAAAATACTTTTCTCCTTGGGTGAACTTAGCAGTGTTGAAATCAGCATGGATGTTAAATTTGTTTCAATGCATCGATAATGTAAGAATCCAAATCTGCAGAAAATTGACAGTGGAGTACTTCCTTGATAGGCAAACTATTGTAAAGAAATGGCCTGTAGATTCTTAGCTTTTGGGGCTAAAAGTGTTACTAATATGAATAAAGGAACTGAAGTACGAAGGCAAGTTAGAAGATGTTGTAGTTGTCTTTATCTTGCCACTTACCTAGGCAATTATATTGCCAAATTTTAATTTGGGTAAGCATGTTATTGTATCTGGCCCATTATTTCTTCAAACAGCAGCTAAAAGTTGCAAACTTTATCTCTTTCAATGTAAATGGAAGACAGACCACCTGCTTGATAACTGTTAGAAAGTACAGTTGAATATCTGAATGAGTTGTATGTGACTACCTTTTTCCCATTATTCACAAATGTGACAAGTGTTGACAATAATTAGTTGATCTGGTAGCTTGATTGTTACTACCTTACATAAAGTAAAATAATCTTGTTTTGACAAATCTGAAACCTAAGTTGCCAACCCTGACAAAGTTATTTAGTGTTCTATATCAACATTTTCAAATCATAAACCAACTCCCACCAGGTTTTTCACTCCTTCCTCTCCAAATCATTCCTAAAGGCAGAGGTAAATAATCACTTACCAGGCTTTGCCAGTGCCATAATTGAGCTACCTGCAAATGTCTGAATTACAACTGTTTCTGGATGGTTTGATTTTGACTGGTTAAACAGTATTGCAAAAAGCTACAAATGTTCATAATCCGTAATTTCTGCAGTATTTCTCTCTCGTCTTGCACCCTTTTCAGCTGAGGACTGTTTGTCAATTCTACCTCGTGATTTGTCCCTTTCCTTCCTCTGTTGATATCTGTAATTAACCCAGTTGCACTCTGCTTTGCAATTTCCCTTCATGGGAATGGTGGTTATTTTTTATGACAAACTGTTCCAAATTTAACTGTAATTGTATGGCCTCAGAAACAAAGATATCAGGATTTAAACATCTAAAAGAATCAGTAGGACATGCACATTACAAAAACCTATTTGGAGAACGATCCTGAAGTTACTTGACCTGGCCATAATAGGGATGAAGACGGATAACATTACTTTTGTTCTTATTTGTTCATGGGATGTGGGTATCGCTGGCTAGGCCAGCATTTATTGCGCATCCCTAAATGCCTTTGAGAAGGTAGTGGCGAGCCACTGCCTTGAACCGCTGCAGACCATGTTGAAGGTACATCCACAGTGTTAGGAAGAGGGTTCCAGGACTTAGACCCAGCAATACTGAAGGAACAAGTCAGGTTGGTGCGTAGCTTGGAGAAGAGCTTGCAGGTGGTGATGTTCCCACGCATCTGCTGCCCTTGTCCTTCTCGGTGCTAGAGATCACTGGCTTGGAAGCTGCTGTTGAAGGAGCCGTGGTAAGTTGCTGCAGTGCCACTTGTAGATGGTACACCCTGCTGCCACTGCATGTCGGTGGCAGAGATAATCAGTGTTCAGGGTGGTGATTAGGGTGCCAATCTGGTGGGCTGCTTTGTCCTGGATGGTGTCTATCCAGGCAAGTGCAGAGTACTCCTGACATCTGCCTTGTAAATGGTGGACAGGTTTTGGGGAGTAAGGATGTGAGTTGCTTGCTGCAGAATTCCGAGCCTCTGACCTGCTCCTGTACTCACAGTATTTATATGGCTGGCCTAGTTCAGTTTCTTGTCATTGGTAACCCCCAGGATATTGATAGTTACTTAGCGTTTTAAATTTGCTTGTTTTAAAGTGTGTGGTTGGATGTTGGTCTCAAACATGAGACATCAGTTGTCCTCTAATGTGAGGGAGCCTGTGTCTTTAATTTAATTTGTACTTTTTGAGGCTGACTCTAACTAAAACAGAAGCTGAGCTGAAAAGTGAAACAGGAAGGGCAGAAGAACAGGAAAACATAGAAAAGAAATTGTTTTAAAGAAACAATAACAAGCGGGCGTGGAAACCAAACTTTCTGAGCAAACTGACCCTGGTTACAAGATCTATAAGGACACCAATCAGTCCAAGCTGAGCAGTACAAATTGATGAGCCCACTTGTGCATTACCATCAACCTGAAGAAGGCAGTGTCTCAATCTAGAAGTTGACAAGTTACTCTAGCTGTTTCTGTTCCTGGAAGGTAGCATTGGTGGATATACCCCATCCCAGACTAGTTGAGCAGGTTCTGCAGACATGTGCCTTTTATGGTGAAGAATATGCCCATGGAACAGTTTGGGTATCAGACGAGCTCTTGGAAGGAGAGGAGCTGAAATTCTTCATGAATACTGAGTTTCAAGGACTTTGGGACTCATTGTGATCACTAAAATCCGAGTTGGACTGTTGAGCCAATTCATAAGAGCCGCCTAGTTGTGTCTGCCATTTAATATGCAATTTATAGTTTATATTCAACCACAATTTTCCTGTTAATTCATGCTTAATTCAAAGTTAATTCTGAATACCAGAGTATGGGATAAGTAGTATTTAGTGTTTACTTTGTTAGTGTTTACTTTGTTGACTATTGTAAAGTAAAATCTTCTCTGTTTGAAACAATACAATTTTGTATCTTCATTCTTATAGTGAAGAACTGGGATTTTGTTTTTAAAAGTTACTGCTCTCTACTGAGATTGTAACAACAGTAATGAATCAAAGGTTGGCTTTATCATCCACCAAATATATCACATTAACACTAATGTGCCCGCTGTAAGCAATGGGGACTATGTTTTAAACTGCATAACACTTGTGATGTTGGTAATGATTTGATGAGATCAGAATGTTGCAGAAACACAAGTGTATTGACTTAAACAGTTTTCCAGTCTATTGTACTGAGGAAATCTGGTCTTTAGGTTAGATGGGATGTTACTTCTTTAAGGTTGCACCAGATGCAATGGTGTTGCCACGAGTTAATCAGGTTGCAGTTGAGCATGGTTATTTTTTTTAAAAAGCAAGCTTACTGTAGACCTTTCCAAACTTGTCTGGCTGGTGTTTTGATTCTATTCCTCAGGCCAGAATGCGCTTACAAGTTCTTTTCCTATCGTTCAATGTCTTTTAGCTAAATGTCAAATGACAATGCCAAATGCCCAAAGATTCACCACACTCTGTTGGCACACTCACTCAGCTTAATTGATAACTAGGGAACTTTGAAGTTTAGCTAAAGTAATGGCACATTTTTGTTTGCAATGCAGTTGGCTCATTTTTGCACTGGTTTTGCCAAATGTCTGGATTTTACCAAAACAAAATAAAGCTAATTGTTTTGCTTTCTGTACTTTCCACAACCCTTGGCCTAATTAATTTGTTACCATGGTTTACTTTAGGCTTTCATCAATTTTTGAACATTTGTGTTTTAAAATTTTAACGTTAACTTCTGTGTAAAGTATGTTTTTAGTGAATGAGATAAGAGTGAACTGGCACTCTTTCCCCCCCCCACCAATTGTAGTGATAAGCAGGCAATGATTTCTTTTTAACATATTTATTTTTTACATGGATTCTTCCTGTCATGTTCCCTACCCTGCACATTTGACCTGGCACTTGGTGCAGTTCCCACTCAACTACGATGTGTGCCTGACCAAAGCTTTCATGCAAGCTGTAAGGAGTTGACAAGCTCTGCCTCTTCCTGCCTTGGCTTAGATTGGAAAGCTGGGAGAATGGGCAAGAACTTTCTCATCCTTTTTTTGCCACTTTTTTTCTTGAAAGTGCTCTGAACTGGAATTGCGATGTGCTGCATGAACCTGTATCCATCAGTGTCATGCCTTTTAAATATGTTCTGATTCTAATTATATATGTGCTTGTGCATTCAGGAAAATGATCAGAGTGAATGGTTAGAATTGATTTGAGACATATGTTGCGCATAAAGTTATAAGATGTTTAGTGTTTTGGACATTGAGTAATTTTCTAAAATCTATGCTGAACTTACATGTGCTTAAATTTGAACAGCTTCCCTTTTATAATGCTATTGGTGGCAATAATTTAAAATTATTAAGTAAGATGGGGGAAAATAGCCTTTTCTGAGGAGCTGCACATATTTTCAGAGGTTATACAAAATTAGTGTGCCATCAAAAGGAACCATGGCATTTATTTTTGTGAGATAATAGACCAGTTTAACTAAATTTTACAAATTTTAGCTTGTTGGATTTTTCTTGATTTATGAAAATTTTAAGTGCAGTATGCACATTGTTGCATGTATCAGATAGAAAGCTGGCTTTGCTGGTAGTTTTGCAGTTGGCTGATAGTATAACTTCAGTCAGTGCATATGACATTTTTTGTGGGCCTATCATATTACCCAGTAATGCAAATGGAGTATACACAAATTAGTGCGCTGTATTGGAGGATAAGCAATAGCTTTTCGCTGTCAGGTTCATGTGATGTTTTTGGATTCACTAAAATTGCATTTTAAGAAGTAAATTTTTATAGTTTCAGTTTTTTTTTGTGTAGAATATTAAGTTTAAAATTTTGACTAGGTCTTTTGCATTGCCGTGTGATAGTATAAAAATGAAGTTTAGCTGAATGTCTCGGGATTTTGCCAAACACGAGCAGAAAATGGTGCAGGAGGAAATGGAACCAAGGATTTAAAGCAACAAATCACTATGAAAACAGTGCCTGATATGTGTTGCATGCAAATGAGGTACCAGCATTGTTTATTGATAAACACTTAAAAAGCTAATTTCCTGCTTTTGAATGCAACAAATTGGGTTTTTCTAATACAAACCAACTGGCATTAGCTTCCTTATCCTGAATCGTTAAGCTGAAAGAAAAATGGTATATTTAAACCTCAGAACACTAAGCCATAACTGAGAGCTGAGATTCATATTTGCTTTAATGGAGCTTTTCATCTACAAGCACTTTTCATATTTTATATCCCTGAGCTTGCTTGATTTTTTTGCATGAAGTAGACTTTCTGATTGCACTGAGAAATGTCAATACCTGTATTTTAGTATTTGTAACTTGTATGGGTTTGTGGTAATGCATTATTTGTAAAATGTATGCAAAATGGAACCAGTGAGTTCTGCAGTAGTTGCTCATTGTTGAGGGGAGATGGTGGCATCGTGATAATGTCACTTGACTAGCAGTCTCGAGGTGAATGTTCTGGGGACATGGGTTCAAATCCTACCATGGCAGCTGGTGGAACTTAAATTCAATTAATAAAGCTGATCTGACCTGATCATTTTCATCAATTGTTGTAAAAATCCATTTGGTTCATTAATGTCCTTGAGGGATGGAAAGCTGGTCTGGCTGACATGTTACTCCAGACCCACATGGAATATAAAACTATTCTCAGTAATGGTGACCATGTAACTATCATCAATTGTCATAAAACCCGTCTGGCTCACTGGTGTCTTTTAGGGAAGGAAATCTGCTGTCCTCACCTGGTCTTGGCTACATGTGACTCCAGATACAGTAATGTGGTTGATTCTTAACTGCCCTCTGAGATAGCCTAGCAAGTCTAACAGTTCAAGCGCAATTAGGGATGGACAACAAATGCTGGCCCTGCCAGTGCTGTCCACATGCCATGAAAGAATAAAGAAAAAAATATCAAGCGATACTATCCAGGTGTTGAATTGGGGTTACTTGGAACATGGAGTACTACACATTGAAAATTGCATATTTCTTCTTCTTGCATACCAAAAATGCGGGATGATAAGGTAGCTACAAATCTGGCTGCTTTTTGAGTTACATCAAGGGTTTCTGCCCTTGCGATTGGTCAGGGGAGGGGGCTCAATGTGTGTCTCTGAGGACCTTGAATGAGAGGGAGAACAGACTACCTTCTCATTGTGTTCTGAGTGTGACCCACATGGGTTTTCTCCAATCTATATGTCATCTTTATATATAATTCACATTGTTTTTCAGCCATTCAGATCAAAGGATTGAGCCAAGCAGTTTTCTTCTATTGTTAAAGAACCATAGTCTTCATTAGCAGTGTTTTGCTGATTCTTTTTTTCGTGGTTTTTTTCTTGTTAATGCCCTTGGGGAAACCTAGACCCCCCTTTTCCCTGATATTAACGAGCCACTAATGGTGCGTACATAATGCAGAATTGCTGCTTGAATTCCACAAAATATCTGCATGTGCAGTTTTTCATTACCTTTTTGCTTCCAGTTGCTCTCCTTTTCCCGGTGACCAGGAGAAAGAAGAACAGGTCTGTGCAAGCCAGCCAGACTTCAGTTGCTAGCCTCTTAAGGTAACCTGAACCGGTATGCTGCCAGTGGACAGCAAGCTGTTTTCCTGTGTGTTTGTATTGCTATTGGGCCTGTTAGCACCGCTTTCAGAGCCATTTATGGACACTCTCCCCTTTTTTTAATTAGTCAGATGTCCCATTAGCAACAAAGCCACACTTCAGACATCCTTAGGTTATGAAAGGCACGATATCAATGCAGATTCTTTCCTTCCTTCATGCGCTTACAATCATAGTAAGGCTAGCATCTGTGGTAGTCCAACAAACTAAGTTCAGTATGAATAAAAGCCGCTGGAAGGACCCAACAGGTCAGGCAGCATCTGTGTAGAGAGAAAGTGTTTACGATTAAGGTGTGTGTCAGTTATCAAAATGGGAAAATGTTACAGCTATAAGCATTTTTAAGTAAGCACAGACCTGATAAAATTGAGAAGGGAAATGAAACAATGAAGGTGAAAAAGCTAAGGTGCAAAAAGAAATTCTTAGAGAAGAGTAGAACCTTTTCATGGTGGGCATTCCTGGAAGATAGGTGGCAGTGAATGAAATGCTAATATAAATGGCAAAATACTGTGGATGCTGCAAATCTGAAATATAAACAGAAGACATGAAAAATACTCAGGTCAGGCAACATTTGTGGAGAGAGAAAGCGAGTTAATGTTACAAGCCTGTGACCTTTTGTCAATGGAAAAATCTTGCGCACTGGATAAACAACAGGAAAGAAGGCCTGGGTGGTGGAGAAATCAACATCATTAATGTGAAACAATTTGTGGGGTTAACAGTCTTGGGTGAATGGTTTGCGACGGGAATGATTGAGTAACAAAGCGAGAAAAACAGAGGATTCATTGAGAAACTATGGGACGTCTCACTATAGTAGTATGTCAAGTGTTGCCAAACAACTGTAATGTGATTTTAAAAAAGAAATTGTTGAGCAGTTTGGATATTGCAGTGTGTAAAATTGATTTTTATTTCCAGATTTTAAAAATTGAGTTCAAATTCTCAAACTGTCATTGTAGGTTTTAACACTCATTCTCTGGTTTATTAGCTCAGCAGTCTAGATTTATAGTTCAGTAACATAACCACTATGCTAACGTATCCTCCACTTGTTTCAGCACCTGGCAAAGTTAGTAGCTCTGATCAGGAGGCCACCATATAAGGAGCTGTAAAAAGTCTTCACGGTTTTTGAAATATGACTGCTGAGGAATGCTGGGAACTTGATCTAGCTGTAAAAGCATTGCCCCTGTGTTCATGCCTTTTCACTGATAAATACAGTTCGCAGTTTATTTGATGACCAAGATGTAAGCATTCTAGTGTACTTGCTAATAATGGCCTGAAGTGTAGTGGAAGAGTCACTTGTTATGAATTTTCTTGCGTATTATTAGAATCTGTTCCTGCCAAATGTGTGATATACCCTTTTTTCAAATCATGTGAGAAGGTGGCCAGATTTTCATCTGTTGATAAGTGCTTGAATGACCAGTGTGGTAATATCTTTCTAAAGAAAGATACTTTCTAATTTTCTTTTGCTTTTTTTCATTAAATTTGTGTTCATCAAGCTAAAGCAAGTTAACTTTGGAGAATGTGACAGAAATTTTCCATTTTCTCAAGCATAAGAATCATGTCCAAGTTGGGTGTAACATCAGATGCAATGCACAGCTTTCTCTACACTGCCCCAGTTATGTTTCATTTTCAACCTCTTGGCAATCCTGCTGCATTTAGCAACTATTCTAATTTTTGAAACTTCCTCCTTGAGCCTTTCCTATCCACTATGTAAAGATATCTTTTCATAACCCATCTTTTTGATTATGCTGTCAGTCACCCTCGTGATCTTCCTTTGGCTTGGCATATATTGCTATGTCTATTTTTAACTCTATAGTCCTGTGGAAATTTTGGATTGACATTGATATATAAGTGCAAGTTGCTGTTTTAGAAGCAGCTCTGTGGCAATACGGCAACATTATTTATTAATCAAAATAAATTGTAGGCTTGTAGTTGCAGAGCGAGTTCCATTGTTGTATAACATTGCTAATGATTTGAATTTTCTGTGTATTGATGCTAACATAAGGCAGCTTTGAGCGATAAGCCCAGTGCCCATTTGAAACTTAAGTTGACGCATCTCAAACCCATTTCACATTGGACTGTTAAAGCCAGAAGACATTGGAGATTTTGGACACTGTTTCCAGAATTGCAAGATCAGTTTCTGAACTACTCCAAGTTTCCACTTGGTAAGCGACCAAATTAGTTCGCTGATAAATTGACAATCCGTGCATTGGTAAATGGCTGATGACTACTTTGTTCTAATAGAACTGAATCACTATATGTAGGAATCATTTACTTCAAGCTTACACGGTTCAGAGTTCTGGGGTCAAGTTACAGGTGCTGGCTGTTATGATACCTTCCACTGCTGGAATCAGCATTCTTTTGTTGAGGCTCAAGTGATAAATGCTTGCAGAGACAACATCACTAGAGTCTGATGTACCTGCATGACCTGTTGGAGATTAGAGATGAGATGCACACACCTGCCCACCCCCACGGCCATGCAGATTTTTTGTTTACCTTGTGTGACTTCTTGGCTTTGGAGAATGGGTGGCAGAGATGGGAGAAAATGGTTAAAACTGGTCTTTGCCATTAATATTTACGGTTTAAGGACAAGCTCATGGTCAAAAGTCTTGTTTGTGGGAACATGACAAACTTGGGGTAATAGCTCAATATAGTCTTTATGATGAGTGGAAATTCAAGTCCGCTGTGATCCGTCAATAAATATTTTGGACATGATTCACATGATGATGGAATATTCTTTTAGTGTTGCATTGCTGCTGGGTCTTAATGGAAGGAGTGTGTTCTATATATACTTCTAATCTGAAGATTTAGTTTGGTCCTTTTATCTTGAACACTGACTTAAATCATGTCAGTTCCAGGTAGTAGTAATTATAGCTGTCGCCCACGAGTCTACAGTTTGTGCTTCTGGCCTGATGGCTTTTGGCATTTGTGTAAGTGATTTACTATCTGGTTACATAAAGCAGCTGAGTCATAACAGAAGTAACCACAGGAAAAGTTGTCACTAAAATGGTTAAACTGAGCTTCTAGAATTCACTGCCTTGAAATTTATCTGTAAGTGCTCAATGATTATTCCACACTACTGTTCTCTTTGATATGCATTTGAACAATTTTTGTCATTCAACAATCCGTCATTCGTGGATTCACTTATTTATATTCTTTGATCAAGATTGTCAGCTTGAATCTGTGGTAGTAACCTTGCCTTTGCATCTGAAGGTTCTTGGTTCAAGCTGTATTCCAAGTTTTGTGTACACAAACTATTCTGTCTGTTCAGTAAGATATTGGGATATTCCTGTCTGTCAAGTGAGACTTTAAACTGACACTGCCTGTCTATTCAGGAGGATAAGAAATATTCTATGTCACCATTTGAAATGGAGCTATGGGTTCTGCTGGTGTCCTGGCCAACTTTCACCCCTCAAATACCACCACCAAAGCAGTTTAATTGACCATTTATCATTTATTTGCTGGTTTTTGGGAGCTTAGTATATGAAAATTGGATGCTGTTTGTTGCCTACACAGCAGTGTCTGCATTTCAAAAGTGACTACTTTGGGACATCCTTAGACACGAGACTGATCATTCTTTTTCTCTGTGCTCAGTGAGTTATGTCAAGTTTTAGATTTTGTGTAAGAACGTTGATTATCATAAAAATGACATGAGTTGGTTCACACTATAAAATTAATTGTTACGAGTGCTGAATTTTGCAGAAACCTCTTAGGATAGAACTTCGGTGTGTTTGCTAAGTTTGTAAATGCTAGCAGAAACTTGGACAGAATTTGAAGCATAACTTCATAGGACTGTTATCCTTGGTGTTTTCTACATTTGTTCCTCAATGTAGAACATCTCAATCATTTGTGACTCTTAGATTTATTCCGTGCAAATACAAAATACTCCATTAAAACAGCTCCAGATGTTTAGTTTTAGGCACCTTATTACCAGGGAAAGATAATTTTAATTAAGACTTAGTTTAAAGCATGGGAAGGTAACTTATGAATAAAATTGATCCTTGCCACTACTGCATGTGGAATTTGATACTTACAGCTTCATGTGTTATGCTGCTTGGAGACTGGGAGAAAAAAACTAGTGTATTTCACAAATGCAAGGTTCAGTTGAACTTGCATCACACCACATAGCTTATTGGTTGGCTATCAGACCCGTGCACTATTACCGCCAAATCTCTCAAAGTTTAACTGTGTAAGTCATTATGTTGCTCAAGTGAATTTGTGGTTTCCATTGTCTAGAAGAGGGTTCTGGCTGGACTGAAAATTAATGAGGAACCTTGCTGAAGGCTCCTCAGGTGGTTTAAGTTCCTGTCTTATGTATCTGAGGCATTGGGAGCCCATGATGGGATCAAAAATAATTTTTGATTGCATTTGGAATTATTTAGGCTTAAGAAACATCCTTGTATTTTATTTGTTTTTCTTTAGACTGAGTGCCCCTCGCAGCTTATGAAGAAGCAAGAAGCTTTGGGAGCTTATCTCGACGTTGAGAAAGGAATGGGGCGACATGTCTCCTCTCGGTCATAATCAAAAGTCATCTACAATAATATGTTGGAACATGTTCAATCATCTTAGTGTATCTTTACCATACAGTTATGGAAGTATTGTCATATTTCTTTGTGTTGGGCTTGCCTGAGGAACATAGGAATCCATAGTGCTCCACCTCTGTGATGCAAAGGGAAATGGTAGTAGTGAGTGGGTGTCCCAATTGATAATGATCTGTCACTCGGTAATCTGGAGTAATCATCAGGCTCAGAATGGCGTGTCTTTTGCCAAATCTCTTATGCCAAGTCCTGAATTAAGATGTAGAGGCAAAGATATAATGGTGCCTCATCATGCCTGTGATATGTTTCCAAGTACTTATTACAAATTAGTTTTAAAATGCAGTCACTTTTATGCAGGCAAGCATTACTGCCAAATGGCCGTTCAGACTGCTTATCTGACTTCCAGTGCTGGGTGAAAAGAAATTTCCCCCATTTAAATGTTGGGAAGACTGAAGCAGTTATCTTTGACACCTGCTCCAAACTCTGTTCCCTGGCTACTGACTCTATCCCTCTCCCTGACAACAGTCTCAGATTAAACCACACTGTTTGCAACCTTGGTGTTACATTTGATCCTGAGATGAGTTTCCAACCTCAGCTTTGTGCCATTACTCAGGTTGCCTATTTCCACTCTGCAACATTGCCGACTTTGCCCCTGTCATTGCTCAACTATTGCTGAAATCTGCATTTGTGCCTATGTTACCTCTAGACTCAACTATTCCAATTCCTGGCTAGTTGCCCACATTCGGCCCTCCAAAAACGAGGTAATTCAGAACTCTGCCTCTGTCTAAACTCGCAGCAAGCCCTGTTCCTCTAACACCCCTGTGCTCGCTAACCTACATTGACTCCCAGTCAAGAAACGACTTGCTTTTAAAATTCCCAACCTTGTTTTCGAATTCCACAATGACCTCACCACTTCCTCTCTCTGATATCTTCCAGCCCCACAACCTTCAAAAATCTGTGCTGCTCTAATTCTGGCCTCTTATGCATCCCCAATTTTAATTGCTGAATCATTGCTGGCTGCGTCTTCAGTTGCCCAGGCCCTCAGCTTTGGACTAACCTCCCTACACCTCTCCACCACTTTCCTCCTTTTAAGACAATCCTTGAAATCTGATCTGACCTAGGTCTCCTAAAAGGGTTAAGTTGTCTCTACAGTGACATGCTTGGCAATAAGAAATTGAAATAGAGTCTGTGATAGACATGCTGCTGTTTGACAAGCTGGATTTGGATCTCAAAGGCTGAAACTGTGGACTCAAGTTCTTTATGTTCTGTTCAGATCATGCTTCAAGCTAATGTGATAGACAAGCAGTGTGTGTTTTGGTGGGGTGGCTGAGGGTGCATGTATTGGAGAAAATGTCTATTGGTGATGGGAAAAAAATGAAATTAAGAAAAAAACGTCCTGAAAGCCTCACTTCTCCGAACGGTTTACTGGAAAGCAAGGTTGTATTTTTGTCAAGAGAATTTTGTGTGGCTCAAACCACATTTTGGGAAATGAATGGGATTGTTGACCTGTTAAATATAAGAATGCTGTAATAATTGAATAGGACCGCAAGACCAAACAATAATTTGAATGTAGTTGTGTAATTCGCTGAAACCTCAGGACCATTTCTGTGCAGCATCTTTATGGAAAATGGAAAATCTAATGAATAAAATGGTTGAAGCTATTTCATTTAAGAAAGAATCTATATATCTAAGAACATCATTTATTGTTAAAATGAAGTTAGAAAATTGGCAGCACTTGGTAGAAGCGAATAGCAATGGCAAGCGTGGCTATCAGAAATCTAATTTTACTGGTAAAATTTGTGATTTGATCAATCAAGACAGATGGTAACCCTGCGAGTAGATTTTTTTTTCCTTATTGCTTTGAGAACAAATGTGCTTTTGGTTTCATTTGTGTTTTTCATCTAAGGCTGAATTATTAATGAAATGACATGGATAGTTTGACAACATGCTATGAATGATTTTGTTTTTAATCCCAACTTTTGTCAAGTGGAAAAGATTTTTGTTTTACCACATATTAAAGTTTCTAAATTAAAAGCTTGTCCAGTTCATTTCTGTAACATATCTTTTTTGCCATTGAGTTCTTTACAAAGGGAAAGAGAGATGGGAATGAAATTGTTGCAGTTGAAGTTGGAAAAAATCTGGTTATCTTCCATTTCATCTCGTCAACTAGAAACTCTTGCTGCTTCAAATATGTTCAGTTGCAAAACGTGCTGTGTTTTGATATTCTGCATATGTATCCAGGTAGATTGCTTCCATCACATACATTATTTTGAACTTATGTTGAAATAATTCTCAAACATTGAAGTTGACAGTTGAGTAGCTGCTGCTCATGGTGGCTAAAAGTACTATTCAGATATCCAAATATTACGTTTTTGTAGCACGGCTGCAAGGGGAAAGAAATTAGACCAGATTCTTGGCGAGGGGGCTGCAATTATTTGATATGGAATGATTTTTGTTTCTTTTTTGTTGCATTGGAAATCCAGTACAGTCAGATTCGAAATGAATTACACCTGCCACTTCCACTTTTTTCCAATTCCAATTTCGATACCTATACAGCCGGCTTTGTGGGTTAGCTGTACTATAGCGTTATTTGTTAATCGTTGAATTGTTAAGCTACAATACTGTTGCTAACATTTGAACTTCAATAATACTGTTGCATCGAATTAGCTTGTATCTTAACTTGGACTGCAGTTTTGTCTCTGCTTTGTGGTTCAGTGAGCTGCAGCTGTGTGTTCCCAGCTGCCTGCAGTCTTATCCTGTCTATAGCAGCAGGCATGTAACATACATGGTCTCCTACTGTGCCTAACCTGGAGGAGTACCGAACATTTGTGACCTGTACGTTCACTAAGCCAAATTTAGAATTGAATTAACCTAGGATAGGGTGATTTTTAAAAAATGTTTTACATTGCATTTCTCATTGGGATAAAGTAGCAGTGTGGATTTACACAGTATAGATGGCCTTGACTAATTTCCTGTTGGACAAGTTAATGCTTCAAAGATAGTATTTCACAATTTACCATGGTGTGTCCAAGTTTATTTGAGTTGTTGGCATACTAAATGCAAATGTTAATCAAATTATTAATTTGAGAATGAGTTGTAGCAAGGAATGTAACTATTGCTGGTCAGTGGCAATAAAATTGCTTGTTGCCACTGATATTTATATTGTGGCATACAGTTTCAGATGGAACAAGAAATTAAAATGGCCCCAGAAGAAGTTACAGGTGGTTTGTTCTGCACCATGCCAATATGGTGGGCAATATACTTGAGAGGTCAAGTAACTAACTATGAAGGGAGGTTTAGATGTGTACTCCATGTTTACAATAGCCCAGATTAAAATAAAATTGTTACGTTATATATTGCACAATTGATCGTATTTGAAAAATAACTTAGATGGTATGAATGGGGTCAACTGGAGTCATTTCTTGTGCTTATGAATTATTTGTGGGTTAAATTCCTTCTTGAGCTTTAAGGTGACTGTTAAATTTTGTTACCTTGGTAAGCACTGGGAACTTTGAGTTTCTCATTTCAAAAAATCTGAGGTTGCGGCAAGTCACACCCCAGTACAGAATTCAATCATTTGCTTGCTAAGCTAAATGCAAGAGTACATACACTACAGTACTCCTAATACTGCAGCCTTGTAATTGATTTTGAGTGCTTTGATCTTTTGTAATGAAGATTTCTATAAAAAGTAGTTGTTGCTGATAGTATTTATAAACATCGGCTGTATTTCCTGATTGGTGGAGAGGCAGCTGGCTAAATGGATTCTGCTTGACACAGTACTGTATAAGAACATTTTAAACATGATCTTTTACGACTGGTACTTTCAATCATTTAAAAATACTGACATTTAAAAAAAATCTTAGGTCCTCGCTGCATCTGTTATCCTTGATCTAATTCTGCCTTGAAAGATGTTGATGTAAGCACCAAAGTAGTTGAGTTACTTTGCCATTGTGCAAAATTGTGTTTGATGAAGAGTCCAATTCTTAAGCAACAGCTCTTGCCACGGATGGTGCAGGTGTAACTCAGAGGACAAGATGATGAAGGCCATGCAGTAATGACTCTTGAAGCCTCAAGCGCCTTCCTTTTCGTTCTCAATTTAATTTTCCTCAGTCCCCTCCTCTTCAGCCTCCAACTCCCCGATGCAGCCCTCCAGTGTGGCCTGTTATTAGCCATACCTTTCCAGCTTATATATCTATGCTTAAAATATCCAGGTCAGGTTTGCAAATATCTTAAACCTGAGCCTAGGTCAGTCCAACAGTCTTGAAGCACCTGCAAGTTCTTCCCCCTATAGATCCTTTGGAATATGTACATCTCCCATCCTTGATCTAAGTGTGGTAGTATTGTCCAGCACGCTTGAATATAGCTTGGGCCATCAATCCTGCTTAATTTTCTTTTACTTCATGAGATTGGCGTGGTTTCCTTATTTCTATTTGTCCCCAATCAGTGTCAAAATATACTACTTTCTTTTTCCGCCCTCACAGGAAATGTCAGTGACAAGCGAGATTTGATCCTTTACTTGTTCAATGTCATTGTGCTGGTGCTACAGCCATTAGGCTGCTAGTATAATGCCATTTCACATTATTATTCTTTGAATAAAGCAAAAATACTTAGATAATCTTTTAATTTTTTTGGGTGCATGTACAAGTGTGTTTTGCCTGCCTGCTCACTAGATTTTTAGGCAAATAAATTGCCTTTTGTGACAGAGGCCTATGTTATCTGATCTATGGGTTTTGGTCTACGCTGGGCAGTGATGATGCTACTGGGTTAAGGAGAGCTAAAATAATTTCCTCCTGCTCTAAGAACCACTGGAAGTGTGTGGACGGTTGGTGACACTGAATAAGAAATTTGGACTTGCCTCTGCAAGTAATTGTGATTGGATTGCCCACTTGCGAGGCTCACAAGACAGGAATGGGTGAACTAACGAAGAACTGTTAGCTGTGGTTCCATAAATCAGGATTTATAGCTGTTTTAGGAAAAGAATGAGAGCGAATATCAGAGAAATTGGTGCAAGATTTGTTTAGAATTTTATTTGTGTTTTTCTGCATTTCTGACAGGGTTTTTAATTCATTAAAGAGCAGTTAAGCTTGTCAATATTAAAAAAAATGTTCATGCTTGAGTCAGTTCTACAGAATTTTAAAGTGAAAGTTTTCATATAAGGCATGCAATGCTTTTGTCAGTGTGCTGCGTGGTGTGGTATGTCAAAGCACTGTTTGAATTCTGAGATCTAGATTTGAATCCAGTCCAATCTAATAAGAATCTCCCTTCTCGCTTATGTCTTACTCAATGAGCTGAAATGCATCAAAAATATTGCTCGTGGGAAGTGCAAACGTTCCCCTGATTTGGTACTCATTAGCAGTTCATTTGGGGCTCTAAGGATTGTTTGTGTGGAAAATGCCCCTGGCACAGTAGGGAATGTCCTTTGAGGTTGGGGTTAAGATGTCTGGTTGGAACAGAGCTGAGGGAACTTCACTTGGAGCTCTCCACTGACTTAGAAATGCTTGGTTTTGGCACTGATCCAAAATGGGAAAGTGGCTCATTTCCTGTGCTTGCATCCTGTTGCCTTAACCTGTACAGGTTCAGGAAAAAGTGGAAATCAAATTAGAATTAATTACTGGTACACAGCAATCCTTTGTTCTATAAACTTTCAATAAAACAATTTGGTGGATAGTACTGGGTAATTAGTGTTCAAGGAAATTATTTTGACGAGTCTGGCAGTGACATTTTACCTAACTGATAACTTAAAGAAAGGAAGAGCTTTATGGTGTGTGGATAATATAGCAAGCAGAGACTGAAATGATATAAGACACCATAGGAGACTTGCCTTCGTGTAAATAAACAAGGCCTTTTCTTTTGATAGTAATGGAAGAACGAACAGGTACAACTTCTTGGGGATCAGCTGACCAACCAAGTCCATCATATGAATCCTCGAGGGTAAGTCTGCTTCATTTTTAACTTTGGCCTAAATAATTACCGCACCACTGGTTTGGAAAAGAACTTTGTGCACTGTAGCAATTTTAATGGCTGTTTTAAAATGTTCATTTAATTGATCTTCATGTGCCTTTGGCATTCTTTTACACTATATAGATCTAGTTATGTAAAGAAAGTTTAAAAACAACACGTGCATTGAGTGTGCTTGTCCAGCCGATGAATAGATCTGTAGTTGGTTTACTTGCCGGAAGGTACTTTTAAGCAATGTGAAAATGGAGCCCTTGCCCTCATGTTTCTGAAAACCATTACGGTAATGACTGTGGTAAATCTTTTCCACACTCAGTATGAGACTGAGGCAAAATGTCACTGCAGGCAGTGTGTACTGAAGAGTGTTTGAGGGAGCGAAGTCAATATTATTACTCTCAGGATCAAAAATCAATGAAGCGAAGTGTAATAGAGAGAAATAAACTTAGCTAATCCCTGAATGCTGTTGCCATCTTTGCTTATCAGAGCTTAGTTTTCCCTCTTAGTTTTTCACTAAGGATGTGTTGTGGAATAGTTGCAAGTAACGTTTGCATCTCACAAGTGCTGGGTAATGACCATCTCCAACAAGAGAGAATTTAACAATCTTGTCTTGATGTTCAATGCGATTACCATTGCTGAAGCCCCATCATCAACATCCTCGGGTTACCATTGACCAGAAACTGAACTGGACCAGCCATATAAATGCTGTGGATAAAAGCGCAGGTCAGAGGCTGGGAATTCTGTTGCAAGTAACTCACTTCCTGATTCCCCACAGCCTGTCTGCCAACTACATGTCACAAGTCAGGGTGTGATGGAATACTCTCCACTTGCCTGGTTTAGTGTAATTCCAACAACTCTCAAGAAGCTCGGCACTATCCAAGGCAAAGCAGCCCACTTGATTGGCACCCTGTCCACCTTCAACATTCACTCCCGCCAACGCACATTAGCAGCAGTGTGTACCATCTAGAGCATGCACTGCAGCAACTCACCAAGGCTCCTTCAATAGCACCTTCCAAACCCATGACCTCTGCCACCTGGAAGGAAAGGGTAGCAGATGCATGGGAATACCACCACCTGCAAGAGGCCCTCAAAGATGCACACCATCCAGATTTAGAACCACCTTGTCGCCCCCTTCGCTATCACGATCAAAAACCTGGAGTTCCCTCCCTACCTATACCAGTGCGTGGTATAGGTAGCACAGTGGGTGTACCTATAACATGCAGACTGCAGTGGTTCAAGAAGATAGTTCACCACCAACTCTGCAGGGTAGTTAGGGATGGGTAACAATTGCTGGCCTTTCCAGCAAAGTTTACACACCATGAACTATTTTAAAACAAAAGAAAGTAATAAGGTTTCAGAGGACAATGGCCAGGTTGGAAGGGGAAAGCTTATTGTGGTGTCTCTTAATATGTAAACATTGAATTGTGTGTCGAACTTCAGCACAGTCTTGTCAAATACCATTTTGTAATTTAAACTATTAAAACATCAAATAAACCAAAAAAAAATGTAGTAATAATGCTTTCCCAAATGAAAATTATAATTATTAGTTTGCAAAGTCAATCTGCTTCACATAAGAAAGCCATTTTATTTTTAAGCACAAATTTGATTTTAGAAGTTTTTGTGGGATTTTTCAAAGTAACAATACACATTTATTTACTACCTTTCCACACTCGAGTTCCTGTTGGAAGGTGGCAACTCGGGCTGCATCCTGCTATTTGAAATTCCTTGTTGCTTAGTTTCTCTTGGGTTCACATCTGTGTTCTAAAATAATTTTTCAGGCAAATTGCAACTCTCAGCAATTTTTCCAAGCGAATTCTCTGGTGAGAAAGATGGTCTTCATCCATTTTAGTAAATTCACTTTTTAAAAAAACAATACAATATCAGTTATGGCCGTCTTGCACTCTTGCTGTCTGCCAGCAAAGTAACCATACACTACAATAGTGTTTTATGACCTGCCCCATAAGCTTTGCAGAATTGCTATTTTTAATTGTAAAATGGAATGCTTGTAATTTCTATGCTGTAATCACCTTTACATCAGAGTTTACATTTATAATGTATGAGGCTTTCTTTTTAACAAAGCTATCTAACATTAGTGTGAAATTGGTGTTTCATGAAGGGCATGCTGGAAAATAGTTACTAACTAGTATTTAACACGAGACATGACAAACCTGATGGTCATCTTTTCACAGGTAAGGATTTATTTAGGATAAACTACTTTTACCACCTTCTGAAATTATTCAGCAAAAGTCAATTGCAATTCAAGTCCAGAGTTACCCCAGTTGAGTCAGAGATAATTTTGTGACATGCTATGGTATTAACAGTGAGTTGGACAATATGATGTTTTATGCTACGTAAAATTCAACATCCTAATTCGATAACTGCTTTGAAACAATTTTCAATTTATCGAATATTGTAGGAGGGTTTGATGTTTTTAAGCTTGAATTCTAAGATTGTGTATATTGCATAGAAACTATAAATTGGCATCATTAATGTTAGCTGAACTATGTAATGAAGTTCAACTTTTGTAAGAAAGTTCGGGAGAGAGGGGTACAATGGGTTGGATGTTTGAGGCTGCAAATAGTTGGAGTATAAGAAATACATACAGCATTTGTGTAGACTAGGGGTAATTTGGATTAGAAGGCCATTGCTAGCAACTGGGAGTGCAACATCTTTACCTGAACTGGACCAGTATTCTGGCAAGTCGTATAACTAGGGCGGAAGAGAGGGCTTGAAACTAAATAGTGGGGGGAAGGGATCATGAGAGGGGAGATATGGTAAATCAAAGTAAGACAATGAGGTAATAGAGCAGGTTAGCAATTTGGGTAATGATAACCAGAGTATGGGAATAAGGGATAGAACGTGCAAACTCGAGTGCAGCAGCAGACAAGGCCAGAGACTGCAAAACTGGTAAAAAGACAGAGTTAAAAGCACTATATCTGCGCATGCTATTCGTAACAAAATGGATGAATTGCTGGCACAGAGATAGCCATAACAGAGACATGTTGACCAAGGCTGGAACCTGAATAGTGAAGGGTATTTGACATTTTGAAAATACCGGAAGCTAGGGAAAAGTAGTGGGTTAGTTCTGTTAATTAAGGATGTCATTATTACAGTAGTGAGAGATGACCTTGGCTTGGCAGAGCAGCACGTAGAATCAGTTTGGGTAAGGGTAAGAAAGGTAAAAGGTCACTTGTGGGAGTAGTTTCGAGGGCCCCTAACTGTAGGACAGTGTCCAAGAAGAAATAAATGGGGCATACAACAAAGGTACTTCAGTAATCAAGGGTGTCTTCAATCTACATGTAGATTGGGCGAATCAGATTAGCAAAGGTAGTCAGGAAAATGAGTTCATAGAGTGTACTTGGGACAATTTGTTAGAGCAGTCTGCTCTAGAGCCAACCAGGGAGCAAGCTATTCTAGACCTGGCGTGCAATGAGTTAGGATTAATCAATTACTTCATGGTAAAGGAGCCTTTAGGCGACAGTGATCATAACATAATAAATTTTCACTTTCAGTTTGAGGGGGAGAAGTGTGTGTCTAAGACTAGTATTTTAAACCCGAATAAAGGCAATTTTTAGGGTATGAAAGCAAAGCTGGCTAACTTGAACTGGGAAGCTAGGTTATGGTAAGACAGTAGAGATGCGGTGGCAGACCTTTAAGGAGATATTTAATAACTCTCTTAGCAAAGATTTGTCCCACAGAGAGAGAGACTCTGAAATGGATGCATTGTCATGGATAAGTAAGGAACTTAAGGATTGTATCAAATTGAAAGAAACACTGCATAAATCTGCCAAGAGTAATAGTAGGTCAGAAGATTGGACAGATTTTAGAAACCAGCAAAGAAGGACTACTTTCTCCCTCATTATTTTTGTGTATGAGAGAAAGCTAATTTGAAAGATAAAAATAGATAGTAAGAATATCTACAGGTATTTAATTAGGAAAAGAGTAACTAAAGCTAGTGTTGGTCCTCTAGAGGGTGCGTCTGGGGAAGTGATGAGGGAAAACAAGGAAATGCTGGAGGCGTTGAACAGGTATTTTGTCTATTTTCAATGTAGAAGATTTCTTTTCCTTTGGAAAACTTTTCCAAAGAATGAAAATCAAGCGGTGAAACAGGAGGAGGAACTTAAAACAATCACCATCAGCAGGGAAAAGGTGTTGGGAAAACTATTAAACCTAAAGGCTGTCAAGTCCCTAGGATCAGATGGCCTGCATCCTAGGGTCTTGGAAAGAAATGGCTGCAAAAATAGTAGAAGCATTGGTTATCATCTTCCGAAATTCCTTCGATTCGAGACAGTCCCAGCGGATTGGAAAATAGCAAACATAGAACCCTTATTCAAGAAAGGAGGGAGACAGCAAGCAATAAAGTACAGGCTAGTTCGTTTAACATCTGTCATAGTAAAGTTGCTAGAATCCTTTATTAAAGAGGTTATAGCAGGAAACAATGTGATCAGGCAGAGCCATTGTGGTTTTGTGAAAGGAAAATCATGTTTGACTAGTTTAATGGAGTTCTTTGAGGAAGTAACAAGCAAGATGGTTAAAGGGGAGCCTGAAGATGAGGTGTACTTGGATTTCCAAAAGGCAGTTGATAAGGTGCCCCATCAAAGGTTACTACGCAAGATAAGAGAACATGCTTTAGTGGGTAACATATTAGCATAGTGGATAAAGGATTGGTTAGTGAACAGAAGCAGAGAGTAGGGATAAATGTATCTTTTTTAGATTGGCAGGCTGTAACTACTGGAGTGCCATAGGGATCAGTGCTAGAGCCTTGACTATTTACCATCTACATCAAAGACTTGGATTAAGGGACTGAACGTACGGTAACTAAATTTGTTGATGACATCAGGAAGGTAAGTTGTCAAGAGGAGGTAAAGTGTCCACAAAGGGATATAGATTAAGTGAGCGGGCTAAAATTTGGCAGATGGTGTGTAATGTGGGAAAATGTGCACTTGTCCACTTTGACAGGAAGAAAAGAAAAGCAGTTTCCTATTTAATTGGAGAGAGGCTGCAGAACTGTGTACAGAGGGATCTGGGTAGCCTGGTACATGAATAGCTAAAAGTTAGTATGCGGATGCAGCGTGTTTAGGAGGGCAAATGGAATGCTGGTGTTTATAGCAAGGGGAGTGGGAGTATAAAAGCAGAGAAATTTGACTGCAACTGTTCATGGTTTTGGTGAGGGCTGTGTACAGTTTTGGTCTCCTTTTTTGGAAAAGGATGTAATTGCATTAGAAGCAGTTTGGAGAAGGTTCACAGTTTAAGAATAAGAGGTCTCCCTTTTCATGTGAGTTGAGGAGAACTTTTTTTGAGAGGTTCGTTAATATGTGGAATTCTCTTATCCAGAAAGCAGTGAAGGCTGGGTAATTGAATTTATTCAAGGTCGAGATAGATTTTTGATAGACAAAGTGGACAAATTAATCGAGGGTTATGAGGGTGCAGACAGGAAAGTGGAATTGAGACTACAACCAGATCAGTCATGATCTCATCGAATAGTGGAGCAGGCTCGAGGGGTTGAATGGCCTACTCCTCTTAAGTCCCAAGCTCCTATCACGATGCATGATACGTAAGAGCACTGAAGGTGGCAGCGAAGGTTTGGAAGAACAGATGAGGGCATTGTTGAAAGGTTAATTGTAGCATTTGAGTAATTAGGAAGCAGGTACTGGCATTTTGTCGAAGTGGATTAATGGCTGGGGGCAGGGAGTGGGGGGAAGATATAAAAACATCCAGGAAGGATGGGAGAACTTCGTGGTGGTGAGAGGGTGGACGTGGGAACAATGGGTCAAGTGTTGGTGTTGCAGGTAAAGGTACTGGGAAGGGGATAATGGAATCCTACTGCAAAAGCACAATGGGGTTTTATTGGAAAAAGGCTGTCAATGGACAGACAGGCATGGGTGCTCTGTGGGCTGGAAAAGTAAGGGACAACAGGAGGATGAAAAATGTACTGTTTCAGGTGTGATGGGAATGGTGTGATTTGGGCCGTGGTGGGAAAGGAACTGCGAGGGGAGTTCTTGAAAGAATTTTCACAGCAATCACTGGGAAAACCTCTTATGAAAAAGTCTCAGCCAGAATGTTTAGTTAAATAGTACAGCTTCCATACATTATAAAAATTTAAAACCTCCATTGTTTAAAATGAATTCACTTTTGCATTAGTTAGGAAGGCAGTTGTGAGAAGAAGGGGAGTGAGAGGAGGATAGACAACACAGGATAAGGGAGGTCAGCATCTGGCCAGATACCTTCTGTAAGCTGCTCAAGAGACCTGTGGGGCCAATGACAGCAGTACCACCAATTTTGGTGACACACTTGAGAGCTCTAATTATGAACCATCAGCACCACGCCTTGAAGAGCAAGCTTGGAGAGAATTGGAGGCAAGTCAACTTTTGCTGAAAATTTTGTGACGCATAGGCATAACAACCAAGTATGATGGCAACTAAATGACATTTACAGGAAGCACATGCATGAGCAGGATAAAATAATCAATACAATATTTGAATGCCTCAGAATAGTTTTCACCATTATGCTGTAAGAACACAAATAACAGGAGTAGACCGTATGACCTGTCGCGCCTACGCCACCATTCAAATTGATCATGGCTGATCTTGGGCTTCAACTCTATTTTCCTGCCAGCTCCCAATATCCCTGATTCCCTGCGACACCAAAAATCTGTCTATCCCAGTCTTAAGTGTATTCAATGATGGAGCATCTGCACCCTCTGGGGTAGAGAATTCCAAGATTCACAATCCTTTGAGAGAAGTATTTTCTCCTCATCTCAGTCCTAAATGATTGGCTCCTTATCTTGAGACTGCCCCTGTGTTTTATACCCCCCAACTGGCGGGAACAATCTCTCAGCGTCTTCCCTATCAAACCCCCTCAGAATTTTATAGGTTTCAATGAGTTCAGCCCTCATTTTTCTATACGCGAGAATCTAAGCCCAATTTACTTAGAGGAGAGCCCCCTCATCCTAGGGACCAATCTAGCACTACCTCCAGTGCAAGTGTATCCTTCCTTAAATATGGGGATCAAAACTGCACACTATTCCAAATGTCTCACCAAAATCCTACACAACTGTAGGAAGACTTCTATATTCTTGAACTCCAATCCTCTTGCAATAAAGGCCAACATGCTATTTGCTTTCCTAATTTATTGCTGCACCTGCATGCTAACTTTCTGCTTTCCTTGTACAAGCATGCCCAAGTCTCTTTGAACATCAACACTTAGAAGTTTCGCAACTTTAAAAAAAAATTCTGCTTTTCTACTCCTACAACCAAATTGAATAACTTCACACTTCCGTATATTATACTCCATTTGCCACCTTGTTTCCCACTCACTTAACCTGTCTTTGCAGCCTCCCACAAGTTTGCTATTATCAGTGACACTTGTGTTAAGTTGTTGATAATAGACAATTTTAAATGTTCAAAACGTGCTGGATTTTGAACTTAAAAGCTAAATTTTTAAATGTGCCTAGCGATGGTTTATAATGTTACAATTGTCTGTATGACTTTTATTTCAACGGTGAAGGCTCTGGGATTCAGAATTCTGCTGCAGGTGTAAAAATGTAAACTTGCAGGAAGTTACAACATACTTCAGCATGGAGAGTCATTTTCTCTTTGCTTGATGATTTTAGCAGATTTTTGAAATGAAGAATTTATTTTGAATTAGTGAGCATGAGAGAAAAAGAGCAAGTGAAAGAAAGTTCCTATACTTCTGTAAGGGGCTTGATAAGAGATTTTTTTCTGCAAATGTTTGCATTTTCACTTGGTTTGTTTAACTATTTTTGCCAAGTTTTCATTTTAAACTTCTGGGAATGAGCTTCTGTAAAATGAATTCTTATTATTCCAGTGAATTCATAAATTGTGACTAGATTCTGGTGCTGTAACATAACAATAGAATTAAATGAAGGGGAAATGCTTCAGCCTGGTGCAGTTGCCAACTCTGGATGTACCCTGGAGGTTTCATCAAATGACTTCCTCCCTTCAACAGCTCCGCCCAAACAAACAGCCGTTTTTCCCATCTCCAATATTTTTATAACTAATAAGTGTTCAAAGCAAATTAAGTGAAAAATAGCTTTTTTAAAAAAAAAATTCCATGTTTTTTCTCTTGGGGGTGATTTGCAGCACTGTCCTGGAGTGTAATCTTTGATCCCTGGAAACTCCTGGGCAATCCCGGAGGGTTGGCAACCCTGCATATTGGGTAATAGAAGATATTATTTCTGCACCATGTGCAATCGTTACAACTCGGGTTACTATTTTGATTGCTGGTTGCATGCTTATTTGTATTGTATAATGTTCGTAAACTGCGTGGTTGAACCACAGCAGCTGTCTGAACTTGAGATGTGCTATATTCTAATCAAAAATGGAGAGAGTAAATAGTCACTTGACATTTTGAGTACTTTGTTAGCCTCACAGCATTATTACAAGTATAAACTAAGACTTGAGGCTCATTTTACATTCTATCCCTCCTGCCTCAGCTGGAGTTTGCTGCTACTGCCACTTAGCTGTATTGATTATAATGCCTGTTCTGCTTTTATAGCGAGTCAGACACTGCAGGGGACGGGGAACAGGACTGGGACAAGTGTCCTTGCGGGGAGTGTTTAAGCTCAATTGGCAGGGGGATGGGAACCCGGGGGGAAATTCTGAGTGCGGGGAGAACAACTGGCAGTGGGAAGTAGTGAAGTATCAACTAATAGCGAGGATATATCAGAGTTGCATCAAGGTAGGGAGAATACTTGGAGATAAAAACAAAATACTGCGGATGCTGGAAATCTAAAACAAAAACAAAAATAGCTGGAAAAACTCAGGTCTGACAGCATCTGCGGAGAGGAACACAGTTAACATTTCGAGTCCGTATGACTCTTCATCAGAACTAAGAAATATAGAAATGAGGTGAAATATAAACTGGTTGAGTGGGGTGGGACAGGTAGAGCTGGATAGAGGGCCAGTGATAGGTGGAGGCAAAGAAGAGATTGGCAAAGATGTCATAGTCAAAAGGACAAAGACATCTTTGGCAAATGGGTGTTGACAGTGGTGATATTAGCTGAGGAATGTGCTAATGATGACATTGAGGGTAGAAAGCAGGACGAGCAAGTGGCAGATAGCCCTAGTGGGGGTGGGGTGGGGGGAAGGGATCGAAATAGGCTAAATACTTGGAGAGTTTGATAGAATTAGAGTAGGCAACAGTGAGTCATTTTGGGGGAGGGGGGTGGGTGGCAATACTGGTTAAAAATCGCATTACAGTATTGGAGAGAGAGAATGTTCCAGAGGGGTCAAGGACAGAATCTCTGGCTCAATGTAAGGAATGGGAAAGTTGCAATAACATGGATTTGGGTAGTATATAGACCACCAACTGGTGGAAAGGGTGTGGAGAAACAAATTTACAAAAAAATTATGGAGGTGCAAGGTTGTAGAGTAACCATAATGGGGGTCTTCAATTATCCAGAATATGGCCTTCTGTACTGTTCTATCCAATCTAAGAGGGGTGAAAGTTCCTGGAATGTGTTCAAGATAATTTTCTGCAGAAGTACGTTTACAGCCCAATGAGAGGACATGCACTTTTGGACCTGGTTCGAGGGAATGAGTTGGTCCAAGTGGATCAGATATCAGTGGGAGACCCTCTAGGGGGCAGTGATCATTGTGTCTTGAGGTTTAGGTTAATCATGGGAAAGGACAGGAAACAATCCAGAGCAGGGATAATTAATTGGTGGAAAGCCAACTTCGATGGGGTGAGAATGCACCTGAATCGAATGAGTTGGAATCAGATATTGGCAGAAAAGATAGTGGCCGAACAATGGGCCACCTTCAAAAAAAAAGTATTGCAGGCAATGTCAAGCTATATTCCCTTGAAGGGGAAAGGTAGGACAAATAAATCCAGAGTGCCCTGGATGACAAGAGAGATGGAGATAAAGATGAAAAGGAAGAAGTGCGTGTTCCACAGATGTCAGGTAGAAAATGCAATGGAGAATTAGGCTGAATATAGAAGGACCAGAGGGGAAGTGAAGAAACTAATGAAAGGAAGGAGAGGGCATGTAAAGAGGCTAGCAGTGAAGATAAAAAGGAATCCCAAGGTCTTCTATAAGCATGTAAATGAAAGGATGATAAAAGAAACAGGACCAATTGGGGACAAAAAGGGGGACTTGCATATAGAGGCTGGAGAAATAGTGGAGGTGTTGAACGAGTACTTTGCATCTGTCTTTACAAAAGAAGAGCTTGCTACCCAGGCCGAGGTGAGAGGGGAGGTAATTGGTACACTAGAAGAACTTAGATCGAGAGGACGAAGGTGTTGGCAAGGCTATCTTTACTTAAAATAAATAAGATACCAGGACCGGATCCAAGAGTACTGAGGGAAGTGAGAGTGGAAATTGCAGAGGCACGTGACGGCCTTCCAGTCTTAGACACAGGGGAGGTGCCAGAGGACTGGACAACTGTGAATATCACACCCTTGTTCAAAAAGGGGTGCAAGGATAAAGCTGGCAACTACAGACCAGTCAGTTTGACCCCAGTGGCATGGAAACTTCTGGAAACTATAGTATGGGATAAAATCAATAATCACTTTGGCAAGTGCAAGATAATTAAGGAAAGCCAGCATGGATTCCTCAAGGGAAAATAATGTTTAACTCACTTGCTGGAGTTTTTTGAGGAGGTAACAGAGAAGATTGATAAAGGAAATGCTGTTGATGTGGTGTATATGGATTTTCAAAAGGCATTTGGTACAGTGCCACACAACAGACTTCTGAGCAAAATTCTAGGTTACGGAATAAAAGGGAAAGTTGGCCCTTGGATAAGAAATTGGCTGAGTGACAGGAAACAGGGAGTAGTGATAAATGGTTGTTTTTCGGATTGGAGGAAGGTTTGTAATGGAGTTTCTCGGGGTCAGTGTGGGACCCTTGCCTTTCCTGATATATATTAATGACCTAGACTGTGGTGCACAGGGCATGATTTCAAAATTTGCAGATGATGTGAAGATTGGAAATGTCAACTGTGATGGGGATAGTCTTGAACTTCAAAAGGACATAGACATGTTGGTCAATTGAGAAGACAAATGGCAGATGAAGATCAATGCAGGCAAGTGTGGGGTGATTTGTTTTCGCAGGAAAGATAGGGTGAGACAGTATAAAATTAAGGGAGAGCCTGTGAAAGCTGCAGGAACAGAGGGACCTCGGTGTATACATACATAGGTCATTGAAGATGGCAGGGCATGTTGAGAGAGCAGTTAATAAAGTATATAGTATCTTGGGCTTTATTAATAAGGGCATTGAGTGCAAGAGTCAGGAGGTCATGTTGAACTTCTATAAGACACTAGTTAGGCCTCATCTGGAGTACTGCATCCTGTTCTGGGCGCCGTATTTGAGGAGGGATGTGAAGGCATTGGGGAGAGCAAAGAGGAGATTCACAAGAATGGCTTCTGAGATGAAGAACTGGAGCTCTGAGGATAGGTTGGAGAGGGTGGGACTCTTCTCCTTGCAGAAAAGAAGGCTGACAGGAAACTTGATAGAGGTATTCAAGATCTTGAGGGGTATGGGCAGGATAAATGGTGGAAAACTGCCCTCAGGAACATCAAGAACTAGAGGGCACAGATTCAAAATAATTGGCAAAAGGAGCAAATATGATGTGAGGAAATAATTTTTTGCCCAGGGGGTTGTTGGAGCCTGGAATGAACTTTCTGACAGGGCGGTGGAGGCAGGTTCGATCAAGGTATTCAAAAGGGAAGTGGATCGCTACCTGAAAAGAGACAATGCGCAAGGTTACAGGGCTAAAGCAGGGGAGTCGGACTAGGTGGAATGCTGTTTGAGAGCCAATGCAGACGTGATGGCCTGAATGGCCGCCTCCTACACTGTAAGGCTACTGTGATACTGGAAGATTTCCTATTCTTCTGCTGGGATAGCGAGGAAGAGGTATTCCCCAGGTAAGGATTAGTTAGAAACTAGAGGGACAGAATTGAAGAAAGTTATGAAAATATTGAAGTATAAACCAGGCATAGCTCGGACAAAATTATATCTACTAGGTTCACAAAAATCAGGATGTCTTGCAGTTTGAGCGGACATCTGTGCAATGGCACCACGTGCTTATTTAATACAAGCAGCCTCTTGGTTGATCTATGTATGGACCTACCATTTGTCAAATGATTAAACTTTCACCCTTAGAGATATTACTTTATGTAACATAATATTCCTGACTCTAAAAGCATTAATAGTGGAACTAAAGGATATTTTGGCTGAAAGGAAAACAGGAAAATATCAGAGCGGAAGAAATGGGGAATGTTGAATGAAAGTGAGGAAAATGGCCAGAGGACTACCTGTTCAAAACTAATGGCTCATGGAAAAGATGCAGTCATGTCAGGAAAACTTGGCGGAGAAAGAAAGAAATTGTCAATGGCGTGTTAATTATATTGTTAAGACACATGAATGAAGGGCATTGTTTAATTACATACCTAGAGCACTTATAAATAGAGACTGTTGGGACCATATGAAATTCAGTTAGGAAACTCCTTCGGTGCTTGTATTGAAATTATTGGATTGTGCTAAGGTGCCACATGTGGTCTTAACTGGAGTTAGATTCTCAAAGAGGGGGTCATTTGGATCAGATGCCTGATGCTTTAAAAAAAATTCCTGAGAAACCAGTCATTTCCAACAGCCTTGATGGTGCAAATGCATATTCCATGGTGTCAGAGAGGAAGGAGGACTCGATGATTACGGCCTTTCGAGATCGCTATAATAGAAGAATTAGAGACAGAAGAAATGATGATGGTGAAGCCATTTTTCCAGAAGACAGCAGGATTAGACTAGTAATAATAGACGAATGAACCCCAGGAATGCTTTGGGAACTGTTGACATGTGTTTCAGATGTGACTCAAAATTTCATTATGCAATAAATTGTTCAAAGCAGGTTTTCAAAGCAATGCATGGCTCAAAGAATTCGGAAGTTCAAGATTGATCAGTCTGAGGAAATGGTACTGGTCATAAGAATCTTCAGTCTGGTAATGTAGACTGTTCATGGATTCGTTTAATTGCGCTGTGTTGGATAGTGGTTGTGCCCCAAAGTTATGTGGAATGGATTGATTAAAAAGTTATTTAGATTCACTCAGTAGTGAGGAGCAAAGTAAGGTCAGGGAACATGAAAGTTGTACTTATTTCAGGTTTGGCGATATCAACACCTTGAGGCCACTAAAAACAGTGGTAATTCCGTGTAAATAGCTAGAGTAAGTCATTTTCTCAGTACAGATGTCGCATCTAGTGAGATACCCTTGCTGCTGAGCAAGCGTTCCATGGAAAAGGCACAAATTAAACTGGATATATAACGTGACAAAGTTGTTGCTTACTGACTTTCCAATCAGAATATTATTGCATCCCTTTAACAAAACCTGGCATTTCTAATCAGAATGTTAAAGAAATGCTCATGGCATCAAGTGATAGGCATTTATGGGGGAAAAAAAATTCTTAAAGTTGCATCAACAGCTTGTTCATTCTTGTCACAGATTAAAGACCATGATAAAGGATGCAGGATGATGACGAGTACACAAAGCTCATTGAAGAGATTAGTGAGAAATGTGACATATACAAAAAGTATCAGAGAATTCTAAGTCTCCTTTTAGCACGAGACTTTTTTATGGATTTAAAGGTGTTGGACAAGGGCAGAAATATTTTAATCTGAAGAGAAGCAAAATACTGTTGATGGTGGAGATCTGAATTTAAAAACCAAGTGCTGGAGAAAATCAGCCGGCCTTTGTGAAAAGAGAAACAGAGCTAATGTTTCGAGTCCTTTATGACTCTTTGGAGTCCATTTTGCACTTGTTTTTGCCAGATCCCGTTTTTCTACAGTAATACATTATACTTAACAGATAACATGATGAAAAAATGGATTGGGGCCAAACTGGGGCACTGATTAAAGTCCTAACTGACAATTGTTGCGGGGTGGGAGTGGGCGGTGGTGAATTTGCCAATGACTAGTTTAGAGATGGATGAAAATATGAACATGATAGTTATGAACACTACAGCTGAAAGTCTTTTCAGCAATGGACTCTGTGAAAGAAATAACGTGGTTATCAATAAGATGCTCCATAAGATCTTAGCCAACCAACCAGACTGCAAGCTAACATCTGCCCAAGCGTGGGCAGTCCATGCAAATGGTTAGGGGCAATAGTTGGTATCAATTGGTCTATGGGAGGAATCCTGAAATATTTCTGTGCTGAGAGATAATCCCCAGCCCTTGAAGGGGCTAGAATTAGTTACAGTTTTGCACACTTGAGTGCTCTACATGCAGGGGGAAGGGCATTCATCAAGGTACAAGTCTCAGAAAATTTGGCACTGTATAAAACTGCCTGAGATAAGCTTCAAACCTGGGGATTTAGTGTACTATGACAGAGGGCCTGTAGGAGTGGAAAGGTCTGGGTAAGGTGATAACGAAGACAGTGGTTCTCCAATATGGTCATCTCAATTAATAGGGGTTGATTATAAACTTTCAGAATCTAAGCAGTTCATAAAAGGCGATGCAGTAGTCATATGTTTGACAGTTATGAAGAAGAGAATATGGTAGATAAGGGTCTAGATAGGCAGTGATACCACCGCATAGAACAGGACTTTCGTACTTAAAGGAGAACTACCTAAAGTCAGTTCACGAGCGACGTATGTCCCAGAAGGGTCCAATGAATGGAGGGATGCAACCATTGTGGGGAGAGCAGGGAAAGCCACTGGCAAATTCAAATATTGGTTAAATATCCAAGATAATGGACAAAGAGCTAAGATCTACAAACTGGCAAAATGAGGTGAAAGAATGGAAAGCAAGAAAACAGAGTGCGAGCCCCCATGGTGGATCTGGTAGTGACACTGGCACAAGAAAACGATCACACTGTGGCATCAGACGTCTTATCATGGGAGGGAGATCCTGTCGCAGTAGTCCAGAAAGAGATAGGAGGGTAGTAGGGACCGTAGCTTAACTAGGCTATGCATTAGAGTAAGGATGACAAAACAATCTAGGAAAAGAACTAGAAGGAGAAGCCCTAATGTTTGTGAGGTTTTGTTGGCTGCAAACAAATTGGAAGATAATCTAATAAGAGAGGTCAAAGAAAAGGTGTTGGATATTTAGAAGGAATTTGGTGTTTACTCTGAAGTGTCAGATAGGGGACTGCTTAGTTGGGGCATATAAGACTTAAGTGCGACCAACGGCTCAGTTTCAAAGAAAGACTTGGAGATCAAGATTTAGAGTGCACTCCCTCACGGCAGAAAAAGTAATCTTGAAGATTTTCTTAGTTCTGTCGGCCTCGTATTTGTGGGAATGCAGGTCAATTGATATAAAAGCTGCATTTTTGCTGGGTGAAACATTTCAAAGGGAATTGTTTTTGAGGCTGCCCAAAAAAATGAATTATATCGAAGAAAAACTGTGGAAAGTAAACAAATGCTTTATGGATTGAATGATGTGTTAGGGGATGGTATTTCTCAGTTAGGTTTGCCTTGTTGAAGGTAGGCTGTAATCGACTGAAAGCATTTCCAGCAATACTCCACTGCTACCACAAAGAAACTCTCAGGCAACTTAATGATGCATGTTGATGGTTTTCTCTGGGGAGTTTCTGTGGAATATGAGCAATTTGTTATAGATGAGATCCAAGGGAAATTTAAGATTCCAAGTCAGGCTTTGGGGGCCTTGAAATACATAGGTTTAGACATGAAGCAGAATGTGTCAGGGGTAACCTTGAATGAACAATCTAGAAATTGTTACTCGAATTCTGTAAATTGGGCTAGGCCATCACAGAAAGGTGATGTTACATGCAAAGAAAAAATAGAGTAGTTAAGAAGCTTGATTGGACAGTTAAATTGGCTACATACTTGGATAAGACCTGATGCTAGTTATGATGTATTAGAACTTAGTATTATGATGAAACATGCCACAGTTATAGAGAGTTTGAGGACAAATAAAACAATGAAGAAATTAAATTCAGAGCAATGCATACTTAAGTTCAGGCCCCCTCCCATAATTCTTTCTCCGGTATATTGATGACTGTTTTGGTGCTGCTTCATTCTTTCTCCTGGACCTAGAAAAATTTATCAATTTTGCTTCCAATTTCCACCCCTCCAATACTTTCACATGGTCCATCTTCGACACTTCCCTTCCTTGACCTCTCTATCTCAATTCCTGGTGATAGACTGTCCACCAATATTCTTTACAAGCCTACCGTCTCCCATAGTTACCTCGATGACAGCTCCTCACACCCTGTAAGGAGTCCATCCCATTCTCTCAATTCATTGCCTCCGTCGCATCTGTACTGATGATGCCACTTTCCAAAACACTGTTTCTCACATGCCTTCCTTCTTCCTTAACTGAGGTTTCCCATCCATAGAGGTTGACAAGGGCCCCCAACCGTGTCCAACCCATCTCCTGCGCCTCTGCCCTCACACCTTCCTCTCCCTCCCAGAATCATGATAGGGTCCTCTGGCCCTCACCTTTTACCCCATCAGCCTCCGCATTCAAAGGATCATCCTCCGCCAACTCCAACATGATGCCACCACCAAATGCACCTTCCCTTCGCCCGCCCTATCGGCATTCCGTAGGGACCGCCCCGCCCCGACACCCTGGTCCATTCCTCCATCACCTCCTCCCACGGCACCTTCCCTTGCAATTGCAGAAGGTGCAACACCTGCCCCTTTACTTCCCCTCTCCTCACAGTCCAAGGGCCCAAACACTCCTTACAAGTGAAGCAGTGCTTCACTTGCACTTCCCTCAATTTAGTCTACTGCATTCGCTGCTGCCAATGCAGTCTCCTCTATATTGGAGAGACCAAACGCAGACTGGGTGACTGCTTTGCGGACACCTTCGGTCTGTCTGCAAGCATGACCCAGACCTTCCTGTCGCTTGCCATTTCAACACACCACCCTGCTCTCATGCCCACATGTCCGTCCTTGGCCTGCTGCAATGTTCCAGTGAAGCTCAACGCAAACTGGAGGAACAGCACCTCATCTTCCAATTCGGCGCTTTATAGCCTTCTGGACTTAACATTGAGTCCAACAACTTCAGACCATGAACTTTCTCCTCCATCCCCACCCCCCCTTTTTACATCCCCCTTTTTTCCATATTCATTTTTATTTTTTTTAATTAACTTTTTTCCACTTATTTTCATTATTTTTTATATTTAGTTCCATTTTCATTCATTGTTTCATCCCCAGCTTTTAGCCTATTTTTGATCTTTCTTGCTTCCCCCCACCCCATCCCCACTAGGGCCATCTGTCACTTTCCGAAGTGCTTACCCTGGTCTGGCTATTATCACATTTTGCTTTCTTAATGTCACCACTAGCACCTCATTTAGCCAGTACCACCACCATTAACAATTCTTTGACCTTTCGTTTTTAACATCTTTTGCCATCTCTCCTTTGCCTCCACCTATGACTGGCCTTCTATCCAGCTTCACCGGTTCTGCCCCTATTAATCAGTCTATATTTCACCACATTTCTACCTCCCTTTAGATCTGAAGAAGAGTCATACAGACTCGAAACGTTATCTCTCTCTCTCTCCACAGATGCTGTCAGACTTGCTGAGTTTTTCCAGCAGTTTTTGTTTAAGTTTCCAGACTTGGGCGACCCGAAGGATGTGAAATTAGTCCTTTTTAGTGACTCTTTACATGTAAAATCTTGTGCGTGTGCATTCAGATACAGCTGGGTTTATAACAAGTTTGGTGGGTGAAAATAGAAAATGTTGTACCTTGGCTCGGGGAGCCAAGAAAATAAAAAGGAGAGTTAAATGTACTTTTAACTCAGTTAAAAGTTAACTGGCTGTAGGGGAAGCAATAGATATAGGATTTTACTAATCGGGTTTCCCTCAAAATAAGTGTTATGAAAGACATTCTAGGGCGAGTTTGCCCATTGAATGTGATGGAGATAACTGCTCCCTGTGGGATCAGGTACATTTGACAAACAGCTTGGCTGAGAAAAGGTGAAAGATTGACCTTGCTAGTGCAGAAGAAATGTGAGAAAGAAAAGAGATCTCTTAAGATAAATTGGGCTGATGCAAGGCACCAATTATTGAACAGCTTTACAAAAAGGAACACTTAATTGTAGGAGGCCCTAGAAGAGGGACATCCTATATTTTGATGGGTTATATGAAATATGGGAAATATTTTTCTCTTTCAATTTTTTATAATTGTGTTTTAAAGTTTTTGTGCAAAGAAAGGGGAATCTGCTAATGGTATGTTAATTATATTAAGGTACACAGGTGAAGGGCACTGTTTAATTAAGTAATTAAATTTAAATACCTAGAGTACTTATAAACAAAGACTGCTGGGACACTGGGGGTAGTAGGTGGAAGGCAGGCATATGTAATGCTGCATTCTGTAAATAAACCTGTTATCAAGCAAAGAATTGGCATCTGGTTTCATTCTTCACCACCTGGCTTGGGATCCATTTAACAGAAATTGCACAAAATACTTTTTCAAAACTTTAAAATTCCCTTTATTCTCCTTTCCTCCAGCCTTTAACTCTGGATAAGTTTTGTAATTATAGATTTTTACACAGATGGACATAATGGCAGAAATCAATCCTGGAATTTCAAGAAAATCTTGTAATAAAGATGGAATTTCACTTCAGTCATGAAGTCAGTGACTCTGGTAGACTGTGCATTACATAGCACATAACCTATTATAAAAACAGCATGCCCCTTCACTCATCGTGAATAACACCACAGGAGGTCTACTAAGAATATATTAAAATAGACGTATCGGTGCTCTCCAGATGTTGCAATCTGTTACAGATGCAAAATAATCTTCCTTTTGAAAAGAAAGAGGACAAAAAAGTGAGTTGCTTCATGCTTGGTGTTTCTGAGCTGAAGCACTTAATTTCAAAGAACAAATTTCATACTCGGTCAGAATTGACTTGAATGATCTGATCTTGTATTTGCTTAACTGGAGACTTTGATGCTTAGCAGGCAGGATATTGAAAGCTGCTTCCCATCAACTAGTTCTAGTCCTTGAGTTCTGGCAGCCAGCCCTCCCCAGTTTCTATTTGATTCTTCTGTACTACTTTGCTGTCAAATTGTGTTAAGCTGGAGATCTGGTTAAGATTGGTAGTTGTGTTACCTCATTGGATAAATCCTGACTCAGAACACTTAAACTGTGGGTAATAACAGATCCAAGATAAATGCAACTGGATAAGGAAACTGATCTTAAACTTGTTCCCCAAGAGGCGCCATCATGCAAAGCTAAGCAGCAGCACCCAAGTTCAGCACTACTGCTGTTAATGGGCACAGCTCAATACTGGTACAATAAAATCATGGATTACTTTATACAGTATGCTTGCCTATCAAAAACACTTTTAAGTTGTGGTGTAGTGGGGTTGGGAAATTCCTACATGTTCTTGTTTCCCTTTGCTAAATTCTCTCCCTCCCTTTTACCCTATTTCTGATTCCATCTCATCTTCCATTTGATGCTCCTGTCTGCACAACATAGTGTATCTTAATCTACAGCAGCCCTTGATCAGTCTGCAGAGGCTTCAAATATTGATTTAACAGCTCTTTGCTTTTTACCTTTAAAAGAGTGCTGGTTAGTGGGTTGGCTGATGGTTCTGCTTTCACTTTCTTTGATCGAGTTGTAAAGGCAAGGAAATCATGGGCCACATGATCTGCTGTCAGGTTTATCCTATTAATAGCCAAGTTTTGTTGCTGGCAACACCCCTCTTATGGCTCAGTGCTTGGATTGCTGTTGCACAGATGACCTGAGCCACTTTGACTTGGCAGTGACCATTTTTTTTGCAAGACCTGCATATTGCACTTTTTGGTAAGGAATTACAGTCTTGAAATGGGAATCTGGCCAGTAGCTTTGCAACCATTTTGAATCCTGCAATTGTAAAGGCAAGGATGTGGAAAGATATTCATGAATATGATCCATTACTTGTTTGTGAAAACCTTTTCTGGGAGTCTACCCAGATCCTGACCTGGAGTCTTGAATATCATCTTGGGCTCATCAGCATGCAACTTCTGAAGACATTTGTTCTCCCATGTCAAGGTCTGGAACCCCCACCTGCGTAAAGAGCATTTTTGCCTAGGTGAGATTAGGTGAATACGTTCCAATTACACAGGTTTTGTTGCATGGTCAGACCATACACTGGAGACTCCAGTTGTATCCAGGCCCATAGCTCAACTGCTTTTTAAAAGTGAACTTTAGGTGATGGCCATTCAACATTCTGTCTGTTTCTCGTTAGGCAAGGGCACATACTTTTGTGAGCAAGGAAAATCTATTTTCTCACTTGCAATCCAGGGATTTACTAGTCGGCAAAAGAAAGATCAATCCTTCGGGAAGCTGCCTTTGAACTTCTGTGATTAAGAAGGGGAGTGATATTGTCACTGGACGTAATCTAGAAACCCAGGGGTAATGGTCTGGGGACCGAGGTTCCACCACGGCAGATGGTGAAATTTGAATCCAATAAAAATCTAATGATGGCCGTGAAACCATTGCTGATTGCCATAAAAACCCATCTGGTTCACTAATGTCCATTAGAGAAGGAAATCTGCTGTCCTTACCTGGTCTGGCCTACATGTGACTCCAGACCCACAGCACTGTAGTTGACTCTTAAATGCCCTCTGAACAAGAGCAATTGGGGATGGGCAATAAAAAATGCTGGCCAAGCCAGCGATGCCCACATCCCATGAACGAATAAGGAAAAAAACTCTCTTTCTCTAGCCACCTCTTTAAACACTCTGGATTGAAGCTCATCTGGCCCAGGGGATCTATCAAACTTCAACCCACTTAACTTTTCAAGCACTAACTCTTGACTAATGCTAATTTATTTTAGTTTCTCAGCTTCAAAGTCCCTTGGTCGCCATGTATTTCTGGGAGATTTTCCCTATTTTGTATGAAGAAAGACATAAAGTAACTGTTCAATTTTTCTGCCATTTCCCTGTTCTCCATTTTAAATTCTGCTGTCCCCACTTGTAATGGGCCCACGTTTGTCCTAGGTGATCTTATCCTTTTTCACGTACCCCAAAGAGGTTTTTACAGTCCACCTTTAGGGTCTGTATTTCCAAGAGTTTCGAAGAATGAAAGGTGACCTTATTGAAACTTAGAAAATTCTTACGGGGCGTGACAGGCTAGACGTAGATACGATGTTTCCCCTGGCTGGTGAACCTAAAACTAGGGGACAAAATCTCAGGATAAGGGGTAGGCCATTTAAGACGGAGATGAGGAAAAGGGGTAGACCATTTAACATTGAGATGAGGAGGAATTTCTTCACTGAAGGTGGTGAATCTTTTGGAATTCTCTGCCCCAGTTGGCTCAATCATTGAGCATGTTTAAGGAATCAATAGATTTCTGGATGCTGATGACATCAAGGGATGCATAGTGTGGAAAAGTGACATTGAGGTAGATGATCAGCCATAATCTAAGGAAGGGTGGATCAAGCTTGATGGGCCAAATGGCCTGCTTCTATTCCTATGTTCCTTTGATCCTCATCAGAGTTTCTCTTGAATGCCCAGTATAGTAATGTTTGTTCGTTTAGGGAATATTTATTTATGCATGTTTATAGCTCATGCTTTGTTGTGCGCTCACTTCAATGCTCATTGGCCTCCTGTACTGCATGGTTCATTGAGTCCACTGAACCCATGTCAGCTCTTTGGAAGAGCTATCCAATTAATCCCATTCTAATGTTCTTTACCCACTATGAAATTTGAATTAAACAGGTTGGGAACATAGTAGTCAGCAGCTTGCAAGCAGGTTAAAAACCACCAGTCACAAAGTTACAACTGAGCAGTTGGCAAAAATGCAAATAAATGCTGCTTAAAACAGATTTTTTAACCCTGGGCACCAACTCTCTGAAAATTTACAATCCTCTGTAGATCTGTAGACTTCTCTCCTACAATTGCTGTGCACCTACTGTTCACCTCAGGATGTTGCCTTCACAGCAATCGGACTTTCTGGCCGAAAAAAAACAGCTTTGTTTAGCATAGCTGCTTCTATGACATTGTGCAACTTGCTCATCAATGAAGTGGGGGATCCTCTAGTAAGAAAAACTCTAGAAATTATACTCTTCACAACTTGTTCGATCTTAGTTTTGAACTTATCAACTTTTAAACTTTTCAGATGACTTGTCACAAAAATCTGGTAACATTAATCATGTTAAAGTGTCAATTGGCTTACAAATATTTGACATGAACACCATCCCTGAAAAGTTTCTCAATGGAAGAAACAAGCCTTTGGAATCCCCTGCCTTGCGTTACCACTCTCTTCGTTGTATATCAACAGCTAACCATAATTTCGTGACTCTTTAACAATGGACATAACCTGAAATCTCAAGATTTACTGATGCACTGAAAGTTGTGATATTTTCTGTTGGCAAGCATTTTTCCATGCTTATTTTGTGTGTGTCAGCTGTTTGTCTTGGTTCAGTTTATTAGCTTTTCTTTCCTTGGTGCACTGCATCCGACAATGCCTGAATCTGGAAATGCTATAGTTGGGTTCAGTTTTAATAAGCAATAACTAAGGTGATGTAAATATATTTTTAATGTTTAAAAATTAAGTTATTTGTCATGTCTTGAGCTGCTGATGCTTTAATATTTCTCTCATCTTCCTGTTCAGTTCCGGTTCCAATTCCTGCTTATCTGATATTGGTAAATTTGGCACTTATATTAGTGATGAAGCTAGTAACTTGATATTTTTCAAGATATTTAATGGACACTTTGGCAGGTGGGACATTGGATTTCATTGTAATATGTGGTGTTATGATCTGTTGTCCTATAGGGTAGGGAGCGATATCATGGAGCTGTCGCCATGCACTTGTTAGCGGTGAACAGTAGTTAGATATTCTCAAAAGTAGTCCACTTGACATTGGAGCTGAGACAAAATGGAAGAGTTTTGTAACTTTCTCTCCATTTGAAAAATGAGTGCTGTGATGACAAGTAGAGTGGTGCTAATGTGCCTCAAATTATCTGCTTGCCTGTTTATTTCAAACTGATGGCTTGTGAAATTTTGACCCATTGCATGTTGATGTGAATGTTCCATTGTGAACACTAATGTTTCATGCAAGTAAAATGGAATGTATGTGGCGTTTAATACTTATCCTTGAAATTCTCAATTTCTATCAGACGCAGATGGTTTTTGTTTGTGACTGTCTCTTCAGATTGTTGAGCTCTAGAGTCTTTGTCCTAAAATCAAACTTCATAGCGCAGTACTGTGATGCTATATCTGAGGTTTATGGACTTGTTTAAGTGCATTTTGAGCCAAAAGTGACCATCAGTAAGACAGGAGTTTTGGCATGGTGCAGCACCCTGTGATAAAAACTGCAGATATGTCGTTCCCAGCATTGTGGTTTTGCATAAAATGCTTACTTGAGCGAGTTTGTCACAATGGGCAGAAAGGATATTTTTCAAGTATCCTCTAGTAAAGAGAGTGAATAACTGGGCAGCAGGTTCCAAGTACACTTGTAAAAAGCATATTGTTGATATTAAACCCATCCACTATAATTTTGTGGTCATTGTTGGAAATACCATCCTCTGAAAAGTGTAACCGGGTTGTTGATAAGAGGCATGGCAGATACTTAATCAGAATACAGTTTTGCAGAGCATCAGGTGCAGCAGCATTGCAGAGGTAGAAACAAGCACTGTGTCCATTACTGCTTCTGCCATCCCTGATCAACTTTGAACATCTTGAGTAAGATGTTTGATACATAGGGCAGCCACTGGGAAATGAAGTTACAGAATTCATCACAAAGAAAGTGTAAGTTTGCAGATTGATCTCGGAGACTGGCCTTAACAAAAGCATGTGAGCCTTCCCTGGATTGTTCCTTTAATGCTTTGTTCAGATGAATTGTATTCTGCACTTCAGACATTTTCCTGAGAGAGAACATCTCTGTCACACCCGCAAACTGTCGCAACTAGTTATGTTTTAGTAACTTGTAGGGCTGAAGTGGAGTTCTTAAGGGTCTCTTGCTTCCCAGTTTTAAGCCATAGAAAATATTTAAGCGTATTTAAGACTGAGATAGATAGGTTCTTGATTGGTAAGGGGATCAAAGGTTACGGGGAGAAGGTGGGAGAATGGGGTTGAGAAACTTATCAGCCATGATTGAATGGCGGAGCAGACTCGATGGGTCGAATGGCCTAATCTCTGCTCCTATGTCTTATGGACTTATACGTAGGGATCAAATGAATATATCTGCACATGAAAAAGGACTGCTGTTGTTGGTGCATTGATTCCTCAACTGTTTTTTTGATTTCAACTGCTTATTCTAGCAGAATCCTTTTTATTCATTCACGGGATGTGGGCTTTGCTGGCTGGGCCAACATTTATTGCCCATCCCTAGTTGCCCTTGAGAAGGTGGCGGTGAGCTGCCTTCTTGAACCGCTGCAGTCCAAGTGGTGTAGGTACACCCACAGTGCTGTTAGGAAGGGAGTTCCAGGATTTTGACCCAGCAACATTGAAGGAACGGCAATATATTTCCAAGTCAGGATGGTGAGCGACTTGGAGGGGAACTTCCAGGTGGTGGCGTTCCCACCCATCTGCTGCCCTTGCGCTTCTAGATGATAGTGGTCGTGTGTTAGAAAGGTGCTGTTGAAGGAGCCTTGGTGAATTCCACCTTATAGATGGTGTACACTGCTACTGTGCATTGGTGGTGGAGGGAGTGAATGTTTTTGGATGTGGTGTCAATGAAGTGGGCTGCTTTGCCCTGGACAGTGCCAAGCTTGTGTTGAGGGAGCTGCACTCATCCAGGCAAGTGGGGAGTATTCCATCATTCCTGACTTGTGCCTTGTAGATGGTGGACAGGCTTTGGGGAGTCAGGAGGTGAATTACTTGCTCAATTCCTAGCCTCTGACCTGCTCTTGTAGCCACAGTATTTATATAGCTAGTTCAGTTTCTGGTCAATGGTAAGCCCTCAGGATGATGGGGAATTCAGTGATGATAATGCCATTGAACATCAAGGGGTGATGGTTGGATTCTCTCTCATTGGAGATGGTCATAGCCTGGCATTTGTGTGGCATGAATGTTACTTCCCGCTTGTCAGCCCAAGCCTGGATATTGTCCAGGTCTTGCTGCATTTGGACATGGACTGCTTTAGTATCTGAGGGGTCACGGATGGTGCTGAACATTGTGCAATCATCAGTGAACATCCCCACTTCTGGCCTTTTGATGGAAGGAAGGTCATTGATGAAGCAGCTAAAGATGGTTGGGCTGAGGACACTACCCTGAGGAACCCGTGCAGTGATGTCCTGGAGCTGAGATGACTGACCTCCAATCACTGCAACCATCTTCCTTTGTGCTAGGTGTGACTCCAACCAGTGGAGAGTTTTCCCCCTGATTTCCATTGACTCCAGGTTTGCTAGGGCTCCTTGATGCCACACTCTGTTAAATGTTGCCTTTTATGTCAAGTGCAGTCACTCTCACTCTGGAGTTCACATCTTTTGTCCATGTTTGAACCAAGGCTGGAACGTGATCAGGAGCTGAGTGGCCCTGGAGGAACCCAAACTGGGCGTCAGTGATCAGGTTATTGATGAGCAAGTGCCGCTTGATAGCACTGTTGATGACCCCTTTCTTTACTGATGATCTAGAGTAGACTGATGGGATGGTAATTGGCCGGGTTGGATTTGCCCTTTTTGTGTACAGGATATGCATGGGCAATTTTCCACATAGCCAGGCAGATGCCAGTGTTGTAGCTGTACTGGAACAGCTTGGCTAAGGGTGCGGCAAGTTCTGGAGCACAAGTCTTCAGTACTATTGCTGGAATATTGTAAGGGCCCATTTGCCAATTGAATTGGCTGAAGACTGGCATCTGTAATGCTGGGGACCTCCGGAGGAGGCCAAGATGGATCATCCACTTGGCACTTCTGGCTGAAGTTTGTAGCAAATGTTTCAGCCGTGGCAGGATACGAACCCAGGTCCCCAGAGCATTACCCTAGGTTTCCGGATTATTGGTGCAGGGACAGTACCACTATGCCATCGCCACCACTTATCAGTCTTTTTAGATCATGGAAGAACTGAAGACTGAACAAATCAAAATAAACTGGTGGAAACAAAAGCCAAATACCGCAGATGGTTGAAACCTGAAATAAAAGCTGGAAATACTCAGCGTGAGAGTCAGCATCTGTGGAGACATAAACAGAGTTAATGCTTCAGATCGGTGACCTTTTGTCAGAATCCATCCTTTTGTTTGGCAAAAGGGCATCGACCTGAAATGATAACTCGATTTCTCTCTCCTAGATGTAACCTGACCTGCTGAATATTCTAGCACTCTGTTTGTATTTCATAAATTGGTCGAGCCTTCTAATCCCAACCTCATACTGCTTCTCTCTAAAGTTTGGAACTTGTACTGGAATACAGATCCACAGATAACCTGAAAGGCATACGGGATCTCAGTTTAATATTTCATCTGAAAGACATCACTTCCGATTACCTCAGTACTGCTTTGAAGTGCCAGCCTTGATGTGCTCAAGCCTCTGGAGTGACGATTGAACCCACAATCTTCTGACTCCAAGGGTAGAGTGTTACCACTGAGCCAAGGCTGATACCTATACTAAAGTAATGAAGAGTTGAAGCTTCTGAATTCTGAGGAGAAAACAAACACAGGACAATAATTCCAATAACTGATACTTAGTTTTTCATGTGTTTCAAATTTTGATGCATTGTTACAGTTTCCACAGATCTAATTTGGAAAATGTGCTTAATTTGTTGATCACACTTTTTGGGGTTAAACTGTGCAAAAGAAAGTATTAAGATTTAAACCATCAAAATAGAGTTTTACTCCCTCTGGAAAGGGGTGAAATAAAATTCAAGTTCCAGATTTGCTTTATGACAAACTCTTAGACGTGTTTCTCTCTCCCTTCCATGCCCCCCCTCCCCCAACCTTTAAATTATAAAGCATACAGTTTCAGATTTGAAACTCAAATCAGTGCATTTCAGAGGTCTGGTTCCTTAGGATGCGCAGATAATTTACTAGCACAACTACACTATTGCTGTTCTGCGAGGAGCCACAAAGGGATTTGTAGCAAGGCAGCAGATGATTCCGTTCCTCTTTTACTGGGCTGGGAAATAACTGACTGCTATTTTTTTGAGCATTGAGAAGACTGAAGCCATCATTTTCAGCTCCCATCACAAACTGTATCCTTTGCTATCAGTTACACTGTTCTCGGTGACCACTGTCGCAGCAGAAGCAGACCTTTAACTAATCTTTTCATTCTATTTGACCCTAAGATGAGCTTTTGACCCTGCATTCTATTCACCACTGCCTACCTCCAGCTTAATTTATTGGTCATGTCCTTTGTTGTTATAAGGAATATAATCCCACTAGGGATTATTGAATAACTACGTTATTGGTGAAGAGAGAGACATATTGCTGAGTTTGTGATGCACTCAACCGGATTTTTTTATTCACAGGATGTGGGCCTTGCTGGCTGGGTCAGCATTTATTGCCCATCCCTAGTTGCACTTGAGAAGGTGGTGGTGAGCTGCCTTCTTGAACAGCTGCAGTCCATGTGGTGTCGTTACACCCACAGTGATGTTAGGAAGGGAGTTCCTTCACTATTGCTGGGTCAAAATCCCGGAATGGCAATATATTTTCAAGTCAGGGTGGCGAGTGACTTGGAGGGGAACTTGGATGAGCACAAGAGAACTATTTATGTTGTATCATGTGACTACCAGGATGATACATGATGAAATAGATGGACTTCGGTCTTCTTTTGCTTTGCAAGTCTAATGTACATAACTAACATGCGTATTTGCGCACATCTTTCAGTTTCATTCTTTCTGAATCAAAGCGTCTGAAAGCTAACTTCTAAAATCTTGGCAGACATTTCTTAGCTATCAAGATGAATAACTGTTTTCGGTAATCTGATGGCAACATTAACTTGCATTGAACATAATGCAATGTCCCAAGACACTTTACAAGTATTATCAAACAAAATTTGATGCAGAGCCAGATGAGTTCGGTCAAAGATTTAGTCCAAGGGTTTGTTTGAAAGGAGCAGCTTGAAAGGAGGAAAGAGAGGTGGAGAGGCTAAAACATGTAGGAAGGGAATTTCAGAAATAAAAACAAAAACCTGCTGGAAATACTCAGCTGGCCAGGCAGCATTTGTGGAGAGACGGAAACAATAATGTTGCATGCCCATGACCTTTTATTAGAAATCGAGAGCTTCAGGCTGAAGGCACAGCTGCCAATGGTGGAGCGATTGAAGTCTGGAATGCTCATGAAGCCAGAATGGAAGATTGCCGAGACAGAGGGAAGGACGGCTATAAAGTTTGAGGTGATCACAAAGATAAGTAGGGATGAGGTTATGGAGGGATTTAAAAACAAGTATGAGAATTTTAGAATCAATTTAATTGCTCTTGGTGCTGAGTTTTTAAAGTAAAATTATACATTTATCCAATTAACATTGCAAATAGCGAATTGAATATGTATCATCAAACTCCATTCCAAGCTTCTACAGTTAATATGAATATTAAAATACAAATAATGGCTCTTATTTAATTGAGCCTATGCTCAAGTGCCAACATGGTGAGGAAGGCCAGGCACCTTGGTTCTTGTCAGCAGGCCTCCGTAATCTTGCTACCTGGACCACCACAATTGAAATTGCATTGAAACAAACTAAAACTAAACTCTCTCATTTGAATTGGGCGCAATTATATTTTTTAAACATCAGATAATTTGAATTAAGAGAAGTACATACAAGCATATGAATTAGGAGCAGGAATAAGCCTTTCGGCTCCTCAAGCCTGCTCCGCACTTCAGTAAGATATGGCTGATCTGATTGTGGCCTCCATTCCACAAGTCTAGCTAAGTAGAAATCTTTTGGGAAACGTTGCAAGTCTATATGTAATTGTGTAACTGTAATCTTTTGTGTTTAAGTTTTCTTTTCATTTGTTAATGTTTTAATTTAATATTTAAAATCTCCCAAAGTGATAGTGGAATCTTGACTTCTGACTTGGGTACAAATACCTTGTAATAAATACAAATTGCAAATCATTGTGGTAACTTGACCAAGTTTCCCTTTGGGACTTGGTCAGCCTGGCAATTACCTGCTGTATCATAACAGAGATAGGTTAAGTGAGTGGGCAAAAATTTGGCAGACGGATGATAATGTGGGAAAATTTGAGTTTGTCCACTTTGGCAGGAAGAATAGAAAAGCAGCATACTATTTAAATGGAGAGAGATTGCAGAACTCTTCAGTTACAGAGAAATCTGGGCGTCCTGATACATGAGTCACAAATAGTTTGCAGATACAACAAGTGATTAAGAAAGCAAATGGAATATTGTATTTTGTTGCAAGGGGAATGGAATATAAAAGGGATATTTTGCTACAGTTATACAAGAGCGTTGGTGAGATCACATCTAGAGTACTGTGTACAGCTTTGGTCTCGTTTGAAAAAGGGTTTAAATGCATGAAAAGCAGTTCAGTGAAGATTCACTCAACTGATACCTGGGACGTAAACTGTATCCCCTAGTTCTAATCTCTCCCACAATGGGAAACATCCTTTGAGCATCCACCTCGTCAAGTCCCCTCAGGATTTTATATGTTTCAATAAGATCACCTCTCAGTCTTCTAAACTCCAATGGATACAGGCCCAGCCAATCCAACCTTTCCTTATAAGATATCCCCCCCAACCATCTTCACCACCACTGCCACCAATTCCAGGTATCAGTCAAGTGAACCTTCACTGAACAGCTCCTGATGCATTTATACCCTTTTTCAAAAGAGGAGACCAAAATTGCACACAATACTCTAGATGAGTTCTCACCAATGCTCTGTATAACTGTAGCAAAATATCCCTACTTTTAAGTTCCATTCCCCTTGCAACAAAATACAATATTCCATTTGCTTTCCTAATCACTTGCTGTATCTGTATACTATTTGTGATTCATGTACCAGGACACCCAGATTTCTCTATACCTCAAGAGTTATGCAATCTCTCTCTCTTTAAATAATATGCTGCTTTTCTATTCTTCCTGCCAAAGTGGACAAACTCAAATTTTCTCACATTATACTCAATCTGCCAAATTCTGCCTGCCAACTCACTTACCCTACCTTTGTTATTATGATACGGCAGGTGGTAATTGCCAAACTGACCAAATCCCAAAGGGAAACTTGGTCAAGCTATCGCAATGATTTGTAATTTGTATTTATTAGGAGAAGCTATGTGTACCCAAGTCAGAAGTCAAGATTCCACTATCACTTCAGAAGATTTTAAATATTAAATTAAAACATTTATTAACAAATGAAAAGGAAACTTAAACACACAAGATTACAGTTACACAATTAAATTTAGCCTTAAACATTTCCAAAAGATTTCTACTTAGCTAGACTTGCAAATAAAGACCCTTTTCCAGGCAACAGTCCCTATAGATTCTTAACCTATAAAACATTCAGTAATATTATCTAAGACTATTGCTATACGGGAGGCGTCTCATCGGGCTTCTTTCTCCCCCTCACTGAACAATGGAAATCCAAGGCTTGTAACAAAATCTTAATTTTGAAACAGTCAGACACTTCACTGGGGTGGCTAGAGTCTGCTTCCTTCACAGGCTTGTTTGCGCAGCAAACTCTTTAAGATCTCACATGGCCACCCCCGTATAGCTTTCAATCTTTCCTTAAAGATGCTAGGGAAAGAACATATTTAAACCCATTGTTCTTAACTTTCTTTGGAAGTTGCCTTTCTCAGAATATAAAAATCTTTCATGTTGTCTTTATGGTCACCATTTTCGGGTAAAGTAAACTCAATAACTTGCTTTATTCATTTATGATTTTTGCCAGTTGTAAAACTTCCCTTTCTCTTTGAAATTCAACAGCTAAAATTGAACTCATTTATTTCCTAATGCAATTCCTATTCATGTTGTATTTACTTGTATCCCAGCTGAACTTGTCCATTTCTACTTCAAAATACCTGCTTTTACACCCTTTGATTTACACCTTGCAGCTTGACTGTTTTCAGTTTGATTAAATTAGTCTCACACGCGCATCAAACACACACGCAACCCCCACAAGCCTAGTTCACAGTACCTCACACTAATATTGGAAAAATATTTTCTTCACAATGTCCCTTTGCAAACTTCTTATGTCCTCTTCACAACTTACTTTCCTGCCTATCTTTGTGTCATAAGCAAATTTAGCAACCATACATTTGGTCCCTTCACCCAAATCATTGCTATAGATTGTAAATAGCTGAGGCCCCAGCACTGATTCCTGTGACACTCCATTCATTATGTCTTGCCAACCTGAAAATTGACAGATTTATTCCTGCTCTCTGCTTCCTGTTAAATTAACAAAATTAAGATTTTGTTAGAAGCCTTGGATTTCCATTGTTGAAAGAGGGAGAGAAAGAAGCCCCATGAGATACCTCCTGTATCCTCTATCTATGTTAATACACCATGAGCTCTTATTTTGCGTAGTAGTCTTTGATTTGGTACCTTGGGAATCTAAGGTGCAGTGCATCCACGTGTTCCCCTTTATCCATGTTGCTTGTTGCTTCCTCAAAGAACTCCAATAAATTAGTCAAACATGATTTCCCTTTCACAAAATCATTTTGAATATTGCTGAAAATAGAGACACCTAGAAACTAGGAGAGGAGTAGGCCATTCTGCCCTTCGAGCCTGCACTGCTGTTGAGTATGATCATGGCTGATCCTCTATCTCAACGCCATATTCCCGCTTCCTCTCCATACCCCTTGATGACCCTAATATCCAAAAACGTATCAATTTCTTCCTTGAATATATTGAGTGACTTGGCCTCCACAGCCTTCTGTGGTCGAGAATTCCACAGGTTGACCACCCTCTGAGTGAAGAAATTTTTCCTCCTGTCAGTCCTAAGTGGCCCCTGGTTCTTGACTCCCCAACCAGGGGAAACATCCTCCCTACATCCAGTCTGTTTAGCCCTGTTAGGATTTTATATGTTTCAATCAGATCCCCTCTCGTTCTTCTAAACTCTAGTGAATACAGGCCCAGTCGAACCAATCTCTCATCACATAACAGTCCTGCCATCCCCAGTATCAGCCTACTGAACCTTAGCTGCACTTCCTCTATGGCAAGTATATCCTTTCTTGGGTAGAGAGACCTATAGATATGTCTATGCTTTTTGTCTTGCACTCATGAGGGCACTTGCAAGAATACCAATATAGAGGGAAAACAACCATTTATACTGTATGTGAAGAGAGTGCTGATAGTATTGCTAATAGTTATACAAACCATATTGACTCTGTCTGATTGCATTGAGATTTTCTAAGTGCCCTGCTATAATCTCAATAATAGATTCCAGCAATTTCCCTACAATAGATGTTAAGCTAACTGGCCTGCAGTTTCCTGCTTTTTATCTCCCTCCTTTCTTGAATAGAGGAGTCACATTCACTACTTTCCAACCTGATGGGACCTTTCCAGAAACCAGGCAATTTTGGAAATTAAAAACAATGCATCTGCTCTTTCAGCAGCCACTTCTTTAAAGACTGTAGGACCAAGTCCATCAGGACTTGGGGGTCTTGTCAGCTTTTAGTTCGAATAATTTTCTCAGTTCCCTTTCCCTGGTAATTGTTCTTGTTTTAAGTTCCTCCCTCCCTTTCACCTCCTGACTCACAATTATCTCTGGCATGTTATCTCTACAGTAAAGACGGATGTAAAATACCTGTTCAAATCATCTGCCATTTCCTTATTTTCCATTATCAATTCTTCACTCTCACTGTCCAGACATCCAATGTTCACTTTACTTTTTTTCCTTTTTAAATACCTCCAGAAACTCTTGGTATCTGTTTGGATGTTTCTGGCAAGCTCTTCTGAGGTCTGCAGCAATGTTGCCTCTATACTGTGTGTGTGGCTGTGCAGCAACTTGGAAGTTACCATGCAGGCTGTTCACAAGTTGTGCCATTTGAAATGCTTCCATGGTGGTGCAAGAAAAGTAAAGGTACCACGCATTGAAAGAAAGGCTGTGCAAACAAAAAAAAAAATGGGGTGAAGGTGCAATGGTGTTGGTCTGAAGTACCCTTAAACTGGGGTCCGATCAAGGCTCTGTACAAGTGGAGCATAGCTGCCTCACTTTTGTATTCCATATTTCTTGAGATAAAGCCCATCATTCATTAAATCTTTTTGTACATGTGCACTGCCTTTTAATGATTTGTTTACAGTGACGCCTAAATCCCCTTTCAGCACATTGCCATTAGTCAAGATTTGTCTTTGTCCGATCCAAAGTCGCTCACCTCACACATCCACCTATTGTGCTCCATCTTACATAGTTTCTTCCTCTGACTTAGTGTATGTCCATTTCTAACTTTGATCTCATATATCTCTATAATTTATAGTGACCCCTAAATGAGTGTCAAAAGCACGCTTGATGAAATAAGATAAGAAAAGGACTTGGTGTGATCACAAAAAGCTCTGTATGAATACAATGGCTGTAAAGCACTTTGGGACAATTAGGTACTTTTTCTGGAAATGTAGTCATTGTTAAAGTTTAGGAAACAGCAAATTCCCACTAACAGCTTGTGATAACAACTAGATAATTTTTTTAAGTGGTGCTGATTGGGGGATCGGTATTAGTCAGGACATGGGGACAACTCATCTGAGAGAGCAGATGGGGTCTTTTTTTAATCTCTGACCTGAAACACAGCGCTCTGAAAGTGCTGCACTCCCTCAGTTCTGCACTAGAGTCTCAGCCTAAATTTTTGTTCTCAAATTTCAGGAGTGGGGATCGAAGCCACAACCTTCTGACTCGTGAGAGTGCTATCAACTGAGCCAATGGATATTATAATACAAACTGCCTATTGAAATTCTCAAAACTGTGGTTTTCTATAAAATAGATCTCTGTATTTAGCCCTGTTCAGTATTTGACAATAAATAGAATAATGGTCTATTTATATGGCAGATTTAACATTTGTAGCAAGTTTAGAGCAGTGTGAGTAATAGCACTAAATTTAACAGCTTTGGTCATGCCCTGTTTACTTTAGCAAAGGACAGCATTTGTATTTGCATGCATCTGCAGACATCATTGGTACAGGAATGCTGGTGAAATGCTGCTGCAGAGTTGACTGCTCTGTTGAAGTTTCACTTGCCTAAAACAAGACAGCGCACTGGTTCTTTCAAAACAAGTTTAAAATCATGATTTGGCCTTAGTTAGTTAGATTGCAAGCCCTGTGAAACCCATTGGCAACTTGTGTGTTGATGCGATGTGAAAATTGCAGTAACTGGCTGTCAGTTTATTTTACAGCTTAAATGTGCTATATATTCAGAAATTGAGCATTATGCCATTTATTTGTAGTGTACAATAGCCAGAGTTGAGTGCTTCAAGGAGTTAAGCAGAGGAAGAGAAAGAGGTGTTTGGTTGCTTTTGCTTAACTTTTTCAGCCTCCAGGAATTGATTCTTGCTCTGCTACAGGAGAAGAAGCTGGTTAATTGGTGAGTATCTGGTAAGTTTTTAAGGTTTATTCTATTCGTAAGGCTCTAAGTAGTATATGTTGAGTGAGAGGTGAGCAGGAGAGCATTAAAGGAACAGGTTGAGAGGCCTGCCTGTAGTGGGACCAGTGGCGGAGTGACGTCACGAACCACAACGTGACACAAGTGCAGGGAAAGCACGTGATTGGTGAGAATTTCTCGTCTTTAAAGTAAAAGTAAGGTCTTTAGTTTGTGTTTGGGTCTCTAGTCTTTTTTTCTTAAAAATAGCTTGTTAAGTATGAGATCAATACTGGTGTAAAAAAAGAAAAATTAATTACAATAACGTGTAAAGAGCAGGGATACTAGAGTAAATAATTAATTAATTAAAATACCATAGTAATGGCAGGACAGGTGATGTGTTGTTGCTGTGCAATATGTGGGAGCCACTGGGCACCAAGGTGATTCAGAGCGAACACATCTTTAGTAACTCTCTGCAGCTTGAGGAACTTCGGATCCAAGTTGAGGAGTTGGAGTCTGAGCTACAGACATAGCGCCGCACCAGGGAGGGGGAAAGTTACCTGGACACTTCGCTCCAGGAGGTGGTTGCACCCCTCAGATTAGGTAATACAAATTTAGTCTGTGATCAGGGACAGGGTGGTGTGGCTTCAGGAGAGGCAGGTATGGGGACCCAGGGTTAGCGTTCGAGGCGCCACGGCCCCTGCAGTTGTCCAACAGTTACGAGGTTCTTGCAAGCTGTGTGGATGAGAGCGAGTCTGCAGGGAGGATGAGTGAACTGACCACGGAGCCATTCAAGTTGGGGGAGGAAATAGGAGCGTACTAGCGGTAGGGGACAGTATAATTAAGAAATACTGTTCTATGCAGCTGTGAGTGAGAGTCCCAAAGGCTGTGTTGCCAGGGCTAAGGACATCTCCTCGGGGCTGGAGAGGAACTTCGAGTGGGAGAGGAGGGATCCAGTTGTCGCCATCCATGTTGGTACCAACGACATTGATAGGACTAGAAAGGAGGTTCTGCTGAAAGAATTTGAACAGTTAGGAGCTAAATTAAAAAGCAGAACCTCCAAGGTAATAATCTCTGGATTACTATCTGAGCCACTGGCAAACTGGCATCAATAATGTCAAGGAGTTAAATGTGTGGCTCAAAGATTGGTGTGAGGGGAATGGGTTTCAGTTCATGGGGGACTGGCACCATTACTGGGGTAGATGGGAGCTGTTCTGGTGGGATGGGCTTCACTTGAACCATGCTGGGACCAGTGTTCCGGTGAACCGAATAACTAGTGCTGTAGAGAGGGCTTTAAACTAAACTAAATAGAGGTTGGGAGGGTTCTGGAAAGGGGATATGTAGGCTTACAAAGCAAAAGGATATGGCAGCAATGCAGGGCAACTATATTGGTAATGATACCCAGAGTGTGACAGGAAGGAATAGAATGTACAAACATTTAAAAAAAAAGTAGCAAATAGGGTCAGAGGGGGACAAAATGGTAAAAAGGCAAAATTAATGGCTCTTTACTTAAATGCACTTAGTATTCAGAACAAAATAAATGAATTAAAAGCACAGACAGAGGCTAATGGGTATGATCTTTCAACCATTACGGAGACATGGTTACAAGGAGATCAAAGCTGGGAACTAAATATTCAGGGGTATGTGACTTTTCGAAAGGACAGGCAGGAAGGAAAGGGTGGTGGGGTAGCTTTGTTAATACGAGATGGAATAAGTACAATAGCAAGAAATGATCTTCAATCAGAAGATGTAGAATCCATATGAGTGGAGGTAAGAAATAACAAGGAGAAGACGACACTGGTGGAAGTAGTCTATAGGCCCCCTAACAGCTATACTGTAGGACAGAGAATAAATCGGGAGATAATGAGGGCATGCAAAAAAGGCAGTGCATTAATCACGGGCAACTTTAATCTTCATGTAGATTGGGAAAATCAAATTGGCAGAGGTAGACATGAGCACGAATTCATAAGAATGTATTCGGGACAGTTTCCTAGGACAATATGTTGTGGATCCAACCAGGGATCAGGCTATTTTGGATATGATAAGTGCAGTGAGGCAGGTTTAATAAATGATATCAGAGTAAAAGATCCCCTAGGAAACAGTGACCCATAACATGTTAGAATTTGGCATACAGTTTAAGGGTGAGAAACTTGGGTCGGAAACGACTGTGCTAAACTTAAATAAGGGTAATTACAAAGGAATGAGGGCAGAGTTGGCTGGAATGGACTGGGGAAGGCGGTTGGCAGAAAAGACGGTTGATGAGCAATAGCAGATGTTTAACAAAATAGTTCATGACTCTCAACAAATAAATCCCAGCGAGGAAGAAGGATTCTGGGAAGGGAATAAACCAACCATGGTTAATGAAAGATGTTAAGGATAGTACCAAATTGAAAGAAAAAACATACAATGTGGCAAAGATTAGTGGTCAGCCAGAGGATTCGGAAAGTTTTAAAAACCAATTAAAGGTAACCAAAAAAATAAAGAGGGAGAAAATAAACTTTGAGGGTAAACTAGCAAGTAATTTAAAAACGGATAGCAAGAGCTTCTTTAAATATATAAAAAGGGAAGAGAGAGATCGAAGTGAACATAGGCCCCTAAGAGAATGAGGCTGGGGAAATAATAATGGGGAAGCAGGAAATGGCAGAGGAATTGAATAAATACTTTGCATCAGTCTTCATGGTAGAAGACACTAATAGCATTCCAAAAATACTAAATCATGGGGCAAAAGGTGGGGAGGAGATAAATACAATAACAATCTCTAGAGAAAAAGTACTCGGGAAACTTTTATGGTGCTAAAGGCCAATAAGTCCCCTGGACCTGATGGGTTGCATCCTCGGATAAGGAAGTAGCTGCAGAGATGGTGAATGCACTGGCAGTAATCTTCCGAGAATCCTTTGATTCTGGAAAAGTGCGATAGGATTGGAAAACTGCCAATGTAACGCCCCTATTCAAAAAGGGAAACAAAAACAGGTAACTTTCGGCCAGTTAGCTTAACATCTGCCATTGGAAAAATGTTGGAGTCTGTTATAAAGGATGTAATAGCATAGCATTTAGAAATGCATAATATAATCAAGCAGAGTCAACATGACTTCATGAAGGGGAAATCGTGCCTGACAAATTTATCGTAATTCTTTGAGGAGGTAACGAGCAGAATAGATAAAGGGGACCCAGTAGATGTAATATATTTGGATTTCTAAAAAGCCTTTCAAGTACTGCACATAAGGCTACTTAAAAAGACAATTACCCATAGTATTGGAGGTAGTATATTAGCATGGATAGAGGATTGGCTAGCTAATAGAAGACAGAGTTGGCATAAGGGGGGAGTTTTCAGGATGGCAACGTGTAACTAGTGAAGCATCACAGGGATAAGTGCTGGGGCCACAATTATTTACAATATATATTAATGACTTGGATGAGGGAAGTCAATATACTATCGCCAAGTTTGCAGCTCCCACAAAAATATCTGGGAAGGCAAGCAGTGAGGATGACACAGTCTACAGAGGGATATAGATAGGGTAAGTGAGTGAGATGTAATATAATGTGGGAAAATGTGAGGTTATGCAGTTTGGCAGGAAGAATAGAGGAGCTGAATATTATTTAAATGGAGTAAGACTGCAGAAAGCTGCAGCACAGAGGGATTTGGGGGATCCTCGTGCATGAATTTTAAAAAGCTAGCATACAAGTTCAGCTAATAGGAAAGGCAAATGGAATCACAGAATCTCAGTGCAGAAGAGGCCCTTCGGCCCATCAAGTCCGCACCAACACATGAGAAACACCTGACCTACCTACCTAATCCCATTTACCAGCACTTGGCCCATAGCCTTAAATGTTATGACATGCCAAGTGCTCATCCAGGTACTTTTTAAAGGATGTGAGGCAACCAGCCTCCACCATCCTCCCAGGCAGCGCATTCCAGACCGTCACCACCCTCTGGGTAAAAAAGTTTTTCCACACATCCCCCCTAAACCTCCTGCCCCTCACCTTGAACTTGATGTTGGCCTTCATTTCAAAGGGAATGGAGTATAAAAATAGCAAAGCCTTGCTAAAATTATACTAGGCACTGGCTAGACCAAACCTCGAATACTTTGGTCTAGCCAGTGCATAGTATAATGAACAGTTTTGGCCCCCCTTATCTAAGGAAAGATATACTGGCATTGGAGGCAGTCCAGAGAAGGTTCACGAGGTTGATCTCGGGTATGGAGGGATTTTGGTTGAGCTTGTTCTCAATGGAGTTTAGAAGAATGAGAGGCGACCTTATTGAAACATATAAGATTCTTAGGAGGTTTGATAGGGTAGATGTTGAGAGGTTGTTTCCCCTTGTGGGAGAGCCTCGGACCAGAGGGCATAATCTCAGAATGAGAGGTCACCTATTTAAAACAGAGGTGAGGAAGAATTTCTTCTTGGAGGGTAGTCAATCTGTGGAATTTTTTTACTGCAGAGGGCTGTAGAGGCTGGGTTGTTAAGTATATACAAGGCTGAGAGAGATTTTTTAATCATTAAGGGAATCAATGGTTATGGGGAAAAGGCAGGAAAGTGGAGTTGAGGATTATCAGATCAGCCATGGTCTCAGTGAATGGCGGAGCAGTCTCAATGGGCTGAATGGCCTACTTGTGCTCCTGCGTCTTATGGTCTTAAAATAATTCGAGTCCTCTGGTAGTTAACCTAACGTAACCTCTGCTTCACACCAAGTTAGGAAAACCTGCATTCTGGTATAAAGTCACATTTTTAAAAGTTCATTCAATCTCCAAGAACTGGATCAACTTCAAGGTTTTGGTTGTGGATAAAAAAAAACATGTTGATGACATATTCCCTCCTGTAACATGAGAAACTAGCTTCTTGGGTGCTTTTGTTACTAGATTTAGTTGTTCCAGTGCATTCCCGGTTACCTTCCATGTTCTAGCCTCAACTTGAGGCCAGCCAAAAGTCTGCTGCCCGTAGCTTAATTTGCATCAAGTTTCGTTCACTCATAACCCCTGTGTTTGCTGACCTACATTGGCTCATAGTTATGCATGTGTCAGTTGCAAAACACTCACCTTTGTTTTCAAACCCCTCTATAGCCTCAACCATTCCTACTCCTGTCATCTCATGCAGCTCTCAGATAACTACGCTCCTCCAATTCAGGCCTCTTTCATATCTGCAATTTTTAATCACTCCCTCATTGGCATCCATGCCTTTGGGTACCTAGATCCTAACCTCTGGAATTCCCTCCCTTAAACCTCTTCACCTGTTTACCTCTCTCCCCCTCTTAGATGCTCCTCAAAATCTACCTCTTTGACCAAACTTTGGGCTATCTGCCCCTAGTTCCTTATGTGGCTCGTGTCAAATTTTGTTCACAATCCCATGAATGCCTTGTGATGTTATGCCGCGTTGAAGTTAATATTTAAATCGAAGCTGTTGTTTTCCTTTTATTCTGATGTACCCTTCATTGCGCACATACTTTATGCATTTACCAGCGATCTTTGAACTGACTTGGAAGTGGGATGGGCATAAGTAACTTCAAACCAAAAAGATTGGGACAGAATTGAAACAATTGTTTTGGGTGGCAGCACACTCCTTTGCTTTTTCCCTTGAAACCCTTTTTGGATTGGAAATGTGGATATTTATTTATTAATTGTAAATATGCTGTTGGGGTTTTAAATCTCCTGTCTGTTGATTAACCAGTTGGTCTTTTGCTTGTAACCAGTGGCGTACTTGATGACTTGCCTTGCAGTAAATCAGGCTACTGCCTTTTTTTTGGTATTTCTTTTACTTTGTTTACTTTCATTTTAATACAGAAATGTCCGTGTGATGTTGACCTTGGCTGTAGGCCATTCATTTTTCATGGCAGCCACTACTGAGAGTTGCTTTGACAAGACAGGATAGCAGCAGTGGTTACCAGAGGACACCCCTGTGGTCAGGCTGAATTGTTAATGTCACTGAGAATACGTTCCTCGTGTCTATCACTTGTTTATCATTGATTCTGAAGTGGTTAAACTGAAGCAAGGATTCACCTGGGACTTTTGACTCTCAAAAGATTACTTTAAAGCAGCTATAGCAGAAGAAGCTGTGACATGCATCCGTAAGCACTTACTGATTTGACAGTTATTTAGCCAGCAGTACTACCTCTTTGGTTGAACTGTTGGCACATAGCACAGATAGTGTGGCCTGTTTTTGCCCCATTAATGCTGTCTTGAAAGTTAGCCTCCAGTCTGGGAAATGATAAATGTTCAGTGACTGCTGATTAATTGTCCCAGAGGATTCTGGGTTGTCGGCTGCCAAAGTGGTCCTGAGCTGCTTTTTTGTGTATTCCTAGTGCCCTTTTTTCTGCCCCCTGGCCTCTAATTCTGTATATTCTATCATGAGCACATTCTATTTTGTTGCATTTGCTGTCCTTGCTCATCCTGTTGTCATTTGGGATTGGAGTCAATGAAAAGTAATACAGTGAAGGAGATGTTCCTTATTCTTCTGAAATAAAGTATGTTATTCTTCCAGTGATGTCTGTCACTTTTTAAAACTTGAGATCAATTATGAAATGTAAAATTAATTTGTCCTTTAAGTTTGCAGTTTAGAAAATAGTTATTTTTTAATATGAGAGTAGTTTGGAATTTAAACCACCAAAAAGATATAGGTTTTAACCTCACTGATAACTAAACAAATACACGATTTTCAGTTTACTCCATGTTTCAGCAATTAGTTATTAAAATCAATGGATCTTCATTGGCATTGTTCAGTAAGTGGAACTTGGGATGCAGTTTCTGATATTTACTGTGGCCCCAATGCAACCGAAATTGGACAGGGATAACCTTTCACTGCAGTGGAGCAAATTTACTGCAGTAATATCACAGGACTGACAAAAGTAACTAATGCACAAGGCGCTGATCCTGAAACACCACAGGGTCTTTAGCGAGACATTGTTAATATGATTCACCTACCATTCTACAAAGCTTACTCGAGAAGTATGCACTTTTGAGGCTCTACCTTGAAATGTTGTGCTTATCAAAGATGTAATACCATAGAGCACATAAAAAAAATGCATTAAGATTGCTCACTATTCCAGTATCCTCCTGGAATGCAAAGATAGCCCCTGGCTTCTTTTCTCTACTGCAAACATTCTTCTTCAAACACCCTCCCCTGTCCCCTCCACCCTCACCTTCAACAATGCGAGGTGTTCAAGGCTTACTTTGACATGAAAATTGAAAAAATCCGATCAGTTGCCTCTGCTGTGCCCCTCCTTCCATTCATGCATGTAGTCCAACTTCCTTTGATGCTCAGCTTGCCTTAGTCCTGAGCTCGTATCTTTCTCTAATTTCTCTCCTGTCTCCCCATAAATTCCTTCAACCCTACTCCCACTGAAGTCAGATTAGTGTTCTCCCTGCCCCTCCCCCTCTGTCCCCTCCTCCTCTGTCCCCTCCCTCCTGCCCCTTTAAGCATTCCTGACTGATATCTCACATTCTACCCTCCACAAAAATATTTTATTTTAAAATATAAAAATGTCAGATATCATAGGGACTCTGAGCCAAATTTCTAATTCCTCTCTGGCCACGGGGAAGGTGCCTGAGGACTGGAGAACAGCTAATGTGGTTCCATTATTTAAGAAAGGTTGTAGAGATAAGCCAGGGAACTACAGACCAGTGAGTTTCACGTCAGTGGTAGGGAAACTATTGGAGAAAATTCTGAAGGAGAGAATCTATTTCCACTTGGAGAGGCAAGGTTTGATCAGGGATAGTCAGCTGGCTTTGTCAGAGGGAGGTCATTCTTAACAAATTTGATTACATTTTTTTGAGGTGGTGACCAGGTGTAGATGAGGATAGTGCAGTTGATGTAGTTATTGTGGATTTCAGCAAAGCCTTTGATAAGATCCCACATGGGAGACTTATAAAGAAGGCAAATGCACATGGGATACAGGGTAATTTGATAAGGTGGATTCAAAATTGGCTTATTTGTGGAAGACAGAGAGTGATGACAGAAGGCTGCTTTAGTGACTGGAAGCCAGTGTCCAGTGGCGTACCACAGGGATCTGTGCTGGGTCCCCTATTATTCGTCATTTATATAAATGACATAGATGACTATGTTGGGGGGTAGGATTAGTAAGTTTGCGGATGACATAAAGATTGACCGGGTGTTTAACAGTGAGGTTGAGTGTCTTGGGCTACAGGAAGATATAGCCGGGATGGTCAAATAGGCAGTTAAGTGGCAGATGGAATTTAACCCTGAAAAGTGAGGTGATACACTTTGGAAGGAGTAATTTGACAAGGAAGTATTTAATGAATGGCATGACACTAGGAAGTTTTGAGGAACAAAGGGACCTTGGCATGTGTGTCCATAGATCTCTGAAGGTGGAGGGGCACGCTCGTGGGGTGGTGAAAAAGACATATGGGACACTTGCCTTTATCAATTGAGGCATAGATCACAGAAGTAGGGAGGTCATGTTGGAGTTGTATAGAACCTTGGTGAGGCCACAGCTGGAGTACTGTGTGCAGTTCTGGTCGCCACATTATAGGAAGGATGTGATTGCACTGGAGGGGGTGCAGAGGAGATTCACCAGGATGTTGCCTGCGATGAAACATTTAAGTTATGAAGAGAGGTTGGATAGACTTGGGTTTTTTTCATTGGAGCAGAGAAGACTGAGGGGTGACCTGATCGAGGTGTACAAGATTGAGGAGCATGGACAGGGTGGATAGGGAGCAGCTGTTCCCCTTAGTTGAAGGGTCAGTCACGAGGGGACATAAGTTCAAGGTGAGGGGCAGGAGGTTTAGGGGGGATGTGAGGAAAAACTTTACCCAGAGGGTGGTGACGGTCTGGAATGCACTGCCTGGGAGGGTGGTGGAGGCGGGTTGCCTCACATCCTTTAAAAAGTACCTGGATGAGCACTTGGCATGTCATAACATTCAAGGCTATGGGCCAAGTGCTGGTAAATGGGATTAGGTAGGTAGGTCAGGTGTTTCTCACGTGTCGGTGCAGACTTGATGGGCCGAAGGGCCTCTTCTGCACTCTGTGGTTCTGTAAACTTGATGTCATCAAAAACTCTGCTGCCTGTGTCTTAATGTGCAACAGGGCCTGTTCTCCTATCACCCCTGCGCTCACTGACCTACATTAGCTCTCAGTCAAGCAATAACTGTCTCGGTTTTAAAACTCTCATCCTTGTTTTCAAATTCCTTGATGGCCTCATCTCTCCCGATCTCTAATCCCCTCCAACCCCACAACCCTCAGATATCTGCACTCCTCTAATTCTGGCCTCGTGCACCCTGATTTTAGTCGCTCCGCCATTGGTGGCTGCGCCTCTAGTTGCTTTGACCCCAAGCTCTGGGATACTCTCTCTCCACCTCTCTGCCTCTTTATCTCGCTTTCCTCCTTTAAGATGCTTCTTAAAACCTACCTCTTTGAGCAAGCTTTAGGTCACCTTACCTCATATCTCTACATGGCTTGATATCATACTTTTTCATAATGCTCTTGTGAAGCACCTTGGGATGTTTTAATATGTTTCAGGCGCTATATAAATACAAATTATTACACAGAAAATTTTAGCTGATGCCGTCTCTTCATCTGCAATTTACAAACATGTTTTCCTGTATCCTTTTCTTTATTTAGGTAATCTACTAACCTTGATCCTATTACAGTAAAGTTCCGCAGTTCACAACTTCTTTTGCAATTTTGTTTAACTGTGCACAAGTCCTTGTGTACACGATCGCCCATTGAGGCCCCAAATCTTCACCTCTCAGTGATTTAAGTAAATTAAAAACAAGAAGTTTTTGTAACAAGTCACCCCTTTCTGCATATGTGCGAGAGACACCATTAGCAGGGGAAAAAGAGATGCAGGTTAGCTGCGTATGTGCGCACATTTTATATCGAGATGTTTTTATAAGTGAGAGGAGGTTAGTTAAATAGTATGTTTCTCCCAGTCTGTTTCTTTGGTTGCTCTCGGCTCTTGCTCAGGCCTGCCAACCAACAAGGGTCCCTGTTGTTGTGGCTGCTTCTTTCCCTCGTCCAAACAGGAGAGAGAGGGAGTGAGAGAGAGAGCCACCAGTAGCAACTTCCCCTTCAATCCTCCTGTCACTTGCACAACAATAACTAATGACAGAAAAACAAGCAATGACTTTATTTTTCCAACTTCTCTTCCCCAACAACATCCTAAGTTCATTAAAGATGGAGCGAGAGAGAGAGAGAGAGAGGCTTTAAAAGGGTCAGCAGCTGGAATGGACCCCAGCAGTTGGCCATGGTTAAATGTTGGGGAGAAGAGGAGTAAAGGGGTTAAATGCCAGGAATACAGGTGTTGAGTGGTCTATACACTGGACAATAATATGATGTCAGTAACTAGGGGAGGGAAAGAGAGGCCTTGTCTTTTAAACTCTGCCCCCCACCCCGGTAATGGTAGGGCGAAAGGAATCAGCTTGGGAGTCAGACGGTGCTTTTTGCTTTCTGTTTTCTGTCATGAAAAAAAACCAGGTAAATAAATAAGAAAGAAGGGGAGGGGGAAAACTGCATTGGAGAGAGGATTGCATGTAACGGCGAAAGGATTAATTGGTGCCTTCAGTACAAAGTCTCTGTGAGGGAGAAAAAACCCGATCAACATCCAAATTTTGGAATGGCCGGAACCTACCTAATTAACTCAAGTTATAAGGTCTGTTCGTTGTTAGAAATTTTGCCCTTTGCGTGCATTTGTAGCAATGTAACCCTTGCAAACGGTGAGACTTTTCATTCTGGTTCCTCTTCAAACTGATGTTCCTTTAAAACAAAATAATTGACGGCACTGTCAAAAAAAACCCTGCTTCGGAATAAAGATTGTGCCGATGCTCGACTTAGTTTATGTTTTAAGGAAATTACATTTCTTTTTTTTTTGTTCCTAGCTTTAGAGTACCTGAATCAAATTGACACCATTTTTTGTTTCACTTCAACAGCAATTGTAGTTTGAGTAGGCAACCTTAGGTTACAAATCATAATAAAAATTGGTCACGAGAAACTTTTGTCCTGCATTTTATCCTATTTTCCATTTGACTTAGCCTGTGGGTTAAATCTCTGATCTGATATTTTTGCTTGCTTCTACAACAGACACAGCTAAAACACTGCATCACCACCTGTGAGCAAGACCACAGGCTATTACCTCGTTCTTTTTGCATTAAAACATGAACTACAAGAGGATCAGGTGACAAAGAAAATGGCAGCCGGTTCCAGGAAGCAAGTGTTGAGAGGGTGATGGATTAAAAATGTTATCATCAGGCATTAATTACCTGAAGTGATAGAAGTCAAATTTACTAATTGTTGGAAGGCTCCATGTCACATGCATAATAACCATAACATATGAAATGCACCATCCCAGAGCTTCAATATACTAATCAATCCCCTACGGTGCCACACATAAATTTGAGAATGCAGTCATTCACCTTCTTTGCTAACTTCTCTCCCATTTTGCTTCTTTCCTCTTTTTGTTCTGCTTCTGTGTTTCTTGGCTTTATTTCCTTACGGGTAGGAGGTTGTATTGTGTACTTAAGTGGGGGGGAAAAAAGCCAAATGGTCATTGGGAGAGGGAAAATGTGACAGCTCCCTCCCCGTCTCTTCCTTTCACTCATGCTTGTTCACGAATCCTTGCTCCGATTGTGGCTTCTACGTCTTATGCTTGCTCACCTTTTAAATCACCTCTTCACTCCCATCAGTACTCTTACATGCACCCCTTAACAATTTGCTCAACTCCTGTATCCTATCTTTCCCTTAGGCTGCCACACAACATTCCACCTCCTCCCCCTTCAACCCCACCTATCCAGCATGTCACTTTTAACTCTTCATTCATTCCTTAGTTCCCACATGGGTGAGTGGCAAGAGGCCAGTGAACCCTCAACTTGAAGCTGTTCCCCATCTTCCTTGTGTCATCCTCCCTTCCTACTATTTCCCTAAAAGACTGATGGCAGTTCTGATGAAAGATCATCGACCTGAAAACTTCTCTGTTTCCCCACATTCTCCACAGACCGAGTCTGACCTGCTTATTGTTTCCAAAACTTTGTTTTTATTCCTTAAAGATTTGTTTTAAGTTCAAAATTCAATGTTTTTCATAAATCAGTGAGAAAAGTTTGCATTTCTCTCCATCTCTTTCTCTATCTCAGGTATGAGCTTTTAGTTCACCCATGTTTTGTTGATGGTTCGAAACCAGTTGGTTATAAAATTGATTTTATTTTGTTAATAGATATCACATCCTTTCCCTCTGCAGTATATTTCTTGGTTTTTCAAAATTGTTTGAAGAATTACTGAGCAGAAATGCGAGCAGCTAAAGAGAAATTGCTGACTAAACAATGGACCGAATGCTGGGAAATGAGTTACACGCCACAATCCAAATTCAGCCCAATTTTGGACAAAAATAACAAGTTCAAGTCAAGAGAGGTTGAGGCCTTCCAAAATTAAGTGTAAAATATCCATTCTAAGGTCCACAAGATAATTTAATATTCTGAAATCTGAAACTTTGTATTTTTTGACAGCCTTGGTTGGACAGCTGGGATTACAATAGGGAGGAAAAATGCTGGGTGGAAAAATGGTATTTTTAGTGATCCCCTGATTTGATTTAAGCAATCACAGGGTGATTGATAAATCTACTGTGTGACAAACCCCTTACTGCCACCTACAGGAGTACCTGGTACTGCAGCTGTTAGCTTTTCATGGAACATGTGATAAAGACTTGTGTTTATATAGTGCCTTTAATGCTCATGGATGTCCAAAGCCACTTACTGTCAAGAAGTACTTCTGAAGCGCATCAAGGTTGTAATGTCAAAAATGTAACAGCCATTTCATGCACCAAACCCACCCAAACAACGATGTGATAATGACCAGACCATATGCTTTTTGTGATGTTGCTTGAGGGATAAATTTTGGCCAGGACAGAGAGGATAACTCCCCTACACCTCAGAGGCAAGAGTGCTGCCAACTGAGTCACAGCTGACGATGTATGCTGTCTACCAAATTTAATGTGACTTGTGGATGGTAAGTATAGTTGGATCTGGGCTGTAACTGCAGAACATGATGTATAGGTGGAACTAATTGCAACAAAAATAATCTTGAGTGCAGGACTCCCACTTTTGCCTCTGTTCAAATTTGTATGCACCTTTGTACCTATGTATGTATGTATCTTTGATCTCCCTGCCTGTCTTGTGGGAACAGGAAATAACAGCATAACCAGCTCCTGGAGTTCATTCCAATGTTCACTGCCATCCAGCTGCGAGGGCAGATGTTTCCTGCTTCACTCCTGGCAGTTAGGCTGATGCTCGAGGTCTGCAATTTTCCATTGGCTGGATTGCTTCTCAAAATCCCTGTTTTCTGCAACACAGCTCATTGTGGACCTTAAGAATAACCCCCTGTCATCACAACTCTGAGTTAGTGTACATTGAAATTCAGTTGCCTTCATTTCATTGGCCTTCTGATTTTGGCATACCTAAATGCTCCAGGATTTTGTGGTCAAGACTTTCAGGAAATTGTTTGCTCTTGGTTAGCAAGTGCCAGCTTTTGGGAGCGAATACACAACTAAAATACTGTGGATGTTGTAAATCTTAAGTAAAAATACAATGCTGAATATACTGAGCAGGTCTGGCAGCATCTGTGGAGAGAGACATCTTTCAGCTTGATGAACTTCTGATCAAAGGACATCAACCTGAAACATAACTCTGCTTCTTGCTGTCTGACCTGATTATCTCCAGAATTTTCTGTTTTTGTTTTTGCTTCAGGGAGATGAGATATTCCTTTGATTTGTGCTGTGAACTTGATTTAGTAGCTTCAGTTACCTGCGTAAATAATGCATCGGCGTTTGACTCACTCATCTTTCAGTTTATTCAATGTTTAAAAACCAGGCATTTGTGCTAATGGTTAATTTAATAGCTCAATTTGAGGTTTTTATTGTTATAACCTCCTTATGTGTGACAATTTTGGACAACTGTTTGCTTCAGGTGAGTACAAGGCATGGATTAGCATGTCTTCATTGTGTTCAGGCCTTTACTTTGTTGCATTGAAACCTTAAGCAAGGATTTTCATAGCATTTTTAGTTTACCTGTAACAGACTAAAAATATTTGAGCACTCCTGTCTGTTTTTGCTATAATATTCATTTGTTAGAAATACTACACAAGAATCCAAGCAAAAATGCCTTTGAGTTACTGTGAGCAATCAATGGAAAATCTTTGGATGCTAACATTAATATACTAAGCACAGAATTTGTGGCAAAATTGAAGCTGGCAATTCTGTTAACTTTTTACTGTACCTGAAACTTACTTGTTAGTCTTGAAAGTAATATATAATTTATATTTAATTTATGTGACTACTTATTGGATGCTGATCTTTCTCCCCAGGCCTTTGCAGACAGTCCTCATTATGGTGAACATTTGAATGAAAGTCGATTAGGATCCCATGAAGGATTGTCCCCAACACCGTTCATGAACTCCAGTCTAATGGGTAGGTCGGAATTCTTTCCACGTATCCTCTTGTAACCTCTCAAAGTCTCGTTGGTCAGAAGCTTTTTAGCCATTTGTCATCTCTTTCCTGAACTGATATTTCATGCTTTGAGAGAACGCGACATCACTGGAGCTGATCCTCCTCCCAGTCTTTAAATTACGTTGTTTTCATCATAAAAGGCTTTTTCCTCGTTATGTGAAAGGTACTTCTCACAAATATGCTCATTAATTTCTTTAAAGCAGCTTGCAACATGGTAGTTATTTTGCTTGTTTGTGATTTGATTGATTATAGATCTCAGAGATGCTTCTATTTTTTTACTATATTACTTGCCATTACTCCATTTTTACAATAGTTGCTACACCACTGAGTTTAAACTGTTTCAGGCATTGGCAAAATTCTAGTTGGTTTGAAGAAAGCTTCTATTATTGAAGGCTTAGACTCCATTTCCTTAGTTTTGCAGTTGGACTTTGAGATTTATTTTGAATTTATTTTTAATATAGCATTTCATCCCACCACCCAGTACACCAATTTGTACCATTCTTCTGTATCCACGCTCCTGTTCTTTAGTTGAGTAAAAGTTTCAACACGGTTCATGCTGCTGCCTGGAGGTAGCTTGTTTTCCCTCAAACACTCTCTCTTGCCCGAATCTAAGGTGATCAATTGTGCTATTGCACATGTAGTGGCCCTCATCGCTTGCAAAGTTGTCTTGTTGAGGATAACTTAGTTCAGCTGTTATTTGAAGATGCAATTCAGATTTATCGTCTGCATGGAATACCAGAATTGTAACCAGGCAACCAACAGCCTGTCTATTTCTGCCCAAGCCCATCCTTTTCCCCTATTGACCTGCTGAAAAACAAATTGTGATTTTCTGCAATGTTAGAAATGCATTCATATTTAATTCTGGCTGTTCATGTAATGAAACTTCAACCTTGCAACAATTCCATGTGATTTTAATATACTTGGAAAAACCCATATGGTGACTCAGTTGATTTTGGTGGATTTTTCTGTGGAATTTTTGCTGTCAGAAGAAATGATTAAATTTTTGAAATTTTCTTGTTGTAAAATTGTATCCGGAGTATTTTATCTTTGTTTGCTAAAAAATTTTAACACAAGCACTAACTCATCATGATGTGTAACAACTCTGATTGAATTATCAAGCATGTGTCCATGACCTCTTTTGGGTGATCTCAGTATTGCCACTTGTGCAACAGCCGTAGTAAAATAAGTGGGTTATGTAAATCTAAATCCCAAAGGTCTGCAATTTCTTGTCAGAGCCATTTTCTTGTGCTCTGCTTCTATTGACTCAGGATTAACAATATTGTTGCCTAAGTCTCTATCTAGTCAGGACATTTAAGAACTTTAAAAAACCATCAATGTTTCTATTAATTTCCTTCATAAGTTAGTAATTGCACCAGATTCACAGATAAAAAGACACAAGCGGACACACCCTGCAAAGACCTCTTCCAATATCTGGAACTAGTGCCAAAATTAGGAGAGCTGCCCCACAAACACGTCAAGCTGTTGCTTGACACTGTTAGTCATTCTCGCAGAATGATGCCTTTCAGCCAACGTACCGGACTCTTCCATCGCCGTCTATGGGTATGTCCTGTCGCACTGGAAGCACAAACCCACCATAGGTGGCAGCACAACATTGTACTGTTCGGAGTCCTCAACAGGGAGACCCAGGGAGTCCTCAACATTGACTCCAGTCGCATCAAGTCTCTCAGCATCATGTTAAATTTGGGCAACGAAACCTCCTGCTGATTAGGAGTACCACTCCATGTTTTACATCTACTTTGAAGAAGTGCTGAGGGTATAAAGGGCGCACAATGTTTTGTGCGGTGGATTTAATGCTCATAACTGAGTAGCTTGGTAGCATCACTTCTGACACAGCTGGCTGAGAGATGAAGTTGCCAGACAGGGCTTGCAGCAGTTGGTGAGAGAAGGAATACAAGGGGAAAGCCCTGCTTGACCTCATCCTCACCAACCTACCTGTTGTATTTACATATACCTGTGAACTGCATTGGTGGGAGTGAATCACTGCACAATCATTGTAGAGACTAAGTCTGCACACTGAGGACACTGTCCATCATGTTGTGACACTCAGCCTGCAAAATGAAATAGATTCAGAATAAATGTTGAAATTTAAAGGGATCCCTGAGGCACTGTAGACCACCAGCAGCACGAGAATTATATTCAACCACAACCTGTAAACCTCCAGGCCCCGCATATCCTCTGCTCTACCATAACCATCAATCTCGGGACCAACCCTGGTTCAATGAGGGAATGTAGATGAGTGTGCCTGGAGCAGCACCAGACATACCTAAAAATGAGATGTCTACCTCCTGCAGTTACAACACAGGGCTACATGTGTGCTAAAGCATGGTATTGCATGCTGTAGACAGACCGAAGGAATCTCAACCAATGGATCAGATCTTGAATGGTGTTGCACAATTAAACAATGAATGGAAGGCAAAGACTCCGTGAGCATCCCCATCCTCATCGATGGCAGAGCATAGCATGTGAGTGCAAAAATCAAGGCTGATGCATTCGCAGCCATCTTGAGCTAGAAGTGCTGGATGGATAATCCATCTCCTCTTCTTCCTGAGGGCCCTGTCATCACAGAAACTAATCTTCAGCCAGTTTGATTCACTCCACTTGATGGCAAGAAATGCCTGACTGTACAGGGTACAGCAAAGACTATGGATCCAAACAACTTTCTGCCTGTAGTGCTAAATACTTATGCTCCAGGACCAGCCATGCCTTCAGCCAACCTGCTCCAGTATAAATACAAAACTGGCATCTACCTGACTCAGTGAAAAAATTACTCCGTATGTCTTGTCCAAATCCAATCTGGCCAGTTCTCAACCACCTGTTTATTCTGAATCATCAGTAATGTGATGGAAAGTGTGATGAGCACTGCTTTCAAATGGCACCTACTCACCAATAACCTACTTGGCGTGGAATGATCCGCTGGGACCATTCGGCTCCGAATCTCATAACAACCTTGGTCCAAACATGGACAGAAGAGCTGAATTCCAGAGTGAGGTATAAGTGTGACTGACTTTGACATCAAGGCACCATTTAACCAAATGTGGCATCAAGGAGCCATTATAAAACTGAAGTCAGTGGGAATGGGCATAACTTTCCACTGGATGGAGTTACATCTGGCATAAAGGAAGAAAGTTATGGTTATTGGAGAGACCAGTACAGCCCCAGGACATCATTGCAGAGCAGTTCCTTAGGGCACTTGCTTTCTGTCAGAAAATATTGGTAGGAAAATGAAAAGAGAAAATAAGCCAGCAGTTAAAAGCTGGCATACTTTTGATTCTTGACTTTGAAATTATGATATAATTTTTTGATATCACTGGTTTAAGTGTGATAAGTTTTGAAAAGTGTGCACAACAACTGAGGGTTATCATGCATTATATGTTGTTTAATTACATTTTAGCTGGTGCTGCATTTATTAAAATTCATTTTCCGAGTTTGGAAGTATCCCAGGCAACCTGCTGCACTACCTGTAAATTCTTAATAATAGAGGCCACTGTACTGTTGGCGCCTCATTAATATTAAAGTACAGGGGTCATGTAGGTTATTTATGTATTCAAATTTCTGCTTGCCCCCAGGCACACAACAATGGTGGTATCCCACTACTACCAGCCCATACCAGTATGGAACTGTATATTGGTGTTTAACTGGTACCTACAGTGGGCAGCATTGCAGTGCTTCAGAAATTGAGAACACTGATGGTCTGCAAATTGCACTATTTTAAACTATGACATTTTTCTTTCATTTAGTGAAACTTAGCACAACCATAAGTAACAGCTCATGATTGATTCATTAATGATGAAAAGAAAATGGACTGACCTTAATTGTACAAACAGAGAAATTTCAGGTGTGTTTGGTTACACATTGCAGGTTGGTATGTTTTAGAATTCCACAAGGAACTGGCTCTTGTCTCCACTTGTAAAACTGAGAGGTTTCTTAGGTAGTGGGAGAGTATGGCTTACTTCTGTTTATCCCTCTCAATTAGCTGTTTGAGTACTTAACACCAAAAAGTCCATGTTCAAAATAATTGCAAGAACAAGGTAACATTGGATTTGATTGCTGGGCCATGCATCATTTTGAAAGGCAATCAATGACCTTCGGCATTATCCTATAATTAAACCAATCTGTATTACTGTAGGCACGCATGCTATTAATTGTGTAGAGGGGGGAAATAACTGGAAAGTGACAAAATAAGGTGCTTTAAATTTCTCAACAAAACTCTTGATATAATATTTTTTTTCAAAAGAAATGCTACACGTGCAAGCCCCTTTGTAAAAGTTCCAGGCGTTTTCAGTTTGAGAATAGGGGAGTCCATGTGGTAGCCGCATAGCCTTAATGAACAAGTTTATTTAAATTGAATTACAGCAGTGCTTTAGGCTTGCATCAGGAATCTCTTTACCGATGAGAAGATGCTAGTGTTCATTCTTCAAGGTAAGCAGTTTGCTGCAAAGAAACAAGCAACAATACACCAGCAATACCAGTTTGTGTTTGTATAGTGCCTCTTAATAAAAATGTGCCAATGTACTTCAGAGGCAAAAGGAAAACCATGAATATTGAGCCAAGGAGGTGGTTTGGAGAGAATTTGAGAGTAGAATCAAGGGGGGTGGGAAAACACAGGTGCCAGTGATGAAATGAAAGGGAAGGGGTGGAATGGATGCACAAGAGGCCAAGGTCAGAGAGCTGAAGAGCTTTGAGTGTGTGATTCCAGGGCTGAAAGAGTTTAGAGATGGACAAGGGTGAGACCAAGAGGGAATTTAAACATGAGGGATAGAATTTTTAAAATGAGTTATGGGAGTTAGCAGTCACTGTCGGCCAGAAAGGAGCAGATAACAGGTCAGTGGTAGGATACAGACAACAGTTTTGATGAGCTAACGTTTACAGAAGACTGAAGGATGGGAGGCTGACAAGGAGATCTTTGGAATAGTTGAGTTCGGAGGAGTCGGAGACATGGATCGGGGGGCAGCAGCAGATAGCCAGTCGTTGCGATGGACAAGGTCAGGTGCTCAGCTCGGTTGAATATGATGGCAAGTGTATGACGAGCCTCATTCAGCCTGAGACGTTGCCTTGGGTGGGGTGGGGGGGTGGGGGATGATGGAATTGGTGGAAAGGGTACATAGTTTGTGGCAGGAACTGAACATGATGGCTTCAAACATCCCAGTACATCAGTGAAGAAAATTGTGGTTCATTGAAGATTGGATGTTAGATTGGTAATTCCGATCATAAACAGAGGCCAAACCAACATTTATATAACTACTTTACAAATGCAGTAGATGAGGTGTAAAGACAGTTTTTGAAATGTCTATGTAGGAAGAAAGGTTGATATCAGATAATTAAGCATAGTAGATTTTCTGTGATTGTGTTATAATGACTTAAGTTCTTGTGGCTCATCTGGAACAATTGCTTTATTACTTAGGGAGAGTAGTTGGGTTGTGGCTCACCATCAAAACATTTGGAAAGCAGGTTAAGTAGTTGAAAATTTTAAACACCGCTTCATCGTGTGCGTTTTTTTTACCTTCTTTGGTAAAAGCCGCCACCTTCCAGGCTGCTCATATGCCAGATACTCATGTTATATTTACTCCGTGAACTTAAAAGACATTGCGAAACCATACTCGTTTCTGGTTTCCTTCTCCTTCCTAACAAAATGATTAGACTCTGTGGTAGAGTGAAATATTTTTGGAGAGGTATGTACTATGTTCTGTTACATAGTGAACAGGAATGCAATTTCCTACTCTTCCTAAAAAATGCTTTCTTTTCCTTAGTCCCTGTACAGGAGCTTGTAATTTTCCCTTGATTTAACCTACAGCAGCAGGAACTGGCTCTGAAATGCTTTCTTTTCCTTAGTCCCTGTACAGGAGCTTGTAATTTTCCCTTGATTTAGCTTACAGCAGCAGGAACTGGCTCTGACATGATACTAAGATAGATTGATAGTTTCCCAAGCACCTAGAATCTGTGGAATGTCGCTGACACAGCCCTCCTGAGATGCCTAGTGGAGCAAAATCCAGGACTGAAGCTGCATATTTGAGAAGGCCATAAAGAACAGGAAGCAGTCCTGCTCTGTGATAATTGCTATTTAACTGTCATCTGATCAGTATATATCCCATTCCGACATATTATCCCTTTGTTTTGCAAAGAAGCATTTTTCTTTTCCGTAAAGCATCAACCCATGTAATTGAAGGCTTGTGCATAAATGTTGACCAAGGTGTTGAGACCGTGATTACATCTGTCGAGTCATAATGTGATTAGAAGTCAGCACCTTCAGAAGGAAAGGGAGGGGAGAAAATCACTGCGGGAAAAATATAAGATGGTAATAAGGAAAGGAAGTTGCCCGACCATTTTGAGGCATGAAAAACGAAGGCTTAATTTGGGCTTAGTCACAGAGCAGACATGAGTGGCTGAAGCCCTATGGTTCCTGTGGTCCTATGAGCTGTAGGACTATCTCTCAATTATTGAGGAATTGCTGTTTTCGTCAGTTCTACCCTGGCCTAGTCTGATTTTTATCCAGCTTAAGTCATGCTCCTTTCTGGCAAGTCATGGATTGATATATCATATAACTATGGTTATGGTTAAGCTTCCAGGTTGGTGGTGTACCCTTGTAGCTGGTGGTAAGCCACTCATACAAAAACTACCAGCTACAAGAGCACACCACCAATCTGGAAGCTTAACCATAACCATAGTTATATGATATATCAATCCATGACTTGCCAGAAAAGAGCATGACTTAAGCTGGATAAAAATCAGACAGTACCAGGGTAGGACAGATGAAAACATGAGTTCCCCAATAATTGGGAAGAAAAGGAGAACATGGAATTTGTCATTTTAAAAAGGTACATTATAGCAGGAGCATGGGTTAGGTTTTTGATGTACTTCACTAGAAATGTGAAAGGGAGAGGCATTTTGTCACAGAGGGGAGAGAAATAGAAACTTTTGTGTGTCATTCTTGCACACCACCTGGCAGATGGCTCAGGCAGTATATTCATGCCAGCTTGGGTCAAGTCTGTCCAGCTGCTCTTGGTAACAGATGGTGCTTGGCTAGGAAAGCTGATTGGAACTGAGAAGAAAACTGGAATTTATAAAAACAAAATACAGCAGATGCAGGAAATTTGAAATCAGAGCAGACAATGCTGATAATGTCAGAACTGACAGAAGGTCATTGACCTGAAATACTAAGGATATTTCTCTCTCTCCAGATGCTGCTTGACCTGTTGAGTATTTCCAGCTTTTTCTTTTTATATTATTGAAATGTATAATCTCATTCCACCACTGGAATTGGTGCCTAAGTTGTGTGAAATGTGAATATATTGTTTGTGGTGTACTCAAATAGTTACAAGGCTAAAATATTTTTATTGTGTTAGAATTTGAGTAAGGGAGGAATTCTCAGGGACTGCATGCTCCCTTTTGGATTTGGCAAATCAACTTTCCTTAAATGTACTTGTCTAGTTTTTAAAACAAAGCCAGTTTTCTTAAAAGTATTTCTTTACTTGAGGTTCTCCATCTTTGCCAGGCATCTCCACTGATTTCAATTATGTTGACTCACTCTGCACCCTGTGGCTTCAAATTCAACAGTGGAATCTGGGGTTATGGCAATGTGGGGGGGGATGCAGGTGGAGAGCATGATTTCAAATGTGCCCAAAGGAATGCTCCATTGCTTGTCTGAATTTAAGTTTTCCTGGGTAAGGGCACTGTGGAGTGAATTTTGGACCAGTTTGAAGTTTATGCTCCTGCTGGTGACCATGAAGTTGCTCTGGGACTACTCCCTGTAGGTGATAATGAATGGAGAATGCGGTTCTCTCTGGCAAGGTTCTGGGTTCAAGTCCCACTCCACTTAAGTGGACTGAAAACAAAAATCATTGTAATCTTACATTTCTTCAGATGCAAGGTGAAGTACGTGTTTCTGTGCAGAAATATGTTTTGTGTAGCTATGCGTAACTCGGTAATCTATATCCCGAGGATTCTCTTGCTGTCATTGGTTGACTTTCAAGTCCTGCTGAACTGGTTTCTTTGCTAAATCATGTGAATGCTGAGGGAGTGTTTATGCTGCTTTAAACCCCAGAGGACAGGCTTGTGATGCAGAGTTAATGCAGTTGCGGTCTCCTGTTAATTCAAGGCAACTTAAATCAATTTGCTTTAAGAGGATGGCAGTAGATAATATGATCTACAACTTGCATCTCTGTAACCTAATAAAATGCTTATTTTACATGAAAAATCAAGTCAGCACACCAACTTGGAATAACTTTAACTTGAAATCTGCATAGTATGTATGAATATTTTTAGAAAATGGTTCCAATGCTTTAATTTTGCGTTATTCATATTACACTTGTATACTATGATGGGTGAGTTACAGTATGAGAAGGGTGAACTTCAGTGGGCTAAATTCCTTTGTCAATCCCAACTGTCCCTGTGAAACCTCTAACATTCTGATACTTTACATTTTTTATATCAGTGATTCTTTAATTCTATTAAATTTCTATAAAATTGATTTGGAAGCTTATTTTTGTGACCATCTTGTGAATAGAATTTTACTTTCCTAGTCCAGTTGGCCATTGTACAATTCAGCTTCTAATGACCCCAACAGAATCCATTAAAGCTGCTGCTTCTTTCATAGAGAGAAATAAGTTGCACTTAAATATCACCTTTTACGAATTCAGGACATCCCAAACTGCTTTACAGCCAATTAAGTACTTTTGAGGTTTGGCTACTGCTGTAATATAGGAAACACATCAGATCATCTGTACACAGCAAGGTCTGGCACATGGCCACATGATGATAATCAGGTAACCTCTTGAAGTGATGCAGGTTGAGGGATAAATGTTGGCTAGAACACCATAGAGAACTCCCTTGCTCTTTTGAGTGGTGCCATGGGATCATTTGGTTACACCTGAGAGAGCAGATGAAACCTTAATTTAAAGTATCACTAGAAAGTGAGTTGATGTGGAAAGAATGAGAAGATTGAAATTCATCCTTCAGAGATTTGAACTCTGGTTGTCAGGCTGTGTGTGGATTCCAATACTGTGTATTTAACCGCTATTTATACTGTTAGTGCAGTGAATCTTTAGACTGGTTAGATTGGAATAGCTATGCACATGCAGGATATTGTTTTGAAGCTGTTGTATTTTTTTTAGTGTACAGTTTGTTTTGCTGAGTGGTGAAGATTTGGTAGGTAGGAAAGTAGTAAATCAGAGTTGTTGTGGTTTTCTGAAATATTGTCTTAAATTTGTTTAATTATCTGAAGTTAATTGGTAGGGAGACAAAGTTGGTGAATCACTGTACCATTGTCATAACAGTCTTGACCCACACAAACTTAGCTGCATTTCTTTTCCACTTGATCTTGTTCCCTGACCCTATTTAAATTTTCTGTGTTGACAGACTTGCATTCATGATAAATGTCAAATAACCAGGGCACTTATGATTCTGTGGTGGTATGATGGGGAGTGAAGTTAAGAATTGAACAGTGAAGAGAAAAAGAGAGAAGGGCTATTCACCACAGATTTTAGGAAATAATGGGCCTGATTGAAGTGTCTAATTTGCAAGTAGCAGTGTTTGCCACACACTGTGCAATTTTTGGCAAACTTAAGGGTCTTGTCATGTTCTAGTATATTATGAACTTTGAGTCAATATTTTAAAAATTTTGAACAGTGTATTCAAATGGCCATACGGCAGTTCATGTAACCTTTTGGCTTCGGAACTCCAGACAGTCCTGAGTCTCAGGCAAATACCTAGTTAAAAATGGGCTTACGCAGCTATCCAAAGGATTCACACATTCCTTTATTAAAGGATGGACCATCAACTGAAGAACTATAACATTCCAGCTGGCTCATCTTTATTTCACCATGGACAAAAGAAACATCAAAACTCAATGTGTGTTAGACAAATGTGAATGGATTCCTCCACTGCATTATGATGGTCTCTTAACCAAATTAGATGGGGCAAATTTCAAAGTGTCAAAGGTCAACACACCGTCCTTTTTTTTGTAAGAAAGGACTTTGAACGTGTACAAGTCACATGGTGAGGGACCCATTTTGTGGCCAACTTTAAAAATTCAGCAAGAAGCTGCTCAGAGAATTCCATCGGACAGCTGTCGGAACCAGCTGCAAGTCAGCTAAACAGCCGAAGTAGTGAACAGCTAAACCTTGAAAGTGGGAGAAGGATTTTCGCCCACCTATTGCAACTTCAAGTTCACCTGAGAACCATCCTCTTGGAATTCGACCACAAGAAGCTTTGTAGCTTACTGGAAACCCTACGCTTTACAAGACCTTCACTAAAACTGATGCAACCCATCTAAGAAACTACAGGCCTGCAATGAAGGAGACTGAAACAATCATAAATTGTAATTGTTTTTTTTCCCCTGTATCTGTGTGTGATTGAGTGGGTGCGTCAGTGAGTGAGATGTTGTGTTTTTAAACCTCCGGGGTAAGTGTGTGATAATAACTTTATTTATAAATTCACAAAAAGCTTGCTGCTGGAGCAATTTAAATTGAGACAATCACTTTGAGGGTAAGAAAACACAGACTACTCACATACAAAACGCACTGATCACAGGCATTGAGATAGCACAAATTCTGTCTGTGATGGTGTAATATGTCCCTGATGTTGAGTTGGCCTTGTTTACTGGTCCTTCATTCATACTAAGTCCCCCTTTCATACCAGCTTCTGAATCTACTTTCTGTAGATGTCCCTGCCAATTCCCAAATGCAGCAGCATAATTAGAAGGCTGATCTGGCCATTCTGACCCCTTCAGTGTTATTTTGGGATACCTTTGGCCATTTTCTGAGATTTTGCAGCAGGTGTGCTTTGTTGTGAAGTTAGTGGGGAAATTTCCATTCTTGTTTCTGACCATGGATTTTGGGGAGAGACCAGGCATCAGGCCATAATCATCCAGGGTTAAGGAAGATGGTATATTTACCTTGGTAGTATGATTGTACAACAAAATGCTGGTATGTATTGTCCATGGACATTTTTTTTCCATACAGTATTTTAAGCTGTTGCTGAATCATGAATGCTAATGCATGATCTACATACTGTGTAATTTGCCCTGTTAAGAATACTGACCTTTTTTGAAGCATCTCTGAAAATGTTGATTTTAAGATGGGATGTAGTTCCTCTGGTGCTTTCCCATCTACCCATTCTTTATGCCTGTGTCTATGTTGTGACTCTTAGGCTGTTGTAGGGGTATTACAGCTGTGGCTTATTGTGTTCTTGCAGAATAATTCCTGCTGAAGTCTCTAGTGATCAGATTTTTTTTTGGCCTTAACTGTACTCTGAGTTCATGAGCAAGTTATTTTAAAGTTTGAAGTATTACATTTTGTATTTATTATGCAAGTTTTCCCCTCACTTGCAGTAATGCAGTTTATATGATTAAGTTGATCCTAATTTACTCAGTTTTACCTTCCATTATTTATTTTCTCCAAGTGGCCTCATTCTTGCAATACCATGCATCTTCTGTAGATAACAGTGCAGGTCTCAAACTTGCTCCCCATCTGCCACCACTGAAATCAAGAAGATGCAACACCTGCCCCTTTACTTCCTCTCTCCTCACCGTCCAAGGGCCCAAACACTCCTTTCAAGTGAAGCAGCATTTCACTTGCATTTCCCCTAACTTAGTCTACTGCATTCGTTGCTCCCAATGCGGTCTCCTCTACATTGGAGAGACCAAACGCAAACTGGGCGACCGCTTTGCAGAACACCTGCGGTCTGTCCGCAAGAAAGACCCAAACCTCCCTGTCGCTTGCCATTTTAACACTCCACCCTGCTCTCTTGCCCACATGTCTGTCCTTGGCTTGCTGCATTGTTCCAGTGAAGCCCAACGCAAACTGGAGGAACAGCACCTCATCTTCCGAATAGGCACTTTACAGCCTTCCGGGCTGAATATTGAATTCAACAACTTTAGATCTTAAACTCCCTCCCCCCATCCCCACCCCGTTTCTTCCCCCTCCCTTTTGTTTTTTTTCAATAATTTATATAGATTTTTCTTTTCCCACCTACTTCCATTATTTTTAAATCTACAACTAATACCTTGTCAGTCTTTCCACCCCATCCCCACTAGAGCTGTACCTTGAGTATCCTGCCATCCATTCTTAATTAGCACTTTTCTTAGATAATATCACCACCTTCAACACCGCTTTGATCCTTTTGTCTGTGACATCTTTTGATTATCTGCTCCTATCACTGCTTGCTTGTCCCTACAACCACCCCACCCTCAACTTCTCTCCCCCCGCCCCCCACCTTAAACCAGCTTATATTTCACCCCTCTCCTAACTATACTCAGTTCTGTTGAAAGGTCATGTGGACTCGAAACGTCGACTCTTTTCTTCTCCACTGATGCTGCCAGACCTGCTGAGTTTTTCCAGGTAATTGTGTTTTTGTTTTGGATTTCCAGCATCCGCAGTAGTTTTTAGTTTTTACCACTGAAATCAATATCTGTTGAGGATTCCAGAATCCATTTGATGTGAAGAATTTATCGAACACCTGCTAACCCTGATATTCTCCTCCCATGAAGTTTTGACTTAACTTGTATCTTGAAAATATCTATTTTCTACCCACTTCACCAGTGTTCTTTGACCTGGGGCCATCTTTTTCTCCATCTTCATTGTGCATGTTTGGCATTTCCCTGCATTTGTGAGGCTCAGACTGGGAATTCTGTGTGGTATTGGAGGCTGAATGTGGAGCGTTGTTGGGCTTCATTCTGAAGTGACACAACACTTTGTGCAGTATGCTGTATTGCTGCACTGCTTCCATGGTTTTTCATACGATGACCTGGACCGATCTTCATAACGCTGTTGAATATGAAACCACTGAACAGTTGATTCTTGTATAAAGGCATATCTATCTTGAGGGGGGGGGAAAAATTCTGTTAGGCCTCCTGCTTTCATCCCATTGAAATTTGTTAATTTCCAGTCCAGCCCATTTATGCTTGACACTTTTTTTCCTTTAATCTGTTTGCATTGTGGACTTAATTATTTTATGGCCCACTATTTCCCAATTGTTCTTCAGTTCACTTAGACTGCTTCATTATCCAGAACCAGATGTAGCACTGTATCCTTCCTTGTTGATTATATAGCATATTGTTTAAGGAAACAATGCTAGATGCACTCTAAGAACCTATCTCAATTTGGTTCTGGTACTGTTTAAGTTCCCAATCATTACAACAAACCTCCTTTAAATATATTTTTGCCACTATTTGGTCTATAAGTACAGTACTAATATGGCAACTTATTACTTATGGTTTATAATCATGTACAAAGTAACAGCACTACTTGACACCAGTACACACTCTGATTTGTTCTTTCAGATTACATCATTAATATGGAAAAGTGCCTGGAATTTTAATAAAGCAGCAAATGTTCATTGTCTGCACCTTAACTAGTTTGATACTGCAGGGTCCAAAGGATTAGGCCTTCAGAGCAATCCAGCGTTCACAATCCAATAGGCATGCACTTGAGTTCTTTGGCTGTAAATTGCATAGTGAACATTTAATTTTATTTTTAAGAAATTGTATAAAATCTATCTTAATTCTCGATTCCCATTGATTTTAAGCATTGTTGAAAGCCTAAATAGGTATAAAATATGTTACAATTGCCTGGAACATTCTAAAGATATCTCCACCATCTCAGTACCACATACGATTGATTTAGAATGCTGATATCTATCCTTCTACATCATTTTTACAATTCCTTTTGTTTTAGCAACAATTCACCTCGAGCCCATCAGACCTAAATTAGATTTTGAGGTAGTGAATTAAAATCTATTGACTTTTGTTATATCAATTGAGCAGAAGGTGATACTTCCAACAAGCTAATGTTGAATCTAGATTGACCCTGTTCTCGGAAAAAGAAAAAATAATCGTTCTGGAAGTCAGCCCTCTAATGTTAACACTTAATAAAACATCAGTTGATAGGCCAATTTGATTAATACTCGAAATACAAATATATTCCCTGGCTTGGCTTGCTTTCTCCATTGCCCATTTCACTACCAATCTCAGTCACAGCAGCAATGTTAGATTAAAAGTCAACTCTTCAAGTGCTCAAAATGAGCAATTGAATTGAAGTGAACAAGGCAGTGATGCCTCCAAATTCCCTGCGAAATCATTTTCTTGTGGATAGCACACATTAACTCCATTTTGAGAAACCACCTATCCATTATCAAAATAACAATACAGTACAGGTATCACACGCGAAATCTGCAATTTAGTCTTTGTGCGTAAGGAGCTTAGTGCTTTACAGACTGATGGTGTCTTTAACATAATGAGCAATGACATTCAAGATCTCATTGCTCACCATTTTATTAACAGAAGTGGTATTGTGAATGTTAGCACTATGTCACTGTTGTGCTATGTTAATAATAATGTGGTCTTTGAAGTATTGAGATAGCTAGGCAGTGAATGTTTGTTAGGCAGTACAGTAAAAATTTCCAGTGGTGGTTTCAGGAGAAATGCACATACCCCCTATACATTGTAAAATTTGGTATGGCACAGTGTTAAGTTGGAAAAAAAAGGGCGCTACAAATATTGGTGTGACCTAGCCTTGCAGCATAATTTGTTATTTATTCGGGTATATTTAAAAATGGATAATGGTTCTGCCATATAGTGTAGTTTTAACATTATATGTGTGAGACTATTGTAAGGAAGAGATACATTGGAAGTGTGGGTTATTCTAAATTGTAGTTTAGCTCTGCATAGAATTATATTGATAGGATGGCAGGAATATTGCTTTGTCAGTTGCCAGATCCAAGCTGATTCTGTGGCATTCAACTTGTGTATACAATCTACAGGCTAAAATGCAGCTCTGCTACTTCAGTACCAAATGAATTCTGTTCACACTGAGAAATTACACTCATCTGTTTTTCATTTTCTTCTGATGAGACATAATGGGTTTCCAGGAAATTAAATTATGCAGTCATTTAATGACAACAGAAAGTGTGGTGGGCTTTAATTGCCCAAAGTTTGTGTGTATTAAAAATGAAATCTATATTATAGCTATATTTTGCTGCCTGAATAAGAAGAAAAATAAATAAATGGTCTGGTTTTTCTGTCTGGCGTTCTAATTGTGCCTTAAGGCTTATCAGAGTTCAGCATCAAGTTAATGTTCTGTGCACAGTCACTGCAGCAGGTGTCTGCTTGGTTTTGAATTCCCTGGAGAGGCCGTTTTCCTCCTTCCAGCTAACAGCTGTGGTAGGAGCAGTGATTGTCATTGTTTGATCAGGTGCAGAATCTGTCAGGTAGTATAGGTCACAGGTGCTTCCCAGACTGTGCTTGCTCTTGTTTGAGCCCTTTCTCACCCTGTATCGTCCCTCCCATGCACATTTGCTTGCTTGTGCTCACCATCTGTTTATTGTTTACCCACTTCTTCATGTGCGAGACACCCCCTCCCCCCGGCCCCCCCTCATTTGGGCATGTATGTACCTTTATTGGTGCCTGTTTTAAAATGAGACCCTTACTGTGGTTTATGATTAACATTCAGTTGGCTTGTCCTTTTTAAATTTTTGTTAATAGTCTGCAGTGCTTAAAAGTGCAACTGTGTGAATGGTGAGGGAGAGTTAGCATTATACGGAGTAAACAATGAATCATAACAGAGTATTTAGCTATGACTACTTATTCTGTTAAGTCATCGTTCTCTCTAATTGGACTCAGGAGCACTTCAAACTTGCCCTCCCTTGCTCCCTGGTGATATGAGCATCTATAAAGAAATACATTTAAAAATTAAGAAATGCATGGAGCAAACTAAAATGTTTGGAATTGTTTGGATTTAAAAAGTGCCCATGGGTGAAAGAAATGTCGAGGCAGAACACCATTTTTAAAGGGTCCTGATGATGGAACACTTTTTAAAGGATCACAATACATTTGGTGGAAACAAAAAGTAATAGTGTTAAAACATTCAAAAGCTGATTTGTACAGTAATATTGCATTTTGGTTCTTGGATTTGGTGAATGTCAAAATGTAGGCAGTTGAAGTAGAAAGTGCTGTGAAATGTCATGATAAAATAGATGATAAACTATTTTAAATAAACTATTTTAAATAAACTAGTGATATTGGATTCCGAGGTACAAAGTGAAGTTTCAGCGTTGTGATGACAATACAGTTGGCTGCAAGGGGTGTGTGTTTCAGTTAACAGATTCATCAACGTATGTACAGAAGGCAAGCTTTCTTCCTGTGACCTGTTCTTTCATGGTGCTGCTTTCACTCCTGTAGTGGTATGCAGCTGCACAGGATCAGCTGTATGGAACTCTGGGAGTTTACATTTCAATCTGCATTAATAAAGCTTAAGAGGGGTGAAGGTATGGGATCCAGATAGGTGTTGATGATGTAACAAGTCCACATGGCTGCTGCTAAAAGGCATTGCTGATAATTCGAACTGTTAGCATTTCAAATGGTAAATGGCACACAGTAACAGTATGATTATATGGTCATTTCTGTATTTTCCTAATTACACAAAAAATGCATTTTGTATGATTTATTAGAAGTTTGGAGTCTTTAGTCTCTGCATAAATGGACTTTATAAGTAACCTTTTATTTTGTAAAGTGTTGAAATTCCATATTGTGTTTATATTTGGTGCAATCCAGCAGCTTGTATCATCATGGAAAGCATTTTATAACCACTGGAATTCGCTGCCAGAGGAGGTGGTGGAAGCAGGTACGCTAGTGGTGTTTAAGAGGCAGCTTGACAAATACATGAATAGGATGGGAATAGAGGGATACGGACCCCGGAAGTGCAAAATGTTTTAGTTGACGGGCAATATGATCGGCGCAGGCTTGGAGGGCCGAAGGGCCTGTTCCTGTGCTGTACTTTTCTTTGTTCTTTGTTCATTTGCTAAATTGAGTAGAATATTAACTTCTTGCGTTCTACAGAAAACACCTGTTTACAGTAAAAACGGCAAAAAAATATATTTGGGATCAAAAACTGAATTGTGCAATAAAAATATTCCTTTGTTTTCAGCTTTGTAAATGGTTAAATCTTTAAGCATTGGAAGCTGAAAAAGAAAAAATGCCAAACGTGGGACAAAATAATGGCTTACATCCAATGGGAATCGTGAAGAGTAACTAAATGAAGGGCAGATTTTGGGAACTGGGGGTAGAGAGGCAGAATTGTGAACAAGAATGATGGGAGAGGAGGAGATTAAGGAAATTAGGGTGAAAGAGCTAGCAGGGATAATCACTGGGAAAGGGAGTCGCAATGCAAGGGAAAGCTGTCCCGGGGCAAACAATGGGTGCTGCAATGAGAAGAGATGGGCATATCCAGGTCATGTCACATTAAAAAGAGTGATGGCATTACTTATTCTGCCCATCTCAAGCTCACTTGGCAGGAGATGATGTTTGTTCTAATTTGCTGGCGAGAAGTATCCCTATGAAAATTCATGCATTTCGAACCAACTTTCTTTGACAAGGCCTTTTGAGGCCTATTTTTTTCAATTTCATTTTTTACTTTGGTGTTTTTCTCTTTTTTTTATTGGATCTAGTTCAGTTGAGAAATTGGCATGCTTTTATTCATCAATTAATAACAAATTTGCCTCCTTTACAGCACTTTAGTACCTTTAAGTGAAATGATTTTAATTGTGCCATTTTGGAAAAAAATCTTTGAATTCTGAAGTAGGACTTTGCTGATGTGCAGTGTTCAGTATCATTTACAACTCCTCAGATACTGGATAAGTCCTTGTCCACATGTAGCTGGAGCTGGTCAACATTCAGGCTTGGGCTGAGAAGAGGCAAGTAATATTTGTGGCACACAAGTGACTGACAATGGCAATATCCGACGAGAAACTAACCATCTCCCTTGGCATTCAGTGGCATTATGATCACTGAATCCCTCAAAATCGACATTCTGGGATTACCATTGACCAGAAACTTAACTTGACTAGCCATTTAAATACTGTGGCTACATGTGCAGGTCAAAACATGCAAAGTTTGTCGTGAGTATCTCACTGCCTGACTCTGCCAAACCTGTCCACCATCTGCAAGGCGTAAGTCAGATGTGTGATGGAATGCCCTCCATTTGCCCAGATGAGTACAGCTCCAACAGAAGTCAAGAAGCTTGACACCATCCAGGACAAAGCAAATTGCTTGATTGGCACCCCATCCATCACCGTTAACATTTATCCCCTTCACCGCCAATGCACAGTGACAGCAATGTCTACTATATTCTAGATATACTGCAGCAACTCAGCAAGGCTTTTTCATCAGCACCCTCCAAATCGACCAACTTTACATGCGGAAGGACAAGGGAGCAGATGCCATGGAGCATGACCACCTTTGTGTTCCCATCCAAGTCACACGCTAACCTGACTTGGAACAATATCGCTTTTAGTGCCATGTCGCTGGGTCAAAATCCTGGAACTCTGTCTCTAACAGCACTGAGTGCACCCACACCACATGCCTGCAGTGGTTCAAGAAGGCGGCACAAAACCAGCTTCTCAACGCAATTAGGGAGTGGCAGCAAATGCTGTCTTACTAATGATGCTCACACCCCAAGAATGAATGAAACAAACTCTCTACATACCTGCTTCAGTTGTCTAGTGATGAAGTCCAGCAGGAAAAGCTCAAACTCACAGCAGTAAGGTTAACGCTAAATTCCTAAGCAAGAATGAAAACTAAATCGGTGAATTTGTTTTGCTTTCCGGGATTATTAAGATATTAGAACATTCTACTGTGACTAAAATTTATAAAAGACCCAATTAGAAGTGCTAATCGGAGAGTAATTGGAACTTTTTCTTGCGTTGTGTGGTGAAGCATCTTAGTGACTTTGGTAAATTGATCTGCTTTTATCGAACATTTGTCTTTTTGAACGGAGACACAGCATTTTAATGTTTAGGCAGGCATTGTAAATATGGGCCTCTTCCTTTGAAATGTGTGAGAATTTATTTTTATATGCAGTGCATTTTGCCGCTGGCTGTAACTGTCACTGTCAAATTGTGTTTTTTTCTTTAACTAGGAACCCTGTGCAGAGTTGAAACAATATCTAGTTGTAGGAATGTGATTGAAGTAGAGAAGCACTGAAATAAAGGTTGCAACCCAGCACCAATATCTGCTGCAGTAGCAGCATAATAAATTATGCGTATTGAAAGGTCAAACGTGAAGCCACAAAGTCATAACTGTAGCCAGCAAGACTTTGCTATTTTTAAGAAGTAACAAATCGAATTCAAAACTGCATCGACATTTTTCTTCCTGTGTTCTTAAAATTTTAGTCTTATTTCAAGTTGAAACGGTCTTAACAGTGCATAATGTTGTTCACTCAACTAATTATGATTCTAAAAAATCTCCAGGTTCATGGCTAAATGCCTGTTAATTTCTGTTTTCCTGGCACAGCATATATGGGTTAACATCCCCAAATAAACTTTCAAGATGTGTCAATCTTGAACCATTTTACTGTCTGTTGTTAATAATTCATAGTTGTTTGATCTGTAAAGTTTGGATTATCAAGTAATTTGAGTGAAACATCACTAATATGGCAAGTGGAAAATTAGTACTGAAACTTTGAACTGGCAGATCCTTTGCATGAGGAGGACAAGATTGAAATGCATTTATATTTTTTATATCTACAAGTACAGAATTTTTAATTTTGAAGAACAGATCTTATGACTTAAAATTTAACAATTGATTTGGAAAAAGTGTACTTGATAAACACAAACAAAAACACTTTGGCTGAAATCTCATTGGTCAAATATTGGATGGATGCTTAGGGTTGAGTATCAACTGGTAGATAACCTACATTCCAATGCAACTAGGCTGCATTCCACTAGATTTAGCTAAAGTTATTTTTATACACTAGTGTAGGCTCTAGTGTGATAGGTATGCATTTTTCAAAAATTGTTCAAATAGAATGTGAGCATTGTTTGCAAGGCCAGCAATTTCTGCCTATCCCCAATTGCCCTTGATGATCTGCCTCCTTGAACTGCTGCAGTTCATGTATGTGGGTACACCTATATTGCTCCAAGAAAGGGAGTTCCAGGATGTGAGAAAATACTTTTTCACACAGCGAGTAGTTTGGGTCTGGAATGCATTGCCTGGAAGTGTGGTGGAAGCAAGTTCAATTGAGGTATTCAAGAGGGCATTGGATGATTATCTAAATAGAAACAATGTGCAGGGCTACAGGGAAAAGGCAGGAGATTGGCACTAAGTTAAGATGCTCAGAGGGCTGGTGCAAACACGATGGGCCGAGTGGTGGCCTCCTGCACCCGTAACAATTCTGTGATTTTTGACCCAGCAACAGTGAAGGAGCGGTGATATAGTTCCAAGTCAGGATGGTGTGGGGCTTGGAGGAAAACTTGCAGGCAGTGTTCCCATGCCTCTGCTTCCCTTGTCCTTTGAGATGGTAGAGGTCGCAGGTTTGGAAGGTGCTGTCGAAGAAAGGAAGTTTGTCAAGCTGCTACAGTGCATCATGGTACACACTGCTGCCACTGTGTGTTGGTGGAGGGAGTGAATGTTGAAGATGGTGAATGGGATGCCAATCAAGTAGGCTGCTTTGTCCTAGATGGTGTCAAGCTTCTTGAGTGTTATTGGAACTGCACTCTTTCAGGCAAGTGAAGAGTGTTACATTGCACTCCTGACTCGTGCCTTGTCGGCGGTAGACAGGCTTTGGGGGGTCAGGAGGTGAGTTACTTGTTGCAGAAGTCCTTGCTTATGACCTGCTCTTGTAGCTGCAGCATTTAGATGACTGATTTGATTAAGTTTCTGATCAATGGTAACACTCAGGATATTGATATTGGCGGATTCGGGAATGGTAATGCCATTAAGAGGAGGTGGTTAGATTCTTTGTTATTGGAGATGGTCATTGCTTGGCACTTAAGTGGCAAGCAATATTCGTGCCACACATCAGCCCAAGCCTGAATATTGTCCAGGATTTGCTGCATGCGTTCAAGGACTGTTTCAGTTCCTTGTTCTATTGATTTTATAAATCTGACTGTGGAAGAGTACTGAGCTTAAGGTAGCATGTCACTGGTGAGAATGAGGAAGGGAAAATCTCCAGATGGAGATATCTGTGGGCCACTGTGCTCTTGGGCATCTATTTGAGAACACCATTCTGGGAAGGCCAGGGCAAGGGCTGCATATCCACTCGTTCTGCTTTATTGTGTTAACAGCTGACTTAAAGGGATGTGAAGATGTGGAGAAACTGTGAAACCCCTTGGAGTGTGCATGGGAACTGAAATACTGCTTTTAGACATCAACTTTGGGATGTTGTGTGCTACAGTTCAGAGAGCGCAGTCCCTTGTCCTTGCTATTGTATGATTGTGTCTTGAGGCAGGGGAAAAAATTGCCAAAATTTTTTCAAACATCGCTCAAAAAGAAAACTTTGTCCTTTTTAACAGCATCTTAACATTTCAAATAGCCTCATTCTATCAGTGTAGATCCCTGAAAGCACACTTAGGTCATTGTAACTTTAACGATAGTACAAATGTTAAATTGTGAACCACTGTTAATGTTTAATACGATGATATAATCCAGTTTATAGTCATAATTATCAGGGATGGAGGGAGATGCATCAGCAACATGAAAAATATAGAAACCCAGCTTAACTCAAAGACAAGACAGTGTTACAACAGCAAACATATAGATCTCTACATAAAGACAGTAGCAGAACTTCAGTTCCAAACTTGTTTCATACAGATTAGATGAGTACCTGAGTTTGGAGAAATCACTGCTGATCACAGCCCTTTCATGTCTTCACTCGGGGTGTAAATAGGCTCTGGTGTTTTTGTAGACCTTTGTAGCAAATGCCGATCAAAACCTAGAATAGAAAATAATATGATGCTAGCTTGAGGGGCAGTTTGAAGGGCAGTGATTCAAAGGGTTAAAAGGTACCTGCATCTGCATCTGAAGTGCTGTAGCCTGCAAGGCTACGGACCCAGTGCTGGAAAGTGGGATTAAAATGAGTGGCTCGTTTCTTTATTTTTTTTTGGCCGGCGCAGGCACGATGGACTAAATGGCCTCTTTCTACACCATAACTTTTCTATGGTTCTAGGAAATAATTCTTGTGTCTGAACAAAGAGGTATATTTTAGTATATTAACCTGTGTGATAGCTATGGCAACTTCCCGAATCCCCAGGTATGCCTTATTTATTGACCTATTGAAGTTGAAACAGTTTATGTGGAGTCGATATTGGTCTTTTTAATGCCCAGTGCATTTAAAGATTTTATCTTAAAATGTGTGTGTTTCCTTTAAATCAATCTCTATCTACAACTCCCTCTATCAAATTGCAAATCAGCTATCATAGTGTCCTGGCTTAAGACCATGTACTGTAAATAGAAGAGCAAGTAGGGATGGTCAATAAATGCCACACTTATCAGCGAAACCTACAGCATGAAGAATCCTTTAAAAATGGTGAAACAGCAAAACAGTGTCTTGGAGCCCATGACTTCAATTTTGCCTTAACAAAAATCTTGACATCGTAGTTTTAAAGGCTTTTCTGGGTGGTGGGCTGACCACCTTCACAACAGTGCTTTTCAAACTTTTTGGATGACAAACCTTTTGCAAGTATGGACTCAATTCCTTGTCACTTCCGAAAACAGTAAAGGAGAACAGTAGCCTTGCAGGTTACAGCTATCACAATAGTTACATTAACAGAAATCACATGCACTGTGCTAGTAATTCAGTAAACACAGAAAACACCAAGATCTGATGGGCCTGTTTGGGCATTGGGGATCCCCTCAGGGTCGTTCCCATGAAAACTTGAGCATCTAGCATTCTATCTACTTCTGCACATTATCTCAGATAAATATTTGAGACAAAATAAGTATAAGATTTATGTGTATTGTGACAAATACGAGTTGCTTGGTGTTTACATATAAACAAGGCTGATGCTCTTAAGTTTACTGTAGAGGAAGATTCCATCCTTTTAGATGAAATGTTAAGTGAAGTTCTTTTCTGCTAGACAAGGTTGTTCACTTGGACTTTTAAATATATCACATAAAAGAACGCTGACTTTGAGCCAACATACTCACTCAGCCCTATTACTGAAAATTAATTGTTTATCTCATCCCTTTTTATGGGATTGTGCTGTACATAGTAGCTTCCAGTATAACTTGTGTAATCATGTACTCAAGGTTAATTACTTTTGTGTGAAGTGCTTTGACAAGTTTGAAAGATGTGATGGAGGTGTTAAATAAAGCATGCTTTCATTTATTTTTCTCTCAGATTACTTCAGAAGGTGCTAGAAAATGTATTTTTGCAGGCATCCCTAACTTTGAGCCCAATCGATAATACAATTTGCTGTCATTTTGCAAATCAATATTCAGCTTATCTGTTGGCATAGAACTCTGCTACTTGTAAACTGTTAAAAAGGCAAATTAGCTTTCAAGGCAAGCTTTCTTCTGTGTTTTGTGCACATAAGAAGTTTGAATTAATATTCTGAAGGTGTCATGTCAGCACATTGCGATGGGACACCAACAAAATGTGCCTTGTTTGGGATGTAGATTTGCACCAGTGCTCCCAAGTGCTGAATTTCCAATTTTAGTCGTGCTGCTGGGTTTTCATTATTTCCTTTGCCACAACTGTAGTAGAATGGAAAGAAAGTGGAATGGGCAGCAATCACTGTCAACTTGGGGAAATGGTGTTGGCAACTTTATCTGTCAGCTGATGAATATCCAATAAAGGTTAGAAATCCTATGGCATTACCATCACTGAATTCCCCACTATCAACATCCTGGGGATTACCATTGACCAGAGACTGAACTGGGCTAGCCATATAAATATTGTGGCTACAAGAGCAGGTCGGCAGCTCGGAATTTTGCAATGAGTAACTCACCACCTAACTCCCCAAAGCCTGTCCACCATCTGCAAGGCACAAGTCAGGAGTGTGATGGAATACTCCCCACTTGCCTGGATGAGTTCAGCTCCCACAACACTCAAGAAGCTTGACATAATCCAGAACAAAGCAGCCCTCTTGATTGGCACCACATCCACAAACATTCACTCCCTCCACCACCGACGCACAGTAGTAACAGTGTGTACCATCTACAAGGTGCACTGCAGGAATTCACCAAGACTCCTTAGACAGCACCTTCCAACCCACAACCACTACCATCTAGAAGTACAAAGGCAGCAGATGCAGGGGAACACCACCATCTGCAATCTCCCCTCCAAGCCACTCAACATTCTGACTTGGAAATATATCGCCATTCCTCCACTGTCACTGGGTCAATATCCTGGAACTCCCTTCCGAAAAGCACTGTGGGTGTACCTACACCACAAGGACCAGCAGCTCAAGAAGGCAGCTCACCACCACCACCTTCTCAAGGGCAACTAGGTTTGGGCAATAAATGCTGGCCCAGCCAGCGAAGCCCACATCCTGTGAATGAATGAAAATAAAATAACCTTGTCAGGGTAAAAAGTGCATTATGCCTAACCAATTGAAAATTTACCTGTATTCTTAAGGGAATATTTTCTGTGGGATGAAAGTTCTTGCTATTATTTAACATTTAATAATTTGTAAATTATCATTGTGGACGGATAACTTGCTTGTTCTTCAGAAAGTTTTGGATATACAGAAGAGATTGGAATTTATAACAACAGGAAATTTGCAAAAATATTGAAATCTAATTAGAACATCAACCAAGTGTTTGGCCCAGCTAATTGGTGGTTTTGAGGAGGAATTAATATAAATTAAATGAAGTTGATAACGAGAATATTTACGGAATCAACAATATTAAGAAGATAGTATTGATTTGCAGCAATCACTGCTGATCACTAAAAACTTGTATGTTAGCACTGGAAAAGGCTATTTGACCCTTTCTTGCAAATGACGTAGCCCCTCTTGAGGGCTATTTTACAGAAACGTTTCCTTGTTTCTTAGCATACCTTTTTGGTATCCTCTTCTGTTGTTGTCTGGAACGTTTTCTAATGTCTTAATCAATTAAACATTAGTCACTCTTTAGCACCTGACTGTTCCACATTCCCACAACTATATGCATGACAATTTCGTTGTTTAAAGCTGTAGAAACTGTACATTTAAGGAAGTCATAGTGAAGTGCAGCAGATTAACAAAAATTAGAACTGTTACAAACTTATTGAGTGGTACTTGAAGTGCTGGGTTGTTAATGAGGTTGATGCTGACATCTTGCATCATGCGTTCCTGAGGGAGCGCTGCATTGTCGAAGGTGCCTTTTTCTCGGGTGATAAATTAAACAGAAACAGTGTCTGCCCTCGGGTTGATGTAAAGTATCCTGTCCTCCAAGGTTGGTGTAAAATATCCTGGAGCACAATTTTGAAGAAGAGCAGGGATGTTCTTCTGTTGCCCTAATCAATATTTATCCTGTAAGCAACATCATTAAAACAAAAACAGATTATCTGATCATTATCTCACTGCTGTATGTGGGATCTTGCTGTGTTTCCTACATTGCAACAGTGGCTGTGCTTCATTGACTGCTGTGTATCCGAAGGTAAATGCAAATTTGTTATTTCAATACAGCATATTTTACTTTAGAGAAAGATCTAAAGAGGGAGTTAAATTTAATTCTTGTTCTGAGACATTTATCAAGAAGCTGAAAGAGTTGGGAGTTAACCCATGTAGTAGCCTGGAAAATGGTAAATTGATCAGCTTGTGACCTTTGAAAACAAGAGATTAACCTGTTGGCATACATTTCATGCTCTTGCATGCCAGCTGTCATGACATGTTTGGGGAAGGCTGCAGGTTGATTCTTACTGGATCCTGTTTTCCTGTGTTTATTTAACTGTTGGAGTGCTGTTTTATATAAAAATGTTAAGTTTGTAGGCTTTTGAAGTTGTACAGTTATTCTTAAACTACTGAAAGCTTAATGTAAACAGATAACAAGAAGACTGCAGTAAATGCTGGAATTGATGCACAATCTTTACTAGACAAAGCCATGCCCGCCCCACTCCTCAATTTCTCTCACTAAATCCAATTGAGAAAGCCTGGTTTGTCAGCCAAAGGATGTAGCCTCTGGCAATACTGTAAGATATTTGTATGTCAGTTCAAATGGAGCTTTAGCCGTGATTTAGAGCTTTGTGCAGATATTGAAGTATACTATTTGTGTGTACAAGGTTTTATGGATAGAATTTCTCATATGTGCAGAAACTGCTCTTATTTCCTCAGATAGTTTTCACCTTTGAGCTCACAGTAAATACAGAAGCAGTAAACATGTCTCAGACTAAGTGAAGCAAAAGAAACTTCCTTCCCAGTGATTTTATTCTATATTACATCATTTGAAATGAAAGAAGGTATACTTTGGTTGAACAAGGGTCTTAAGGGTTGCAGAAGCACGGCAGGTGGATGGAATTCAGATGCATATCAGCTTTGATCTAATTGAGTGGTGGAACAAGCTTGAAGGATTGAATGGCCAACTCCTGTTCCTATCAGGGGAAGTTAAAAGGAAGCATGAAGAGGTATAAAGAAGAAAGAAATGAACTTGGATTAAAAATAACATAAAATAACAGCACTAGAACAGGCCATTCAGCCCAAGGAATTGTGTTATATAGCAACATACCTGTATCCAGTGGGATATTCCGCCATTATATAGTGGTGTGTCTATAACCACCAGTACTGTAGTTCCTATATATTGACTGACCTGTATGTATTGCACTACCCGAAGAATAAGGTAGCTATTCTTGCTGACCAGGACCATATTCATCCCTCAAGCAACATCACTGTAGCAGATTATCTGATCATGACCGTATTGCTTTTTTTTTTGGACTCTTATCTGCAATTTGGCTGCTGCATTTCCTATATTACAATGCTGGCTGCTTCAAACTACTTCAGAAATAAAGAATTGGCTGTGAAATGTTTTTCCATGTCCTAAGGTTGTAGTGCAAGTTTGTCTGAGCAGGGCCAATAAAGAAATTATTGGGAGGAGAAAGAGGTTTCCTGATGAAAACTAATTACACAGTGTCTCCTTAAAATTTCCACAAGTGTTTCCTTTGGAAATGATTGTACAATCCTGACAACTATCATTGTTGCCATGTTCCCCTGTTAACTAAAAATATGATTGACAAAACTACGTTAAAAAATTGCGCACTGTTGAGGTTACATAAGCAGATGTTCTGGAGATGTAGATTTGTTCAAGATGCAAAATGGCAGGCTGGTTGCTACCATTGAATTTTGGGCAGGAGTATGTAGCAAAACCACAGCTTATGAAATCCGACTTGTGTTCTTTTATCATCATGTCAAGCGGGAGCTGGGAACCCCAAGTCCTGACAGGCCTCGGGAGTTTGGAGCATGCACGGACCAGGAGCAGGCACAATCCAGCGTTTTGCAATTCTTTGGGCTGAGAACGAGGCCCAGTACGCTTGCAGAAAAAAAGCGTTATGAAAGCAAGATCATGTGACCAGGAAGCCAGATACCATTTCTGCACAGAGTCTCAGAGAGGGGATAGGGAGAGGTCCCAGTTAAGAACAAAGAAAGAGGCAGTAACTTTGGAGCAGTAATACTCTGCTTGGTGTGGCCAAAGAACTGAAGTTGTGCTGGAATGCAGACTCAGAAATCCAGGGGAACGGAGTCTTGGACGATGAGATGAAAACCCTGTGAGGCGGGCCGTCGTTGAGGCCGCCTGAGTTGGAACAACTTTTGGAGAAAATTCCAAGGTGCAGACTGGTATCCTTCATGAGAGAGACAGAGTTTTGGTGAGATTGGTTGACTCAAGTGTCTTTACTGACATCTGGCTGGGTTGTTGAGAAATCCATGGAATTTGTCTTGGTCATATATGCCATTTATTGTGCAGTGTAGTTTGTTCAACCACACTTTGCCTGTTAGTTCGCATGTACTGCATATTAACTCTGAATGGTACGAGTATAGGATGGATATTGTAAAAGATTTAATCTGTCTGACCTTTGTAGAGTGAACTTCATATTCGCTGCTTCAAAATCTGTGGAATCTTGTGGCTTTATTCCCTTTGCGAGTGCCTTGAATCTCAAGCTTCGTCTACTTCAAACAAAAGGTTTCTGGTGCCTAACCAGATCGTATCAAGAACTTGGGGGTCTGGTCTAGGATCACAACATGCTGAAGAGACGTTTTGGTGGCTCCTGATACCAAAGTTGTTGGTTCATTTGTTGTGCATTGTTACCTTGAATGGTGTTACTGCTATCGAAGCTAATGTAATAGTGTGAGACAGCAGTTTAGCAAATGTTGCTTTAAAATATTTTATGACGAGGGGTGAAAACCCATCATTGTCTATATGCTTCATGAGCCTTTTCTCACACAGTCACATTGTCCTCTTCCCTTCTTGCTTCAGTTTGCATCAAGTCTCTCTTTAAATGCATGAATGTTTCAATCATTCCATGTGGCAGTGAGTTGGACAATTTCATTACTCTCTTTGTGAGGAAATTCTATCTAAATTATTTCTTTGCTTAGTTGTTGTTATTTATGGCTTCATGTCCTGGACTTTTCTACAAATGGAAGTTTCTGCGCATCCACCCTAGCAAACTTTTGTTTTTAATTTAAAAAGTCTCTTTCAGGTCTCTTAGCCATTTCTTTTCCATAGAAAAGATCCTCCACCCCACCCGACCACCAAAAACATTTCCCTGCTCACTCTTTCCTGAATTATTTTAATTCTGGTAACAATTTTGTAAAATTTTTCTGCACTTTCTCCAGTAGTTTAATATCCTTTTTGAGATAAGAATTGCACACAGTGCTTACAAAAGTTGGGGTAACCAAGTTTACATAAATTTAACATTACCTCCGCTTTTGTATTCTGTTCCACTGGAAATTAGCTCCATTACTTTGCTAAGGTCCATAAGAATGTAAGCAAAATGTTTTGTTGTTTTGAGATTTATATTCAGAAACCTCTTTGCTTTTCTACCCCATTTAAGTTTTTTAACTTCCAAACAATAAATTACCTCCTTATTAATTGAACTGCATTGTGTGTGAAGGTTCATAGTGGATTAATTCTCTTTTGTATTTTGCTGTTATACTCTGCTCAGTTGTTATAGAAATGATTTATCTGCAGCAAAAAAATTGCTTTGGCTACATGATAACAGTTGGCATGAAATTTATGACCTTTTTGATACCTAACTGCTGCATTATTGTTCCATTGTCTTTTTTTCTTATAGACACAAAGCTTTGATGTTTTATGAAGGTTTGAATTGGTGTTAATCTGCATGAAATATCCTTCCCGAGGCATAGTGCTTACTGTTTTAAGTTCAGGCTGCTGCCAGTCTTGAATGCTGTGGATAGATTACAAAGAAGAGAGTCAATTGCTTCACTATCATCAGTACTTTATTAATATTCGCAACATGACCATTTCCAATGGAAGGTTATTAGTTTGCGAGTTTGTATCCTCCAGTGAATGAAATGATGTGTGATTATGAAGTCATCAGGCATGGACCAGTAAAACTTGAGAGAACCTCCCCCTTTCTAAGGCCCTCGGGGTGCCATCGATTGGTGACCATGTGTTTGTGCCCGATAGACTGTGAAATGGTGTGTTGCTGCACGGCTGTGTTGCACCTGCGCCCCATGGAGGTGATTGATTGGTTTGGTCATGTGGAATGTTCCCATCTGGTCTGCAGTAATGTTTTTTTTCCCCGTTGTCAGTGAATAGCTTGTGTTGGCTGGAGGATAGTAACAGTGAGCAGATCTGAAGGCCAAATGAATCTTTCCCCTGAAACACTGAAGGATTGAAAGGTCCAAGTCTTATTGTATTTGCATTACTAGTATGGCAATGTAATTTTAGAGTTTTGGAACCAATTTTCTGGGATAGCAGACAAAAAATCTAAACTGTCTGTTTATGTGAACTGATGGGTAGCTAAAGCTATGTTTTAAATGCTTATGTAGCAATTTTATGATACAAATTGAAGCTTTTTAACTTTATTTAAACAAGCAGTGCCTTTAATGGCAAGAAGATGTGTACGATATTCTTTGATTGGAATGGCTTTCTTCCTCCCTTCAGATTTTAAAAATACAAGCATTCTATCTGAATTTCTTGTTTTATATTGCTTAATCCTGGACCTTTCTCATAATTGATCTATTCATTCCACCTAATGACTAATTACATATCAGAGCACATCAGCAGTAGCATTCATCATCGTAGAATGTAATAATCAATGACATTTCAACAAAGGAAAAAATAAATATGCAAATAAGGACTCATTAACATTTGCATGAGCAGTTTGAATAATCACGTTGCTGACAAGGCTGTAATTAACAGAAATTGATGCTGAGTTCAGGATTCGATAGTGCGTTTTCTCAGCATTTTATTGTTGTCACTGTGGGGGCTGAAATGAAGTTCTGCGCTAGTTGTAGATATAGATGCGCTTGATGTGAGGTCTACTGTCAGGTACATTAGGCTTCTGGGAGTTTTTAATTTTATGTTGATCTGCATATAATGTATATTTTTTTAAAAAATACTGAGCTGTCGATGATCGATTACCAATTTCTACTTAAAAAATATTCATCAACAATTGATTGGAAATGTGCATTTTGAGATGTTGGGTAATCTGGATTGTCTAATCAGTTTGGATGTACGTGGAATTTATTTTGTTGATTAAAACTATGTATAGCTTGTCATGGACACGTAGAAACTTACTGGTATGGTTTATGATTTGCTTGTGAAAGACCACATTCCCCGCAAATAATTGTATCATCCTCGTGGGGAATATTTAATATACTTCATTCAATGTATCTTTTAAATACACGTACCCACTCTGGAAAATAAAGTTTATTGCATGAATATTTTTGATGGTAATTTGTTATTTTGTTTAGCAGCTTTGACTTATCCACCCTACATCAGTGCTGTGCTGCAGATAAATCTCATATTGTTTTATTCTATCAGGAAATTTGGCCTAATTACAGTAGAGTACCTGTTCCCTCAGAACTTGGTGTATGTCTTGTTAAACGTTCACCATCAGCACTTTTACCCAGCTCTTCCACACGTTTGTCTCCACCCTTTTCCTTTCCTGTTTCCTGTTTTTGCCATGTATATTAACAAAAATGCATAAAGCACAATAAAGCTGTTTGTCAGTTTTTTGGATGACTGCAAGTGCTGAATGTAACAAGTTTGAGAAATTTCCTTTGTTGAAAGTGTACCCATGCCATATGGCTCAACATGGAACATTAACTTGACACGGATAATGGATTGTCGAGTATGGAATAGAGCTTCACTATAATTTATTGTGATTGGAGATTGCATTTTCTTAGGAAAAGATGCAGGGTACCTCCATGTGGACTTTATACAAGTGGATTTCCTTTCCTCAAAAAAAAATGTTTGAATTAAATATACGTATGGGACGTGTCAAATTTGTTCAAGGTATGACGTGTGCCATGTAGGAAAAAAGATCAAGGGGAGCTTGGATTATTTTGGCAGTTTTGTTTCCCTATGGTTGAAGTTGAATCTGTAAATTCTGAGATAAAATTATAACACTGACTTATACTTTGAATGCTGCAAGTTTCTTTGTACCATTGTTTAGAAGTAGATGTAAATAGTGCATTATAATTCCAGCAATGCTGAGTATGTATAGAGACACTTAACTTTCTGGAGAGCTTACTTTTGCTGGCTGACTATGAAAAAGATGTTGTTTCTGGCACTCAAATTCCTCACCTTAGATTCCTAATCTTAGCATTCATATCAGGAGATTGAACACTGATGCACAAAGTTGCTAACATACCGTGTTTGATTTCCTGTTGTAATATTGAGTGCAGATTTCATAAACTTTGTACGCCCTTAAAGTTTAGGTTGAAGATTCTTTTAAAATGATAAAGGAATTAGATAGGATAGATGCATACAAATTATTTTTTCTGATGGGGATCTCTGGAAGAAGGTATGACGACAACAACAACAGCTTAATTTGTACTACACCTTTAGCATAGCGAAACATCCAAGGTGCTACTCAGAAGCGTTGTCAAACACAATTTGACACTGATTCACATGAGATGTCAGGACAGATAGATGAAATGCTTGCACAAAAAGGTAGATTTTAAGGCGGGTCTTGAAGATAGAGAAGCAGAGAGAGAAGTTCAGATTTTAGGGCCTAGGCAGCTAAAAGCGCAACTGCCAAAGTAGAGCAACTAAAATAGGGGGCGCACAAAAAGCCAGAAGTAGACGAGCACCGAGATCTCAGAGGGTTATAGGGCTTGAGTCTACAAAGGTAGGGTGAGGCGAGGCCATGGAAGGACTTGGAAACGCTGAGAGTTTTAAAGTTGGCGCCTTGCCAGACAGGAAGCCAGGGAAGCGCATACAGGGGTAATGGGTGAATGGGACTCCGTTTGAGCGAGGATATGGACAATAGAGTTTTAAGTGAGCTCAACTTTAAGGAGGGTTGAAGATGCAGGCTGGCCTGGAGGGTAATGGAATAGTCAGAAGGTAACGAAGGTATGCATGAGGGTTTAAGTAGCAGATGACTTGAAACGAATGGAATTAGAACAGGTCATGGAGATGGAGGAAGATGGTCTCGGTGAAGGCAGGTGGCCGGAAGCTCATCTTTGGATTGAATATGATGTCAGGGTCACGAACATTTGGGTTGAGCATCAGACAGTTGTTGGGGAGAGGAATGGAGCCGGTAGTTAGTAAACAGAGTTTGTGGTGGACTCTGAAGTCAATGACTTTGTTCTTTTCTGCATTTAGCTGGAAGAAATTTCTGCTCATGCAGTACTGGATGTCAGACAAGCAATCTAACAATTTAGAGACAGTGGTGGGGTTGAGAGAAGCAGTGAGGTAAAGCTGAGTGTTATCAGTCTGCCTGGATCCTGATGTCATGTTTTCAGGTGATGTCACCAGGGGGCAGCATGTGCATGAGAAAAAGGGAGCCAAAGATAGATCTCTGGGGTATTCCAAAGGTAATGGTGTACAAGTGGTGAGACTGCTCTGCCATTCAATTAAAGGATGTCTGATTTCGACCTCGGCTCCATTTATGCACAATGGTAATGGTGCGGGATGAAAAACTATTGCAAATGGTTCTCTGGCAATGACTGGATAAATAAAAATAGAACCAGGTGAGTGTAGTCCCACCCAGCCGGACAATAGTAGAGAGGCATTGGAGGACGATGGTGTGTGCTATGTCAAAACCTGCAGAATTGTCGAGAAGGAAGAGGAGGGATGATCATTTGCCTAGTCAGAGACATATAGGTTATCACTTGTGACTTTGGTCAGAGTTGCTACAGCAATGTGGTAGTGACAGAAAGCTGATTGGAGTGATTCAACCATGGAGTTCTGAGAAAGATAGGCACCGATTTGGGAGATGACAACACACTCAAGGACTTGGGAGAGAGAAGCGAGGTTGGATATGTTACATCATAAAATTAGAACTAGGTCATTTGTAAGTGAAATCAGAAAGCATCTTTTCACCTAAAATTGAGTGCAAATGTAGTGCTTCCTCCCCAAAAAGTTTGTGGATGTTGGGTCAGTTGCAATGTTTTAGACTGAGATCAAGGTTGTGAAGGGAAACGGAGCCAAGGTGCATAAATGGAGTTGAAGTTGAGATCAGACATCCTTTAATTGAATGGAGGTAAAGGAGCTACTCTTATTCCTATTCTTTTTCTAGATGCACAAGAATGGTAGAAGTGGACATTATGTAGCCAGTAGGTGGGTGGCGGCTTCTTGTAGAACTCTTGCTCTGAATCATTTTCCTTCTGTTTGTTTTTAAGATAAAAATTCATTTGCATTTTACTTTCCTCCCAGTCTGGATGTCATATTGTAGACAGATGCTGAACAAATAAGAATTATGCTAGGTGTGTTTTCTGTCATCTAGAAATGCCACAACAGAAATAATGGCTTGCTGGTTGTGCTAACAGTAATGCCTACTAAAATGTTAGAAGTGTGAGGCAGATCACGTAAAATGGAAGATCTGTTTCTTAAAACCACTTGTGTGTCGCAAGTTTAAATGAAAAAATATCACTCAGATGGCTTCTGAAAGCTAACTTTTAACGGTAATGGCATTTTTAAGAAGATAATCTGAAGTCTCAAGCCTCCGGTTGCATTAACCTTCACAAAATAAATGCTGATGGGAGTTTGAATTTTGTATTGTGGAAACTATGACTCTCATACTGGGTATCTAATTAATCAGTGTAGATAGATGGTGGTGTGTGGCATGCAAGCACCAATGCTAGTTATTTCATGCAAACGAATTCTCAAAATAGATACTTAATAAAAATTGCCTTTGTAAGTGAATACAGTGGATAAAGTGGAAATAAAACCAGATTATTTTTCCTGAACAGCCATATGCATCATTGTATCTTGAAGTCATTCATTGTTGTTTTGCTTCTTGACTTAGTAATAAATGTTTTGAAGCCATCTATAATGGGAACTTTTGAATATTGTAGCAGTAGTTTTGGCTGTCATTGGTTTTTTGCATATTTAGGGCAGTGTTTGGTCTTTAATTTCAAATGCTCACATTTTTCTTGATCCACTCAACAGGAGTTTCACAAAGTTGTTTATCACTAGAAATCAGGATTCCATCATAAGGCTGAGTTTTTTGTTTTTAAAACTAAGCTAGTTGATTTATGGATAATTTTGAGTGTATATAATTTTTAAGAAATGAAGCACTTAAATGGTGTGTTAGTTATTTTAAAACAACTACATTTTAAAAGACTGCACTCATTCCTGCAGTACCTGTTAAATCATGGAGCCCATTCGGCCCATCGGATCTGTGTTGGTGCTTTTAACGTGCAATCCAGTTAGTTTTATTCCACAGCTCTTAAAGAATCATACAATGGTATATATTTTGTACTTTGCATTTATCGTGAAAATGCTTCAGCATTACCTGCAGAGTAGTTTTTCTAAAGTGCACATTTTTTTTTAAATGCTGAAGATAATGACTATGCAATCTTGTGCCCTCAACCTCTTGATTTTGTGTGCCTGTAATGTTGCACAAGCATTGAGCACAGCTGACGTTCATATCTGCAGTCAAGCTACTGACAACTGAATGTTTGTAAATTAAGGGGGAAAATACCTGTAACATAATTCATTAAAAGAACTGTGCGAGAGTTAGATTTCCATGTGTACTAGGCTGGGTTGGGCTTTCATGCTCACTTATCATGGGCCAAAATTGAAGGCATTTAGATCTGTAATTCTGCCTTTGTGTTTCATGTATTGCCTGGCTACTGCAAAGTTTTATTAGAAGTAGTAATGTTAAAGGCAATTTTGGCAATTCAAATGAAATGGCAAAGAAAGGAATGCAGTGAATCTTTTATAGTCACAGCAAGGAGCTGCGATTATAATGGACTGTAGGTGATGCGATGAAGGTTACTTTAAGTTAAAGTCATGATTAGAGTTGAAAACGTGTTTTGTCATTGACCTCTGCAGGGACCCTCAGTTTATGGCTAATGTTACTGTGTTGTACTTGGCTTTTTTTCCTACTCTGCTTTCTCATTATTCATAACTGAATGAGTAATTTGGCATGGAAAGGAGAGTGGAGGCTGCATTCGTCCAGCAGCTGTGCTTGGTTGCACCAGAGAATTAAGATAGTCACTCTTGCTAGTAGAGCGGTTTGGAATGCTTCTTTGCAATAAAATTTAAAGTAAAATTGAAGATAAGCACGAGGAGAGGGGAATAGAAGTTCATGGTGATATAGAGTTAGATCAGGAAGGATGGGAAGAGGTTTTAGTGGAGCATTCATGTCAGCATGTACTGGGGCTGAATGGCCGCTTTTTGTGCTCTGTATTCAAGGTAATTTTAATTCTGTAATGCTCTAGTACCTCATCTACTCTTAATGTGTGTACCCAAGCAGAGTGTCACTTGGGTATTTAACTACACGAGGCAACATAGTTGAACAGGATTTTGGTCCTGATAAGACCTATTCTTATTCTTTCCTTACCACCTGGCCCCTTAGCTAAAGGGCAGTGAGACCAATTGTCATACAACTAGTGCAATCTTGGCTAAAATCAGTTATGTCAGCACATGCATGTGGTTCATTTAGATACTGACCATTGTACAACCATCATTGCGCTTCTTTTCTAGTTTAGAGTAAGAAATGTCGTTAGGCTAAGGCAATGCTCAGCTAAGATTGTATTTTACCTTGGTTTCAAACTTATTTGTAGACTGCTTGTAATGTCAATCAGAATAAAAGGCCAATTTCCATTTTTGATCATCAACATTTTTTTACTATGTATTCCTGTGCCATGTTGCACAGTTGGTGTGATGATCTTGGGCAGTGTCTTTCACCCTTGTGATGACTCTATGGAGCAAAGCTGGTTTAATTAAGAAACAGTTAAACTTAATTACAGAGCCATTTTTAGTGCTTGCAAGCTCGACCAGATCTCTCATTAGAAAAGCCTCGCCCCACGGATTGCCTGCGCTAAGAGCTCACTGGTCAGAGCCCCCGCAGTACATCACGTGACCTGCGATTGGCAGGAGGGAGGGACTATAGATCCAGTTACCACAACCCTGCATAGTAAAGTGCTTCAATTTTTAAAAAACTCTATTTATGTAATCTAACTAAGTAATGTGCAGCTTTTTGGCACGTCTCTCATCATATAGACTGCAGAATAGCATTTTTATCTGCTTACAGGAACAGCTGAACCATTTCAGTCAGTTATGATTATGCAGGAGCAGTTCTGTCCCCACGGAGTTCAAGTTCTATTTTCAACTGTTGGATAATCTTTTGTTAATACTGCAGTGCTATTCATTTTGTATATATTCTGTTAGATCATTAAGCAGTCACAGCATTCTAATAATTCTATTTTTTTTAAAAATGGAATCAGATCCCTGGAGTCACATCTCTGGAAGTTGCAGCAGTCACTAACCATAATAAAAACAAAGTGCTGTAAAAACTCAGCAGGTCTGGCAGCATATGTGGAGAGCTAACACAGTTAACATTTTGAATCTGTTATGACTTTTCTTCGGATCACAGAACCATTCAGTGTTCAGTGATGGAGTCCAAATCATTTTCACTGGGCCATGTTAAATTTGTTTATTAAGAATGCTAATCTAAAATTTTCAGAAAGTCCACATTTCAGCCACTTGAGGGAACATTAAACCATTTTTTTTGGTGGTATTTTGTTTACCTCAAAGTGGCTTATATATGTTGAGTACACATCATTGAATAATTATTTCAACCAAGTTATTGCTACGTGATATGTGATTATCTAGTCTGCAGTCAATCTCCTATATGTTATGTTCAATATTCTTTCTAGATTGCGCTTTGGCTTTTTATTCTTCCAAAATTCTAACTTGCATCAAGTCATACACACCTATCACCCCTGTGCTTGCTCATTTACATTAGCTCCCAATTAGCCCAATAATTAAATAATTCTCATTCTTGTGTTTAAATCTCCCCATGGCCTTGCCTTGCCTTCTCCTGTGCTACCTCAGCTACTCTTAATGTGTGAACGCAAGCAGTGAGTGTCAGTTGGGTGTTTTACTGCAGGAGGCATCACAGTTGAGCAGGACTTTGTTGCTGATAAGACCTATTCTTATTGCCCAAGGGCAGTGAGACCAATTGTCATATAACTAATGCTACCCTGGCTGACATCAGGTAAGACAGCACAAAATCTGACAGAATCTGATGCATGGGGTTCAGTTAGATATTGACAATTGTACAACCATCATTGTGCAAAATGACATTATGCTAAGGCAATGTTCAGGTAAGGTATTAAATTGTATTTTAACTCTGTTTTGGACTTACTTGTAGACTGCATGTAAATGTCAGTTGGAATAAAACTCCAATTTCCATTTTTGTTCATGAGGGACATTTTTTACTACGTATTCCTTTGTCACTTTACATGGTTGGTATGATGTTCTTGGTAGTGTGTTTGTTTTTTCACCCTGGACAGGCTATTGTTGTAGCCTCCTCTGATCCACCCAAGAACTGCGTTCTTCCAAGTCTGGCTTTGTACAACCCCACAGCCTTTTCCCACTGTTGGTGGCTGTGTAATGGCCCATAATCTCTGGAATTCCCTCATTGAACGTCTCTGCCTCTCCACCCCACTTTCCTTTTAAGATTCTCAAAACTTCGCTATTTGTCCAAGCTTTTGATCACCATTCTAATATCTCCTCCTCTATCTGAGTCAATTCTTAACTCTCAAAACTCCTCAGAACGTTTTTCTGCCTTTGCAAGACATCATATCAATGCAAGTATTGTGTTGGTATTTAAGTTAAATGAAATTCTAAATTATTCTATTTGTACAGTTATAGAAAAGCAAGTAATTCTCCTGTTCCCCTTGCAAACATTCCTCCTTCATTCAAAACTATTTAAAAGCTGCTCTGACATTGTGAAAAGTATATGGTTCATAAGTGGAAGCAACTTATTCGAGATAAGAAAGCCTGGCAAAAAGAAATCCATGAAGGCACATCATACTATGAGTTCCATTGCATTGCTGATGCAAACACCAGATGAAAAGCTGTCGCTTGAGGATTAAGATTCCAAACTTGGTGTATGTTAATCCATTTTTTGATTTGTGGTCACTCATTCCAAAATATTCTAGCTGTCTTTGATATAGGAAGGACAGATAATGACACAATTGTCATCCAGATTTCAAGAAGCCCTTTTTGCCTATATAGAATGGTTGCAGCACAGGAGGGAGGCCATTTGGTTTGTAACGTTTGTGTCAGCTCTTGGCGAGAGCAATTCAGCTCACCCCACTTGCCTTTGGTCACGCAAATATTTTCTCATCAGCTGCTTATACAATTCCCTTTTGGAAGCCACAAATGAATCTTCCTTCACTCTGTCAAGCAATGCGTCCCAGATCCTAACCCGTCTTTACAATAAAGCTTTTTCTTCATGTTGCCTGGACACAATACTGCAGGATGAACCAGTTTTTTTATTAAAGTGGATCATAACTTCATTGCTTTTGTACTTTCTCTCTATTTATAAACCCAAGATTCTGTATGCCTTTTTAACCGCTTTCTCAACATGGCCTGCCACCCTCAACAATTTCATAGGATCATAGAATGGGTACAGAACAGAAGGCGGCCATTTGACTAGTCGCATCTGTGCAGGCTTTTGGCAAGGACAATTCACCTATTTTCACTGGTCTGCTGTATTCCCATAGCCTTGCAAATGTTTTCTCATGTAATTATCTAGCTCTCTTTTGAAGGCCTGGATTGAACTTGCCTCCACCACCCTTTGAGGCAGTGCATTCCTATTATTTTTTTGCAGCATTAAAAAATCTTTTCCTCACATTACCATTGTTTCTTTTGCCATTCACCTTAAATCGGTGTCCCCTGGCTCTTGACAATTCTGGTGATGGGAGCAGTTTATCTCTCTCTTCCACAAACCCCTCATAATTTTGAACATCTCTATCAAATCTTCTCCAAGGAGTACAGCTCCAGCTTCTCCAATCTATTCGCCATAACTGAAGTTCCTCCGTTCCAATCTTTTCTGCACCCTCAAATGTTTCCACCTCCTTACAGAAGTTGGGCACCATATTCCATTTGGGGCTGAACTAGTATTTAATACAGCTTTATTGTAACTTGATTGCTTTTGCGCCCTATGCGTTTATTTATGAAGTCCAGGACCTCGATGCTTTACTAACTGCTTTTTCAACCTTCCCTGCCATTTTCAATTATTTGTGAGCATAACATACCCAGGTGCCTCTGCACTCGAAACCCCCTTTTGGAGGTTTCACTTCACATTCTCTGCGTTAATTTCATCTGCCACTTGTTCGCCTATTCCATCAGCCTGCCTGTGTCCTTTTGAAGTTTAACTATCCTTCTCACAGTTCACAATACTCCAAGTTTTGTCATTCCAAATTTTGAAATGGTGCATCCAAGTCTAGTTCATAAATAAAGGGGTCAAGACAAGGAGTCATCCTCGTACTGACTTCTGGAGAACACCACTGCATACCTTCCTACAGTCCAGAAAACGACCGTTCACCACTACTGTTTCCTGTCACTCAGCCAACTATTTATGCTCCCATTTATTCCATGGGCTTCAACTTTGCTGACAAGCCTGTAATGTGGCAATTAATCAAATGGCTTTATGAAGCCCATGTCTCAACCTCATTACTCTCGGCCATCTCTGTGACTTTACCAAAAACTCAATCAAAGTAGTTAAACACAATTTGTTGGCTTTCCTTATTAATCCACACTTGTGCAAGTGACTGTTAATTTTGTCCCAAATTCTAAAAGCTTTCCCACCACCAAGGTTAAACTGACTGACGTGCAGTTGCTGGGTTTATGCTTGCACCCTTTTTTTGAACAATAATGTAACATTTGCAATTCTTCAGTCCTCTGGCACCACCTCGGCATCTGAGGAGGATTGGAAGATTGTAAGATTGCGATCAGTGTCATGATCACAGTCGAGATCAGTAACTTTTTCTTTAAAAAAAAAGAAATCACATCTGTTATTTACTGAAAGGATGAAGCCACAATATTCCACGGTTTAAAGTAAAAGTATTCTTTTAATTATACAAGAGTCAAAGCAAACACTAAATACTATATTGGGCAACCACCCATACTCTAATCCCAGAATAAACATAAGTTAAACATGTATTAACAGGAAAATTGCGGTCAATTATGAGCTATACATTACACACTAAATGGCACATACAGCTAAGTCAGATCTTTATTGGCTCAGCAGTCATAGCATATGTCATCGACCTGTCACAAAGTCCTTTAAAGCTCTGTCTTCCTCATGAAGAATTTTGGTTCCTTCTCTTGGACTTAACCTGATCCTCGGGCAACAGTAGTGCACAACCAACCCGAGTTCCACAGCCATGGTGTTCACCAAAAATGGCACATGTTTGCAGAACCTTCTTAACTCTGCTTGCGATGGCCTGGTTGGCGTAGATCCACCAATGTTACGCTCAGGTAACAGAAACAGCTGCAGCAACTATATTTTTGCTTATTCTCAGTTTCTGGGTCTAGCCTCTTCTTCAGCCTATTGCAACACTGGGATCATCAACTTCATCAGAGCTCAGATGGCACTGTGTCCTTTCTAATATGGTTTCAACCAGTTGCAGTCACCCCAGATGTTTAGGTTTCCAATCTCAGTTTGAGTCTTAGTTGCCTTAGAAACTGGGAGGGTCAGTTTCCTTTCTCAGCTCCCCTTTTCGATTTCCTTATTCAATTAGGGTCTTAAAAAATAAAAGCTCTGCAACTATGGATTGAATCGCACCAGTACCTATAACTTTCCTCAGCATCCTCAGTGCATCCCATCCGGTCCTGGTGACTTATCAACTTGAACTGCAGCCATAACAACAACAGTTACTGCACTCCAAAGTAATTCATTGTGAGAGTCACTTCTAGACAGATGTCATATGGTGCTGTAGAAATAGATTTTTGTTCCTTCAGTATAAACTCAAACTAATATGAGAGGGCCTTGTACATTGTGGCTTCAGTGAACTCTGAAATTATATGCCACTTAGCTAAGTATTCAAAATTGCTTTGCATTAACATGCTTAAATAGCATCTATATCACACTGTGATACAGTAGCACATAGTCTTTATCTTTTCACAAAGAAAAATTGCGCGTTTTCAGGAAGACCATTCGTTTTTTAAGATTAATTTCCCATTAGTGACAGCATGTTGACAACCAAACAGAAGGTACTAAATCAGTCACACCACATAATTTAGTACTATACATATAATTAAGCCAAGTATGATTTCCACAAGAGAAATTAGGAAATAGTGAGGCCTCATGCTGTCTCTTATACCACAAAATAAGTGGTGAACATGAAGCATCCTTTTCTCATTTCAACTAAATAACTGCTAAGATGTTTTAATATGGTAAGATATTTTACTATTTCAATTTTATTCTTAATGTGAACAAGAGTTAACTTTCTCATTGCATTTTGTTTTGAATTGTTGTATAGCAGCTGCCGCACAAGTGCTTGACTGTTTAAGAATCCATTTCAAAACCAATTTAAAAATAAAGGGATGAACAGTTGAACTACCACTGATCACAGTTTGCTGGCTGAGAGAGAAGGGAAGTTCACAGATTTCCAGGTTTTATCCACTACTTGTCGTTAACCTGGAGGAGCGCAGGTTGGCTTGCTCTCCTGATTTCCTCCTCTCTCTCTCTCTCTCTCTCTCTCTTCCCCCCCCTTCCTTGTAAGCAAGCATTTGGAGTCCTCTTAGTATAGATCAGGAAGAAACACTATTTCTCATGTAGGTGGATATCCCTCAGGGCTATCATCAAAAAAAAAGTGCCTGATTCCACATATGTGCTGATTACATTCAACTCTATCACAACACCACCTCTTTTGACCCCTTAACCACCTGATTCGTCACACTGCTTGTCCAAAATCCAGGACCAGATGAGCAGAAATTGCTTCCAGCTAAATATTGGCAAAGTAAAAGTTGTTGTCTTTGTTCCCAGCCATAAACTCTGTTTCGTAGATACCGACTCCATGCCACTTCCTGATGACAGTCTTAGGGTGAACCAGATCGTTCGCAATCTCGTTGTTGTATTTGACACCGAAATGAGCTTCTGACCACCTATCACTGACTATCTACCTCCCCTTCATGTCCGTGCTGTGGCTCACACCCTGAAACTCTCAACCATAGCTTTATAACCTTTAGACTATTCCAATGCTCTCTTTGCTGGCTTCCCATCTTCCAACCTACATAAACTGGAGCTCATCCAAAACTCTGCCCATGTCCCATTCGCCGATCATCCCTGCACTTGTTGAGCTACATTGGCACCATGTCTGAAAACGACTCTATTTTAAAATTCTCAACCTTTTTTTCAAAATCCTCCATGGCCTCACGCCTCTCTTGAACAGATTTCAGACCGATAAGCCTTCGAGATCTGTGTGGTCTTCCAATTCTGGCCTCTTGTGCATCCTTGATTTTACTTGTTGCACCATTAGAAGCCTTACCTTCAGCTTTATAGGTGCTAAGCTCTGAAATTCTCCATCTTGACCTCTGACGCTCTCTACTTTTCTCTCCTTTAAGGCGCTCCTTAAACTCATCTTCTCTGACTGGATTTTGGCTGCCTGTCCTGATACCTGCTTATGTGGTTCAGTGTCAAATTTTTTTGGCAACGCTCTTGTACAATGGCTTTCTACTATGTCAAAGGGACTGTTTAAATGAAGTTGTTGTTGATGGCATGGCCAAAATTGAAACCCTGCCACTTGTCCTTAAGCATGCACAATCCACGTTATACCACTCAATAGTGCCGTATTCGTAAACCAATAGGTGTCTCCTTCAAATTGTCTCTGCTGTACAGCATTTCTACCTAAAAACATTAATGGAGCTATAATATATATTTTTGTGCATAAATATATGTTGGGATGTTTTCTGCTGCAGAAACTCATTTTGAAACTTCACATTCTCATCTCTGGATTTGATCGTTTTAATGAGGTGCTTGGCCTCTTCCATCATTCAAGCCCTGTAAATTTCCAGTCACCTTTTTCTTGCATAATACAGCTCCCGATAATGTATTTAATTTTAAAAAATGAGGCTCTGACCAGGCTTTTCAAAAAAAAAACTCATTAATTTATTATAAAATAAAGCTCCTATTAAACAAGTTCCAAGAATTGGTTGACACATGACTGTTATCTGGAAGTGAAACTAGCTAACCCTTTTAAGCTTCCCCAGCACACATGTGCATAGACAAACAAGAGAGACACAGGTCGTGTCTACAGAGCTGGGTGGATGGGAAAAAATACTTTCTTAGAAAGGAAAAATAGTTAAAGTTCATGAAGGTTTGATGCTGTCAGTCTGAATAGACTTCCCTTGGGTGAAGACATAATGCAGGGCCCAGTAGATGTTGGGAAGTTCACCAACGATGCTTCAGCATGGAGGAGAGTATAGCTGGCCCAATTCTTCCTGTCTCAGCTAGCAAGCCCAAAGTTATGCAGACAAGCTGCACTCAGATGAGAATTATCTGGCTACAGGTCAAGAACCCCACATAGTTTCACAAAGCAGAGAGGGAGATAGAGCTAGTCAGGATAGTTTTCTGTTCTGTCTTTCCCCCACGAGACTGCAAGCAAAACTACAGGTTCAAACTTAAGGTTTGCCTCTGCTATGTGATTGCCTTTTTGTCTTCCAGCTTCATTAATTAAAGTACTTTGCAGTTCAAAACAAATGAATAATTCCTTCAAGTACCATACAGCTCAGGTGATTTTTTGGAAGAGGCCTGCTTTTTGGCAGTTCCAAGGTGAACTTATGACCCTTTGTAAAAAAAAAAAAATAATTCTCAGCAGCCTCCAAATGCCCAAATACTGCAATGCCCTTCCATACTTTAAAAAGAAAAATCCAGTATAAAGAGATACGTTTCTAACAACATGCTGGTATAATTGCATTGATATCAACCTCAGAATCCTGAACAAATGTTGGGTTAAAGCATTCTATCAAAGTGTTAAACATTTTCTATGCTGTTTCTGTTAGGGGATATGTAAATGGGTATTGTGAACTGGTAGCAGATATTCAAAATGTGTTATAAAACAGCAATAAAATTAAGAATATAGTTTCAAAATGACATTTTCTGATATAATGATACAATATTTAGAATTTGGATTTAATCTTTCATTTGAACTTAAGCACCCTTTGTTTATGCTCAAGTCCCTTGTGTGTGTGTCGTGACTGCCAAGGATGGTGGTGTGATATCACTTTAAGGGATTATGCAAATAAGTAAGTAACCATGATGTAGAGCAACATGTGACCAGCTAGTAGTGTGTATAGGAATTGTAGCTGTGCTGTCTTCATGACTAATAGTTGCTGAATCCATGAAGTAGATCTGTCTGCTGAGCCATCCTGTACTATAATCTTCAAATAAACCGAACCTACATCTAGTTTACCATCATGTGTGTGAGATTGGTACATTTGCATAAAGCAAGCATAGAGACATAACATGATGGCAGTGATGTGAATTTGAAGACCGCAGGATGTGCCACAGTCACGATTTGGTACAATACAGAGGCTGTATGTACATTGAAACCCCAGGAGGCAGAGTCTCCAAACCAAAAGGTAATCTCTAGAAACAGTATCTTCCAAATGGTGCCCTGAACATAGTGATTTGCAGAACAGTGGGTACCCAATTGGTGGACTAGACAGATCAGTGGTTATTGGTAGCAGTGAGTCGGTTCAGAGTTGTGCTGTGCAGTCGGTTTTGAATCTGGCAGGAAAAGCTGCAGGGTCATTGTGATGTCCACAGATGCCATTCCTGTGTGAAATGGGGAAAAAGCCTGAACTGCAGCTACAGAACAAAAAGGGAAGAAAAAAAAACAGCAGCTGCACTGGTGAATCTCTCCATAGGGTAGACGGGTTGCAAATCCCCTACACATCAGGAAGATGACTACCAACTTCTCCAGCATGAACTGGAAGGCCACAGATATCCTATCTGAATTCGGGCTTTTCAAACAAAGGATGAAACTATGCTTTTTAGATTAATCCATCACAGAACCAGATAAACAAGTGATGAAATTAAAGAAAGCCATTGGAAACAAGGGGTTGCATAGAGTCAACACTTCAGGCCTGTCTGACGAAGATCAGAAGGATTCTGTTAAGCCAAGGACCGTATGGGAGGATTAGCTTTTTGTAGAAGTCAACTTCAGAATTCACCGTTTGGAGCTGACGTCTTACAGACAGCAGCCACATGCATAATCAATTGATCAGTTCGTCAGCAGGTGCTATGATAAGGATAAGGACTGCAATTTTTCGGAAACTCAGCTGTCTGAATGGATAATGGAGCTGGTTATAGTTTCGGCGTTGATAAAAGCCTTCAAAAATACCCTTTGGAGAAAAAGTTCACGATATTGACACATTGCTAAATGATAGAAAATGCGAAGCCATTGGGGCTGAACAACACCTACAAACATTAGGTGCAGCTGCCGGTATTTGCGCAGTAGCCAAGACACAGAAAGCAAGCAGGCCATGTGGGAAGCGTGGTCTACAGCACCCACTGCAAAGTTTTTCTGCATTCCAAGATCTTTGCAAGGTATGCGGTGTAATAGGACATAAGGCTTACCTATGTAGGGAATCTGGTTCTGGAGGTTACAACAAGATACAACCAAACAAAATGAATGTGCAGCATACTGGCGGCAACAACAGGGAGTGTGACAGAAACCTGCATAAGTGCAAGCACATAGATGAGGTTAGCATCCAAGACCGACCAGGGTTAAGAATCAGAGTGGAATAATCTTCAACTAGAAAGAAAACAGGCTTTCCACATTGTCTGTGTGGATGAAGACAAAAAGTTAGAGGCTTTTGCTGCCATCAGCAGAATATGTCCGAAGAAAAGCGACAAACACATGCTCGCACCCCAAGTTGACACTGGAGTGAACGCAAACATCTTGCCAGCCAGAATCTTGAAGGATAAGTATCTGGATCATTGTAAATCGGTGATACAACCTATGACAGCCAAGTTAACTGCGCCTGATGGGTCAATGATTCATTGCGTGGGTGTGTTGACATTGAAATGCATTTACGGCAAGTCTGCATCGCAATGACAAGACTGTTAGCTGCTGGACATGAGTGGGCCAGCAATAGCACGGTTACTGATGCGTACAGAATTTGACATTATGACCATACATGAGATCCCAACATACCAATTGTGGCAGCAGAGGCCAAGCATAATCGCATTGAGTCAGTCTGTGACCTACAGGAGATGTACTGAATAGAGAGAATATGCAATTCTAGGATCGACTTTCCGAGAAAGTGCAGTGTGCACATGAAGGAGAAGCTGAGGAGCTAGTTGGATGACGTGCAGCTTAATGACATTATTCGTCGTGTGCATTAGCACACCGATTGGTCCAGTTCTACGATATGCATGTTGAATAAAGATGGCACAACCTGGGTATGCTTGGACCCAAGACATCTAAATCTTCATCTAAAGAGGTGCCCACACGAGATTCCAACATTAGACCCCATATTCATAGGAGCAAAGTTTTTCTCCAAGCTGGATGCCAAACACTGATATTGGTCGGTTCATTTGACAGAGGGATCTCAGATATCACTACGTTAAGAACACTATTTGTAAGATACTGCGTCCGTAGATTGTCTTTTGGCTTATCCATCAGTCATGACCTGTTCCAGCAGCATATGGATAGAATTACAAAGTATTCCTGGATGCATTATAATATGCATTGCTGCTGATATTGTGGTGATGGGCAAAATCAAAGAAGAACATGACCGAAATCTACACGTTGGCAGCAGCTTGTTGTGAAGGACTCATGTTCAACAGGAAGAAATGCCAGGTGAATGTAGGTCAGATTAGCTTTTGTGGTTCTATCTGTTCAAGTTCCAGGACCCGTCCTGACCCATGCAAACTTGAAGATATACAACACACGCCTACTCCCCAAAACAAAAAGGACTTGCAGCGATGTCTCAGGTTTTTTAACTTAGCACGATAGATAACCAACTTTGCCAATAAAGCATCATCACTAAGAGAGCTTTTAAGGAATGATGTTCCCTATGTATGGCAGGAGGAGCATCAACACATGTTCGAGTCACCTAAACAGGCATTGTCATAAGAGACATGCGTTCTACAATATTACAACCCAAGAAAAAAGACGGCCTTAAGAAGTTGCACCTCATGAAATGGTTAGGAATGTGCATTATGCAAGGCAGCAAACCAATTACATTTGAGTTCAAAAGTCTATCGCCAGCATCATTGGACTGTTAAAACATGGGAGCGTTTTAAAAATTCATTCATGGGATGTGGGCATCACTGGCTTGGCCAGCGTTTATTGCCCATCCCTAATTGCTCTTGGGAAGATAGTCATGAACTGCCTTCATAAACCACTGCAATCCATGTGGTGTTAGGGAGGGAGTTCCAGGATTTTGACTCAGCAACAGTGAAGGAATGGCGATATATTTCCAAGTCAGGATGGTGAGTAGCTTGGAGGGGAACTTCCAGGTGGTGGTGCTTCCAGGCACCTGCTGCCCTTGTCCTTCTAGATGGTAGCAGTCGTTGGTTTGGAAGGTGCTATCTAAGGAGCCTTGGTGAGTTGCTGCAGTGCATCTTGTAGATGGGACAACCTTGCCAAGCCACCACCTGTCCCAGTTCTTAGAGATACAAGAAACTACTGCAAAAAAAACAAAGGAGAATGAAGACAGCATAAGACCAACATGGAGGTGCGGAACTGCCTATTCTGCATGTAGGACAGAAGGTTCAGGTTATGCATCTACCCAAGGAACCTGGTCACACGCATAAGTATCCTAAGTGTACAGTGAGTTACGATCCTATGAGGTCATAACACCCAATGGAGTGACGTTAAGGAGGAACAGAAGCAAATAGGCAGTATGTACAGCAGCATGTGACCAGCTAATAGTGCGTGTAAAATTGCAACTGTGCTGTCCTTGTCAGTAATAGTTGCTGAATCTATAAAGTAATCCTGCCTGCTAAGCCATCCTCCACTGCATTTTCAAATAAACCAAACCCATGTCTAGTTTACCAGTTATCTGTTTGAGAGTGGTAAGTTTGTGTGAAGCAAATATACAAATTCTAGAGCTGTTTATCATATTGTCCATAATTTATTCATAAGTTGCTCATTCTGGTTCATGTGGGCAGTATGATTTGCATTGTTTTAAATTGTTCTGTGAAGTGTATGGTTTATTTGCTTTGAGCTTCATGTATGCTTTTGTGAACCAGATTATTTTGGTAGAAAATGCTTTGAGAAATGTAGCGCAGGTATACAGGAAATGATACAAAATGGGATACTGTGTCCTTGAAGCATAACCAAAGTGTTTCTTGCTTCCACAGTGAGTAAGAGGAGAGAAATATGAGCTGTGGGCGTTTTTTCATGCATGTTTTTGGAAAATAGCAAAGCAGACAGATTGAGTCGCCTTCATTTAGGAATTCTGGACCCTCCCCCACCAGAACAGGAACATGTATTTAGTAATTCTGTAAACTATTCCACTGTAATGCTAATTGGCACATTTGTGTCTTTTCTCCCATTTTTTTCTGTTTTTAGCGTACCTTGGTTTTTAGCCTTGGTTTAGGTTGTGTTTGTGTGGATTTAGTGCCATAACACTGAAGCACTAAATAATGAATGAATTTCTTCAAAACTTGAGTGGGAGGATCTGAAAATATTAGTACAGACTAGTTAAGTAATGGATTGAATTTTAAATGGGTGGAAAAGTCACTGTGAGCTCTTGCAGTGCTGATTTCATTTAACTTCAGAAAACTTAATTGCTTAGGTTTTGCGGTTAGAGGTGAAGTGTTGGCGCTCACCACTGACCTTGTAGAAGACAGAACTTTGTGGGCAAATGATTTCTGTGTTATGGATTCCACCTTTTCTGATATCAATTTTATACTGGTGTTATCTTTTGGGATCTTTGGTGTTCAGAAACTTGTGATGTTATTAACTAGGCTAAGCAGCTAGTGGCCTTAAAATAAAAATTCTCAGACCATAAACCAGGAAGTTAAAAAACACTGATCACTCGCTTTTAATCATTTTATACAGAATTCAAAATAAAGATGGATTATAAATGGGATTAAGGTAAAACTGAAATCATAAAACTTAAAAAAGCTACAGATATAAAATGAGACTTTTGGGGCCAGAAATGCTTTACCGGTAATGACCTGGTTACTCACTGAACAAAGAGTAACTTCTTTGATTCTACAGAACCGTGATGGCAAACGCTGACAGTTTCGCCATGATTACAGCCACTAAATCTGAGCCATTGCTGCTTGAAGGTTAACGTTCTTCTAAGTTGAATTTCAAAAGGTGTATATAAATTTATTTTGAGCAAAAATAACATTTCTGGATTATTCTTAAATGGGGACTGATTTCCGTTTGAGTTTAAATGGGATTGACCTCTTTGCAGACAGGAATGTGAATATGAAGAGTTACGTATCATTGTGTTTTGGTCTATACAACAGCTATTCTATATACCACTATTTTTGCAACTCATACAATAAAGGAATCATTATTGAATTAATTATATTGAGTGACTTGTATATTGCAGCTTGTTGCATTATTTTGAAATGTTTAGCAATGTGGTTTTAAATGCCAGCATTGTTTTTTTTTTCAATCAGGTATTGATACCTCCACATTGGTGTTTTGAAATATTGGAGCCATTGGGTCAAAATCTGTAAGCAACTTGGTGATGAACAATGAAGCGCTTCAATACTTAGAACTGTAACAGTTCATATTTAACTTGTTTTCTTGGTTAAAATGACTTCTTTTAGATGAGCAATGTTGAAGCACCTTTATTAAATGGGTTTTATTATTTGTGATAACTGAAGAACACCGATTTAAGATTATTGTTAAGGGCGCAATATATGCTAGCTAGATTTGTTGATGACACAAGGATAGGTCGGGAAGTTAAGTTGTCAAGAGGAGGTAGAGTCTGCAAAGGAATTAAGTAAATTGACACAAAGATTGGCCGAGTAGTGGATAGTCTAGAGGATAGCCATAATCTCCAAAATGATATAGATGGGCTGGTGGATTGGGTGGTAAAGTGGCAGATGGATTTTAACATGGAGAAGTGTGAGGTCATACATTTAGGGAGGTCAAACAGTTTCAGGGATTACAAAATAAATGGGAACAGACTAAGAGGGGTAGGTGAAGTGAGAGATCTTGGCATACAAGTACACAGGTCCCTGAAGGCAGCAGTTCAAGTAGACAAGGTTGTAAAGAAGGCATATGGAATGCTCTCCTTCATTGGCAGAGGTATAGAATATAAAAGTAAGGATATAATGCTGGAATTGTATAAAACATTGGTGAGGCCACAATTGGAGTCCTGTGTGCAGTTCTGGTCACCACATCACAGGAAGGACGTAATAGCTCTGGAGAGAGGGCAGAGGAGGTTTACAAGAATGTTGCCAGGGTTAGAAAAGTGTAGCTACGAGGAGAGATCGGATAGGTTGGGGTTATTTTCCTTAGAACAAAGAAGGCTGAGAGGTGACTTGATTGAGGTGTACAAAATTGAGGGGGATAGAGCGGACAGGATAAAATTGTTTCCCTGGATGGAGAATTCTAGAACCAGGGGACATAGATTCAAGATAAGTGGCAGAAGGTGTAGGGGGGACATGAGGAAGAACTTTTTTACGCAGCGGGTAGTGGGTGTCTGGAATTCACTGCCCAAGTTGGTGGTAGAGGCAGAAACTTTAAACTCTTTTTAAAAATACCTGGATCTGCACCTTAAGTGCTGTAAGCTGCAGGGCTATGGGCCGGGAGCAGGAAGGTGAGATTAGAAAGGGCACCTGGGTGTCCTCGGGCTGGCATGGACAAGATGAGCCAAATGGCCTCCTTCTGTGCTGTAACTTTTCTATGGTTCTATATGTAGTGCCTTTATTATGTTTAGAAGATGTCCGACAGTGCTTCAAAATAATTAATTTTAATTGCAGCTACTGTTACACAGGCAAATGTGGCAGCCGATTTGTGCAAAGGAAAGCCGACTCGTGGTAAATGATATTCGGTTTGGTGAAAGGAAGGTTTTGAGTAGAAAACTGTAAGATTTCCCTACTCTTCGAATAGTGTTATCACAACTTTTGCATTAAACTGAGCAAGCATACAAGGCTTCTGTTTAATGTCTCATTAGAAATGATTGCACTTCTAACAACAATGTAGTATTCTCTCGGTGGTTCTAGATCCTACTTGATGTTTTCTTGCAAGGCTGAGCCAAGCAAAGCACTTGGAACAAATTGAATTAAGATAGGCAGCTCAGTTCCTCAACCACGCTTCTACAGATACGTTGTTTATTTTGCCTGTATCTCAAAAATAAATTTCATTCTAGTTATCCATTCAGGAGCTGTGTACTTTTTTACCTCAAGGGATTAGAATTAAATTTTTGATTTGGCAAAGTTCCATGCTTTCAGTTTAACTAAATATTTCAAGAAAATTAAATCCAGTATTGATTCAGGATTCCAGTATTGTACTTAATTTTGGAGCAAAATACAACCATTCAAAAATAAACACTTAAAAGCAAGTACTCCGTGCAATAAAGTTTTGTTTGGGTATTGTTAGGATCTGTGCGTGCCTGAAAGATGCTTGTACTTCTGTCTCCTGATCTGTACCTGCGGGATAATCTTTTTCTAATTGTATCAAGCCCTAAATTGGACTTTTTGTTTCTAGGAAAAGTTCCAGAGAGGGGAACCCTTCCACCATATGGCAGAGATCCAGGAATACCAGTATGTCAAGTAAGTTTGTTCTTTTTCTGATGTGTATTTGAAGGTATGTTTTTGCAACTATTAATACTCTGTATGTAGTTCTGAAGAACATGTGGTTTTTATCAAGTTAAATAAAACCATAAAAGCTTGCAAATGAATATGATCTTCTCTTTTGACCTAATTATACCCTAATTCAGTTCTGTTTTGTCTCTGCACAAAAATGCTAACCTTCATATAGAAATTTTGTGCTTCATTTTCACTGTTCCAGCAAGTAAATTTGTTTATTGCTTTGAGGTGAAGTACTCAAATATATTACAATCCATGTGCATATTTCAGATAGTGAGCATATCATACCAGCAATAGAGGTGTAATACTGTTGTGCAATGTATCCTCTAAACTGAGCCTGAAGAGTACACAGAACAATTTAAAGGGACTGTGCGCTTCAGGAAATCACCCATCCTAATTTGCATAGTGCTATATAGGCTATGTTGGTTTCCTGATCTGTGTATTTATGAATTCTTGGGATGCCTTGTTTTGACATTCACCATAATTGGTCACATCATGCAATCCTAGTTATGTTCGATTGAAAATTTTCATGGGATATGGGGTGTCCATTATGGGGAGGCGGTGGTGTAGTGGTATTGTCAATCTGGATAGTAATCCAGAGCCTCTGGGGACTCGGGTTCAAATCCCACCATGACAGATAGTGGAATTTAAACGCAATAAAAATATTGAATTAAAAATCTAAGGATGACCATGAAACATAGAAAATAGGAGCAGGAGTAGGCAATTGGGCCCATCGAGCCTGTTCCGTCATTCATCATGATCATGGCTGATCATGCAACTCAATAGTCTGCTCCCGCTTTCTCCCCATATCCTGAGATCCCTTTTGCCCCAAGAGCTATATCTAACTCCTTCTTGAAAACGTACAATGTTTTGGCCTCAGCTTCTTTCTGTGGTAGCGAATTCCACAAGCTCACCACTCTCTGGCTGAAGAAATTTCTCCTCATCTCAGTCCTAAATGGTCTACCCCGTATCCTCAGACTATGACCCGTGATTCTGGACTCCCCCACCATCGGGAACATCCTTCCTGCATCTACCCTGTCTAGTCCTGTTAGAATTTTATAGGTTCCTATGAGATCCCCCTTTTTCTTCTGAACTCCAGCGAATATAATCCTAATAGACTCAATCTCTCCTCATATGTCGGTCCCATCGTCAGAGACCATTGTCAGTTGTCGTAAAAATCCATCTGGTTCACTGATGGCCTTTAGGGAAGGAATTCTGCTGCCTTTACCTGATCTGGTCTACATGTGACTCCAGACCCACAGCAATGTGGCTGACTCTTAAATGCCCTCTGAAATGGCCGAGCAAGTCACTCAGTTGTATAAACTGCTGCGAAGTCTATAATAAATAAAATAAGGAATTAAACTGGAGGGACCACTTGGCATAGGCTTAGGCACCGGAAACAACAATGGCAAACTCAGCCCCCTCAACACAGCAAAATCCTCCTGACTAACATCTGGGAGCTTGTGCAAAAGTTGGGAGAGCTGTCCCACAGACTAGTCAAGCAACAGCCTGACATAGATATGCTCACGGAATCATACCTTACAGATAATGTCCTGGGCACCACCATCACCATTCTTGGATAAGTCCTGTTCCACTGGCAGGACAGACCCAGCGGAGGTGGCGGCACAGTGATATACAGTTGGGATGGAGTTACCCTGGGAATCCTTAGCATCGACTTCAGACCCTATGAAGTCTCGTGGCATCAGGTCAAACGTGGGCAAGGAAACCTCCTGCTAATTGCCACATAACACCCTGCCCCCCAGCCCTCCCCCTCAGCTGATGAATCAGCACTCCTCCATGTTGAACACCACTTGGCGGAAGCACTGAGGGTGGCAAAGGTGCAGAATGTACTCTGGGTGAGAGAGTTCAATGTCCAACACAGAGTTGTTCAGGAGCACCACCACAGACCGAGCTGGCTGAGTTCTAAAGGACATAGCTGCTACTGTGCTAAATGGGTTAGACTTGATCAGATCTAGCAGCTCAAGACCGGGCATCCATGAAGTGTTGTGGGCCATCAGCAGCAGCAGAATTGTTCTCGAACGCAATCTGTAACCTCATGGCCTGGCATATCCCCCACACTACCCTTACCATTGAGTCAGGGGATCAACCCTGGTTCAATGAAGAGTGCAGGAAGGCATGCCAGGAGCAGTGCCAGGCATACCTAAAAATGAGTTGTCAACCTGGTGAAGCAGCAACTCAGGACTACTAGTGTGCCAAACAGCTTAAGCAGCATGAGATAGACAGAGCTAAGTGATTCCACAACCAATGGATCAGATCTAAACTCTGCAGTCCTGCCACATCCAGTCCTGAATGGTGGTGGACAATTAAACAACTCACTGGAGGAGGAGGCTGCACAAATATTCCCATCCTCAATGATGGAGGAGCCCAGCACATCAGTGTAAAAGATGAGGCAGAAGCATTTGCAATAATCTTGAGCCAGAAGCGCCAAGTGGCTGATCCATCTTAGTCTCCTCGGGTGGTCCCCAGCCTCACAGATGCCAGCATTCAGCCAATTTGATTCACTCCATGTGATATCAGGAAACAGCTGAAGGCAGAGGATATTGCAACGGTTATGGGCCCTGACAATATTCTGGCAATGGTGCTGAAAGCTTGTGCTCCTAAACTTGCCGTACCCCGAGCCAAGCTGTCCAGTACAGCCACAACACTGGCATTTATCTGGCGATGTAGGAAATTGCCCAGGTACATCGTGCACACAAAAAGCAGGACAAATCCAACCTGGCTAATTCCCGCCACATCAGTCTACTCTTGATTATCAATTCCTCAGTGTAGTGTCATAGGCCCAACCATCTTCAGCTGCTTGATCAATGACCGACCGACCTTCCATCATAAGGTTAGAAGTGCGGATGTTCGCAGGTGATTGCACAATGTTCAGCATTCGTGACTCCTCAGATACTGAAGCAGTCCATGTCCAAATGCAGCAAGACCTGGGCAATATCTAGGCTTGGGCTGATGTGTAGCGAGAATGTTACTTGTCACTTAAGTGCCAGGCAATGACCATCTCCAGCTAGAGAGAATCTAACCATTGCCCCTTGACATTAAATGGCATTACCATTGCTGAACCATTTTAACCAAGCCCTCTGCTCAATTTTATTTATACCATTTGTGTAATACTTTGCTTCTTGCAAAATGCTATTAATTAGTTGGCCCATCAAATTTTGCATTAGTATAAAAACAGTAGATATCTTTATCCATATTTAGCCAAAACAGGGTAGGCAATCATTGTAAAGCTACTTGGGTAAAGTAGCCTTTGAGTTTTTAAGTTGACAATTCAAGACTACTAGTTATCGTACAAGTTGGTCCCTTGCTTGACCAATGGAAAGCTCTTGCTAATTTTCATTGTTTGAAATTTAAAATGTTATTTATATTGTCTGTGATTTCTACTTACTGTATTCTATATTGCGCACAGTGGAAAATGCAATTTTTTTTACTGTGTTCCTGCAGCTGGGGGGTCTCTTTTAGTTGTGATGGGTAATTGCTACTTGAATGTATCCGGGTGTGGAAAAATTTGTACCATGTGTACAAATCTTGATTTTGTAAGAAAAATTCCAATTTCAATTCCAATTGATCAATAGCTTAAATAGTTTAACCATGTTCAAGGTGAATACAGATATCTGCTGCATTTATCCTGCTACAGAATCCGAAAGGCCAACGAACAGCAATATGCAAGCAGGAACTGGAGGTCTTGCATCTCAGTAACTCATTTATACTCGCCAAAAGAAGAATTTTAGCTGGACATTGATGTGCATCTTTTATTATTTAGTGAACAGTGGAAGGGCTGAATGACCCACTCTTGTTCCTAGATCAAAAATTCCATCTACCTTCAAGCCACGACCACATTGCCGCTGTCAAGGTAGCATGTACCCATTGTACAGGTATACTGGGGTCTACATTTGATTTCACACTGGAATTAAATCCATTCTCATGTGTAGGATTTTAGCAATGAGAAACGTATGCATCATCTCAATATTTTGCGTTTTCCTATTCTCTACCTCACATTCATAGCATCCGAGAAAGGCAAGACATTTTCAGTCTCTGAATATCTTCAGTAGCGAATGTAGTGCCGATTCTTAGTTCTGCTACAAAAAAACTGCACTTGCAGCTTATCAAGGAGAATACCTGTGCTCGGTTTTATGTAACTCCTGTTGACTGAAACAAAACTTGCGTCATGAAAGAGCCTTTTTGTAAAGAGGGATTCAAACTGCAATGTCGTTGGATGTGCAGTGTGCTAGAAAATAGGAATTTTAAGTATTAACATGCACCTTTAGCCTGTGTATTTATGCCGGTTTTGTTTTCACTGAAAACCTTCCAGAAATTTTCAAAATTGCATACTTTTGTTTAAAAGTAATCCATTGGCTGTGAAGTGTTTTGAGAAGTCAAAGTCACTCTATAAATGGTATCTTTTTATGCAGAAATGTTTCTACATTTTACCACTGGTTAAGTCACAGTTTAAGTATATTTTGCAAAGACATCAGAAATAAACTGGGTTTATAGTAATTTATATGGTAATACCCAGTCTTGGAAATTGATGACTTATACTATTAGATCCTCAAGCATGGGTATCATACCTATTTCCTTTCGAAGAACTGATGGTCATTATCCTCGTTTACACAGTTATATAAAACCAGCACTATGGGAAAAGATTTGTTATAGCATCTCCCCCTTTCTGAGACTCCATTCAGGGCCATCTTGTCTATTGGCTCCGCCCTCAAATGCACAGCAGATGTTACAGACAAAAGCATATTTGTTTCTTTCTGCAAATGTCTTATTAAAGCATAGCCTGCTTGTGATTTCAGAAGGTTTTTGTAGTTGAAGATACCCTGCTTGGTAACTTTATTCCCAAGTCACTCACTTTGTGCAAAGACCTTCCACCTGGCTTACCTTTTCTCCTAACATGCTAATTTTAAACTTCTGGCCCACTTTTTTGCCATGATAAAATTGCTTAATCAACTTTGTTGATCCCTTTCATAATTCTAAAATTTTAATAAGGTAATTTCAAAACCTTTCCAAAGAGAGCCCAATTTTTCAATTTTCACTTTGAGTTTCAATATTAAGCTTCCTATACATAGTTTGGATTGTGTATAATCAAATGTCTTAGTAGTCAGAATTGATTTTGTACACTCCATCTGTTACTGAAATGCAACACTTTGCAGCCATGTACTAGACTGACAGCTTCATAGATTTAGCTGTAATAACGAAGATCTCTTTCCTGATTCTCGATTTGTCTGACTGATTCTTCTGTTCATCACATACTTTTGGTTGCTTTTATACTGATTTATTTTATAAGGTTGTTAGAAAATAGAGACAGTTTAAGTTATATTTGTATTTGTGGGTGTTACGAATGAGTTTTAGCTTTAAAGTTTGTATGATTTATGTTTCTGTATTTGTGTGTTAAAAGGGTGAACTTGAGTTTTAGTTTCACTTTAAAAGGTGAAACCTGGGATCTAGTTTCATTTTCGAGGGAGACAGTAGGTCTAAAACTGTTTGTTTACCTGCATTTCTAATGAGTTTTATGACTCTTGGGGAGAAGTTAAAGCAAACACGCGAGTAGAGAAAAAAACCTATGCTGTTGCCTAGCAACAGGGGTCCAGAGAGGCAGGCCCCATGTGCATACACAAAAACTAAAGAGAAAGCAGTTTAAGTTCAGTTAAAAACAGTTCCCTCACCACCTGCTGCAGACCCTGTCCTTTAGGACTCGGTCAGTAGTGGTGCAACCAAGCCACTCCTGTTCCCTTTGTAGATTTTTATCCTTGATTCACTGGAAAAGAGGCAGCCTGAGCATTTCTGCATTGTTATTGTTTGATAGGAAACAAACTTCCCCTGCCTGGGCAATAGCAGTGTGTTGTTCCAATACAGAATTGTGATTAACTTGTACAGCAGCCCCCAAATTTTCACCAAATGCCACTTCGATCAGCCAAAGAAAAGATGCAATTTGACAATGCAGGGCAGAGTTAATACCATTCTACTGGAGTATGACTGTTGGTACCTTGTGTTATTTGAACTCTGTCAGCAGGCAGAAAATTGGACTTGTTACCATTTAAAGTATTCCTAAATATTTTTAATAGCTGAGAAGGTCAAATTTTGAAACTGAACTGGAGTTTCTATAGACTGATGATGCAGAAAACTTCTCAGAAATATCTAGTTATTGCAACTCTTTGCAAAAGTTGAGTTGTTTTCATTTGTTACAATTTAGTCTCATTGCAAACATACGAACGTACGAATTAGGAGCAGGAGCTATCGAGCCTGCTCCACCATTCAATAAGATCATGGCTGATCTGATTGTGGCCTCAACTCCACATCTGCCTATCCCGATAACCATTGACTCCCTTGTTAGTCAAGAATTTATTTTGCTCTGCGTTAAAAATATACGTTAACCCTGCCTCCTCCCGCTTTCTGGGGAAGAGAGTTCCAAAGATTCACAACCGTCTGAGAGAAAAAAATTAATCTTCTCCTTCCCCTTAAAGGGGAGAAGCTTTAATTTTAAACTGTGTCCCCTCGTTCTAGTCTCTCTCACAAAGGGAAACATCCTTTCAGTATCCTCCCTGTCAAGTGCCCTCTGGATCTTGTATGTTTCAAAAAGATCAACACTGTCATCTAAACTCCAACATACATGGGCCCAGCCAGTCCAACCTTTCCCCATAAGATAACTCCACCTTCCTCCCCCAACATCCCGGGTATCGGTTGAGCCAAACTTCTCTGCTCCTAATACATTTATATCCTTTCTTAAATAAGGAGACAAAAACTGGGTGTGGTCTCACCAATGCTGTATGCAACTGTCGCAAAACATCCTGAGTTATATATTCTATTCCCCTGCAACACTCCATTTGCCTTTCTAATCACTTGCTGTACTTGCATACTTTTCCTGATTCATGTACGAGGATACCCAGATCCCTCGGTACCTTGAAGAGCATAAACAATTTAACAACACTTTACTCCTTCAGTGTCAGGCCACAAGAGGCAAAGCTCTTGCTGGAACAGTTATATGTTGGAATTATGCACTTATTACTAAATGATGCCGCATTATGACATATTAACCTACGTGACACATTAAGTAATTTACACTGTAGTTTGTGATATTTTGAGACATCAGCAAATCCAAACTTGAAGCTGTGGTTTAGATTTTATTGACATTGTTAATAACTGGGGTTTTTTGTGTTTGTTAATTAGCAAGATGAATGGACAATTCAGTGAGATGGTGACCTACATCTCAGTTTCTAGTTGCGTCCAGTTTTTCTTCAGTGCATTTTTTTAATAAAAAGAAATACATAATTATTCAATCAAGCTACTTTTCACCATGTGCTGATGTCTGGCATGGTTGAGGAGTCGATGTAGAAACTTGCTTGTGTCCTATAACTCAATGGGTACTACAATTATCACATTGGTGCAGTGGTTTTGAATTTATGGTGTAAATATGGTCTCAATCTGGAGTTAGGATCACTTGACAGTGCAGCAGCAACAAAGAAAGAGCGCCTCAGCTTTGCTTAATTTTCACAAGATTTAAGCTTCATGTTTGGTGTTGATGCAAAACCAAACTATTATAGGACAGTTACTAAATTTACAATGAAAATGCAGTTAGATGCAACAAGTCAGTTTATCTGCTAAGTATTGAGTTCTTTGTGGGGATAAAAAAATGCCATGAAAAAGCAGCCAAGGGATGCAAAGAAAGAAATTGACAGATGTCTGATTCTACAATGCCAACATTAGAAACAAAAATCTCTCAACGGAGTGGCTAAGGCATCTGTAAAAATCACAATGCGTCAAGGCAATCTCTTGAAATTTTAAATATCATCTTTGCCATTAAAATGTCTTGTAGACTTCCACGGGAGCATAATAAACCAAGTTTGATACCAAACCACACAAGGAGACATCAAGTTAGATGGCCAAAAGCTTGGATTTAAGAAGGGTCTTAAGGGGGGGGGAAAACGAGGTAGAAAGGCAGAGAGGTGTAGGGAGGGTATTCCAGAATGAGGGGCCAAAGCAACAGAGGATGCGACCACCAATGGCAGAGCAGTTGAAAACGGGGGGTACACAAGAGGCCACATTAGAGGAACAAAGAAATCTGAGGATTGTAGGCCTGGAGGAGCTTATAGCAATAGGGAGGAGTGAGACTATGAAGGGAATTTGCAAACAAGGATGAGAATTTTAAAGTCAAGGTGTTGCTTGACCAAGAGCCAGTGTTGGTCAATGAGCAGAGGTGTGATAGGGGAATGGGATTTGATGCAAGTTAAGACACGAGTCGCAGAGCTTTGGATGACATCAGTCTTAGAGGGTAGACTGCAGGAAACCAGCCAGGAGTGGAATATGAAATTGTGATCTCAGTTTTGTAAATCTTAACTAAGAATGGTGGTTTTATTGCATAAGTACAATAAATTTTATACAGTCGTGCAAGATTCCATACTTGACCCTTGTTGGTTGCTTATTAATGTTGTTTCCATGTGTTGGTGTAAATTGTAAACAATGCTAAGCTTGAATGTCAGTTATTTTGCATCTGTATATTGTGTTGTAGTGCTTCGCTACTCAGTACCCCAGGTTGCTGGCTTTTTCTCCAGTGAGCTAGATTAGCCTGATTACTCTGGCAGGATGCAGTTGATGGATGACTGTCATTATCTCCTCAAGTCTGCAAGACATTTTAGCGTCAAAGATGATAATTAAAATTTCAAGAGATTGCTTTGAAGCATTGTGATTTTTACAGATGTTTTTTCCGTTCAGTTAAGAATTTTTTTTGTGCCAGTGTTAGTATTGTAGAATCAGATATTTGTCAGTTTCTTTCTTTCTTTACATTCCTTTGTTGCCTTGGGCTTTTTTCAACAAAGAAATCAATACTCAGCACATTAGTTGAGACCTGAAGCAGTGCAGTTTAGTACAAAGGATTTAATAGAATCTTGTCCAACACAAAACACTGGAGGGGATCCTAATCAACCTAATTTCTGTCAGCTCCTATTGATTACTCATTTAAGATTTTATCCTGTAAGAACCTACTGGTACTGAACTGTGTTCCTAATCTGGCTAGATGATTCCAGAATGGAGCTGAGAAGTTGAATTTCTTTAAAAAAAAAAGCTGTGACTAAAATCTGCTCATGCTCCTTAACAATAAACAATGTTAATGTTATGGTTGCTTATTTTTGAGATCAAAATGGCATTCATATATTAATTTTTGTCTGAACGATTTTAACAAGCTTTGTGGTCAAACTGCATGCTGCACTGCCAACAGATGGGAACAGTTCTTGCCACCAGTTATGAGGAGGTAATCTGGAGGAAAGGAAGAGGCAGTCTCAAATAAGGGAGGAAGGCAGTCTAGACAGCCTCTAATTGCCCAGGCTGTCTAAGAAGAAGTACTGAAGCTATGGAGAAGCCGAGTGCGATACCAGTAACCATAATTCCAATTCCTCATTCATCAACAGCCCCACACTCATTGCCTTCCCTCTGACCCTGACATCACAGCATCCACTTGACAGCAGTGCAAAAGTAAAAACCACCACAAAATAAATACTCCAATCCAAATTTATCAATAAAATCATGCCATATTACACAAAGAAATGAACTAATCTTCCTTGTGCATTCCCTTAGTGCTTGTCTTTTGTGTGCCTTTGCTACCCTCATGCTGTTGCACAGTGATACCCCAGTGTCAGCAGCATGGCTTTAGTCGGGGAAACTGCAGATGACTTTGGAGAACAACCGAGCGTAGAAGATTTAGCTGGAGACTGGACCATCTCAGCATGAGAGCCAGCAGTACAGACTGACAGACAACAGCAAGAGCATGGGCAGATTGGCAATGGTGGGAGGATGAATGCTATCTTCTAGAATGAACACAGCAGTGGTTTGTGCTCCATGGAGCCTACTGCTCTCCTGGGGTAGTGCCTTGCCAATCCAGGTAATTGGTTGCAGGACAGATTGCTGGACTGCTGTGACAGCCTGCAAGCCTCTTTATACACTAATCCATAGCCATGATGGCAGCAGCATTGCATGATTGCATGGCAACAAGCTGACCTTGTATGACAGCAAACTGAGTTTCCACTGCAGCACTCGTGTTGGGTGGCTGCTGCTTACGCTGCAGTGAGAGCTCCATCATCGTCCATCCGATGCTGCATCATGGTTTGGTTCACATGTGCAAGTGGAGTTGGCCACCTCTTGGATATTGGAAAGGACAGGCTCCAAGCTCTGCATGAAGCAACATGCCAAGTTGGTGATGGACTCCTTCATGCTGCATAACATTGACAGCAAGCTTTCTGGCAGGCTTCCTAATACACCAAGCGTTTTGTTTTGCATGCTCCTTGGTATTCTTCCAAAGGCTGCCCCATCTAAGTCCTCCTCTGAGTTCTCTGCAGTAGAACCTGTGCACAACCTTTCTCCTTGGGAACTGTGCTTTCCTTTCCCCCTGCCCTGGTTGCCATGCGCTCCATGTCCAATGTTTCTCAATGTACAGATCTATCCTCTTTGATATGTACAGTTCACTATTTCAACTGATGGCTGCAAATGTGAATTCAAGTGTCATTGTTCTGTCTTCACCATCATCCCCCTCTTAGTATCACCTCCCCTCCCCTCCACTGCCTGACCAACTTGCACCTCTTGGGTGTCTGAAAGGAAGAAGGCACAAGGGTAAGATTGTAGTGATAGCAGTGGGGTAAAGTAAGAGGTGCAGGTTTGCAGCTTGTAGATTTGGAGAATGTGTGGGATGAGGGGTAAGTGAGATTGAGAAGCAAGATTAGCTATGAGGATATTGTCACCTTTGGCTTTAGGTCCACCTCTGACCATGGTCTCAGCATTGGCTGTCCCAAAAACAGCCAGCATTGTTTTCTCAGTGAGGGTTAGGGCATGCAGGCATACCTCTTCCCCTTTAGTTAACTCATGCTGCTTCTGGTTGGGTGCCTCCTTGTCCTGCATGAGGGAGGGAAGTGTGTGAATGTCATGCCATCTGTTGGGCTGATGTGGTATTCATGGTAAAAACAAAAATAAAAATACCTGGAAAATCTCAGCAGGTCTGGCAGCATCCGCGGAGAGGAGCACAGTTAACGTTTCGAGTCTGTATGACTCTTCAACAGAACTAAGTAAAAATAGAAGAGAGGTGAAATATAAGCTGGTTTAAGGGATGGGGGGATGGGGTGCGGTGGGACAAGTAGAGTTGTCTACTTGTCCCACCACCCCCCTTTAAACCAGCTTATATTTCACCTCTCTTCTATTTTTACTTAGTTCTGTTGAAGAGTCATACGGACTCGAAACGTTAACTGTGTTCCTCTACGCAGATGCTGCCAGACCTGCTGAGTTTTTCCAGGTATTTGTATTTTTATTTTTGTTTTTTGGATTTCCAGCATCCGCAGTTTTTTGCTTTTATCTTAGTGGTATTCATGGTGACTGTGTACGCAACCTGTGAAATTCAGGTGTGAAACTTGCTGCAGTGCTGAGTGTTTGAGGGTCAGGTGACGCACATGGATATTAGCCATGAGCCCTGCTTGATCAAGATTGTTGGTTGGTGAGTGATAGTGATTGGATGATTTGAACAGCATCTGAGGATATTGGTGCAGTTGATAGGATATGGCATTTAAAGATATTTACTGACGGAAGAAAGAGACATGCCGTCAAAGGTTTTTGTCTTGCACTCATCAGGACAGAAAAGCTTTGACAGCATGTCTTTTTTTTTCCAGCAATACTCAAGTTCTGTACTACCAAGCAAATCTACTGACCTTAACCACTTGGGTGAGGCCATTGAACTTCTTGCAGCACTGCATCCAGGTCCTTAGGGCTTGACTCCTGGTATTGATTCCATGGGTATCTGCCCCTGCCGCCTTTGAGGTGTGTGGAGTACCATGCTTTTCCGTTGCAAGGTGCAGACTAACCTGAAGCGGTCAAGTCCATCTTTAAGTAGAGCTCACCACTTTGGATATTGGCTCTTTGCTAATGCATCCAGTCAGTGAACAGCGCAGTGAACGATAGCTTTAAAGCAGGCTTGGCCAACCTTCTTGCACTGGGGGGCCACGTTTCAATTTTTCTCTCACTTGGGGTGGGCCGATGAGCAAATTTTGGAAAAATGAGGTTTGGCACAACATTAAACACGAATTTCAACAAAAAAAAAGCTGATTTATGGAAAGGAATAGCCTGCTGAGCCAAAAAAAATCACAACAATAAATTATTTTAAAAAATGAGTAGTAAGTAAAGATGACCATTCGCATATCCAAGGCTGTGTGTGTCCAGCTCAATCCCAGGTTCGGTGCTCACTCACCCTCACTCCCTGAGAGTAGACCATAAGACATAGGAGCAGAAATTAGGCCATTCGGCCCATCGAGTCTGCTCCACCATTCAATCATGGCTGATAGGTTTCTCAACCCTATTCTCCCGCCTTCTCCCCGTAACCTTTGATCCCCTTACCAATCAAGAACCTATCTATCTCGGTCTTAAATACACTCAATGACCTGGCCTCCACAGCCTTCTGTGGCAATGAATTCCATAGATTCACCACTCTCTGGCTAAGGAAGTTTCTCCTCACCTCTGTTCTAAAAGCTCTTCCCTTTACTCTGAGGCTGTGCCCTCGGGTCCTATTCTCTCCTACTAATGGAAACATCTTCCTCACGTCCACTCTATCCAGGCCTTTCAGTATTCTGTAAGTTTCAATCAGATCCCCCCTCATCCTTTTAAACTCCACCGAGTATAGACCCAGAGTCCTCAAACGTTCCTCATATGTTAAGCCTTTCATTCCTGGGATCATTCTCGTGAACCTCCTCTGGACCCTCTCCAGGGCCAGAACACCCTTCCTGAGATACGGGGCCCAAAATTGCTCACAATATTCTAAATGTGAAACAAAAACAGAATTACCTGGAAAAACTCAGCAGGTCTGGCAGCATCGGTGGAGAAGAAATCAGTTAACGTTTCGAGTCTAAATGTGGTTTGACCAGAGCCTTATAAAGCCTCAGCAGCACATCCCTGCTTTTATATTCTAGTCCTCTCGAAATAAATGCCAACATTGCATTTGCCTTCCTAACTACCGACTCAACCTGCAAGTTAACCTTGAGAATCCTGGACTAGGACTCCCAAGTCCCTTAGGTAGGTAAGAGTGCCTGTTGTTAGGTCAGGGTGAGGATGAACGAGAGCTCTGAGACTGGAGTGAGCCTGACACACGCTTCCTTCCTGCTCACCCCTGCACTCTCTCACGCACTCACGGCTGCAGGTACATGGATGCTCTGTCTGCTCTCTCTCTCTCTCTCTCTCTCTCTCTCTCTCTCTCTCTCTCTCTGCTCTCTCTCTCTTTGTCTGCGCTCTCGCTCTCTCTGCTCTCTCTCTCTCTGTCTGCTCTCTCTCTATGTCTGCTCTCTCCCTCTCTCTGTCTGCTCTCTCTCTCTGTCTGCTCTCTCTCTCTCTCTCTCTCTTTTTCTCCCTCTCTCTGCACTTCCTCCGTGTGCCTGGCCCCACACCCCTCTCTCCCTCTCTGCGCCCAGCCCCCCCCCTCACTATTGAACCTATCAATAGCAGGCATGGAAGAGAAACAGGCTCTGATTGGTGGAGCAGTCCCCAGTAGAAATCTTCAAACTCAGTGACTCGTCTTGCCAGCATTTTCACCAATTGATCCAGGAGCTACATAGACAGGCTTTGCGGCCTGAGATCTGTGGGTTGACCAAGGCTGCTTGAAACAGAGATCCTTCAAACGAGCAGATGTGCTGCCTGCATTGCAATTAACAGGTGCAGGTTAATTGGAAATCTAGGTCCCCACTTCCGTTTCAGGGACTGTCCAATTTAGCTTCCTTAATCTCTTAACAATTATAATCTGCATAATATTGTTACAATCCATGTGTAAATCTGTAAACTCCCCCCCACCTTCCCCCAAACCCAAATTTACCGAACAACTCCCAATGAAGAAATTACCAGATGAAATTTTACTTTTTGTAAGTTCTACTTTGATTCTGGGTTGCATTAGTGTAAACTAAACATAAATTGACAGGCAAATCACTGTCAGTACAACCATAAATTACACATGGAATAGTAAATGCAACACAGATATTTTATCGAGGTACTCTGCAGTAACTTGGCCTGTAAGGCCCCAATTTCAGCCGCACAGTTCTTCTAAGCTCAGATCTCCCTTGGGCTGAATTCCAGTCCCTTTCCTTCAGGCAGCAGCTTCTGCGTAAACAGGATTCTGCCTATGCAATTTTTTGAGTAATGAAGCAATTCTTTCTGGAACCTTTTCAACTCTCAGCTTCTATGGGTTATGGCAGTGTGGATCTACCAGAACCGCCTTTACCTTAGCATGGTATGGCTGGTTCTGAGCATTCAATCACTCAGAAGTTAACCAAATGGCAACTACAGTCTTATAAGTGTGCTTTCTGACCCTGAGGAATCCAGCTCTTTGACTCAGCTTGCTGACTGCCTTCTCTCTCCTCTTTATTTTCTGTTTGCCGCGTGGCCTCCATATTTTAACTTCCACCCTGTTGGCCCTGCTTCCAGCTCAAAGATTGCCAGGTCACAAGGGTCAGTATTTCTTCTTACCTAAAAATTATAATTGATTCCTTTACAAGTAATGCAAACTACAAACTCTTAAAACTCTTTTTCAAACATTTTTAAAACAATTGCAGATTTTCCCAAACATTTTCAAGCAATTACAAATTTTTCTTACTGTCACTGCTACCAAGTCAAAGGCCATCATAATATATTGAAGTAAAATGTATTTTTCTCAGTGTCCAGTTTATGTTGACCTTAAACTGAGCATACAAGTGGATTATGCCAGTGACTAATCAAATTGGCAATGAAAATAAAATTGACCATTGGCTGACTTTCCTGATGACAATAAATGAGATTCATTTCCTGCACTTTCTGAATGAAATTGGTGTAAGGAGTCCAAACATCTTGCTAAACTTCTGATAATATTTTGGCAGGAAACTTGTGGGTTGAGGGGATATGATAATCAATGTTTTAATTAAATCTCATACCTCTTACTTTAAAAATTGGGAGTTTATTCTGTGCATAAACAGGATATCCAACTGTCAGTGCTGAAGATTTTCTATCATACAGTTACTCATTATGGGATTATATCCAGTTTAGGACAAAGGATCGGTGAGTTTTGTTTAGTTAGATTATAGTTCTGTCTGTGAGTGACCTTACTAAAAAGAAAATTGCTCCAAGCCATTTAACATGACTAATTCCTGTTTTTAAATTCATAAAACCCATTGCTGAACCCCTTGAAAGCGTAGCAGACAACTTATTATTGTCTCACATTTTGACCTTTGGTTAATATTGCATCTTTTAGATCAAGTAAGAATAGAGCTATATGATAATTGTCTGCTAAATTTGGGGATTCTTGTACATTTTCATTTTGCTCTACTACTGAATTTTTATGTACTAAATATTAACATCACTAATTCAGTTTTTATCTGGTTAATTTAAAGTTGCTTCTATCATACTTGAAGGTGAAATTAATATTTATGCATCTCAAACTAGGAAATATTCAGTTTATTTGAAGGAAATCCTTAAGATGAGTCATAGTTGAAAATAGAGTGCTGTTGCTTTTGTGGACAACTCAGTGCAGAATTAACTGAGAGTTTTGCATTGTTTTGCAGCCTAGTATTCTTCGATCAGATGTGGAAATAGGCAGTCCTGGACCTATACCATCTTCAGGAAAACCTGGAACAGTGTACTATCCTTTTACGGCCACAAATCCACGCAGAAGACCACTTCACGACACATCAGCTCTTGGTTTGTGTTTACATTCATAGTTTGTGAGCCCTTTTAGAATCTTAAGAGAATGTGAAGGATCCTTGAGTGAAACTAGACCAGAAATAACTAGGCCATTGTCTTAAACTGGTGGGGGGATATATAGAATTATACAATTGATCTATTCCCTGGGTCATCCTTTGTGGTATCCACACTTGTTTTGAAATCACTAGTTTCCCTTATGATGTTGTTTCTGAGAAGTCAAGTCTCTAAATTGAAGAACAAGACCCCAAGGGTTATAATCTCTGGATTATTGCTTGAGTCATATGCAAATTTATGGCATAAACAGGTTAGGTTGGTAAGCATGTAGCTGAAGGTGTGGCATGGGATAGAGGAATTCCATTTCATGGGACATTGGCACAGTACTGGGACAATAAGGGACTGTATCATTGGAATGGCTCCACCTGGACCAGAGTCCTAATGGAAATGCTGAATAGTGTAATCACAAGGACTTTAAACTGGTAAATGGGGTAGTGGGGAGGATTTGGGTGGAAAAGTTAGTATGAATAATAATTTATAAATTAAAGGGAAGAGAGTAAGTAACAGTCAGAAATTGTGTTTTTAAGCAATGTAGGTAGGGAGTAAACGACAAGATTTCAATTAACCCAGCAGAGAGAAATAAGAAACGTGAGTAAAACATTGGAGTATTGACTTATTAGGAACAAACTAAATGATTTGACGCGGGAGCTATTACTGAACCATAGCTGTGAGATGCTCACAACTACGAATTTAGTATACCAGATTATAAGGTCTACAGGAAAGATAGGAAAATGATGGAGAGGCGGAGTAGCCTTAGGGATTAAGAATGAAATAATTTCAGTGATAAAAGATATAATGAGAGATAAGCAGACAGTGGAAACTTTATGGGTAGAGTTAAGAAATAGTAAAGGATTTAAGATTGTAGGGTGAGTTGTGTATAGACCCCTGGTAGCAGCTGAGAGGTAAATTATATAAATACAGAGAGTGGGCAAGCATGTAGTAAAGGCAGAGCGGTTTTAGCGCAGGATTTTAACATTCATATGGACTGGGCTAAGTAGACCAGCACATGGCAGGAAGTTAGTGAGTTTCTTGCTTGTCTGGGGTAGTTTCCTCAACAGAGTGCCCTTGAATCAACAAGTGGGCCGACTATATTAAATTTAGTCATTAGTAATGAGTCACATTTCCTTAACAGCCTAACAGTGTGTAAACATTTACCCAGCAATCATAATATGATTGACTTCAATGTAGTGTTTGAAAGGAAGAAATGCAAAATAGCTATTCAGATACTTGATATCAGTATGGCTGACTTCAGTGCGTTGAATCAGAGACTGCCCACAATAAACTTGGCAGATCTGTTGATGAATGAAATGACACAAACAGTCGCTTGGTCGTATAGAACGTGAGTATTGCTGAAAAAAAGAGATGTTGGTGCTTTTCGTCTTGCACTCTTGGCAAGAATACCAATATAAGGGGGAAACAATTTATACTGCATGAGAGGAGAATGCTGATTGGTTGGCGAGTGGACTTTGATTGGTAGAGGCATTGCCATGGAGAATGCACCAATTGATGGTGGCTGACAGTTAACGACCAAGCATTGTTGGAAATTTAAACCAGGCAGCTTGACCCTGATTGGTCGAAGCATTGCCCTGAGGAATGAGTCAGCAAATGGCTCTCACTTATTTTGTTTAGCTGAAACAGGCGTAATGTGTGTACATGTTCTTTCTGACAAAAATTGACAAATTAAGTGAATGAGAATGACTATGGCAAATGGATTTATATGTAGGCAAGTATGAGGTCATCTATTTTTGTACCTAAAAAGTATAGAACAAGGTGGTGGAGATCCAAAGGGACTTGAGGGCCCAGGTAATAAATTGTTTCATATATCAAACAGGTATAGAAAATCAAAAAGGTTCATGGAATGTTGGGGGAAAAAATAGGAAGCACTTCTTCACATAAAAGGGTGGTAGAAGTTACAGTAATTGATGCTAGATCACTTGTAAACTTGAAAACTGAAAATGATAGATTTCTGTTGACCAAGAAGATGAAAGGTTTTGGGATATATGGAGTTACATCACAGGTCAGCCATGATCTAATTGAATGGCAGAACCTGACCTGCTCCTGTTCCTTTATTTCCTGTGTTTACTGTCTGTCGTGTTTCTGGTGCTGCTTAATACTGTAATACATATGTACAGTGTGAACTTTGTCAGACAATTCAGGAAAGCTTCTAACGCATACTTTAGATGCAGCAGAAAATATTGCAGTAAAGAATAATTGACTTCTTTGGTGGTCCTTGAAAGAGAGTATTTCGTCCTGCATAAAATTAATCCAAAATTATTCTCTCCATATTCCCCTTGCCAATTTCTGCTGGAACATCACCCCTATCCTCATCAAGACAAAGGGAAGGTAGGGACTTTGAAGGCTGAGGACCGTGGACAGATATGGCTAACTTGGCCTCCAGATTTGACTGAGTGGATAGAGAATTGCTGAGTTTAAACTGTTATTCAGTAACTTGCTGTAAATTCACAGCCAATTGGTTTCAGTATGAGGGATAAAGTTAACCAATGACAAATGGGAGAGCTCCCTCAATATCTCAGACTTGGCCCAGTTATTGCAAGAGTCAGTGAGGTAATTCATGGTGTCTTCAGCCATCATTACAAAATGCAGGTCTCGATGTTTCTGAAAATGCAGCATGCCGCTCCCCTTAAGATGTTGATATAACTGCAACAATTTAATCTCCTGCCTCCACCATCCCCACCCTTGCCGTTTCGGCCCAAGCCCATTCAGATTATCTGATTTCATTGAGATCATCACTCAAAAGTATAGCCAGCGAATTCTTGATTATATTCACGTAGACCCCCTCATCTCCACTCTGTCTATTCTGCCTCCTTTCCCCTTGGGCTACTGTTGCTAGTAGCTGATTCCTTTACTGTGCAACCAGCTCTTTTGTTTCAGCCCTCAGTACCTGTGCAGGTTTAGTCTCTTTGCCTGATTTAAAATCGTCCTTTTGGTTGCCTGTTCTCACTTCCTAATTTGCTGCTCATTACATGCTGAATCCAGGTGCTTCCTCTTGATTACAACTCTGAGAACTTGTTCCAGTTTTCCACATCTAACACCTGGTGGCTCTTCACCTCTCCTCCTCCCTCTCAGGTCTAAAAGGTCATCTATCTCTGACCTTTCCAGTGCTGGAGTAGTTGTCTTCTCATTACTATTATCGGCAGCTTCTGAAACATCATCCAACTGTGGAGTAGTTGCCTCTTCTGCCTGCCCATACTCCTCCTTGGTTGGTGTCAGTTTTCCTGCACTCCTGCTTCCACCTCCAGTATTATTCATTGTCTTCTGTAAGAGCCCTGTTCTGACTCCTTCAACTTTTTTTCATTTCAGTCAATGTTACCCTCCTCAGTGGAACTCACTTAGGGATGACTATGTTCTACACGGCTGCATTGGCCAATCTCCTGAGAGTTTTAGAGGGAGTTTTGGGTGATCAAGAACCCTCGTTGGCGAGGCTGCCGATCATCGCTGAATTGCATGAGCTCCAAGTCCCCCACGCCCCAGATTTAAAATTCTTGCCCAATGATTAACTCCTTTCTATTTTTGAACAACTTCTGCCCTTCCCGAAGCCCTCTCCTTTCTGCATGATTCTAGGCTCTTGTAGAATCCACCCCTTTGCCCTTGACCTATTGCTGATCATCCCTTCAATTTCCCTGGGTCCCATTCTCAATTCCCTTCCTGCATTTTTCCACAGCCTCTTTAATAACGTCCAAAAAATTGAAATCTGCCATGTATTTTGGTCAACTATCAGAATTTTCCTCTTTTGGCTCCGTGTCAGTTCTCATTTCTCTATGAAGTGCCTTGAGATGAATTTCAATGTTAAAAGGCTGTTATAAATGCAAGTTCTTGCCTGTAACGATGGCATAGAACGAAACTGCTGTTAGTGTTATAATTTTAATAGCAAGAAGTAAACTTCCTTAAAAAAAAAGTACAATAGTCACAATCTATCTTTCACCCTGTGCAGATCCCTCTCAGACAAAGAAAGTAAGAAAGGTGCCTCCTGGTTTGCCTTCATCTGTGAGTATAGTTTTCTGTTAGGATGTGTGTGCTATGATGTCTTTTTTAATGAAATGTTTTTGTGGATTTTATGCTGTGAACATGACAACAAAAGATAGTAATGAAATAATTTGAAATGTTGAAATTGATAGCAAATGTCTAGTTGCTAGATTTAGTAATGATGATATGTGGCTTATTTGTACAATCTTACCCCTTGTCCCAGCCATTTGAGTCCCCTCTTGGGAGTGAAACCAGGACAGAAGCTGTCAAAGAAGATCGCCTGTACAGGTCTTTTGATGTTTAATTAGTCATTATGTTGCTGAACAGGAGGACAGACAGAGATTAATAGCTCAGAATCTTAGAAATTTACATTTGTAATAATCCCAGTGGAGCTGAAGACATTAAGATTCTGAGGACATGTACAACTCAGATTGCCTCAGTAGGCTGAGGTTATTAATATGCATAAATCACCAAGTCAGATGTTCATTGTGAAGCCCTGGTGGATTTTAAAGCCTTCATTAAGCCTTTCCTAACTTCAGGCTTACATCAGAAAGGCTTTCAAGCAACTCGTTTGTTGATCCCTCTTTGTACTGAAATTTATCCTTTGAGAATAAAATGCTTTGATGAATGAAGGTTGGTTGGGTTTGGTAAAAACCATTAATAGCTCTGATAATCTATTGCTTTCAGGGTGTTCTGTGGCATTAAATGTGCTTTATTCTTTAAAACAACAAAGTTGTAAATGACTGTTGAAAATCCTGTGTGAAGTTTTAAAAAAAACTAAGTGCCAAGGGAAGCCTGGTTGTTAGTGAAATAGACATGAGAGAAAAAGAAAGTGATGCTGCCTTGCAGGATGCACCTCTTTGTTTTGCAAACGGTTATAAGGTTTTTATTTGTCAGCACTTCACTTAACACATGGACGCAGGTGTACTTGGGTGAGTATATGCTGAATGAACTAGTTGATGCATGGCATGTAACAGAAACTGAATGAAATGAAGACATTTTTGTTCTGCATTGGATTTTTCAATGTATCTATCGAGAGTTGTCTCTGTTAAACTACAAGGCCTGATGCTGGAAATTTTTATGACCTTGGTTCCAGATGGGACTGCAGTAGCTAGCGTAGCTGTGGGCAGCTGTGCTTAAAACCTGCAGCCTACCTGGAAGCCCTGAGTGCAGCTGCAGACTCTCTCTTAAAAGGCGTGCTTGCATAAGCACTTGGCCCACTAGAGGCTGAGTAGTTACTTGATAAACAGAGCAAACACAAAGCTTCCAATCATTATTCCCTAGGCCAGGAAAATTTGCATTCCCTAAAAATAGTTAGTAATTTACATTTTATTTATTGCAGTTCAGTGTTATAATTGGTCGCAAAACGTTGTGAGCATAGTTTCATCAGCAAATGTGTTACTGGATATGTTAGTTTCTTTTATTAGTCCATGGGCTGTGGGCATTGCTGGCAGAGCCAGCATTAATTTTCCATCCCTGATTGCCCTCAAGAAGGTGCTGGTGAGTTCCTTTCTTGAACCACTGCAGCCTCTGTGGCGTAGGTTCTTTGACAGCGCTGTTGGGGAGTGAGTTTCAAGATCCAATCATGAAGGAGGAATGATGATATATTCCCAAGTCAGGATGTTGTGTTGACTTGGAGGGGAACTAGGAGGTGGTGATCCATTTGCCTGCTATCCTTGTCCTTCTAAGTGGTGGAGGTTGCTGGTTTGGAAGGTGTTGCTGACGGATACTTGGTGAGTTTCAGGACATCGTGTAGATGGTACACATTGCAGCCACTGTGTGTCTGTGGTAAAGGCACTTTGTTTTAGGTGGTGGATGGAGGTGCCAATCAAGCAGGCTGCTTTGTCCTGGATGGCGTTGAGCTTCTTGAGTGTAGTTGAAGCTGCAACAGGCAAGTGGAGGGTATTCCACCACGCTCCAGACTGATGCCTTGTCGATGGGGGAAAGGCTTTGGAGATTCAAGGTGAGATATTCGCCACAGAACACCCAACCTCTGATCTGCTCGTGTAGCCGCAGTGTTTGTGTGGTTGTCAAGAGCAGATGGTTGAACTCTTTTGTTGAAAATGGTCGTTGCCTTGCAATTTTATGGCTCAGATGTTATTTGTCATTTATCAGTCCAAGCCTGAATGCTGTCCTGTTCTTGCTGCTTGCGGATATAGATTATTCCATTATCTGAAGAGTTGTGAATGGAACTGAATACTGCATTTATCAGTAAACATCCTGCCTTCTGATTTAATGATGGAGGGAAGATCATTGACGGAGCAGTTGAAGATGGTTAGGCCTAGGTCACTGCTGTGACTTACTCCTGCAGCCATGTGCTGGGGCTGAGATGGTTGGTCTCCAGTGTAATCGCAATCGTCTTGCTAGATATGACTCTAGCCTTTGAGAGTTTTCCCTGATTCTCATTGACTTCGATTTTACTAGGGATCTTTGATGTCACATTCAGTAAAATACTGCCTTGTTAAGGGCAAAAACTCTCACCTCACCTCTGGAATTGATGGATTTTGCCCATGGGTATGCTTTGGAGCTAAGTGGTCCTGGTGAAACCCAAAGTGAGCACTGGCAGACAGTTTATCAGTTAGTTGGTTGAAAAGAAGGGTGGGGGAACAGCTTTATTTGTGCAATTTTTTTTAAACCTTGAAGTTTAGTGAAAACTCTGTTGAAGACGAAATGCTTCCCTTTGAGATTATGTACATTCTTTTGGCAGTGGTTTGAAAATCTCGTGGAAAGAGGCAATGTTCATAAGTTGATCTCCTGCAGACATATTCTCAAAGCTTGATGTGACATTTCTGTGTTAGCTGAGGTAATATGTGAAGAAAATTTGCTGGAAACCAGCAGTGCTGGCTCTGTCCCTGGCACTGAATGACAAGAAGATTGTCATCCGGCTTTTGACAAGTCATTCAAACAGGAATCTTGTTCTGCCTAATCTTGTAGCAGCCTGGGTTTAAGGATCGTGTGCATTTATCTTGATTTGAAATAGCATCGTGCCTCAAGGACATGGAAGTGGGAAGGGATGGAGGTGCGAAAATTAATGGCAGATTCCAAGACTCCCAACACCTCCCCCCTCCCAAAATTTCGGTTAGTGATGCTTGAACTCCACAGGTTGCGTTGCCTTGGTTTCTGAGCACCATCGGCAGGAGAACAATGAACTGCCATTGATGGCACTGAGTGTCTTTGGGTGCATTTATTATTCACATTCAAATTGTTTCCATTCCTGTCAAACCGCTTATATTGGGGGTTACAATTCAAAATGCATGGTAACCTGTTGATAGAAGTGCCATCTACTGGATATCAGATGTGACACCACCTTACTGTCGAGAGTTGTGCAGCATAGTAAATCATAGATTTTTGCATATGTTATAATTCAGTGTCATAGTGATTTTAACTAGTGTGCTCATGGACAACAGATGTGGGAAATTGCTGTCTTCATGCTACTAACTGTTCAAATAAATGTGTGGTCATGTTTCCATGCAGATTTTCCTGTAATAAGCTCGATTTTTGTAAAGATGATGTAGTTACTTAAAGCAAATCGTGAAGATTTTTTGGAGCTTTATGGATTCTACACATTACTAAAAATAAATACAGTATTTAATTAAATTTGATTTTGTGTTGACATACAAATATCACCATTAAGGTTTAAACAAGTTCTTCTAAACTGAAATTGGCTTGTTAGGTGACTGACTTTTTGACATCAGTGTGTTCAGAACAGTGTGTCTTGTGCTGGGTGGGAACTGAGCACTTCACTTTTTTTTCCTCATCCATTAAGTTGTATCTTTTTTTTATAATGTTGTGTTTCACTTCAGTTAAGTGAAAGGTTATGTGGTTTGCCTTTCATAGGAACCTGTGTAATAAGTGAGGGTTTTGTTTGTTTGTCCAAAATGTACAGATTGAGTCAAACTTTATTTGTTATGTTTTTTCCTTGGTGTTGGGTCAATTGGAGGTGCTGTAAACAGCACATGAAACATGAAACAGCAATAGACATGTCTTTCCCTGGCCAAAGCACAATAAAATGATTATACACTAGTCTTAGATTATCTAATTTAAAATGAGATCTCGTGCAGAAATTCATACAATGCTGAAAGTACAACAAACAAATTGACTGGGACATGAAATTACATTAGATGAAATCCATTGTGATAGATAGCCTTTCACAAAGGTGACGCAGCTAGGTGATAACTGATCTAAGAGGTAAATTTTTTTTTTTGTAAGATCACATTTTTAACACTGGTTTATAGTATTGGGTCATTTTCTAACTTTGAAGTTGCAACAGTTTTCTGCATACTTGAATTTGACTTATACCAGTATGGTTTATAATTGATTTATATTGAAATGGTTAATAATTAATTGTTTAACCTTAACAATTTTGATTTTGGTATGCACTTTCAGCATAGGATCCCACCACTATTGCTCATGCAGACTAATTTGCTAAACCAACAGAATAAGTCAGTCTCTTCCACCCCCAACCGACATGCTCACACTTGCCCTACTCCCTCCCTCCGGCCCCTGCTTGCTCCAGCTCCCACCCTCCGGCCCCTGCCTGCTCCCACCCTCCGGCCCCTGCTTGCTCCAGCTCCCACCCTCCGGCCCCTGCCTGCTCCCACCCTCCCTCTGGCTCCTGCCCCCATGCGCGCTAGCCCCCACCTCTTCCCCCTCTATGACTTAATTCCCCTGGCTGTTTTTTCCAGCTGGTCTTTTCTTCACTCCCGTTGCTCTAGTGAGAGATTTGTGCCTCTGCAGGCACAGGTCTGAATACCAAGCACGAAACCTTAAACGCTGCTAGCTTGCCGAAAAATAAAATTATTTTGCCACTACTTAAACAGGAATGTGAATGTTTTACTGCTGGCATAATTCATGAAGGAGAGCCGTTTGAGAAATCTAAACTGCTTTGTGAGGTAGGCTGGTAATCTGATCACTCTTGTTAGATTAGCTGCATTCTACTATACCTGATTAGTACTGTAATCACTCCTGTGTCAGCAGCTGTTAGAATCTGCAATTGCTTTATATACAACACCAGATGGCAGTGTCTATAAAGAAAAAAGAAAGACTTGCATTTATATAGCGTTATTCACGGCCACCAGGCATCCCAAGAGCTTTACAGCCAGTTAAGTAGTTTGTGAAGTGCAGTTAATCTTGTAATGTAGGAAAATAGGACATTCAGTTTTGGCCCACATAGTTTGCAAAGATGATTTCCATGTTTTGCTTGAAAATTACACTTTGTATAGTTCGAATGATGCATGTGTCTTTTTAACCTTTTGCTGACCATGATGGTTAGATAATGTTTTCAGTAATTAAAATTCATGCATATTTTAGAAATGTTTACACCCAAACATAATGAGTTATTTTGAAGGATTATAATTGTTCTGCAACAAAATAATTGTGTAGCCTTTTAATTTGAGAATATTGTGATTTGAGATTGCTGTTTATATTGGGTTTTTTTTAATTGCACTTTTAAAAGGTTTGGCATTTCAAATCTCCAAAATGAAACCATTCCCTTTTAAATTCATTACCTAAACATTCTCAGTTGATTAGATTGTGATCCTTTTAATTCAGCAGTGTTCTGAGTTTCTTTGAAAATGCCTGAAGCTCATGTGCTTAGTTATAGTTGGCACTGTAAGTTCTGTTTTTTGCTTCCATATATTTGATAACAGGATAACCATTATGAAAAAGGTGCAGCAATTTGTACTGCAAGCCTTAAAGTTTATATAATATTACAAAATTAGTGAAATAAATTTGACCTTTATTTTAATGCTGTGTATGTTTTTAAACTAAAGCAATAAAGCAAATGGAAGATGTATGAATTTGCAGTTGGACCATTCATCCACATCTAAAATTTCCTTCAGTTTGCAATTTGAGAATTATACAGAATAAGCATATTGAACTTGCCCCATATGCATCTGTTCTTCACTTTAAAGCATTTTATGCTATTATGACTTCTCTGTGTTGGAATTAGTCAAATCCAAACATACAAGTTAGGAGCAGGAGTAGGCCACTCGGCCCTTCGAACGTGCTGTTCAACGAGATCATGGTTGATCTGGTTTTAAATCCATGTACATGCACAACTGTACACAGCTTTTTATTTTAAAAACCCTGTTTTTTTTGTCCTTTCATTTCAATGGCATTCAAGTCTCTTTAATGCAAGCGGTATATATAAGATTGTAAGCTGCAATATCTGTAAAGTCAACTTGTAAAATGTAACATTAAACACAATGTAACTGTATCAGAAAGTGTTACTTTGTGTCTAGCTTTGAAGGATATATTAAACAAAATGCTAGAAGTACATGGCAAGCCTGTTAGGTTGTGATATTTCACAAGTTTATTCTTCAGAACCTGAAATATCATAAACTGTCTTTTCTCTTGACATGCTGCTGTGTCTTTCCATCATTTGCAGCTTTTTCTTTTCATTTTAATTGTTTGGGCCAAGCTTGCATGTTCATTTAAAAAAGAGTTGACATAACTTTCATTACATAGCAGAGCTAGATTGTTTACAACATGTTTTAGTTTTGTTTATGCTGCTTTTAAATCCATTACATAGTTTCCTGGTGAGTACCAATGTGGACATGGCAAGTTTACTTTCAGCTCCCAACTTGTATGTAATACTACTTAGATTTTTCAAAACATTTTACTTTGTATTGCCTTGACTTTCCCTGCACTCTTTCTCAACCCCCGCTAAATAAATTGCTTCAAGCTCTCACCAAAACACATTTTTATTGCACCTGTTCCAGCACTGAAACCAAATCAATGATTCCTGTAAAATGAAATAACACTGAAGGGAATGTTGAGACTGTTGAACTGTATCTTCTCAGTTGCCGCGTGGTTACATCTTCTCGCACCTCATGGCAACTGCAAGAGAAATGCAGGGAACAGCACCAACCCTTGTACATGGCCTCCTTTGACCTCACAAAAGCCTTTGACACTGTCACCCACGAAGGATTATGGAGCGTCCTCCTCTGTTTTGGCTGCCCCCAAAAGTTTGTCACCATCCTCTGCCTGCTCCACGATAGCATGCAAGCTGTGATCCTGACCCATTCCACATGTCATCGTACTGATGCAGTGTGGGAGGAGGGAGTTTAGGGGAGGTGGTGGCGTAGTGGCATTGTCATTGGACTGATATTCCAGAGGCCTGGGGTAATTCTCTGGGGACCTGGGTTCAAATCCCACCATGGCAGATGGTGAAATTTGAATTTAATAAAAATCTGGAACTGAAAGTCGTAAAAGCCCATTTGGTTCACTGATCCCCTTTAGGGACTTAGCTGTGACTCCAGACCCACAGCAATGTGGTTGGCCCTTAAAATGCTCTCTGAACAAGGGCAGTGGGGCAGTTAGGGACAGGCAATAATAACAAAAAACTTCTCGTTCTTCCTTGCCACAATGCTCCAGCTCGCCCTCAGCAAGCTTCTCGCTGGAGTGGAGCAAAACTACAAACCAAACGGAAACCTGTTCAACCTCCGCCACCTGCAGGCCAGATCCAAGGTTGTCCCATCCTCTGTCATTGAACTACAGAATGCAGATGATGCTTGCGGTTGCGCGCACCCCCCTCCCCCCCACCTGCCCTGGTTATCAAAATCCACAATGAAGCCTTGGACAACATGGACCACTTACCATGCCTTGGAAGCCTACTGCCAACAAGGGCAAACATCGACGACGTGGTTCAACACCACCTTCAGTGTGCCAGCGCAGCCTTCAGCCATCTGAGGAAGAGAATGTTTAAAGACCAGGACCTCAAACCTAGCACCAAGCTCATGGACTACAGAGCAGTAGTGATACCCACCCTCCTACATGGCTCAGAGACGTGGACTACATGCAGCAGGCACCTCAAAAGTCTGGAGAGATCCCACCACCAGCGCTGTCTCTGCAAGATCCTGCAAATCCATTGGTGGGATAGGCGCACCAACATCAGGTCAACACCCCCAGCATCGAAGCATTAACCATGCTTGATCAGCTCCGCTGGGCAGGCCACATAGTCCGCATGCCTGACACGAGACTCCCGAAACAAGCGCTTTACTCAACAGCTGGGAACCCCAGCCCAAGACCGCCCAAAGTGGAGGGAAAGATCCGGGAAGGAGCTGACCACCTGGAGTCTCATCGCTAGCTGAAGCCGAGTGTCGACAGCGAAAGGAGCAAGTGGCGACCTGGGCCCCCCACTGATCCATTCCCCCTACCGCCGTCTGCGCCACCTGTGCCAGAGGCTATAGGTCGTGCTTGGACTCTTCAGTTACCTGAGGACTCATTTTTAGCGTGGAAGCAAGTCACCCTTGACCCTGAGGGACTGAGTAAGAAGTAGTAACTTCTGTGTTAGCTTCATGTGGTTGGTGATTTGAAGGCAAACGAGTTTAATTCCAGAAATACTGTGTCTTCTGCTTATCACCCAAAATGGGCTGTAAACAGGTGCTTGAAGACTTGAGTTGTTGCATATTGAGTTCAGAGATGCATTCCAATATAATTTCCAGCTTTATTGTTTAGCTCTGGCATTTTGCAGGAACCAATGGACCTGTCTCAAATGCTGCTTATCTCTCCATATACAAGAATATCTGCAGCTTAAGTTCTGCAACTTATTTGAACCAGATGCTGAGTACAGCAATATTGGACCTATTGCTAATTGTGCATTCCCCTATGTAAATGTGATAGCTTTAAAACCAAGTAAATCTGAATGCATTAAGTAAGATTTGAATGTGCTTGGTTTACAATTTTTTTGCTTATTTGGTTGGAGTGTAGGTGCAGAATAAATGATTCTTTAATGGGCACTTTGTGTGCAACATGAAGAAGAATGTCATTGGACTTGGGGGAACAGCCATCCCTCCCGAATGTTCTGTCCCATTGTAACTGCAACAGAATCAGTTCAAATGTATACACTTTGAAATAATGTTGCAGATGATTGCATCAAGCTACAGAAAAAAATCTTGTACTTGAGTACAATCTATTGTCATAAGGCCATATAGACACTGACCACAGAACTCAGTAAGCAGTTTTGGGGGTGGGGGTGTTTTTTATAGTTCTGGCAACTAGGTTGCAGCAAAGCAAACAGTATTGAGTTCTTTACTTGGGATCTAATCTTGAAAATCGCTGCCCCATTTAAATTATACACCTGCTTTGTGATTTTGTTTTGTAATGTGTACCTGGAATTGCTAATATTACAAATAGGAAAGAGATTTCAATAAGGGGTGAGCATTATGATGAATTGTCACAATGTATATTATAAATGGAATCATATCCATGCACTTGCCACTGCTTCTTCCACTTGGTAATTATTGTCCAATGCTCTGAAACAGTTAATTGAGACAAGCTGAGAGCAGACATGTTATGTAGAATTCTACTTCATGTACTATCTTTTGCTGTTCCTGCAAGTAATCAATGAAACTTGGCCCTCTCCGAGGGGGGAGTTGTGCGCAGAATCTTCGCAGGTTACCTCTGACCCCAGTCGGTGAAAAATATTAAGCATTGCGACCAAAGATGACCGAAAAACCCGATTGAACACAAAGGTATCATTTGTAGGGCATTTGGAATTATGCAACATATTCCTCCAAGATTATATAGGTAAATTTACTGTGGTCTAAAGTCAAATGCCTTAGAAATATCACTCGATAGGTTTCCATTAATGATCCCAACATAAATATATTCAAGCATTCTGTACTTCCATTTAAATGAAGACGTCTTTTAGTCTTTGCAAAGTCTCTAATCAGCTGAAAACGAAATTCTCCTCGTACCACATATATATATATATATATATAATATATATATATATATTTACAAAAAGTCTAATCTTTACCTTTGAATTCATCCCAGCTAATTGGATCAGTAGCCTAACTTGAAGGATCCTTAAGATCTTTATATCTTTCCTGTCTTCTTGGGCACTTTGACCTAATTCCTGGTGAAGAGATTTGTTCCGAACAAAATATATGTCAACATTTATTACTTTTTCACTGAGGTGGCTGGGATGGCTTGATTTTGAATGGAAACATCATCTGGATGCAGCGGCCTTTTGAATTTAGAACTGATGCTTGTTGTTGAGGGACACAATGGATGAACCTTTGTGCTGCACGTAACAATTGTTGGTAGTTATGCAAAATGTGGAAAATGTCTAAGCCACCAAAACTGCATTCCGTTGTAAATCATATTTTTGTAAAAATAAATTATTCAATAAGCTTTGCACATGGCTGATGTAACTGCTTAGTACAGTGTGTGAGGTCATAAATGGCAGTAATTTAGGTCACTTTCTGTGCGTCTTCCCAGTAATCACATGTCTAACTGAAATAAAGGTTTAAAATCATCATCTCCAGCTGACTTGTTCAGTGGACAGAATCTAGGATTAACACTTCCATGACGTTAGTGGGATAAATAGTTGCTTTGAGTTGCTATTGTCCAGTAAAGAGGTATTGTTCAATTAGATAGTTTCAGTTTAAAATGTAGATAACCCAGAATATCGAGACATAATACAGGTGCCAATGCATATTTTTATATATATATATATATATATATATATATATACACATATATATGACTATACAAACAATTCATTTAAGCACAGAATTTTAGTATCTATTAAAATGCCCTTTTTTTTTCCATTTTCTAAACATATAATGCTTTGCAGTGATTAAAAGGGAGACTTGGGGAGATTTAAAGCCCTTTTTAACATATCACTGCCTGAAGAGACAAAACATTTATAAGGAGGTTCAGTGAATGGAATTGTTAATTGTAAATCAAAGCTCTTCCACTGGCCTCATAGGACCAAAATAGGCCCTTATGGTCTCTGGAGGAAGCTGCACGTCATTTTGCCTGGCATTTTATTAGCCTGACGTATATTGTTCTTTTGCAGCTGCTTCTGAGCTTTTTCAGCAGAGTGAGGATTGTGTGTGGTTGTTAATGAATTTGCTTTTTCTATCCTGGTGTAGTTTGTAATTTTGAAATGCTGATCGTGTCTTTCGTTTTTGACTCAACTAAACAGGACACAAAAATAGTTGAGGAAAATTCAGTCACTTTATGTTTTATGTTTCTGGCCTTTTTTTAAATTGCACTGTCTTGCCATTATAAAACTGTGTTGTAATATTATCTCTTAATATAAAGCAACCAGACCTTCATTATACCATGAGCCTCATTATCAAGTATCAAATGTTGGGCTCTTGGGAATGTGTTATAATGAGTATAGAAGAGTACAGCTTTATTTGAGTAGTTTCCTGTTTCTCTGCACCATGGATTTACAGTGGTCACTTTCTTCTCTCATGCAAAATGCTTTTGTTCATGTCTTTATTTACATAGTTGGTAATTTGGGACAGAGACAGATGGCTGTGTTGCCAGAGTGTATTAGACCAAGCCTTTATTCTTACAAGTGTGCTAATTTAATTAAAACAAATGGATTAAATGTAGATTTGGCATTTGTTGTATTTTAGCCTTTGCTTCATTAAATGAAGCTAATGACCAAAATAAAGAGTATGAAAAGATAGTTGGCCATTGTACTTTTTTGGAGATAACTCTCTTCTCTCCAGCTGTACTTCAATTTTCCTATGTAATTGTGTGTATGCTGTGACAAGACCATTTCCAATACTGAATATGGAATGCAGCCAGTAAAGCTCAACTTCCCTCCCCTAGCTGTTGCGTAGAATGGTTCAGTCTACTTTGCATAAGTTCCTTCTGAGTAGATCCATGTGTGGAAAGATTAAGGAATTAGTCTGCCTGAAACTGTGTAGTTGAATGTGTTGCACTGTGAAGTGCACAGTTGCTGATCTCTGCACTAGATTTGTCCAGCAACATGTATTGCGCTTACACAGTGCCTGGTATGGGCAGCAATTCACTTATGTATTATTACAATAGGAAAACGGTAAGTGTGGCTTTCCTTTGTGTAACATATGTGTTGTAATTGGATAACATGATTAGTGGTACAATAGACAGTCTCATAGAGCTGTCAGCAGTTGTAACTAATTCTAGTGTATAAAGCTAGCATTTATATTCTAATCAGTTGTATTTCTTAAAAGCTTATAATTGGTGCTTGTGTTTCTAGAGGGTCCAATATATTTTTTGATGCTGCAGAAGAAGACTTTAAGCTCTGAGGAAAGTTATTAGGTCACATGCACAAAATATACTATAAATTCTACAATCCGCTTTGACTACTAAATAGATTTTAGTACAAGTCATTTGTTTTTAAGTTGTGATCATTGATCAAACATAAATGCAAAGATTAAGGACTCTTCCCAACAAAAAAAAAGTTAGAAGCACAATGAGTCTCTGGGAACAATTAAGAACAGCCAGTTGGTTAGCTCTGAATTTCCTGTTTAAAGATGAGGTCCAGGAGCTGGCTTTCATATTGTTCCATCTGCTTCTCATCAAATGAGCATTCTTGACCCTACAGGGAGTTAAATCTAATTCTCAGTCATGTCACTGATATTCTCTTTGAAACCCAGTACTTTGTACACAGTTTTACACCTTATCCTGCAACATGATGCATTGAGTTGGGAGGAAGTGACCAATCAGGCTTTTCTCTCCCAGTAATAGTATTATTGTGTGTCAGGTGAATGAGGAAATACAGCATTGTCAACAATTTCAGAATCTCTGCTGCTAAACTGAAAGGTTCAAAATCTGATTTTGATTTTCGTGCTTGTAACCAATTTTATTCCACACTGTGTGTCCATTTGGATCATTCTTTATCAGGTAAATATGTAGAGAACAGAAATTGATTTAATAAAAGCAGTGTAAGTTTGTCTGGCATTGAATTAGATTTGATAAATGTGAGGAGGTTGTCGAGTTTTCTTTAAAATGCTGCCTCTTGTTTTTAATTGCAGCTGTTAGTATGTGTTGTGCGTTCTTGGGGCTTGTAAGTAGACTTAGAAAGCTGATGTAATTTTGTGTTTTGCATTATTGCTCCATTAGAACATGCTCTTTGTTCTTGAAGCAGTAAAGCACAGCTTTGATCTTTTAAGTATTTCCAGCTCATAAAGGATAGTGGGGTTGGATATTGTTGAGGGGAATCCAAAGAAAATTGATAGCATGTGCCTGCAGTAGGTCAAAGGTGACCTTTCTGAGCTTGCACAGTGAGTAAATAGATAATAAATTATGCCAGAGACCTGTGTGCAGACGTCAATGCCCTAAAAATCCTCTGTGAATTCCAAATAATTAATTACAGGAGTTTGAGCCAAATAAGAGCCTGCAACATATTCTGTGCATTTGTGAAATGTACGCACCAACAAACATGCAAAATAACTTTTGGAGCTAGGGTTAATCCTGGGGATGGGGGTGAGGGCAAAGAATAGGGGATTGTGGTCTACAGCCTTAACCTTAGTAACCCTTTATCGTTGTTTTAATCTACAAGCTGTGTTTTTAAAACTGCACATAGTTCAGCTACACTAAAATTTGCAGTTTTGATACCAAAAAATTAATAATTGTACATTGTGTTAACTTACTGCTAATTTACCAAGTAAAACTACTTTATGTTATGAGTTAATCTGTTTGTATATTCTCAGACGTGGTTCTTGCTTTGGAGTCAAAGAAATACAATGGGGGTTAATGACGGTTTATTTTTTCTAAAGATAACTTTTTTTTTCTAGTCTTCCTAAGCAAAATCTTACATTATAATTTGACTTGTGGAGTGTTTCAAAGAAGGATCACTCACCAATTTGCTTTGTGATGCCATTTTTATAATTTTCCCATTGTATGTGATCCTTTTTATAAATTCATTACTATCATGTTTGCACGGTTCTTCTTTAGCTGGGAGGATGGGATCTGTTGGACAATGGACATCTCCACAGTTGCTGTTACTGGGGTCTACATTGGATTGGTAACCTGTGCTTGGTTATATGCTGCCTACATATTTGTCTTTTCCTTCCTCCCCAACAAAGTCCTGTTACTACTAGGCGTTTTATCTTTGACTTTGTTTAAAGCAAGAAAATCAGGTTATTGAAAACTCAGTTTGGGTGATGATCAACACTGGAGTTGGTTGTAAAGTTTGAAGCTGAACCATCTGAATGCCATTCCAGGCTTTGTATGTTTTCCATTTCATTCAGGTTTTTAAGTAAATGATAATGACCCACCACCATGACATTTACAAAGTAGGAGATAATTGACTTTGTATTTCAGTGAAATTGCTACCATGCAATAAAGACTGGGGTCATCGCAGTATACTCGATGATGGATCACCTTGTGCCTGTAGAGAGAACTGTGATGTAGTGGTGTGCATTTAGCATATTGGGGTTGCCATATGGAGATATAGATTTGCACAAAGTCTAATTAGAATATTTATCCACCTCTCCTACACTATAATTACCCCATCTAAATGCAACAAGAATCTCATTTTAGGATGTATTGTTCTGCTTAGAGAAAAACTTCCACCTAATAATTAACTTTTAACAAATACTGTAGATGTTTGGTTCCCATCAATATGATTTAAAAGCTTAAACTTGTTGTGCAATCGCACACAGTTGCAGACCTTGAACTACCAGTATTATGAATGTTACTTGTACAAAATTAGAGAAATTTATATGTCCACAAAATAAGGAAACAGAATTATAGACTAATATGCAATGATTAGGTAATGCCAAGATACTAAAGCAGGAAGCAATTTCTAAAAGACTTTTGGTAGTATAGTATAACCAGTTTTCATTGTCAGAGATAAGCATCTGAAGCAAAGGATGATACAAGGCTGTGAGGAGAGAGCAGGGATGTGGGATTAGTTTTAGATTGCCTTCGCAAAGAGCTAACACTGACACCACTGGAGGAACAGCACCTTTTCTGCTCGAAGTGTACTTAGTTGTATTTTGTGGCTTTATTAATCCAGATACATGAAAGCTTCATGAGCTGGTTTGGTTAAAATTTAATTTGTTACAAAAGCAGCCAAAGAACATTAAGTTATTGGTCTGTTTTAGTTTATTATTTGACCATTGGGTGAGTCAGGTGTGTCTATTGGATTTCAGTTTCACTTGAATCAATGGGAGCTAGTTTCTCTGTTAGAAATTATTTGAGCAATCTCTATTCCTACTGGGGGTTAAGTCCATAAGCACAAACACTTCCCATATCTTTGTTCAATCTGTGCTAACTCGGTAATCTCAAGCCTACAAATGTGTTTGGTGAGGGAAAAGGGAGGGAGCTGTTAAGCCATGTTTGGACAGCATACAGACTGATCAGGGCACAAGAAGCTTTCAACCCTGTGTATAACCTATACTGTGCTACACTTGGCCTAGGGATGGTTGATTTTTAATATTAGGTGCCTAAAGTAGTCTTCATTTTGAACACTGCCTCTGTTGGATGAATCACAAAAATGTAATCGTACTTGCTGATTGCCCAACTTTCAATTAGAACATGAATGGTAGAACTGATGGGAAACTAACAAGATAGATTATAACCATTATCACTCCCCTTGCCTTTTGTACCATGAAATCTTTTGTCAGGTAACCTCTTGCGCCACCCGCGTCCTATCTCCGTCCTTCCCTTTTTTCTTCCTCCCCTCTTTCACTTGTTTAAAATCTACTACATTTCTATTTCTTCATCTGAAGAAAGGTCCTTGACCTGAAATGTTCATTCTTGTGTCTCCACAGATGCTGCCAGACCTGCTGAGTATTTCCAGCACTTTGTTTTTTATTTCTGATTGCCAGAATCTGCAGTGTTTTGCTTTTGATTCAGATATATTATAATTTGTTCAGATTGCCAACCTGGATTTGAAGTTGGCCTGTTTTAACCTAACTCTCAATGCACAATGTAAATACATCTATTTTTCTCTTTAAATATATTAGTCTAGGAACAGGTGCAGTGTAGATTCACTGAATGTTGCCAGAGTTCCAAGGGTTAAATTAAGAGATTACATAAAGGATGTAGGTTGATAGAGATTTTTTAGGATTTTGAAAGGAATTGATAGGATAGATAAAGAGAAGTATCTGCTAGTGGATTAGGTTTAGGGGTGAGGGGACAGAAAATCAGAGCCAGGCCATTCCAGAGAAGATGGTAAGTACTTTTATGTGCAAAGAATGGTAGAAGAATAGAGCCCTCTTCCACAAAAAGCAGTAGATGCTGAGTGATTCGAAGATTGATAGATTTTTGCTAGCCAAGGATGTTAGAGAATATGAAGGCAAAGTGGGAGGAAGGAGTTAGGATACAGGTCACCCATGACCCTATTGAAAGGTAGTACAGGATAAAGTCGCTGAATGACCTGTTCCTGTTCCTCTGTTCCAATGAAATATCGAGTGTACACCGCTCTGGTAAATGCTTCATTGTAGGACTAATAAAACAAAATGGGCACACTTCCAATGACCTTACCTTTACATTACTTTCACATTAGATACTAGAAAATTATCATTTCTAATGCTAATTAGGAAATTGTTTATTTCTCAGCTTTTCATGTATTTGTGAAGTTTTCCACTCCAGGGAAATTGTAAGTTTGTCTGGATCATTTTCTACTTTGGCTTTAATTGCAGTTGACACATTTTGGTCTGTCCCTGTGCGCATTTTCACTTTTAATTGCCCCACCATTGGTGGCTGTGCCTTCAGCTGCCAAGGCCCTAAGTTATGGAATTTGTTCCCTGAACCGCTCCACCTCACTACCTCCCTTTTTTCCTTCAAGATGAAAAAGAAAGATTTGCATGTATATAGCGCCTTTTGCGGCCTCTGAACAACTCAAAGCACTTTAAAACCAACTAAGTACTTTTCAAGTGTAGTCATTTTTAGGTAGGGAAAACAGCCAATTTTCTCACAGGAAGTTCCCACAAGCAACAGCATGATAAACAACAGGTAATTTTTTTTTGTCATATTGATTTGAGGGATTAATATTAAAGGGGGATAACCCCCCCTTACAATTGTGCCAAGGTATCTTTTATGTTCACCCGAGTGGGCAGTGATGGAGCCTTGATTTAACATCTTACCTGAAAGATGACACCATCTGCATTGCAGTACTCCCTCAGTTTTACACTGGCATGTCAACCTTGATTTTTGTGCCCAAGTCCTGGAGTGGGATTTGTACCCTTCTGATGCAAAAGTGAAAGTGCTAACTGAATCATGATTCCTTAAAAAACTATCTCATAGACAAATAATTTGGTCTGTTTCCCTGATATCTGTTTACGTGACTTGGTGCCACATTTTGTTTGGTAATGCTCCTGTGAAGCATCTTGGGACATTGTGTATTTGAAAAACTATGTAACTGTAAATTGTTCTTGTCTGCATAAATGTGGTACATAAGAGGCATTGAAATTTATTGTTTTTACACTTGTTAGAAAAACTCAAAGATAAAGGGAAAGTTCCATCTATTTTAAAAAGAACACTTGAAAACTATAATATCCTAAAACAGGGAATAACCAAAGTGAATTTAATAGCACACATTGTGTACTGCCCTTGTTTTATTACGTTTTTGCATCATCTGTATGGGTACTTGAATTAGGGACTGATCTCAGGCTTCTGTGATCCATGTTGTTTTCCAGATCAGCAAGCAGGAGTGGAATAAAATGGAATAACTGCTTCTCTTCTAAAGTGGGTTGACCCATTTCTTGGCTTAATATTTTGGCATGTATTGTTCTTACTGATTTTTCTTTTTCAAAGCTAATTAGTCAAATCTTGGGAATTATGGGCCAGAGTGCCTTACTTGAATATTTTCATCTCGTGTTAAAAATTGTAGAGAATTCAGGTATTAAATTATCCTCCAAATCCTGTGGTAAATCACTTTATCAATGACATTGTTCTCTTTCATTTCTTCCAACGCTATGCCTCACCCCTTCAGTTTAAAATTTGTAAGGGACCAGTAGTGGGATTTCAATATTTACGCGTTGATATTAAGTAATGTCTTCCCACCATGGGAGTTTTGCAATTTCTGGTTTGGTATTTAAAGGTTTTATTAAAGCGTGGCCATTTTGCTTAGGGAATATGTTATAATTAAGTGCATATTTCAACATACGAAGTCAAGATGAGTGCAAAGCTGATGCTTCTGCTTGATTCAAATAATAATTGACCTTCTTGATCTTTTTTCAACTTAAGTTGGGTTTCAATTAGTTGATTGTTACTTGTAGCAGAAACTCACATCATATCTGAGTCAGTATTTCCATTGACTGTAGCTGCTCTTGAAGGTATTTCTCAGTTAAATAACACTCATCCATACTGAAATTATTGTAGTTCAGTTTGTGCATTCCTAATATGAAAGATATAAATGCTGAAATGTAATCTTCCCACTAAAAACAATGGAAGCCTGGTATTGCTGCTTTAGTTCAGAGTTATTCTGTGACTTTGAGTTTGTTGTAAGTAATAAATGAAGGTCACTTCTGCCTTTGGATTAATCTGGCTTTCCTTTCAGAAATTGTTTGGGGAGGGTGTGGGGATGTTAGCATGTGTGTCAGCTGAGATGAGTTTTATTGGCTTTTTGCTGTAACTCCTGTGGGCTGCTCTAGGATTCTATTGAGCTCTGTTCCTTGCCAGACAGACGTGTTGTCTACAATATGCTTTATTGATGTTTCAGCGTGAAGGTTATGTCCATTTCCACCAGCACATCAAAGCGGCAAGGGAATGGATGGATCAGGTGCAACACTGGTCTGATCTATACTGTCGAAAATTGTACTTAGTCAAAGAATGACAAGCTCATTTGTTCAATCTGTTCTAGTTTGTAAACCCATGAATTAAAGATTTGTGTTACAAAAAGTTTCAGGAATTAAAATTTTGCTCAATTTTAGTTTCATAATGATGTTTGAATAATTACTGCTGATGAAGGATCACTTACTGAGCTGGAATTAAATTGAATTTTGTTACCTGCAGTTTTCTTGGCCAATTCTTTTCCTTCATTGAAGTAGCTGAATTTTTGTTGAAGCACTTTCACAGGCACTCATTGTCATCTGCTGTCTTTGTGATTCTTCATGTGTGAGCCTTGATTGAGAATGTCAGCATGCTATGTGACTGAAAAAGTCATTGCAGCGGAGCCTGGTGAACATGGCTCCTGCCATGAGTAGCTGGATAGTGATCAGGCTTCCACTTCCCACATCATAACTGTAATCCAGTGATTCACACCTTTTTGGTTGGGGGGCACCTTTTCAAAGGAATACGGAGGTGGAGTCCATCCTTGCTGCCCCCCTCCCCCAGGTGAGATAACCAGCTCACTCTGCACTGCAAATGCAGTTGGTCTCCTTTTAACTAGCATTTCACATTGTTCGATGGACCCCTTGAAAAGTCTCTCTGGACCCCAGTTTGGGAACCTATGTTGTATTGACTGTAAGCTCCCCAGCTGAGAACATCCAACTCAATGCAGATTGAGCATTAAATCTGGGCTTTTTCTGATCTGCACGGATTAACTATTCACTGATAAACTCAGAGCAATCAGGGGTATGCTTATCTGTAACTTTAAATAACCATATTTATAAAACAGCTTGCCTTTTTAGTTTTTAGCTCTCTGTTTAGCGATAGTGAAATGAACCTCGAGAGTTGCCTGTTTAAAAACAGGAATTGGTGCAGGAGATCAGATGACACAAGGGATCTGTTTCTAATTTGTGGACTGTTCTGATTATAATTTTGAGAAACTTGGTCTTTCTGTGGCATTGGCTAACTATTGACTCTCCATCTGGAGCTAATGAAATTATTGAGACCACATCAATATGGTTTGGTGCACAAAGCCTTTGAACCCATAATCAAGGCTGGCACTAGTGTGTTTCATAACTGAGCAGTTATTTCTGTGTGTAAAAGCTAAGAGATATGCATATTTTGGACGGGCAAGAAAGTAGAAAAAACAGATGCTGCTCACAAAATATTCATACTTCTGTTATTGGAGCCAATATTACGTGATATGCATAAACCTTGTTTCAGCAATGCATGAGTTTGTTTATGATTTCATTTGGTAAATTTGGCATTAAAATAAAAATTGGAAAGTGGGAGTGGAAATGCAGCAGAACTCCTGTAGATCATCTCTGATGTAAAATGTATATGCACTACAACTTACAGTTCAAATTTTGCAACATAAACATACAGTGCTTTCTGATTGATCAAAGCGCATCTTCTCAGTGAAGTTACCTTTATTCTTCAGTTTTCAGTTGACAGTGATGGATTAACCAACAGCCTGAGCATATGCTGTTTGTTTCTGCTACAAAGACAGAAGCCACTAAACCTGTTTTAAGCTAATGTATTTGAAGTGACACATGACAGTGAGATATTTTCTAAACCTGAGTTGAGTTGTGCTATTATACTTTTTTTTCCTGCTCTGCCCCAGATCTGTGCATTTTGTAGCTAGAAGTTTGGATTTGATAGGGAAGGCTGGTTTTCTGTTTCCACAACATTTTTAAACTTGATCTGATAGTTGGCTGCTTGCCAGTTGAGAATGTTCGTGCATAGCTTTATTTTGAAGCAAAGGGGAACAATTGCTATTCCCTGCCATAATAAGTGAGGATCTTTGGAAGATTGCTTGATATTGAAACTTAAGATCGCACAGCAAAATCAGGGCATGGATTGCTTTTGGTAATCTAACCACACCAAAAGATTTTTAAACAGCATTATGCAACGTATTGATCTGCCTGTGTATCATGAATACAAGAATTCCCTTTATCTGAAATTGATTTATTTGCTAAATCATTTGGGAGTATTCTGTGACAAGGAGTGGAGAAATATTTAACCTGCAAAAGATATGTTTAAATTAATCGAACCATAGACCACCACATTTTGTAAAACCTACTATTACTTTTTATAGTTGACTTTCTTTTATGTCTGCCCTGTTTATATAAATAAAACACTTTATTATCTGTTTTGACTTTTGTTCTGATCTTTAACTGCCGATGTTTGAAGCAGAAACCTGTAAACATTTTAAACTTAAAATCAGCATTTTATTAATTTGTTTTAATTTTTCTTTCTTCTCCAGGTTTATGCACCTTCTCCAAGCTCAGATGATTTCAACAGGGAGTCTCCTAGTTACCCATCGCCCAAAGCACCCAGCAGCATGTTTGCCAGTACATTCTTTATGCAAGGCAAGTTGCAGTTCTTAAACCATTCTTAAAAAAAAGCCTGTGGGGAAAGTGTACTTAGAGCTGTATAACACAAATTTGTGATGGATGTGATTTTTATGATGCTGGTTACTTCTATGCAATCTGCAGTGGTTCTTTCCAAATAAATTAATCTTGCTGAAATTTGGATACTTCAGTTTTATTAAAACAGCTGTCATGTTGCACATTTATTTGTAATGAATTTGTTTCTTGCCAAAGATTGATCATGGTCTGCTAAGAATTATTACTATGTTGCTTATGGGTCTGGTGTCATTGAAGGCCTTGATTGCACACAATAAGTTGTGTTTTCTCAGCTGTGAATAGCAGGATTAGATATCAAATAGAAATGTTTGGATTTTCTCAGTTAAACTTCATTAATAAAACAACCCTTTTTTTCCATTAGATGGAAATCACAATTCTTCTGATCTTTGGAATTCATCAAATGGGATGCACCAGTCAAGTTATGGAGGGATGTTGGGAAGCTCTTCCTCTCATGTATCTCAATCTAGCAGCTATAGCAGTCTGCATACACATGATCGCTTGGTAAGGATAAATTGAGTTAATCAATTAATTGTTCTTGGTACACGTTGTACAGAATGTCAGAAGCTTGTTAGACTTATGGTATCTGCTGAAGCATTTCAGGGGTGAGTTGTAGAGGGTGTTGATCTCTCATATTACCAAAGAGATTAATCTGCCCATTTCAATAATGGTTCAAAAATTAATTCAATGGGACTTCAGTAGAGAGAAGCACACAATATTCCTGCTGCTTGCTCATGCATTCAGTAGAACAAATGCAACTCTAACTTGCATTTCCCATTTTTTTGATGTAGAAAAACATCCTAAGGTGTTTCATGAGATTTGATGCAACAGACTGAGTAAAAATGAAAGCATATGCAATTTGAGCAATCTATTTATATTTGTTTGGAACTGGTTAAGAACTAGGTAATAGTGTAGGGGTGATAGGTATGTACTCCAAATGGTACATGTAACTAATCGTATCTCCCAGCAATTTGTACTAGGGCCTCAGCTTTTCACAGTATTCATCAATGACTTAGCTGATGACACTAAATGGTACAGAATACTGTAGATGTACATAGCATCTTGCTGGGGGGCATTGATAGATTAACTGAAGAGATAAACTGAATAGGTAAAACTATGGCGAATGGAGTTCAATGTGAGGAATGGGAAGTCATGCAACTTGGATCTAAGAAAGATAGTTGAGTATTTTCTAAATGGTGAGGAGCTGCTAACTGCTAGGACCAGATTTTGAGTTCTATGCAGGAGTCGCTAAAAACTAATGCACAGATACAAAAAATGAATACGAGTTGCAAAAGTTAACTAGAGTGTATTCTATTGAATGTAGAAGATTAAGTAGTACCTGGGTAACGTTTAAGGTTAAAGGATTTGATGGGGTAGATGGAACTATTTCCTATCCTGTGTGAGCCAAAACAAGAGGCATAAACTTAAAATTACAGCTAAGCTGTTCAGGTATGAAATCAGGAAGCACTCCCTCATGTAAAGATTACTGGGAATCTGGAATTATTTCTCCCCCTAAGAGCTGTTGCAGATAGCTGACTGAAAATTTCAAAGCTGAGATTGATCATTTCTGTTTGACAAAGGCATTATGAGATATGAAACTGAGATGGGTAAGTGGAGTTTAAGATCAGCTGTGAAATTGAATGCTGGGACAGGCTCAAGGGGTTGAATGGCCTACTCCTAATGTTCATGAAGTTGTAAGAAGACAAATATAGTCTCCAGGTCAAAAAAACAGATATTAGAAGGGATGGTTTGTCAGAGGTAGGTTTTAAGGAGAGGGGGAGGATTTTTAAAAAATATTAATTGCATGTAGCCATTTATTGCTCATTCTTAATTGTCCTTCAGAAGATATGATAATGAGCTGCCGCCTTGAACTACTGCAGTTTGGGTGGTGAAGGTATCCGCACAGTGCTATTGGGTAGGGTGTTCCAGGGTTTTGACCTGGCAACAATGTAGCAAGAATGATCAATTTTCTAGTGAGCATGGTACACAAATTAGAGGGGAGCTTGGGTGTGAAGTGTTTCCATGTGCCTGTTGCCGTTGCCCTAGATGGCAGAAGCCTCAGGTTTGGGAGGTACTTGGCACTCACTCTCACTTCATCTTGTAAATGCTACACTCTGTAGCCACAGTGCCCAGTGGTGGTGGATTGGTGCCAATCAAGCAAGCTGGATGGTTGGAACTGCTTGCATTGTTGGAGCTGCATCCAACCAGGCAAATGGAAAATTTTTCATCAACTCCTGGCGTGTGCTTTGTAGATGGTGGCAAGTCTTCGGGGAATCAGGAAGTGAGTCACTCACCACAGAATACTCAGCCTCTGACCTATTCTTATACCCACGGTATTTGTGACTGGCCCAGTTAAGTTTCTGGTTAGTGGTGACCCCTAGCCCCCAGGATGTTGATGCTGAGGGATTTGAAAAATGCCATGTTATTGACAGTCAGGAAGGTAGTTAGACACACTTTTGTTGGAGATGGTCATTTTCTGGCATTAGGTGACCTGAATATTACATGCCACTTATCAGCCCAAGCCTGAATGTTGTTCAGGTCTTGTTGCATGCAGATAGGTACTGCTTAATTTCCTGAGGAGTTGCGAATGGTACTGAACACTGAGCAATCATTAGCAAGCATCCTGTCTTCTAACCTTATGATAGGAAGAAGGTAATTGATGAAACAGCTTAAGATGGGTGGCCCAAGACACTGCCCTGAGGAATTCCTGCATTGAAGCCTAAGGTTGAGGATTTGCTTGCAAGACCAGAACCATCTTCCTTTGTGCTAAGGTGTGATTCCAGCCAGTGGAGATTTTCCTCCAGTTCAAATGACTTCAATTTCGCCAGGGCTCCTTGATGCCACAGTTGATCAAATGCCTTGATATCAAGGGCAGTCGCACTCATCTCATTTTGGATCTTTTGTCCATGTTTGAACCAAAGCTATAATGTGGTCTGGAGCCAATTAGCCCTGGCAGAATTCAAACTGAGCAGGCTGTTGCTGAGTAAGTGCTGCTTGATAGTACTGTTAATGGCCCCTTCCATTACTTCGCTGATGATTGAGAGTTTGCTGATGGGGGCAGTAATTGGCCAGATTGGATTTGGCCTGCTTTTTTGTAGACTGAACATAGCTGGGCAATTTTCCAATATGTCAAGCAGATAGATGGAGTAGCAGAGGTGTTCAGAGAGGAAATTTGAGAAAATAGGGCCTAGGCAGAATGCATGGTTGCCAATTGTGGGGTGAAGAGAACTGGATGCGCAAGGAACCTTCTCGAGGGGAATTAGGGATGGGCAGTAGGTGCCACCCTTGCCAGTGAAGCTCACATCCAAGAATGAATTAAAAATCTAAGAATAGAGTTGGAGGACTGATGAGTTCCAGGGGGTGCGGGGTGAGGGAGAAAGGCTTGTAGGCTGATTGATGTTGCAGCAAAAGGAGAGGTGAGGCAATAAAGGCATTTAAACATGAGGATAAAGATTTTAAATCTCTGGCATTGGGGGTCTACGGCCAATGTAGATTGAATGAATGGAACTATGTGGTTATAGCCTATGGGCAGAAGAGCTTTGGGTAAACTGCAATGTAGTTAGGTTGGAAGTGCGCTGTGTGTAATAAAAGAATGTCGAATTCCTTCCTGAAGTTCCATGAGTTGAGAGTAAACACAGAATTCCAGGATGAGAGTCCAATGCTCTATTTAAATTGTGTTCTGGGACAGTAATGAGTAGAATGGGAAGAGCACCTGGAAGGAAATCTATTCTGCCCTGTTCTAAGCAAAAACTTGTTAAATTAACTGAGATATGAGTGAGGCATCCAGAAATAAGGTGTTAATTGTCAAGTTTGAGAAAGGTGGAATTTGTTCTAAAGATGAGGCTTGGCTTGAGTTATTTGAATCATTTAAGTTACACTAAATGGTTATCAGAATAATACTAAAGATAAATAGTTGTGGTTTGTATCTTGTTTCCTTGGGCTGTTTGTGAATGAAAGCAATCCTGGAGAACTGCAAAAATGGTGAGAACCATGTATGATTCTGCAATAACAATATTTCCTTAATGCTAACTACCTGAAGGAGTGTGATTTCTGGCAACTATTTCAGAATAGAGATCACATATAGAAATGGAACGGCTGCATACATTCATCCTTCGATGTTTCAGAATCCTAATGTGATTGGCACAGGTTGAGTCAGATAAACTAAGTTGTAATCTAAATTTATCTAGGATGCATCCAATTTTGAAATTGGACTTCATTAGAAGTGTTTGGCAAACTTATTTTTTAGTTATTTGGGAAGAGTAAAGAACTGCTGGGAGCTAATTTAATCACAGTTAAAACTTTGACATGCGACTATGCATTTTGTTGTGATTACATCAGCAAATTACACATTTTGTGAGCTGCTCTTTTGGACAATGGGATTATTCTAAATTTTCTGTCTTTGGAAGTTAATCCTCTTATATGTTGCTTGATTGTTAAATATTATGAAATAAATGACCTATAAACTATGCTCTTCAAAGCCACTAAGACGCTTAAATATCAGACATTCCATTGCATGAAATACTTGAATGTGTTTTATAATGGTGAAATCCATTTCTGATATGTACATGCAGTGAAAATATTAATACCATTTTGATGCCAATGTTTTCCCTGTTCATTTAGAAGTTTCTAATTGAAGAAAATACTTTATCCTTTTTGATTTTGGGGAAGTTTTAAAAATAAAATATAAAATTGGCATTTATATTTCACTCTGGAGTTGGGGGTGAAAAGACCTGATCTAGTGTTGAAGGTTTAAAAACAAAACAAAATAAGAAATAGGAGCATGAGAAGGCTATTCAGGCCTGCTGTGCCATTCAATAAGATCATGTCTCATCTTGTACCTCAATGTCACTTTCCTGCATATCTTAGTATCCAAAAATCTGTTTCTCTTTGTCTTGAATACAATGACAAGAAATCTCTGTTCTCGAGGGTTGTGGATACTCAAAGATTCACAACCCTTGGAATGAAGAAATTTCTCCTCATCTCAGGCTTAAAATGGCTGACCCTTCATTCTGAGACTGTGTCCCTTTAATTTTAGACCTCAGCGGGGGTAACATGCTCCCATGCTACCCTATTAAGCCCATTTAGAATTTCATTTTTAAGTGAGATTACCTCTCATTCTTCTAAACTGTAGGGACTGTAGGCCTCATCTGCACAATTATTCCTCATAGGACAATCCCCTTATCCCAGAAATTGGTCTAGTGAACCTTTGAGGCAGTTATACACCTCTTTGGTTAAGGAGACTAAAACTGTACACAGTACTCCAGGTGGGTCTCACCAAAGCTCTCGACAATTGCAGTAAGACTTCTTAAATCTTAGACTTTATTAAGGATTGGAATATGATGTAACCTTTTGTTTTCTTGATTATTTTCTGTACCTGCATGTTAACTTAGCATGGTTCATGTACAGTGACATCCAGGTTCCTCTGAATACATCATTTTTCAGTCTTTGACTAATTCATTACGTATTCTGCTTTTGTATTTTTCCTTCCAAAGTGGATGAATTCACATTTCTCTTTATTGCATTCCATGTGCCATGTTCTTGTGTAGAGGCCTCAACAGTTCATTGAATTTATTAGTAACTTAGATGATAGCCACATGTCCAAATTTGCCAATGACGCAAAGCTAGGAGACATTATCTACATTGTAGATCGAAGCAAAACTTTATTAGAATGTTGATGGATTAATTGAATGACCAAAACTGGCAAATGGATTTCAATGTAGGCAAGCCCAAGGTCATCCACTTTGGGCCTAAGAAGGAATAAAACACTTTCTAAATAATTGGGAGACTTGGGCTCGGAGAGGTGGGGTCCAGGTACATAGACCATTAAAATTCCATGAATAAATACTGCAAGTAATCAAAAAGGTTAACAGAATACTGGCCTTTCTTTCGAGAGTACCAGAATGCAAGGGGTAGAAGTCATGCTTCTGCTATACAAAGACCTGGTTAAACCACAACTGGAGTACCTTGAACTTCTAGGCATGACGCTTGAGGAAGGATATGTTAGCCTTGGAGAGATGAAGTGTTCAAGATATTTAGGGAAACTGGTTAGATGGAGAGAAACTATTTCTGCTGATTGGAAGTCTAAAGGGGATAATCTTAAATATTAGAGCCAGACCTTCCATGAGTGAAATTAGAAATTGTTTCGACACGATAAGTGTGGCAGCATTTTGAAAGTTCTGCAAACAGCGAATTCTACATAATTGTAAAGTTTAAGTCTGAGATTGATAGATTTTTGTTATCTAAAGTTATTAACGGATATGGGCAAAGGTGGACACCAGGAATCATTACAGATCAGCTATGACCTCATTGAATGGTGGAACAAGGGTTGGAGGGTCTAAATAGCCTACTCCTGTTCCTGTGTTCTTGTCTACACATTTAACCTTTCTATATTGCCCATAGCTTATTTTCACACCCAGCTTTGTGTGTTCAGCACAACTTGGATCCATTTCACTTGGTCTCCTTGTGTAAGTCATTGATACTGGTGGAGGCCCAAATACTGATTGTCCAGAATAAAAGCAGATTGGCTAATCATAGAAACTTTTACTAAGTAAATATGGTTTCCTTAGAGATGGAGACAAGAGAAATTACAATGGCGAATAAGGAAATTAAACAGATATTTTGCATCTGTCTTCATGGAAGACCCAAAAAAAATCAATCCGGAGACAGTGCTAAAGCCAGGGTCTAATGAAACTGAGGATATTAGGAATGTTATTAGTAAGGAAACAGCACCCGAAAAATTAATGAGACTTAGTGAACAAATCCCTTGGAACCTATGGCCTGCATCCTAGGGTTTTAAAAGAGGTAGCTACAGAGATAGTTGCTTGCCAACCTGGAAATGACCTATGCGTTTCTACTGTCTGCTTTCTGCCTGTCAGTCAAACCCTCAGTCCAGGCTAATATTCTGTTCCTGATCCCATGAGCCCTAATTTTGTGTAATAACCTCTTGTGGGGCACCAATTGAATGCTTTTTGAAATCCCAAAAGCACTACATCTCCTTATACACCTTACTAGTTACATCCTCAGAAAACTCTTAAGAAATTTGTCAAAATACTATTTCCCTTTCATAAGTCCATTTTGGCTCTTCCATTATCATATTATGATTTTCCAATTGCCGTGTTACCCTGTTCCTAATAATAGATTCTTGTGTTTTCCTGACAACTGTTCTCAGGCTAAATGCCCTCTATTTCCCTGTTTTTTCTCTCTCTCCCTTTTTTGAATACTGGGGTTACACAGTCCCCACAGATTGAAAGTAGGCAGCTCTAGAATTAAGGTAATTTTGGAAGATCATCACCAATGCATCCACTATCTCTGTAGCTATCTCTTTTAAAACCCTAGGATGCAGGCCATCAGTTCCAGGGGATTTATTCACCTTAAACCTCGTTAATTTCTCCAGCACTATTTCCTTACTGATAACATCCCTAATTTCCTCATCTTCACTCGGCCCTTGCTTCACCACTATTTCCGGATTGCTTTTTTTTTGGGTCTTCCATGAAGACAGATACAAAATATTTGTTTAATTTCCTTATTTACCATTGTAATTTCACCTGTCTCTGTCTCTCAGGAAATCATATTTATTTTGTAATTATTATGATTAGCCAGTCTTTTTATTCTCTTGCTCGTTTAGTCTCATGTTCTCCCTTTGCTTTGTCAATTTATCGTTTGTAAGTTTCTAAAACTTGCCCAATCCTCAGGCTTACTGCTCTTTTTTTGGCAACATTATAAACCTCTTCCTTTAACTTAACACTCACTCTTTAACTTCTCTGGTTAACCCCAGTTGGGCCACTTTTCCCAAAGGGTGTTTTTATTCTTTAAGGGAATGTACATTTTTTTTCTGATTATTAGTTAATTATTTAAATGTTTGCATATCGACCATTGCTTCTATTAATCTAGTTTACCAACCTTCTTTAGTCAACTTGCCCTTCATATCTAAATAGTTTTCTTTGTTCAGATTTAAGAACCTAGTTTTGCCTTAATATAAAATTTGGTCATATGATCACAATTCCCTAGATGCTACTTTACTACAAAATTATTAATTAAACCTTTTCTATCGCACAATATTAGATCTAAAACAGACTGTTCTCTAGTTTGTTCCTGGAAACACCAATCAAGAAAACTCTCTTGCATATATTCCATGAACTCATCTCCACATTATTTTGGTTTGCTGAGCCTATATGAAAATTAAAATCTCCTATGATCACTGTGTCACCTTCTGTCACATGCACATTATCTCGCTCGGGTGGATACTACCCCGATAACACTTATTGTGAACTTCCATTATTTGGGGATTAATTCACATCCTGCAACCCTTCAGCATCATTAGTGGTGTTGGACTGCTGGATTGCTTTTCTGTATTGTTCTAAAATATCTATTCTGATCAGTTCGCTCACCCCCACCACCTTCACCCTATGATTAACAGACTACAGTGTGAAATATATAGAAATTGTGTTTTAAATTCAGTTCAGCATTATCTTATGTTCCAATAAATTGCTCCTGTGTCTGCTCATCTTGAGTTGTACTGATTGACAAATAATTGTGGTCATGTAACTTTCCATGTGCCTAACTATCACAAAAGCATTCTGTTCACTATATCGCTCCTAACTGTATTACAATAACTTATTCAATTTAATATATTGCAGTGTATAGGCTTACTGATTGAATGTAAATCAAGATCTGCCAATTTTGCAAAGTGAATGATGCAGTTCAGTTTTATTTTCATTCAGTGTCTTGAACATGCTTTGACTATTTATCATGTAATCAGATACCTTCTATGAAAAAGGTTCTTAGCCAACATATTCTGCTTATATGTAACAAGCAGTCCTGTTGAGATTTAGCGCAGCCTAACATGAGCTTTCTGTGCCAATTAGGGATCGATGTTAAGCAGGTTCTGCTGTAATTATTTGACTTATCCAGGGTTGTTATCTGGTGTTTTTTATTTTTATAGAACTATCCACCACATTCAGTTTCACCTACAGACATCAATCCCAGTCTTCCCCCAATGTCTAGCTTCCATCGAGGGAGTACCAGCTCCCCGTATGTTGCAGCATCACACACACCACCAGTCAATGGATCAGAAAATCTTTTGGGTATGTTATAAGAAACATTAATTTCCACATCCAAGTGGAAAGTAGTAATCAGATGGTTATTAAAAATTATGTTGCTTAACTTGCAACTACAAAATTGCAATTTTGTTCTTTAACATTAATCCATAAATTTCATATCAGCAATAAATATGCGGATATACGGAACTGAATTTTTATTCAAGTGCAGAAAAATTGCTGAACTTTTGAATAATCGAAGTGTTTTATGCTCCAATTATATTATGTATAGGGAACAGAGGAAATGCAGCTGGGGGTTCACAGACAGGTGATGCACTTGGAAAAGCTTTGGCATCTGTGAGTACTGAAACAAACCTTTTAGCATCTTTTAAAACCTTACATTTACCCAAAGTAGTTTAAAGGAAAAAAAATTGTAAAGTAGCATAATTTCATGGGGAAAACCAAAAAAAAATCCCTCGCACGTTTGATTTTTAGCCAAATTACTGACCTCAAGCGCAGATCATCGACACTAACGTGTGTGCTAATTTAACCCTTTGAGAACAGCAGTGATATTTCTGCACAAAAATCAGAGCATTACAGAAATTTAAATAAGTGCATTTGCAAATATAATAGAAAATGCACACATTTTGAAAGCTGCAAGGGGCATTCAGTACTCAAAGGGTTAACTAACATTTCCAGTGTAATTTTCTCACATTGCATTTTTATGGTTTTTAATTTGAGTTCTCTTTCAAATTAATTCAATAATTTAACTTTTTTTTGCACTTACTGGTTGGCTATAAAATAAACAAGCTTGCAATAAAACCTTGAACATCAACATTAATTTGTCCAAAAGTGGTAACTGTTTTGTTGCATCAGATAGACTGAAGTCCTTCTGGTATTTGAGCTATGGTACTTAAATGTTCACAAATACTGAGCTGTACAAAATCCAAAATGATAGTTATTGCATTACAGAAAAGTGAAGTGTCAGGTGACAGTTTTGAAGCCCTAATGTGTTGCAGTGGCTGTTGTGTGGGAGAACTTTTTGGTTATTTTCAAAGCTTTGAAGATCTATCCCAGAAAGAACTGGGAGTGGCATTTTGTAAGTTAGATTAGATGCTCGAGAAAGCAGACTTGCTGCTTTAAAATGAAATTAAGTGTTAAAAAGATGTTTTTTTCAATTCATATTTGGAAAAGAGAATACAAGTATGCAAGCACAGTACGAATTTAGCTATGTTTTTAGATTTGGACTCCCTAAGTATTTCTAACAGCTGTGAACATTTGCAGGGGGTTGTGGATTATCAAAAATTAAGTCTTTGAATGAAGCCTGTTAGATATGCTGACAGTGCTGTTGTGCAACCTCATGCGTCATTGACCAAATCGACATCAATATAGATGCTAGATTTGTGTTTATGGTATTACTTCAGTGGATACAGCTTTTCATTTTTAAATTTACAATTTCAACTTCACATAAGATTTAAATTTTAAATTTTCAGTAGTGCATGATGAAACTTGTATGTTGTTCGTGTTTATGAAGTAGTACCTCAAAGCACATTTTAATGCTACCTTGTAAGCTCAATTTTCAAAATAAGAAATGCTAGTGCACAAGCAATTCTTGATTCCCAGTGCTAAAATTTTCTAAACTAGTGCTTATGACTATATACATTAAAGTTCAGCAATATGCTGAGATTAAAATTTTGACCTAAGAAACAAATCTGAAAGTTGAGCTTTCTTCTCATTCATTTCTTCTGAACTGTTGATTTTTCTTTTGCTTCTTTCTGATTTCCGCCCCCCCCCCACCAGCCGGCCGCCAAAAGGTCTGGATTGTTTGCTAGAGCACTGGCTATCCTTTCTTCCCTTGCCCAAGTGGTCATTATTGACATTTGGTCCTTGATGCTGAGTCTTGGTGTGCTGTTTGACAGCCAAGCCTTATACTAATCTCACATGGCTCCCTCATGCACACAGATTATGAATGCAAGGTTTTATGAGGTGATTATGTTTTGGGACTGTCTCTTTAATTGAAGGTAAAATAGGGTAGCGAAGAGAGTCATGTGTTGTGCTCTGAATCCCATCCAATAGCAAGCCTCGGTGGCTTGGTTACCAAGGGGACATGGAGGCCCAGGGTGAGACAAAGGAGCAAAGTAAAAAGGTTCACACCTGAAAACAAAGGTAAATGCAGCTGAGCTAACCGTGTCAGTCTCCAGGTTTATGGACAGAAAAGGAGAGAAGGAGGTCTCAGGCAGAGACAAAAGCTGCAGCTGGTGTGATCAGCAGAGAGAAGAAGTTGCAAGTTCCCTGCGAGCTGCCAGAACAGAATGCGGGAGGAAGGATGGTCTTGAGTTTAAGAGACGCATCCTGTGACATTCTAAAAATTCTGGAAGAGTTGCCCTGGCTTTGCTGGGAGGAAAATTCACCAGAGAGGATCTTGCTGCTGGTAGTTGATTTGGAACTCCTCTGAAATCTCAGAGATGTGTCTTTTGATGGTCACTCGATGTTAAGACTCGGCATAATAGGGCGAAGTGAACCTGTTGGAAGCTGGGAGTGATGTTGGACTCGTTACTGTAAAAACTGCAATTCTGCGGAGGGCTGTGAAGTATAACTGTGACGTGGAGTTTTTGATCACGTAAAAAGTTAAACAGGATTTTTTTTCTGACATTCAGGAGCATCAGTTGTCTACTAAATAGTGTTTAGTCATTGTTGCTTTTAGTTTGTTGCAGTAAAAGACTTAAAACTTTATATTTTGTTGTGCAATTCCTTTAAGTTGGTCAATGGGAATTCTAATTTCTCGTTTAAAGTTATTGGTATCTACAGGGATTGTAATACATGAGTAAAGGTGGTAGTCTGGAATGGAAACTTTAAATTAATTCCTCTTTCCTAATTTTGAAAGCTGATTCTAATGCTCCTGCTGCTGGCCCTGACTGTGCTCCTCATAGACTGAGGAAGGATCCTTGGCTTTTGTGACTCACTCAGCCATCAGGGGAGGATTTTTCTAGTGGATTTTACTGTTTCTATTTACCCGGTTCAACATTGGCACAGTCACTTTGGCACATTGATGAGAGAAACTGGCTTTGTCATGCAGGCATCTAGACATTTAGGATAATACGAACAAAACTATACTAAAACATTTTTTTTAAAGATTGACTGCTGAAAATTGAGGATTTGTTTTGTTAACTTTGATTTCTTATGACCTTTAGCGACAATTCATGCATACATGAGAAAAATTAGACTATAATGGAGAATGAAAGATATGGCTGTTAGCAAAACACAAACTTGTACTTACTTCAGCATCATGGTTATAAAACTACATCAGTATTCAAATTTTAAGTTAATTTAAAATTATACTTGAGGTGTGTGATGTCACTTCAGAGAAATCTCCCAAAGTTAACAATAAGTTTTCTCAGGTCAGGTAAAGCGTGGATGAGTGGATATAAAGTAAGTGATAACTGGTTCAGTTATGGTAATGTACTTCTGCATCAATGCTGAGTGGTTTTGGGTGTATTTAAATGTGCAAGTAGCAGTATAACTAAGAAAATGACCTGTGAATTGGAGCAATGAAGCCTGAGAGGCCCTCCAGAGAATTGTCTCATCAGTTTCAGTTGCCACAAAGTACAGTATACTGCAACGTAAAGCCACCTCAACCTTCTCAAGGGCAGCTAGAGATTGGCAGTAAATGCTGGCCTTACCAGTGACACCAAGGGCCAAGGGCTTCCTCCCACTGCTGCTGGAATTTTACCTGCCAGGACCAAATGTCCAGTCTACCGGTTAAAACCTGGCAGCCTTGTTGGTAGATGTTTTGGGGGGGGTGGGGGTTGGCGATAGTGGAACTGCCTCCTTTTCCAGTCCCTGTGCCCAATGAAGGACTCAACAACTCCACAATTCCTGTCCCCCACCCCCTCGCTGGGGCCTGTCAACCTGGCTCCACCTTTAACTGAGTTCATGGTATCAGTTCTTTGGGCGCTGCCTGTAGTCCCAGCAGTAGCCACCACTCCCAGTGGCGCTGCTAGAGTTAGAGAGCTGCTGGCTATTTGATTGGCCAGGAGCTCTTGGAGGCAAAGCTTCTTCCCAGACAGGGGTGGAAGTCTCACCCTGAACCAGTTAACAGCTAGTTAGCCATTAAAATGCTGCAGGGTGACCCAGCCATGTGGAGGCAGACTCATTCCCAACTTTTCAGCCTGGGCGTGGCCACCGCCTCCGCCTCTCTATAAAGTTCCAGCCATTGTCATTTCCTAAAGTTGAAATAATGTGAATTGCTAAAATAATTCTTCAACAGATCCAAAGTGAATGCCTTGTGAATCAAACACGGTACCTTTTCCTCAAATTATTGTCTGAATAAGTTAGTTAGTATGAAAGCTTTATAAATAGGCTCAGGGAAGAAAGTCCAGGATATGAAGGTGTGTTCCCACTTGTGGGTGGGCCTTGGTTGCTACAGTAATATGATTCTGTCATCCTGTGTTGCTGGGTTATTCCATAAATTATTTCTGTCATAGCTGATGGTGATGCATTCCATCTGCTCTATCAGTACATAGCACACTCTGCAGAGTGCAGATCCCTTGTTTCAGTCCATCTGTTTTTCTTGACTTTATGCAATTGCTTCAACATTAAATTTGTAACACCAACATTTTCTGAGAAAAGGGAAACATCTGTTTTAAATTATTAATTGAGCAAAATGTTTCATATATAGCAGCAAATAATTTTCAACCAAACAGATTTGATTCATTTTTATGCATATGTTCCCAAAAGAGAAAACACTTCCATGTATAATGCCTGTCTACGTCTTTCAGGAGTCAATTACTTTAGAGACTTGAAGTTTGAGTTTTGGAGAGTTTTCTTTTAGAGTTTGCATACTCATTTAGTAAACCAAGGTAATTTGATAAAGGGAGATATAAGAAAATAATTGAATTTATCTCATGATGTGTTGGAGAACTTTTAGTGTCACTTTGAGCACCATATCAAAAATTTCCATGCCCAGCTTCACGCAAAGGGTAGAAGTTGAGTATTTAGAAAATTGAATGCTCAAGCGAAAGGGAAATTCAGCAATGGTTGCTATGTCCACTGTCATAAAAACTAGTTTGTAAGATGGCCTTTGTGCTTTGCGATATCACAATGCTATTTTACAGATCATCATTAGGTGATATTTTAGGGTTAGGTATCTGTTCGCACTTAGTTTGTATTCTTCAGGCTGGCCTCTTCAAAAGTTTTTAATCACCTTTGGAGCAACCTACTTGTGTCTTCAAGAATTTTTCGTGTTGCCTTTAGATGACTGGTAACATCCCTTCTTTGCACTTTTATTTCATGGAAGGCCAAGTTTAATTTTTGGCTCTTAATTTTTTTGGGTGGCATAGTTGTGATGAGAATCAAGGACATTGTCCTGGAAGGCATCATGTTATGTAAACCTTCTATATAATTTACTCTTTAATCCATGATTGAAGAATGGGGAAGCAGAGGCAGGTGAATATTTGAGTTGGTGGTTGTTAAAAGAACAAAATTGTAGCACATCGGCATTGCCTGTCCTCTGGACTTTCTGGCATTTTTATTTTGCCATTTTAAGTCACTCAGTTCTAGCCTAATGGACAGTATATAAACATTGCTATTGTAAAATACATAAACAAGCTTAAAATTATATGATCGGATTTTCGAATGTCAGTAGCAATGTCCAAGTTCTTTATGACATAGTTTATCTTCTAGATGATATTCTTAGAAGATTCAGTAAATGCTTTGAACCCAAAAGCTGTGTATATTTACATTTACATACCTAGCAGAGAATCTCAATTTCTTGGAGTTTATAGGTACCAAGCATGTGTAAACAGTTCAGGATGCAACTGAGCTTTTGTGTACCCTTAGTCAACACACTCTTGCGTGCTATGTATCTATGCAAACATCATTGAACATCCTGTTTCGCCATAGTTGTGGGACAAAGGATCAAATACACAGAATAATAGCTTTGTCATTGCGCATTATAAATTGCCATTTTTACTTGGTGCTCTTACAGATTAATCTAAACTAAGTTTCTAGATGTACAAAATTGAAACTTAGCACTTCAAAATGGGAATGGATTTAAGTTTTTGAAGAAAATCAGATATTTTGTGAATTGTATTATCCGATCAACCTCTCGGTCTGCTGGGTGTTGGATAGTGGTGGCAAATCCACTGGCCAAATGCCAGGATTCTTAATATTTCTTTACTTGGAGGAAAGGATTTGGGGTTGAGTTACATTTAAATGTTGTTTTAAAACCAGGTAAATTCATATAGGTGTAAAAAGGAAGGCCACAGGCTGCGAGCACTGAATGTGTATTAGAGCCAGATAAGCCAGCTTGGGAAATGTTGCATTAAATTTATTTCGTACTGATACTAAGAGGACCAATAGCCAGATGACCAAGGACATGAAGAAATTCTTATTTTGTTTCCAGTGGCCAATAAATATTTACAACCATTATGGTGAAGTTGGTTTCATTAACGTGGCCACAAATGAGTTGTTTGCGAAAAATATACTTCTGCAAAAGGGAGTAATTGGTTTAGTTGTCAGGCCTGCTGTAACATCTGCATGGAAAAGTTAGAGATGTTGGTCCTCTGCTCCCTGGGGTCAGAATTAACAGAAAGGAGGAAAACCCCATGCTCAGACCTGTAGGCCCAGAATCTGGATCTGGAATCCAAAAAACTCAGAAGACCAGGTTTTGCTGTTAGAAGTAGTCTGAAAGACAAGTAATAACACAACAAGTGAGGCATGGTTTTTTAAAAATTATGTTTCAAAATTCAACCTTTCAAATGTCATCCTCATTAGCATCCCATATTCCTCTCGCTACTAACTGTAGCTTGCCTAGAACTTCACCACTGACATTGTGTCCCATACTCTCATATGCCCTCCCCTGTCACTAGCTTCCACTTGTGTCCTTTTTCCCAATACATAACAAAAACTTTGTCTTTATTTATAAATTCCTCCATGGCTTTACTGCTCCCTATCTCACTGATGATCTCCAGCAATACTTTGGAGCTAAAGGCAAAATACTGTGGATGCTGGAAATCTGAAACAAAAACAAAAAATGCTGGAAAAACTCAGTGGGTCTGACAGCATCTGTGGAGAGAAAGACAATGTTTCAAGTCCATACGACTTCTTCAGAGCTATATACTTTGGAGCTATTGCTTTACAATCTTTAGTGCATCCTCATCACTTGGCATTGCTCAGTTTATGACAAAGCTTTCAGCTATCTAGATTCTATTCTGTGGAACTCCTTCCATAAATTTGCAGTTCACTCCCTTTTAAAGCCTGTTCAAAGCAGATCTTTACAACCATTTAATGAGGTATCACTTCTAATTCTGTTATTCTTCTGTGTAAAGCTTTAGAATGCTTTATTACATTAAGTATATTATTTAAATGCAAATTGTTGCCTTGTGTATATTGGAAAGGGTGCAGAGACAAACAATAAGAATAATCGCAATTATAGAAGAGATGAATTATGAGGAAAGATTAGAGAAACAAAATGTACAGACGAGAAAGAAGATTGAGGAGACCTCATAAATTTATATAATTATATGATGTAATACCAGAGTTTACTCAGCTTAGTGGGACCAAATGGGCATAAATCCACGTCACTGAAAAGTAAAGACAACAATGGGAGCAATCAAAATACATTTCTAGATTGAAAGAAGTTGGGTACTGGAGGGACAAGCTCTCTTGGGCTGACTTGCCTTTTCTTGTTTTTGACTTGTCTAATTTTTGTAGTGCCCTTTTGAAATGAGGAATGAGGCCTCCTGATAGGGGCAAAATACCAGCTTCATCAGCAAAACTGATCAAACTCTAACTTCTGAATTGTGTGAACATTCTAGTAGATTCCATTTTGGCTGGATTTGGCTTTGAACCATTATTATGCACTATCGCAATGCATTAATTAAAGGTAATTTGGTCTAAGTGATATTGCACAGTTTGGACATCATGACAATGATATAAAATGCCATTTGCACACTAAGATCAGCTCACTGCCTTTAATACTTTTTTTTTGTATGAAAGGTATATAGGAAATTTTAACTTAACATCTTGCAAACAAATGTTAAAACATAGGGAATAGGAGCAGAAGCAGGCCATTTGGCCTCTGGAGCCTGCTCCACCATTCAATAAGATCATGGCTGATCTGTTTGTATTTTGAATTCCACATTTCCCCCCCCCATCTACCCCAGAGAATCTTTGATTCCCTTGCCTAAAAAGAATCTATCTATCTCTGCCTTAAAAATATTCAATGCCCCCCCGCCTCCACCGTCTTCTGTTGAAGAGTCATACGGACTTGAAACTTAACTGTATTCCTCTCCGTAGATGCTGTCAGACCTGCTGAGTTTTTCCAGGTATTTTTATCCTTACTTTTATGTGCCTCTCATAATAAAGGATAGCATTCCACAAGCCACCTTAATTACTTGATGTACTTGCACGCTAACTTTTTGTGACTATGCACTAGAACACCTAGATCCCTCTGCATCTTGGAATCCTGCAGTCGTTCTCTGTTTAAGCAATACTCAACTTTTTTTTATGTGAGAGATATAGAGTATGTTACAATTCCATGAATATTTCATGATCCTCGCGCAGCTTCAAATTTCCTTAAATAGGGTATTTCACTCAGCTATTGCACTAACATTAAAGATGCACAATAGATTTCAGGGAAATTCCACATGTTGCATTATAATTCACGTAGTCTCCTCGCACTTCTTCCCGAGATTAATTACCAAAAAGATTTTTTGTGAAATAGGAAAGTCGGTTTGCAATTAGCCATGGTATTTTGCTCGTCAAATATTTATTCTGTTTACTTTTGTTTGGTCTTAATTTTGACTTTCAAATTCTCCAATCTTTCCTGGTAGTTTGCATTGAATACCAGTCAAAATGACACATTCAAGTAAATACTTTAATGGTTGCTAGAGATAAATAAAAATTGCATTTGTTGTTCCTCTGATTATTTCAAGAATACCACGTTAAAATTAAACTGCCATACTTCTCTCCTGATTCTTCTCCCTAAACCTAATATTTGACCAACAGGTTTTATTGATCACCGTTCCATTTTAACATAGAATCCTAATTATTCTTAATCTGTCCAACTATAACCCCAATTTACATGTCACTTTTCACAAATTGCCTATTGCAAACATACTTTGGCCTATTAAAAGTGAATCTACTTTGGAATTATTGTAAAAATATTCATGTGGATATTCAGTAGTAACCAAGAAAACAAAGTATCCCTTATAACCTAAATAAAGCACATTGTGAGCAGAAAGTTTTTGGAAAGCAGTCAAATTCCGTAGATTATAGTCGATCCCAGATTCAAATCTAGGCATTTGTGCTATTTCTGAAGGATTTTACTGAACATTTGCCAAGCAATATTCCTTTAAAGCTTTGCCCACAGCTTTGTACTGCAACAAAACTATTTTTTTTCAACATTTAATGCTAATTCAGAGTACATACACTTGCATCAAGAGTTTTTGAAGTATTTTTTCATAAATCTTTATTGTAATAATGAAGGTTCTTAATTTTTTATTTATATGGTTGCAAGAACTCTGGAAACCATGTTGTTTGTTGGCTTGGTCACCTAAGATAACTTAGTGCACAGGATAAATTGTGGGTTCAATAAAAGTAGCGTAAAGATTATGTGAGATTTAAATGCAGTTTGTAAACAAACAAAAAAAACCCATCAGATAAGAATGGTGTTTATTCATATTAATTTTAAACTTATTGCTGATTGTAGCCAATCATTTGAGTTTATTTTTATGGTGTTCCCATTTGTGCTGATATAAATATCAAAGCTGCACAGTCAGGGCTTTATATCCCAGGGAACTGTAACTGAACCCATTCTTGAATTGGTGATGCACTTTGATCAAACGTTCTCAGTACTTCAATCCTTCCTCCATTGTGCTCCATCAAAGGGTGGACAAATAAATGAATGGCTGGGCACACACTGACTTTGAAGGATCCTTATAGCTTAGGGTTGGCAACTGTGGTTAAATGCATTCCTGGAGATTTCATCACATGACTTGCCCCTACCCTCCAGCCATTTGTCGGCCAGCACATCCATCCTTGTGATGTACTGCCTTCCTGCACTAATCAGAAAGCAAAGAGACTCATTTCCCAATTGGATGATGCTTGACAGTTAGCCAAACAGCCTTTTTTCCCCAGTTTGAATACTTTTGATAACTGGTAAAGAGAAATGTTCAAAGAAAATTAATAAAAACTATCTTTTTTAATGTCCCTATGATTTTTCTCCAGGATTGCACAGAGCAGTGTCCTGGAGATTGATATGCAATTCCTGGAGACTCCAGGCCAATCCTGGAGGGTTGGCAACCCTACCATAGCAACTGAAAAATAAAGTGTTTTTGCATCTTATATTGTAGTATTTCATGTAGATCCCAAGTACAGAAAATCTCAGTGAAAAGTCTCATTGTCCAGAAAATGGTCAGTGGAATTTGAAAAGAGCTATTCTGAAGCTCATAGAAATTTTGAGTTGTTTTCTTAGTAAACTTGCTCAATCAAATTAGTGCAGTGCTAGCAAAGGCTTCTGTAGCAGTTAAAGTTGTGCTCTGGCTAATGAGCCTGTGTTGCAACAGTCTATTGCGAACTGCTTTGCCACACAAACTGGGGCAGCAGCTTTGCAGTGTATCCATCTACATGGATGAGAAATTAAGGGTACCCTACAGAAGTCTTTTTGTAGGGAAGAGACATGTTGATCAAGTTCAAGTTTGAAGGGCTTTAAAAAGAAACAAAACCCGAAATTTGCCTCAGGTAAAATGTCCAAAATTGCACCCTGCCAAAAGTGACACAAGATCAGTGATACTGTTTCCAAGCATATTCAGAGTGTATACAGACCAATGCACAACTTTGTTTGATGAGATATAGAAGGTTCGTAAAACTTAAAATTCTGCAATCCTGTATTGTGGTCCCAAAAAGTACATGAGGATTTCAGACAGTACTGGATGTAAATGTCCTGAACTCTTTTATAGTCAGAGGGCCAATTCAGGATACTACTACAGATTAGTCAGTGCACTTTGGTGAATGGAGGAAGCCTTGGATCTCAGGAATTACTGGGAAGGCAGTGGTGTAGTGGTTTAGTCACAGGACTAGTAATCCAGACATCCAGGGGGACTCTGGGGACCCGGGTTCAAATACCACCAGAGCAAATGGTGAAATTTGAATTAAATAAAAAATCTGGAATTAAAAGCCTATTGATGGCTATTGTCATTAATACACCTTAGGGAAGGAAATCTGCTGTCTTTACCTGGTCTGGCCTGCAATTGACTCCAGACCCACAGCAGTGTGGTTGACTTTTAAACACCCTCTGAAATGGCCTAGCAAGCCACTCAGTTGTATCAAACGGCTAGAAAGCCTAAAAGGAATAAAACCTGACAGACCACCCAGCATACACTGAAGTACCGGAAACGACAAAGACACACCCAGCCCTGTCGACCCTGCACATTCCTCCACAGTAACATCTGGGGGCTAGTGCCAAAATTGGGAGAGCTATCTCACAAGTCTAATGTATGACATAGTCATACTCACAGAATCATACCTTACAGATAATGTCCCAGGCACCATCATCACCATCCCTGGGTATGTCCTGTCCCTGGCACAGTGGTATACAGTCGGAGGGAGTTGTCCAGCGAGTCCTCAGCATCGACTCTGGACCCCATAAAGCCTCATGGCATCAGGGCAAACATGGCAAGGAAACCTCCTGCTGATTACCACGTACTGCAAACCCCCCCCCCCCCCCCACCGAAAAGCGGATGGATCATTACTCCTCCATGTTGAACACCACTTGGAGGAAGCAAGGGTGCAGAATGTACTCTGGGTGGAGGATTTCAATGTCCATCTTCAAGAGTGGCTTGGTAGCACCACTACAGACCGAGACCTAAAGGTCTGGGCCTGCGGCAGGTGGTTAGGTGAACCACCAAGAGGGAAAAACATGCTTGACCTCATCCTCACCAATCTGCCTGCTGGAGGTGCATCTGTCCATGACCATATCAGTAGGAGTGACCTCCGCTCAGTCCTTGTGGAGATGAGGTCCCGCTTTCACATTGAGGATACCCCCCCATCGTGTTGCATGGTACTACCACTGTGCTAAATTGGACAGATTTCGAACAGATCTTGCAAATCAAGACTGGGCAACCATGAGGCGCTGTGGGCCATCAGCAGCAGCAGGATTGTATGCAACCACAATCTGTAACCTCATGGCCTGGCATATCCCCCGCTCTTTAATTGCTATCAAGCCAGGGGATCAACCCTGGTTCAATGAAAAGTGCAGGAGCAGTACCAGGCATACCTAAAAATTAGGTGTCAACCTGGCGAAGCTACAACACAGGACTACTTAAATGCCAAACAGCATAAGCACCAAGTGATAGACATAGCCAAGTGATTCCACAACCAGCAGATCAGACCTAAGCTCTGCAATCCTGCCATATCCAGTCGAGAATGGTGGTGGACAATTAAGGAACTCGTTGGAGGAGGAGCCTTCACAAATACCCCCATCCTTGATCGTGGAGCCCAGACAACAGTGCAAAAGATAAGGCTGAAGCATTTGCAACAAACTTCAGCCCGAAGTGCCGAGTGGATGATCCATGTCAGCCTCCTTAGGAGGCCCCCGGCATCACGGATTCCAGTCTTCAACCAATTCAATTCACTCCGTGTGATATTAAGAAATGGCTGAAGGCACTGGATGCTGCAAAGACTGTTGGCCCTGACAATATTTTGGCAATAATACTGAAGACTTGGGCTCCAGAACTTGTCATGTCCCTAGCCAAGCTGTTCCAGTACAGCTACAACACTGGGATCTACCTGACAAGGTGGAAAATTGCCCAGGTATGTCCTGTACACAAAAACAGGACAGATCCAACTTGGCCAATTACCATCCCATCAGTCCACTGCCGATCATCAGTAAAGTAATGGAAGGGGTCATCAACAGTGCAATCAAGTGGCACTTGCTTGGTAATAACTACTCACTGATGCTCAATAGGGTCACTAAGGGCTACTAAGCTTCTGGCCTCATTACAGCCTTGGTTCACACACAGACAAAAGAGCTGAACTCCCAAGGTGAGGGGAGAGTGACTGCCCTCGACATCAAGGCAGCATTTTTTCCGAGTGTGGCACCAAGAAGCCCAAGTAAAACTAGAGTCAATGGGAATTGGGGAAAACTCCCTACTGGTTGGAGTCATACCTAGCACAAAAGAAGATGGTTGTGGCTGCTGGAGGTCAATCATCTCAGTTCCAGGACATCACTGCAGAATTCCTCAGGGTAGTGTACTAGACCCAACCATCTTCAGCTACTTCATCAATAACCTTCCTCCTGTCATAAGGTCAGAAGTGGGGATGTTCGCTGATGATTGCACAATGTTCTGCACCGTTCACTACTAGTCAGACACTGAAGCAGTCAATGTCCATATGCAGCAAGACCTGGACAATATCCAGGCTTGGGCTGACGAGTGGCAAGTAACATTTGTGCCACACATGTACCTGGCAATGACCATCTCCAACAGGAGAGAATCTAATCATCGCCCCTTGACATTCAATGGCATTACCATCACTGAATCCCCCACTATCAACATCCTGGGGGTTACCATTGACCGGAAGCTGAACTGGACCAGCCACTTAAATACTATAGCTACAAGAACAGGTCAGAGGCTAGGCATCCTGCAGCAAGTAACTCACCTCCTGACTCCCCAAAACCTGTCCACCTTCTATAGGGCATAAGTCAGGAGTGTGATGGAATACTCTCCACTTGCCTGGATGAGTGCAGGTCAGTAAAACTCACTCAAGAAGCTTGACACCATCCAGAACATTGATTAGCACCCCATCCACAAACATTCACTCCCTACACCACTGGCACACAGTGGCAGCATTGTGTACCATCTGTAAGATGTACTGGAGGAACTCACCAAGCCTCCTTCAATAGCATCTTCCAAACCCACGACTACTGCCATCTAGAAAGACAAGGGCAGCAGACACATGGGAACACCACCACATGGAAGCTTCCCTCCATGCCTCTCACCATCCCGACTTGGAAATGCATCGCCGTTCCTTCACTGTCGCTGGGTAAAATTCCTGGAACTCCCAAACAGCGCTGAGGGTGTATCTACACCACATGAACTGCAGCGGTTCACAAAGTTAGCTCACCACCACCTTCTCAGGGCAATTTGGGATGGGCAATAAAACTTATTCTTGTCTAGCAGCTAACGCTTTAGTTCGGGCAAGACATGCAGTTTGCAAAGGATACTCATACTATCCCAGCCTGTATTGAAATGTATATTGTGACGTTTTGCTATTATTTCCAAGATGCAGATTTGAGAGAGGGCCAATATGTTTCAAATATATACAGACTTGGTGGGTTATTTTTCCTTAGTTTTGGTGGGTTTAGACATGACTTCATTTCTGCATGTCTGGCAGTTATGAAAACCTAACAAAATTATTTCGAGTAACAGTTTACCATACAGTTAGCAACATTTTTAATTTTTATTTCAAGGAGATGGTTACCAGAATTTCTACTGCCACAAAAGTTCATTTGCACATTGTTTAACAAATGCCAAATGGCTCACTAAGGTCTCGTGATGTTCCATTGCTTGAGAACTGGAGAGAGACCCTGTGAAGGAACGGGGAAATTCCAATAACTCTAAAGTAATAAAAAGGGTTTTCTGCTTGTTAGCTTGAGTGTTTACCTAGATAATAAGGCTCATGAATAGATCATCCAAGGTATTTGGTGTCACAACTCAGCGTTGAGAGTGTCTTAAGATGCAAACAAATAAATCTACAGGAAAGAAGTAAAGGGAAAAATTAAATGTGGAACAATATTCACAAAGTCCTTCCCCAATTATAGAATCCTCAGACCAAGGCAGCCACCTGATCTGTCCTAATCTGTACAACTGATCTGTATAACAGCTCCCTCTATGTTACACCCGAGCATCCATTGAACCTTTTAAGAAAAGTGAACTCTGTCGTAAATTGAAAAACATTGCAGATACAACCAGTGGAGAAGAAATCCTTTATTGGAACTCATTTATTGACCTGTCCTGTCGTTTCACTACTGTTGGAGCACTTAAAGACTATTCAGCTTGAATGCTTTGTCTCAGAAGAAAATTCAGGCATAATATTGTACACACACCCTCTGAATCCTGCATTTTTAAGATGACTCTTACTTCGAACCAATTGAGTTAAATAAACTGATCCACAAGGACAACAGGTTTTGTAAGGAAGAAAAAAATGTGTTACTACTGGTATTCCTGCACCCTTGAGATTTCTGTTTTCCTCTAGCAGGAAGAAAGAACAATCTAGAATGTCTAGTTTGGTGAAATGAACCTGGAAGGCCAAGTCATTTATTTGTCAGTTAATTGCTGCCTGAGATCTGAAGTTTTAAATGAGTAATGCATACATTTCGCTCACAAAATTAGTCCTTTTGCTTGTCCTGATTTTGGTATGATGTCTAATGGAGCAAAAAAACTGCCAAGGAATGTCTCATGATATGTGTTGTAATTTTATGAACCAATATAGGTGGCCTTCAGAGTCACAGCTCATCTTTCTGTTCCGTTTGGGCATTGGATATGGAGGTTGTATGTGGCAGAATATTAGATTACTTGTAACATGTATGATTGTCTACATGTATTTTTCGCAAGGAATTCCAAGTACCAAAAGTTTGTTCTGTTGAAGAGTCATGCGGACTCGAAACGTTAACTGTGCTCCTCTCCACAGATGCTGCCAGACCTGCTGAGTTTTTCCAGGTATTTTTTGTTTTTTTTTTACCAAAAGTTTGTTTTTTGATCTCCATCTTGCTCCTTGCTATGAGATGTGAATTTGATAAAGGTATTTTGACCCCAGGTGATTTTCTTCCCTTCCTACACAGCAATACAACGATAGTTAATTTTTTGTTAGGATTAAGAAGTATGGACTTCTTAATAAATTTCTCACAGGTAATCTAACGTTGTTGCTTGCACAAAATGTCTTTCATCTCTATGAGAAATTTTTCCGCTTCCTCAGATGTTGCTATCTCTTTGAAGAAAATTTTGATATTGAAGCAGTGCCAGTGATGGCAGACATGACAGCATTCCCAAATGTAAGCTCCCTGACTTGTAGAGAACTGCTAGTACCACAGGCCCATGTTCATTGATGGAAGCACACTGATTTGGGCCCGTGTGTACTTCGCCATTGCTTAACTTCATGCTGCAATGTGCCATGGCTGGCCCCACTCTGAACATGCAAAACACACTCTAAGCTAAAGCCTGTAAGCTCCTACCACATCATCACATTGGCATGTTACAAGCATCTGCTTTAATACCAGTTTCCATTTTCCAATGTGTGTAGGGAAAGGGGTACCAAGTACTCGTGTAAACCTGGGAGAGTGGTGCAAGGTGATCACTTTTGTGTCCCTGTAGTAGTATCTGAATGGTAAAGATTAAGATTTCTGGAAATTGATGCAATGGATAGTGGCACATCATTACGCACAGGTTTTAGAAAGTTAATGTGTCAGTGCTGTATTCTGTAGCTCCTTGGAAGTTATGCCAGCTGAGTTGATGGATATAATTTTTCCAACCAGCACTTGAGAGCAACAGAAGTGAATGAAAATTTGCCAATTTTTTTTTCTTTTGTTTGCAGATTTATTCTCCTGATCACACTAGTAGTAGTTTCCCATCTAATCCATCAACGCCTGTTGGATCACCATCACCTTTACCTGGTAAGATTTGACTTAAGTTGGTATATTGGAGAACCTAAATGTGGCTCAGAGTAGTCAAGTATGTTTATAACCTGGGTTGACAAAAATCTTGAATTTGCTGACACAAAATTTGCAACAACTATAAGATTAGATTTTCACTTTGCAAACATTGATTGAGCATCAAATGAAATTGCTTCCAAAGCTTGCATTTGTTTTGACATCGCTTGATATTAAATTGTGACCCTAAAAATTGGTTGACTTGAATCTAGTTTGGTGTCCTTTCTAAACAGTCTTCAAAATTCTTATTTTGGGACACAATTTTTAAGATTTCTATAGAAGGAGTTTATGCTTTAGGATTCTCACACCTGCCAGCCTGAAGTGATATATTTGAAACTGTTCAGTTGTGTTTTATAGGGAGCAACAAAATAAACTGTTAAGTACTTAGGCTGCACAATCCTGGCATGTTGATGCTTTGTTAGAAGCTTCCAATCTGCAATTTCAATTATGAAAACATTTGATGTGTTGCATGTTTTGTAAGTTATATTCAATACAGTTGAAGGTGAATTGTAGCATGCTAATGTGCTTTGCAATCATGAAGGTTACAAAAAAAGTATACATACCTAAATCAACACTGATTTTCTTATTTAAAACTGCTAGTTAGAGGCCACCTGAAAGTAAACAGGTAAAACCATGAAGTTCCACTTCACAGAATCTCTCAGTGCAGAAGAGGCCCTTCGGCCCATCGAGTCTGCACCGACACGTGAGAAACACCTGACCTACCTACCTAATCCCATTTACCAGCACTTGGCCCATAGCCTTGAATGTTATGACATGCCAAGTGCTCATCCAGGTACTTTTTAAAGGATGTGAGGCAACCCGCCTCCACCACCCTCCCAGGCAGCGCATTCCAGACCGTCACCACCCTCTGGGTAAAAAAGTTTTTTCTCACATCCCCCCTAAACCTCCTGCCCCTCACCTTGAACTTGTGCCCCCTCGTGATTGACCCTTAAACTAAGGGAAACAGCTGCTCCCTATCCACCCTGTCCATGCCCCTCATAATCTTGTACACCTCGATCAGGTCGCCCCTCAGTCTTCTCTGCTCCAACGAAAACAACCCAAGTCTATCCAACCTCTCTTCACAACTTAAATGTTTCATCCCAGGCGACATCCTGGTGAATCTCCTCTGTACCCCCTCCAGTCCAATCACATCCTTCCAATAATGTGGCGACCAGAACTGCACACACTACTCCAGCTGTGGCCTCACCAAGACTCTATACAACTCCAACATGACCTCCCTACTTTTGTAATCTATCCCTCGATTGATAAAGGCAAGTGTCACATATGTCTTTTTCTCCACCCCACTAACATGCCCCTCCGCCTTCAGAGACCTATGGACACACACGCCAAGGTCCCTTTGTTCCTCAGAACTTCCTAGTGTCATGCCGTTCATTGAATACTTCCTTGTCAAATTACTCCTTCCAAGTGTATCATCTCTCACTTTTCAGGGTTAAATTCCATCTGCCACTTATCTGCCCATTTGACCACCTCGCTTATATCTTCCTGTTACCCAAGACACTCAACCTCACTGTTAACCACCCGGCCAATCTTTGTGTCATCTGCAAACTTACTACCCCCCACATAGCCATCTATGTCGTTTATATAACTGACGAATAATAGGGGACCCAGCACAGATCCCTGTGGTATGCCACTGGACACTGGCTTCCAGTCACTAAAGCAGCCTTCTGTCATCACCCTCTGTCTCCTACAACTAAGCCAATTTTGCTCGATGTCATGAATTGTGAGCTGTATTTTAAAATCATATTGCAGGAGATGAAATTTGGTATAAAGTAAAATAACTAGTGTAGTAAAAGTCAACTGCACAATGCAATATACTTCAGCTTTTAGCATGTCCTCATGATCTTGAATATCTCTAAAATCTCCTCTCAGCCTTTTCTCCAAGGGAAAGAGCCCCAACTTGTCCAATCTTACTTCATAACTGATGTTCCTCATCTCTGGAACCATTCTAGTAAACCTCTTCTCCACTCTCTCCAGAATGTTTTTTCAAACTTATTTGCTATAATATTGATCGCAGTGAACTGTTAGTTTTAGTGTTAAGTAGATTCGTCATTGCATTGGGAAGACATTAATTCCTATCATCCTACCATTCATTAGTGAATAGTATTAGATGCCAAATTGAGCTAAAACAGCTGTATGACTTACCTCTAAAAGATGCCTTTTTACTGTCAGTTTGCTTGGAAATCAGAATCGTACAATGGGAAAGTGATTTCCACTGGGCATTAATATATTAATTTTAAAAATGTAACATACTTTGTATAGTAATTGGAATTCGCTGCTACAGTTGATGAGAGAAGCTCATAATTGTGTGCGCTTTTACCCTTCGTTAAATTGGAAGTTTTCATCGGATAATAAACATCTTTCGAGCTGGCACTGAACAGCTGCTTTAGGCAGTTTTTACAGCATTAACTGAAAACTCCTTGTTGGATTGTATAATGAGGGATTAATGAGTGTCTCATTTGATTCAGTGGGTCGCATTGCAGATGAAACTGCCTTGTATGGATTTCATTTAATGACTTTTGCTGAACATAACTCAAGGTTTACACAGGTGTAATTTGCTAATGACAAAGCAAAGAAGCAACACTTCAAAAGCTGTTGGTATTTAATACAGCATATCTCCTTTTCAAATGCACCTTTTTTGTAAAGAAAAGACATAAAGGAGGACCAAAACAAATTACATTTTATGCATATGAAATTTTAGAAACCATTTTAAATTTGAATCTTCGAATGTGATCCATTCCACTTTTCTAGTCGTGGTGTGAACATATGAATGGTGCCCTTGTTTTAAAAAAGACAGAAAATGATGGATACGCAAGAGAACTTCGAGTGGTTTCAGCAAACCCTCCTGTGTAAAGTTTTTGATTTTTTGAAACGCCGTCTTGTGCCCAAGTGCTCCTTTGAATTATCAGTTGAATTTAGATCCATTTCTCTGTGCTGCTCAAACATATTGGCCAGGGTTTTGTGATCAGCAATGAAGCAAGGACACTCAGGCTGACCTTGAAGAGGATTGCCCATAAAGATCTAGTGATCTCTGATGGGAATTTTCCCTTTCCCAATGGCAGTTAAAATCTGGCACCAAGTCAAGGGAGTGCAGCAGTAGTTATGTTAGCAAGCAGGTAAGCAAACAATTCGCACACAGCAAACCTGGAAGTTCAAAGCAGTTAAAATTCTTAACTTCTAATTAAGATTTTCAGATAGCAAAATAAATTATTGACTGTATTAAGATAGAAACTGAAATAGTTAAAATATTCTTCTAAAATAATTGTTTTTTCAATTCGTGGAATTTTATAATTGTCGAGAAATTTGATATTCCACAAACACCATTCCCTCATTAAAGTGCGCTGTACCGTTAAATTTTTTTGTGCAGCTGTGCACACACAGGACTACTTGTGCACGGACTGCATGGTAACTTCAGGTTGCGGCATGACTGCGCACCTTTGAGATAATATTGTCCACAAATATAAAATTATCTTTTTAAGAGCAAGTAATTGTGCTTACCAGTAATTGTGAAATTAGAACATCATTATAAACCTAGTTATATCTTATTCAACAAGATGTTACCTTTTTCAAAGGTTTTTTCCGAGTGAAATTAACAGTTTAAAGTGGATTAAAATAGAAAATGCTGGAAATACTCAGCAGGTCTGGTAGCTCCTGAGGAGAGAGAAACCGAAGTAAGGTTTCAGGTCGATGACCTTCCATCAGAAATGATTAGAGTGGAAACTCTGGGAACCGCGACAGCGCATTCTATGGACGAGCATAGACGCTCATACACCAGTGTTTGTATTTCCAATGTCACTCTGCATATCACTCCGAGTCTGGACTCCCGAAGATGCTGTCAGTTTCAGTAATGATGGTGAATGCTGACAGTTTTGCCACCATTGCCACTGCAAGATATTGGATAATTTAATTTCAAGTCCATAGAAGTGGGGAGATTTAAAAATTCCATTTGAATTAGCATTTTGATTTTAGTCAATTATTTTTTGAAATATTTATCAATGGAACACTGATTTAAAATGTCATATTTTGAAGTTGCCATCTTCATGAAGCTGCCATTACACCTTTAAGAAATATAGAAAATTTGGTATGAAGACATTTAAGCTGAGGTCTATTGTAGTTCAATGAAATTGCTGTAGATTGTGTATAGAAATTCACCTTGCAAGCCAGAAATTATTAATTTTAAATTTGAATAAGAATATCTCATCAAAGATACTGAGCAGAGAGTCTACTTTGTGACACCTGTAATAAAGTCCAGCTTACTGACATTTCTATTACTTTTGGAGGTACTGTACTTACATTTCACAAGTACAGAAAAACCTGTCCTTTTTGGTTTGATTTTAAAATATCCAAAACATAGATGTAATTTTGTTCTACTGGAGCACCTCTCCTGTTACTGGCCTGAACTGACCTGCTACTTTCTAGCAAAATGAAGTTGGTTGTTTCAGACACACTCACCTGAGAGGGAACCTTTCCACTGTGAAGGCTTGGTCTCAAAACTTGTGGCAACTGATGCTAAAGTGCAGAAATATTGGGAACCCCCGAGACTCAGATCATCCATGTCTGAATTTTGGGCTGAATTTCTTGTGCTGTTTTCATTATCTGTAGAGTTTACATTATGTAATTGCTATATAGATGCATTCTATAAATATGCTTCTGAGCAAACAACAAAAATAGCTGAATAGAACAGTTAATCTGGTGTCACAACTGGAAAAATATTGAAAGGCATGGAATGACTTGAGTTCCAGGTTTAAAGACTGCATATAGTACTGTGTGTCTGAATAGCTAAAATACACTAAAGGCTCATGCAGGTAATCATGACTGTCATCTATGATAAAGGGAGTTCAGATTTTAAGAATGAAATCTAACTTCATTGGTTTCCTTCTGCTTCTGTAAGCAGCCATTGATTTTGCAGTGTTATGAAAAAAGAATCTGCAAAAATCTCATTGAGTGTCATACAAAATGTAAGTATTTTTCTACTGGAACCTTTTAATGGTGGCAATTCATCTCTGCCAGTATCTGAATATGAAGAGTGAGTTCAAACCAAATGATTCCATATTCTAACTGGTCGGATCCCAAACAAATCTACATATCCAGGTGTATTTTTTAAATAGCCACTGTTTTGTATGGTGGGATTTCTCGGGTAATTTGGTATTTATGTTAGTATGAATTTATAAAGTTGCTCTGTTGATGAGCAGTGGTGGTCCAATCCAACCTATCATTAACATTTACTTTACTTAATTGTAATGTCATACCTTTTAAGGGTTTGTCTCTTCATAATTCAAAGATTTTTAATGAATTAACACTCTTGACTTATCTGAATGTTTGTCTTTTTTCATAGGAAATACATGACCTATCTTGCTTCAGTTATTTGGCCAAACAGGAGCACTTTATCTCCAATCAAATGTGTGCTTTTTGTTGAGATGTGCAAACCTGTAATTCTTTTAACTGTATGCTAAGTTAATGGCTTCCTTTGGGTCTGTCTTTGCACAGGTGCTAACCAGTGGTCAAGACCAGGAGGGACTCCATCGTCTCCTAGCTACGAAAACTCTCTTCACTCGCTGGTGAGGCAGACCAGAACTTGTAACGTGTCTGTGTTGTGTTGTAATTTTTAATTTGGAAAGTTACAGAGATGATAAATAGCAGTGCTATTCAGGAAAATTGTCATGTCACTTCTAGCAGTTTCCATGCTAGTAAATGGCTTGACGGCATAAAGGCTATATCTCTGTTGTTTATTCATCAATCCATTCTTCAGACCTGCATTCTACAGGCAGCTCTTGCTTTTCTGTATATTAAAGATTATAGAATTATAGAGCCATTATGGCATGGAAGGAGGCCATTTGGCCCATTGAGTCCATGCTGGCTCTCTAGAGAATCTAATCAGCCCCATTCCCCTGCTCTGTCCTCATAGCTCTCCAAAATTATTTCCTTTTGAGTGCTGAAGAGGGTACTCCCTCCAATCCAGCAAATACCACATCGGCCGGTTGAAGAGGAGAAATTACAATTCCCAATCACACAGCAACCACAGAGACACAGGCTTCCTTTAACTGGTTTTATTCAAGCATATGCAAGGGAGCCGCAATCATTCCTAAGAATGAAGACCCAGCTCCCAGATTGATTACATTTCATTACTTTTGTACTTTTTCTTATCATAATACATTTGAGTACATTTGAATACATTCCAATCGGTAACTGATGCACCACTCTTATGCATTGAATACATAAACATGTGATTTTGCTAACCAATTATTTTAAAGGATGTATACGTAATTATATTATCCAATCGAAATTAAAACACGAATGCAAAGACCTTGGTTCTCACAGCTCAAGACTGCTTGTGTATCATCAAAGCCCCATCTTTGTCCATTGTATGTCTTCCCATATCTAAGTTAAAACCATCTGCCCCTTCCCTATGTGAGAATGGAGTGCATGTAATCTATTTTATGTCGTCCTCGTGTCTTCAGCCTGACTCTCAAGGCTGTGCAATGTTCATCTGGTAATCGTCAACTCTTAATATGCTTAGCAGCCATGTCTGCCTGGAGATTTTAAGTGTTCTTCAGTAAATTCTTAGTGTTCTCTTTTAGTATTTTTAATTTTCCCCTAACAGTGCCTATCTAATTTCCTTCTGAAATCATTGATCATCTCCGCATCCACCATCCTTGTAGGCAGTGGGTTTCGGATCATTACAACTTGCTGTGTTTAATTTCCTCCCACATCTCTCCCTCTCTCTCTCCCTCTCTTTCTGCCCCCCCCTGCTCCACCCCATATCACTTGCTCAAAACAGTAAACCCGTATCTGCTGGTCCTTGTACCATCAGTTAATGGGAACAGCTGCTCTTTGTCTACCTTATCTAAACTGGATAATCTTGTGCACCTCTATCCGATCTCCCCTTAACCTCTTTTGTTTCAAACAATCTAAGCTTCTTCAAACTAACCTTGTAGATAAATTCCCTCATGCTTGGAACCATTCTGGTAAATTTCCCTGCACGCCCTCAAGGACCTTTATACATTCTTCCTAAAATGTAGTGACCAGAACTGGATACAATACTCTGGTTGTAGCCGAGCCAGAGCTTTATAAAGGTTCAGCATAACTTCCCTCTTTTTGTACTTAATACCACTATTTATGAAGCGCAAGATTCCATATGCTTTGCAAACTATTCTCTCAATATGTCCTTCCACCTTCAAAGATCAATGCATATGAGCCCCCAAGGCCATCTTCCTTGCACACTCTTAGAATTGTGCCTGTAAATATATATTGCCTCTCCCTATCTCTTCTGCCAAAATGCGTCCATAAGACCTCAAGATGTAGGAGCAGAAGTAGGCCATTCGGCCCACCCAGTCTGCTCTGCCATTCAATGAGATCATGGCTGATCTGATAATCCTCAACTCCACTTTCCTGCCTTTTCCCCATAACCCTTGATTCCCTGACTGATTAAAAATCTGTCTATCTCAGCCTCTACGGCCCTCTGCAGTAAAGATTTCCACAGATTGACTACCCTCAAAGAAGAAATTCCTCCTCATCTCTGTATTAAATGGATGCCCCCTTACTTTGAGATTATGCCCTCTGGCCCTAGACTCTCCCACAAGGGGAAACAACCTCTCAGCATCTACCCTGTCAGGCCCGCAAAGAATCTTATGTTTCAATAAGGTCGCCCCTCATTCTTGTAAACTCCAATGAGTACAGGCCCAACCTACTCAACCTCTCCTCATAAGAAAATCCCTCCATACCTAGGATTAACCTTGAACCTTCTCTAGACTGCCTCCAATGCAAGTATATCTTAGATAAGGGGACCAAAATTGTTCACAGTATTCTAGGTGTGGTCTTACTAGTGCCTTGTAAAGTTTTAGCAAGACTTCCCTATTTTTATACTCCATTCCCTTTGAAATAAAGGCCAACATACCATTTGCCTTCCCTATTACCTGTTGAACTTTTATGTTAGCATTTTGGGATTCATGCACAAGGATTCCCAAACCCTCATGTGCTGCAACCTTCTGCAGTCTTTCTCCATTTAAATAATATTCAGCTCCTCTATTCTTCCTGCCAAAGTGCATAACCTCACATTTTCCCACATTATAGTGCATCTGCCAAGTTTTAGCCCACTCACTTAACCCTGTCTTTATCCCTCTGTAGACTCCTTGTGTCATCCTCACCACTTGCCTTCCCACCTATTTTTGTGTCATCCGCAAACTTGACAATGGTACATTCACTTCCCCCATCTCAGTCATTAGTATATAATTGTAAATAATTGAGGCCCCAGCACTGATCCCTGTGGCACTCCACTAGTTACAGGTTGCCATCCCGAAAATGCCCTTATCCCAACTCTGTCTTCTATTAGTTAGCCAATCCTTTATTCATGCTAATATACTACCCCCATGATCTCTTACCTTATTAAGTAGCCTTATGTGCAGCACTTTATCAAATGCCTTTTGGAAATCCAAATATATTGCTTCTACTGATTCCCCTTTAGCTATCCTGCCTGTTACCTCCTCAAAGAATTCTAATAAATTTGTTAGGCATGACTTCCCCTTCATGAAGCCATGTTGACTCTGCTTGATTAGATTATGTATTTGTGAATGCTCTGCTATTACAAGCTTTATAATAGACTCTAACATTTTCCCAATGACAGATGTTAAGCTAACTGGCCTATAAATACCTGTTGTTTGTCTGCCTCCTTTTTGGAATAAGTGTCATACAAGGATTGTTCTCCAATCCTCTGGGACTTTTCCAGAATCTAAGGATTCTTGGAAGATTACTACCAGTGCATCCACTACCTCTGCAGCTACTTCCTTTAATATCCTAGGATGCAACCCATCAGGTCCAGGGGACCTATCGGCCTTTAGCCCCATTCGTTTCCAAGTACTTTTTCTCTAGTGATTGTTATTGTATTTATTTCCTCCACCCCCTTTTTGCCCCTTGATTATTTAGTATTTTTGGAATGCTATTCGTATCTTCTACCATGAAGACTAAAGCAAAGTGTTTATTCAACTCCTCTGCCATTTCTTGGTTCTCCATTATTATTTCCCCAGCCTCATTCTCTAAGGGGCCTATGTTCACTTTGGCCTCGCTCTACCTTTTTATATATTTAAAGAAGCTTTTACTGTCCGTTTTTATGTTACCTGCTAGTTTACCCTCAAAGTTTATTTTCTCCCTCTATTTTTATTTGGTCACCTTATGTTGGTTTTTAAAAATTTCCCAATCCTCTGGTTTACCACTAACCTTTGCCACATTGTATGTTTTTTCTTTCAATTTGATACTCTCCTTAACTTCCTTGGTTAACCATGGTTGGTTTATCCCCTTCCTTGAATCCTCCTTCCTCGCTGGGATATATCTTTGTTGAGAGTCATGAACTATTTTCTTAAACGTCTGCCATTGTTCATTAACTGTCTTTTCTGCTAAACTGCTTTCCCAGTCCAATCCAGCCAATTCTGCCCTCATTCCATTGTAATTACCCTTATTTAAGTTTAGCACAGTTGTTTCCAACCCAAGCTTCTCGCACTCAAACTGAATGCTAAATTCTGCCGTATTATGGTCACTGTTTCCTTGGGGATCCTTTACTCAGATCATTTATTAAACCTGCCTCATTACGCATTACCAGATCCAAAATAGCCTGATCCCTGGTTGGATTCACAACATATTGTTCGAAGAAACTGTCCCGAATACACTTTATGAATTCTTGCTTGTGTCTACCTCTGCCAATTTGATTTTCCCAATCTGCATGAAGATTAAAGTCACCCATGATTAATGTACTGCCTTTTTTACATGCCCTCATTATCTCCTGATTTATTCTCTGTCCTACAGTATAGCTACTGTCAGGGGACCTATAGACTACTCCTACCAGTGTCTTCTTCCCCTTGTTATTTCTTACTTCCACTCATATAGATTCTACATCTTCTGATCCAAGATCATTTCTCGCCATCGTACTTATTCCATCTCGTACTAACAAAGCTACCCCACCACCCTTTCCTTCCTGCCTGTCCTTTCGAAAAGTCACATACCCCTGAATATTTAGTTCCTAGCTTTGATCTCCTTGTAACCACATCTCCGTAATGTCTATAAGATCAAACCCATTAACCTCTATTTGTGCGGTTAATTCATAAATTTTGTCCCGAATACTGCGTAAAGAGCCATTAATTTTGCCTTTTTACCATTTTTTCCCTCTTTGACCCTATTTGCTGCTTTTTTTTGTTTGTGCACTCTGTCCCTTCCTGTCACACTCTGGGTATCATTACCAATATAGCTGCCCTACAATGCTGCCATATCCTTTTGCTTTGTAAGCCTACATATCTCCTTTCCAGAACCCTGCCAATCTCTATTTCGTTTAAAGCCCTCTCTACAGCCCTAGTTATTCGGTTCACCAGAACACTAGTCCCAGCATGCTTCAAGCGAAGCCCATCCCGCCAGAACAGCTCCCTTCAACCCCTGGTGCCAGTGCCCCATGAACAGAAACCCTTTCCCCTCACACCAATCTCTGAACCACGCATTTAACTCCTTGGCTTTATTCACCCTATGCCAGTTTGCCCGTGGCTCAGGTCGTAATCCAGAGATTGTTACCTTTGAGGTTCTGCTTTTTAATTTAGCTCCTAACTGTTCAAATTCTTTCAGCAGAATCTCCTTTCTAGTCCTATCAATGTCATTAGTACCAACATGGACGATGATATCTGGAACCCTCCCGTCCCACTCCAAGTTCCTCCCCAGTCCTGAGGAGATGTCCTTAACCTTAGCACCAAACAGGCAACACAGCCTTCAGGACTTATGCTCATAGCTGCAGAGAACAGTATCTATCCCCCTAATTAAACTGTCCCCTACCACTACTAAGCTCCCATTTCCTTCCCCCATTTGAATGGCACCCTGCACCACAGTGATGTGGTCAGTTCGCTCATCCTCCCTGCAGCCCCTGCTCTCATCCACACAGCTTGTAAGAACCTTGTAAGTGTTGGACAGTTACAGGGGCTGAGGCTCCTCGAATGCTACCCCCTGGGTCCCCACACCTGCTTCACCTGCAGTCATACCCTCCTGTCCCTGATCACAGTCCAAATTTGAATCACTTAATCTGAGAGGTGTGACCACCTCCTGGAGCCAGTACCTGGTGCAGGTAGCTTTCCCCTTTCCTGATGTGACGCAAGGTCTGCAGTTTGGACTCCAGCTCCTTAACTTGGATCCGAAGTTCCTCGAGCTGCAAACACTCCACCTCACACTTCTCCATATTAAACTGTACCTGCTGCTTGTCTGCCATTCTGCTAGCCTAGCTGATTAGATATCATCCTCACTGTTAGCCACACCTCAAAGTTTGGTGTCTTCGACAAATTTTGAAATTTTACTCTGTCCAAATCATTTATGTATCCAAAAAAAGCAGCAGTCCCAGCACTGACCCATGGGGCACACTACTGTCTACCATCCTTAAGAATCATTTACCATGATTCATTATTTTCTGTCCTTAAGCCAATTTTTTTATCCAAGCTGACACTGACCCTTGTATTTCATGAGCTGTAATTTTGTTAACCAGCCTTTTATGTATAATTTTGCCAAATGGTTCCTTAGAATCCATGTAGACAACATCCACTGCATTCACTCTATCGATCCTTTCTGTTACTTCATCAAATTATTGAATTAGATTAGTCAAGCACAAAAAGCCTTTTACAAACCCACGCTGAGCTAAAACTTCAAATACCTGTTAATTCTTTCCCTGATTATTGTTTCTAAAACCTAACCTACACTGATGTTAAACTGACTGAACTGTAGTTACAGGCATGTTCTTAGTGTCACATTTGCTCCTTTCATCTTTTTAAAAAATATATGCTACACAACTTAATTTGAATATTTCTTTGAAACTGAGAAATTTTCTGTGGTCTGTTTTTCTGATTGCAAATTGGTGCATTTTTTTTAACATGCTCTCAATGAAAATGGCCAAGGGAATTCTCAAATCTTGTGTACCACTTAGTAACTGCAGACTTTTTTGATACATATTAGAGTATTTTATTTTAACGTCTCCTTCTTTAAACAATTTAAGGTAATGAAATTTTAGTTTATGTCAGAACATACCAGCAAAACTAGTTCAGGAGTGAACCTTCTGGTGAAAAGACTTGGACAGTTTTGTCTCAAATGATACCCCCTTGAGCCATTACTTCAGTTTTCTGTTTGCTTTCCCTTTTCTAAATATTGTTCAATCCCTACTCTGCATTTTTTTTGATTCCTTAATCCTCTGTTACATTCTGCTGTATTCTCTGTTAAAGATGCCCTATTTTTCCTACCATAACCTTGAGACTCTCCAGGTAATTGCATTTCTGAGAGGGAGTGAGCAACAGACTTCCAAGCAAGCTTCTGAGAATGCTGCTGTTGAACTGACAGCGTGTAATGTCAATTAACCCCAGCTTACTTATGTATACTAGATGATGTCTCATGACATTGCTCATTGATGAAAAGAATGAGGATTTTTGTAGTTTCTTATGAAGAAATCTCTGTTGTCTTCAGCTGTTTTCTTTCTTGCTTGCCTTTGTTCCTTTTTCCTCCTGAAACTTCCTTTCTCGCATTTAGTCTGTTTCTGCACCCAATGCTCTGTCACCAATGATTTTAAAAAATCTATGATTCTATCAATCTCTTTTTGCTCTCCTGTACCCCTCATGCAGATAGTCCCACAAGTTAGCCAATCTTTCTAAATATGACATCATGACTCCTCTTGGGGACCAGTGCCATCCTATATTTTCCTTCGAAATATTTTGACCAGAACCAGGACAACAGTTCAGCTCAACTATAAATCTGGAGGCCACTTCTATTATCATCCTTGACAGCATCTAATCCTACTTCTGATCCTATTGTCGCCTTTGATGAATGCTTCAAGGAAACCTGTATGTCTGGAAATTTTAAAGCAATTAGAAGTCAGTATGTCAGGCAAATCGAGATACTGGTATCCATGTTCCTTACAAATCAGATATGAGGAGCAATTGTTAGGAGACATTTTTATAAGGAGACAGATCTGGCTGGGCCACATCAAGCACCATCACTCTCCTCGGTCAAAACTGCATACTACTCCAGGAGCATCCTGGGGAGCAAAGATAACCCCCTGCTTCTCTCTTCACCACCAACTGTCTACCAGCCCCCCTCCACCCTCAACTTGAATAATAGTGAGGAGCTCAAGGACTTGACCAAATGCTCAGCTGCTTCTGCTGCTTGTCCCTCTTGCCATTGATCACCGTGCCAAATCCAAGGTGCCGTGTTTGCAGCAGAGCTCTGTTATGTTTCATCACAAACATTTCTATAGTGTATCATTTTTGATATGACTTTTGTGGTTGAGAGCATTCCTTTGAATTGGTGTTGGGAGAGAAAGGCAATATATGAAACTGGCTGGAGGAATCTACCTTCACAGACAGACTAAGTGCCTATGCAAGCTACCTGTGGTAGTGATTATGCCTTTATTCATAAGTTAATTGTGCCAGAAATTACTAAAGATTTTAAAATGTTAACGTATCCACACTTGAACTGTGAGGCGCAGATGAGACTCATTACCTTTGGCTTATGATGAAGTATATTTTACTCTGACTGAAATTCCAGTATATCATGCTTTTTGAAGCCCTTGACAAGTGTGACACAAGAACAACAACTTCCATTTTATATAGCAATTTTAATGTTGAAAAAACATTATTTCTCAAAAGCATATGAGAAAAAAATGAACCTTGAGCCAGAGAAGGAGCTGTGAGGTAGGGTTACTAGAAGCATGGCCGAAGAAGTAGATTTTGAGTAAAGAAGCAAAGAAACTTCAGTGGTGTGTCAAATTGAACATTGGTTTGTCATACCAATATTTTGAAAAGCATCTTTCATCTGGGTATCGAAACTTGAAACCCTAAAAGTTATCCGAGAGCTGAGCATTTGATTTTGAAATTTTTCACTGTTCAGTTCTGAGAGGCAGTAACGAGGAGTTCTGTTGGGATAATTGCTGATGAGATGCCATTAAAAGATTCTGAAAAGTGCTGCAAGGATTGTGTTCTCACATGTTTCTCAAATACTTAAGTTTTGTGCAAGTCTGCTTCTGTCTGATTATCGTTTGTAAATAAATTTTACCAGTTTTAGCCTTAATACAGATTGGCAGTTTGATAGCTTTCAAAGTGGACATCAGAATATGGTGACCAGCTTATGTTGTCTCCAATTTTAAAAAAAAGTTAGTAAAATTTTGTTTGTTTTAGAGCACAAAACATAAAGTCACAAGTTTCAGTTTATAGGTGGCACAGATCTGTTTATGGAAACTATCCTGTGAACTCTCAAATCTGAGACAACATGCAAATAGTAATCTTCAGCATGGTGAAATTACTTGCATGTTGCAAGTTTCCCGACGTAAGTTGATTTAATCTCTTAAAAAAAAACTTCCTAGGCTGTTCACTACCTGTTCTATTCAACATCTTCTTTAGTGATGCATTGGATGCCAGCATTGGGGCTGTTGCCGAATGTTTTGGAAATTTGATGTTCTGGATGTCTGCATCAAGTATGACATGTCACCAACTGTTTAATCCAGACCCTGGACTTGGGGGCTTTATCTTCTGGGCAGCTGGTTTATTTTTCAGTGTGCTGAGCGATAGATTAGAGTACGTTCTTCCTGCATCAACTCTCCTTTGTTGCCACAAATTCACAGCTTGGCCTTGGATCTTGCACAAGAACAAAAGAAAGCCCAGTTTATCCAATGGGAAAACAGTGAAAAATTTCAAAATCAAATGCTCAGCTTTTATCATCTGCCAGAGGCTTTGGATCTGAACATGAGTCATGGATTCTCCCATCCCTCTCCACCTTCAAGTACCATCAAGGACATCTCTTAACTGTACAGAGCACATTGTTGCGCTTGTTGACATATCCGTTGACAGTATTATTTTTCAAGGTCGTATATGAAATAATAGTGGATCCTGGGTGGGCTTGGCAACAACGTATCAACTGTAAAAATAAGGAATAAACAATCTTAAATGGATGGCCCTAATACTGAAATCCAGGACCTTCGTGAGACCGCATGTGGAGTGCTGTGTACAGTTTTGGTCTCCTTTCTTAAGAAAGGATATAATTGCATTAGAATCTGTTCACAGAAGGTTCACGACTGATTTCTGGATTGAAGGGGCTAGCTTATGAGGAAATGTTGAGCAGGTTGGGTCTGTACCAGTTGGAGTTTAGAATAATGAAATGTTTCTCATTGAAACATAGAAGATCATGAGGGGACTTGACAGAGTGGATGTTTCCTCTTGTGGATGAATCTAGAACTAGGGGATGCAAATTAAAAATTAGGGGTCTGCTATTTAATGTTGAGATGAGGAGAAATGTTTTCTCTGAGGGTTATTAGTTTATGAAAGTCTTTTCCCCAGAGAGCAGTGGAGATTATGTCATTAAATATCTTCAAGGCCAAGTTAGATTTTTGATTGACAAGGGAGTCGAGGATTATTGGGAGCCAGGCAGGAAAGTGGAATTGAGGCCACAATCAGATCAGCCATGATCTTATTGAATGGCATGGCAGGCTTGAGGGGCCAAATGGCCTACTCCTCCTAATTTGTATAACCTAAGGGCAGTTTAGGAGAAATTCTGTATGCAGCAAATTATGATGCTTGAAAGGGTCGTAGTCGGTTTTGAATAGGAATTAGGTATATACTTAAGTAGGAAAATATTTCAGGGCTATGCAGAAAAAGCAGGGAAATGAGATTATTTGGATAGCTCTTTCATTGGTGCGATGAGCCTCTATGCTGTAAAATTCCAGTGTTTTTTAAACTCAGTGCAAGTTTGAGTTCCTGGTGAAGTTTTGGTTTTAGTAGTTAAGACACCTACCTTGTTGGTAAATTAATTATCTTATGGACCTTATGTAGAATATCTTGGGCAGATGGACTTGACTGGCTTCATGAGGAAACATCTGCATGACGAGCGTCCACAATACAAGTTTGCCTTTTATTCCAGTCTTGGGTAATTTCCAGAAGTATAAGCAATGTTCTTAACATAACTCCTCACAAGTACCTGATTCACTAAAAGGCTGACTCTGAATACATTAATCCAACCATGGTAATTTTGACTCTGATGACACTTTGAAGCCTAGGTCCACTTTAAGAAGCTTGCCTTTTTCCTTCCTTCTCTGACATTAAGGCGGTTTAGATGCAAAGTACTCTCAAGAAAGCTGCTAAAAGTGCATCATCCAAGCAACATTCTGAACTGACTTTACATAGCTGGGAAGCTGGTGCTGGGGTTCTTTTGAATTCACATTCAACTCCCTTTGTGCTAACCAAGTTATGTGTGCAATTGTGGAGAGGGGTAGGGTTGCATATGCTGCTGTATCAGCAGCAACACTGATGGTTGGTATCAATTCTTAATGTTTGGTAGTTTTCAGACAATAATCAGTCAAGTATAGCCATATCCAATTTAGCTTCAATTAATACCTCCATGATAATCAAGGCTAATGAGCATTTCTTTATAATGGCATTTCAAACTCGCCTAAATTTTAAGACATCAGTATTTTTATAACTTGGATTGTGTTTGAGGGCTGAGCGAAGAAGGAAGAATGTTGAAAAGAATAATACTGCTGATACTTGAAATGTGAAGGGGAAAAAAAACAGAAAACGCTCAGCAGGTCAGACAGCATTCGTAGAGAAACGAGTTAGTGTTTCAGAGCAGTGACCTTTCAGCAGAGATGTTCTGATGGAAGGTTGTCGACCTGAAAAGTTAAGAATGTAATATTATCAGACTTTTGTTATTCGCAGCTCCTACCCACCCTGCTCTTGAATTCTGTCTTGATGCAGCTTGGGAAATTTGTATTGATTTTTCTTCTTTGCATTGCTTGAATTATAGCTTGATGCCTTTTCTGATACATTCCAGGTCTCAGCTTTATGTGCAGTGAATTTGGTGAAGCTCACCTAATCAATGACTGCTTGACATAAACATCTTAAAGGCATACTGTGCCCAGATGATAGCCTTTGTGGGTATCGGCAAATGTTAATTGTTTATGGAGTTTGATATTTGGAATGAGTGCGAACAGATGGGTTTACAAACACAAATCTGCATGTGAAAACTCACTAATCTTTGCTTGGGTATTGGGGTATTATGAGGGCAAGGGGCTTTTCCACATTGGTGCAGAAAAATCTATAGGGTAGTGAGTTCTTTACTAAATGCTAGTTACAGAGCAATATCAGAGAAGGCGCGAGATCAGGTTGCTCAATTACTATCTGAACAGGGAAATAATATAAGGTACAGAATAGGAAAAATTACTTCACAAAAATGGGGTGATAAAGATTGTATTTATCAGTTTACGTTATATTTTGAGCAGTCTGTATGATCATTGCTGACTAAATTTCTCCTCCATTCTCTAAATTCAGTAATGTTGTATTTTAGTATGAATTCACTTAGCCTGTTGGATTTGCACAGCTTTTGAAGTGTTTATATTAATGCTTTTTGCTTCTTGTTATGTCTTGGCTTTACCAGAAAAACCGGGTTGAACAGCAACTTCATGAGCATTTGCAAGATGCAATGTCTTTCTTAAAGGATGTCTGTGAGGTACTACTTCTCTTTCGACAGTGCATTTCCATCCATGGTTTACTGTTCTAGACCTGTAGACCATCTGCATGAATTACAACAATGTACCAAGCAGTGTTTTTAAATCCACATTCTTTTCTGTTTTAATCACTTTTGATTTTTTTAAAAATTCATTCATGGGATGTGTGCATCGCTGGCAAGGCTGGCATCTGTTGCCCATCCCTAATTTCCCTTGAGAAGGTGATGGTGACTCACTTCCTTGAACTGCAGTCAGTGGTGAAGGCCCTCGCACATTGTTGATATGTACCGAGTCCCAGGATTTTGACCCAGCGACAATAAAGGAATGGTGATATATTTCCAAGTCAGGATGGTGTGTGACTTGGAGGAGAACTTGGAGGTGGTGATCCCATATGTGGTATCCTTGTCCTTCTGGGTGGTAGAGGTCCCAGGTTTGGGAGGTACTGTCAACGAAACCTTGGAAAGTTTCTGCAGCGCATCTTGTAGATGGTGCACATGACAGACACTGGTACCCTGGCGGTGGAGAGAGTGAATGTTTAAGGTGGCTGCCAGAGTGCCTATCAAGTGGGTTACTTTGTCCTGAATGGTGTTGAGCTTCTTGAAACTGCATTCGTTCAAGGAAGTGGGCAGCATTCCAACACACTCCTTACTTGTGCCTTGTAGATGGTGGAAGAGCTCTCGGAAGTCAGGATGAGAGTCACTTGTCACAAAATATCAGCTTCCAACTTGCTCTTGTTGCCACAATATTTATGTGGCTGGTCTAGTTAAGTTTCTGGTTAATAGTGACCCTCAGGATGTTGGTGGTCGGGATTCAACAATAGCAATGCTGTTGAATGTGAAGGGGTTAGATTCTTTCTTTTGAAGATGTGACACTTGTGTGACACGAATGTTACTTGCTACTTAGCCAAGCCTGAATGTTGTTCAAGTCTTGCTGCACGCAGGCACAGACTGCTTCCTTATCTGAGGAGTTGCAAATGGTACTGAATACTGTGCAATCATCAGTGAGCGTCCCCACTCCTGACCTTGTGATGGAGGAAAGGACATTGATGAAGCAGCTGAAGGTGGTTAGGCCTAGAACATTGTCCTGAGGAACTCCTACAGCAAGTCCTGGGCCGAGATGACTGGCTTCCAACAACCACAACCTTGGCCTCCAACAACCCGCTAGGTATGACCCCAGCCAGTAGAAATCTTTCCTCCTTATTCTCCAATTTTACAAAGGCTCCTCAATTTATCACTCCGTCAAATGCGACTTTGATATCAAGGACAAGTCAGTCTCACCACACCTCTGGAATTCAACACTCCATGTTTGGACCATGGAAATACTGAGGCCTGGAGCCAGGTGGTCCTGGTGGAACCCAAAGTGAGTGTCATTAAATGCTGTTTGATAGCACTGTTGATGACCCCTTCCTTCACTTTGCTGATAATTGAGAGCAGACTGATGGGGTAGAAATTGGTCAGTTTGGATTTATCCTGTTTTTTGTGGGCAGGACATAGCTGGGCAATTTTCATTTTATTAGGTAAATTCAATGCAGTAGCTATACTGGAATAGCATGGCTGGTGACTCAGTTATTTCTGGAGTACAGGCCTTCAGTGCTGTACTCAGGATGTTGTCAGGGCCCATAGTTTTTGCAATATCCAGTGCCTTCGGCCATTTCTTGATATAATGTGGAGTAAGCTTAATTGGCTGGAGATTTGTTTCTGTGATAGTTGTGACCTCAGCCCTTTTACATGAAAATGGTTATAAATGCTTCAGCCTTCTCTTTTGCACTTGCATGCTGGGCTCCACCATCATTTGAGGACAGGAATGTTCATGAAGCCATCTCCTCGTGATTGTTTAATTGTTCACCACCAATCATGGCAAGATTGGAGATGGATCTATTCCATTGTTTGTGGGATTGCTTAGCTGTTTAGCTTGCATGTAATGCTGTGTTGTAGCTTCATTAGGTTGGCACCTGATTTTTAAAGTATATCTGGAACTGCTCCTGGCATGCCGGTTTTCACTCCTCATTGAACCAGGGTTGATCTCCTGGCTTGATGGTAATGGCACATTGAGGAGCATGCCATGCCATGAGGTTACAGATTATGGTGGGAAACAATACTGCTGCTAATGGGTGCCCAGTTTTTAGCTGCTAGATCTGCTCTGAATCTATCTCATTTAGCATAGTTGTAGTGCCACACAACATAGTGGCGGGTGCCCTCAGGGTGAAGATGGGACTTTGTCTCCACAATCACTGTGTAGCGGTCTTTCATCATGGACAGATGCATCTTTGACAAATAGATGGTGAGGACTTGGTTGTGTAGGTTTTTCCCCTTTTGTGTTGGTGTTCTCACCATCTTCCACAGGCCCATTCTGGCAGCTGTGTCCTTCAGGGTTCAGGCAGCTCGGTCAGTAATGGTGCTTCTATGTCATTTTTGATGGGCATTGAAGCCTCTTTGCTTCATCCAAGTGGTGTTGAAAATGAAGGAGTACTAATTCACCAGCTGAGGGAAGGTGGTGGGTGGTAATCAGCAGGATTTCCATCAGGTCCAGAGTCATTGTCGAGGACTCCGAGGGCCACTTCCTCCTGAATGTCGAACACTGTGCCACCTACTTTAATGCATCTCTCTTGTTCCACTGGCAGGGATGGTGATGGAAGAGTCTGGGACATTGGCTGAAACATAAGACTTTGTGAGCATGACTGTGTCAGACTGTTCCTTGATTAGTCTTTGGGTCAGCTCTCCCAATGGTGGCACAGTCCCCAGATGTTTGGGAGGAGGACATTGCAGTGTTGCTTGGGCTGGGTGTGCCTTTGTCCTGTCAGAATCCAGTGCCTATGTCAATGTCAGGTAGTTCCTCTGACTTTACTCTTCTTGTTTTTTGTAGAAGTTTGGCACAACTGAGTGGTTTGCATTGGGCAGTTAAAAGTCAGCCACATTGCTATGGGTCTGGAGTTACTTATAGGCCAGACTGGGTCAGGATGGCAGATTTTCTGCCCTGAAGGACTTTAGTGAACCAGGGTTTTTAATGACAATCTGGTAGTTTCATGGTCACCATTACTGATACTAGCTTTTCATTCCAGGTTTATTTAATTAACTGAATTTAAATTCCCTAGCTGCCATGGTTGGATTTGAACTCGTCTCTCCGGATCATTAGTCCAGACCTCTGGATCACTAGTCCAGTAACATAACCATTCTGATACCATACCCAAGTAAACTTATACGTCCAACACGAAAGCATGTCAAATAACTGAAATAACTGTCTTAATGATTCTCTTTCTTGTGCTGAGAAAATCGCAAACTTTCAAATTGCTGCGCCCTTAATAAGTGGTCCCCTTTAATGTGTACTGTTTTTTTAAAATTCCCTTTCCCCCCCAATATCCGGTTTACAATTTGAAACATATTCCAGATGCCTGTAGCTGCTGTTGAGACCATTTGTTTTGGTTACTATTTCTTTCCTTTCTTATCCATGACATGCTTAATACATTAACTGACCAGCTGTGAGTTTACCTTGTCAGAAGTATTGCCAAAGCAAATGTCTTCATTCAGCATGTTGTTTCTTAACAGCAAACTCGAATGGAGGATCGTCTAGACCGATTGGATGACGCCATCCATGTTCTCAGAAACCACGCTGTCGGGCCTTCAACAAGCATGTCTGGTGGCCACAGTGACATGCATAGTTTACTGGGACCATCACAAAATGGGCCAATTGGAGGACTGAATTCAAACTATGGAGCATCTGCACTGGTAACGTCCAGTCGACAAACATCAATGGTAACTTTTTAAATTTATATGTTACAAGAAGGAGAAATTGTCAGGCATCTTCACAGAAATAATTTATCTCAATGACCAGTACAAGATTTTCTCTTTTTGTAATGCAATGTTTCACAGAATAAAACATGAAAATTTTTTTAGGTAGAGAAGAATGCTTCCTCTAACAAGTCAAGGAAATAAAACCTTAAAGTTTAGTGCAGCATATGCATGCCACAGTATTATTACGAACCTTGTACATTGCGCTTATAGTTATGTTTTACACACTATTGCACACAACATATTATCATTTTATTATATATTCAAACGTGATCATGATTGACTTTAGTTTAGAAAAATGTTTTCTGCTTCTGAATATGAAGTGGTAAGCCTTCAATATAGATACTGGTAATTGGGTGTATATTCATTGGAGGGTAGAGTAGTTTTAAATCTGAAACCAGATTCACCTTAGGATTTTTTTTAAAAAGAGATCACAGATAATTGGAATGTTGTTTTACAATATTTTCTTATGTTGTATATGCAAGTTATGATGTAGCATGATCTGGCATATTAAAACATTTACACTGTGTAGCTGGCTTGGATGTGTTCAGAACACATTGCTGTTGTGAAATACAATATCTAAACATTACATATCTAGGCAGTGATTTGATTTCTGTACCCCCATCACTTCCCTAAAAAACCTTAAGCTCCCACTGCAACATGCGCTAAAACATATTTCTTACAATTATGGAATTGTATTAACTTGCTTGGAATCACTTTTCTGTAAAGTACATTTTTATACATTGAATGAAAATTTAATTTGATTTATATACAGCATATCCTAGTTCAAGGAGAAAGTTAACATGGGGCACCAATGTGAATTGTTCAGATCCTCTGCCTCTGGTTTCCTTTCGCCTCTTCCTGTAAAGGCCCTGATTTATACCAAGTTTTCCATTAAAGCTTTGGGCTCTGTCCAAGTAAAACTGTCTACATTTACAGGAAATAAGTTTTGTGCATCTGTAAAATGCCATATTACAGTTTTTAAGTTGAAACAATTTTAATTGAAGTTCAGATTGTTTGTTCAGCCCAGCTTAATTATCACCAAGAGCCATGTAATATGTTAACGTGGAGGTATTCATTCAATTCGAATGCTGTTGACTTTAACTAAAATTTGCTGATTATATGGTGCAATTTCCCTTTAATTATATTAACTCTGAATTTAAAGGAGAGCCAATCTGAAGTAGTTTTATTTTTGCCTAGACTTTCAGTTCAAAACTTTTTCCACACCCGTATCAAAATTGAGCTGAATCTAAATTGAAAAAAATATGATGTAAATATTAATGCAGTTGAGAGAACATAAACTAAATGGAATTTGAGTTTATATGTCACTTGAACCCTGAGATTAATTTACTGCTGTAAAACATTGCAGGGAGTATATATTATGTATTCAGTAAAAATCTATGTTCTGCTTCCACGTTTAGCTGTCTGCATATTATTTTCACAGAAGAATTGCTGATTGTCAGATTTACTGAGAAATAATTTATGGTTAATTACCAAGAAATTCTGTAACTGTATGTAGAGATTATTTCTTGAAAAATGGTCTCATTTCTGCTTTTTGTTTGTACGTTTGCTACTTTAAAATGCTGGGATATGTAATGAGGTGTCATTGCAGCTGAAAGGGTTGTACTTGTTGCAATAATTGTGCTAACTGTTTATATTGTGGTTGGGTTAAGGTGCAGAAATTGAATCATCCTGCTTTGGCTCTGTCTTGTTTCTCTGGATAACTGAAGCTACAGTTATGAATATGTTAATCGTTACTGACCTCTAGTGCTATTTTATTGGATGTAGTTTCTTAGTTTAAGATGAGTGCTATCAGAAATGGCTCACCTGACATGTAAGCAGGTTTACATTAGCATTACAAATAGTGTTGGATTAAAGAGGATTCATTCATATTTGTCATTGCCTGTGTTGAGCGTTTGAAAAGGTAATATCCATCCTCTGTAGTAAGGTTTTCAAAAAGATCAAGTTACATTTATAGGTTATATAGTTAATATGTATTTCAAATGTATTAACCAGTGATCCTTGCATTTTTATATGTTTTACTGACTACTCCTGTCTCAACAGCCTTTATGACCTGGAAGCAGCTTTGTTCAGCCAGTAACAGTACAGTAACACTAGATGCAAGTGTCAGATGACTTTCTATCTGCCATAAAGAACTTTACAAAGCATTTTAATCTAAAACTTTAATGACAGGTACGTAGGGTATTTTTATTTACAATCTCTTTACTGTTCCTTTTCCATTGATGACAGCATTAGCTGCAGCACTGGATATTACCTTTTTAAAGCCACATTGACTCTTGTGGATGTTGAAAGTGGTTTTGGTGTTGAGATGTGTTGTGAAATCCAGGCTTGTGGACAGTCAGGTTTATTCAGAAATAGTGTTTTGAGTGGCTTGTAATGTTGCTGTCCTAATTATAATGATTAGGCCTTACTCTGAGTAGTCAAAAATGCTGCTGTAATGTCAAACATCTATTTGTCATTGATTCTCCACAGCAGAACCTGTATCCAAGCATGGTTAAACCTGAAATTACTGGAGAAGATCATGTTCCTTGATTGGTTTTTGCAGAAAAAAAATTGTCTCTGCAAGGTTCTTGTCTTGATGGGAAGAATGCCAATGATAGACTGCACCTGCAACTTGTTTTCTATTTCTTTCCCCTGCCCAAAAAAGTTGAGGTTACTGCCTTGTGGAATCCAGTCAGAATGGAGAAAACAGACTTTTCACAGAGAATTTTTAGTTTATGCTTACATTTTTTCCAGATGTGTAACTGCTGGCACAAATGTTGTCCATCAAATTTTATAGAGCAAATGGGTAAACCAGGCAAGATGATACGCATTGCAGAAGCTTGAAAAAGTAAATTAGCCAAGAGTACATGAGCAGGGACAAGAGTTGTTGGAATGCAATGTTTAATTTGTGGTTGTGAAATTGAGCTTTTTAATGAAAGGGATTTGAGAACAGCTGTAGTGGAAATATCCATTGAAGCAAACAATTTATAGATTAGTCCCCAGATAGGATCAATTAATCAAATCCACCTTGTCTTCAAAATATGGGAACCATTGATATATGAGAGAATTTTCATGGAAAAGCTGCACAGCTTGAAACAGATATGCTCCAGGAATTTAAATTAAGCTGCCAATGTAGGGTTTCCAGAGGTGTTGTTTGAGTAGAAAAAAATAGACAGACACACGTTCAACATATTTAGTCATGATTGCAACAGGCCTGAAGTGTTACATACAGTAAAATAAAGCTAGATGTTGTGCAAGCTATATTGCATTTGTGTTAAATTACATTAAAAAGTGGCTGAGTACTGGAATTATCACTGTTACGGAATGTTCCTCCTCATACTGTGGGGGATGGTGTGGTTTCATTAAGAGGACATATGATGAATATAATAGCAAAACACATGGCAGCCATCAGCCCATTTGCTTCTGATCTATTTATATTTATATCATCTGTCTATGTTGCAAGCGCCTTTTGCTGCCAGTGACCTTTGCTGGATCCTTTAGGAACTCCTCACCACAGCATGGGGAGTTTTGCCCCAGACTCTGTCTCCTCTCATGCATTCTCTCTCCTCCTTGCTTTTGCATGTACTCCCTCTCCTCCACCCTGCACATATGCTCACTCTCTCTTCTACCCCCCGCCAGAGCTCCCCCTTCACCCCTCCAGCACTTGGTTCGCCACTCCCGATGCACACCCTCGCTCTCCCCTTCCCTCTTGCACGTGCCTCCACTCTCCCCCCTCCCTGCGCTTGCCTTCGCTCTCCCGCCCTCCCCCCAACTGCGCATGCCCTCACCCTCCCCCCAATCCTGACATCTACCCTCACTACCTCCTTCCCTGCATGCATCCTTGCTCTCCTCTTCCCCATTCACTGCATGTGCACTCACTCACCTTCTCCTTCCCTGCATGCACCCTCACTCTCCTCCCCACCGCTGCACGAACCCTTGCTCTTCTGCCCCCTTCCCCACCTCTGCCTTCACTCCCCTGCCCCCTTACTTGCCTCCATCCTCACCTCTGCCTTCACTGCCCTGCCCCCTTGCTTGCCTCCATCCTCATTCTCCTGCCCCGTTCCACACCATCACCCTTTCTCTCCTCCCCCTTGCCACCACCCTTGTTCTCCTGCCCCCTTCCCGATGCACGCCCTCACTCTCCTGCCCCATTCTCCGCCACCGCCTCCTCTCCCCCTTCCCTCCCTGCCACCGCTCTCTCTCTCCTTCCCAGCAACCTCCTCCCCTTCCCGCCATCGCCCTGGCCCTCTTTTCCACACCCCACTCCCCCCTCCGCATGCTGCTTCCTGTCTTTGCTTCTGTCTGTGTCTCACTTTCGGGGTGGGTGGGTCAATCAGTGGTGGAAACTCTGGTAATCTTTTCACTGATGATTCCTGGTACCAAGATCTGTTTTAGCGCCCCATTGCCAGCCAAGTGTGTTTGACTGACTAGTTGTACCCACATCCGGTCATCAAATAGAATGTTTCTGAGCTCTGAGAGTCACCCTACCCTTTCATTGGGGTAGTCTTACACTAGCTATTGTAAATTCACTAAAGTTGAACAGCAGAAAAAAGAGAGATTGTGTCACTATTTGCCATCACGATGACTTCTATCTTTCACTAAGTAAAATATTAACACAAACTATATGTAGTACCTTTAAAGTAATAAAATGTTCCAACGTGCTTCATAGGAGGATTATGAAGCAAAACTTGGCACTGAGGCATGAAAGGGATATATGTTAAAGCAGATGGCCAAGTACTTGGACAAGAAGTAGGTTTTAAGGAGTGACCCAGAAGGAGAAATGAAAGGCAGAGAGATTTTAGGAAGGCAATTCTAGATCTTTGGGCCTCGGCACTTGAAAGCATGGCCACCAATGGTGGAGCAATTAGAATTGGGGATGCTCAAGAGGCCATAATTAGATCAGGATATATACTTTGGATGATTTTGGGGCTGCAGAAATTACAGAGATAGGGAGAAGTGAGGCCATGATGGGATTTGAAAACTAGGCTGAGAATTCTAATACTGGATGAGTGGAATTTTCTCCAATTAAATATTGGAAAGAGAAAGTCTTTGGACCCACTACAAACTCTGTTCCCTTGCTACCAACTCCATCACTCATCCTGGCAACTGTCTGAAACTGAACCAGACTACTCACAGCCTTAATGCCCTTTTTGATGCTGAGATGAGCTTCCGACCACACATCCATGCCACCACTAAGACCCGCCTGTTTCCATTTCTGTAACTTTGCCCCTGCCCCACTCTTATACTGAGGTCTTTATCCATGTTTTTGTTACCTCTAAACTTGACCATTGCAACACACGCCTCGTCGGCTCCTCTCATTCTACCTTCTATAAACCTGAGGTCATCCAAACTGTGTTGTGTCCTTAATTGGACCAATTTCTCTTCACCCATCCTTGTGCTCACAGACCAACACTGGCTCTCGGTCAATTGCTTCCTGGTTTAGCAGCATGCATTTAGTCATAAGTCTCACCTAAAAGTTAGCGATGAAGTTGGATTCATTGCTGCAAAAGCTTTATTTCAGTTTGAACTGGTTCCAGGACATTCCCACATTTAGCAACAATTTATACCCATTTGGCAGCTGTGTCAGTAATCGTCAAAGGGCTTAGATCCCTGAGAATCATATCTGGCAGGATGACAGCATTCTATTTTGTATTTCTACATTTTGGTCTAAAAGATTGAAGACTAAAAAAACATTTCAGTTGACATACTTTACAAAGTTAGTTTTTTTTTCCTCTTTTGCTTTCTGTGTTTGGTCCTGATTAGGCAATGCCATGGATTTGAAAGTTCCCAACTTTATTCAGGATGGATGCCAAGTACTGTAATAGCAAGTTATTTTCTCAAGGAATTATGCAAGAGGATTGAAGAATGAAGTTCAACCGGTGCATCTCCTAAAGTAGTAGATTCCAAGTACATGTCACTAGGGCTGCTTAGCTCCCTCCCTAGATAAATTAATGTTATTTTTAGTTGTGTTGATGGGGAATAGGATAGCCATGGTGGAAGAATTATTTTCAATATTAAATGTAAAAAAAATTACATTTAAAAATTAGTTCCTGTAAAATAAAAGGGCTGGCACTGACTTATGACTTGAATACAGTTCTTTTGCTTATGTTTCAAGAAGTCAATGCACAGTTTAAAAAACATGAGAAGCTAATCAACAAATAAATGAACTTGTAAAGAAGTTCCAGATGTTAAAATGTTATCAAGAAATTATATAAATTATGCATTTGTTCAAAAAGCACAATTGTTTGAGTGTTTTCTTGGGACTGCCTAGATGGTTCAGTTGAGTTATACAAAGTGAAACCAGCCCATGGATTCATACGCAGCAAGGAGCAAATGACTTCAGGAAGGCGGGAGAGAAAATGGGCGATAGAGAGTTCTTGAGGACTACATGTTTCTTTTAATGAGTACCTCCAACCTATTGTCATGCCACCTAATATACGTACAGAAGAGTAAGTGGTGTATAACTTGTAGATGGTTGTGTTTTTTTTTGAGGACGTGTTGAATTTTGCTGGTACTGAGCAAATTTTGAATAAAATTTTTTAAAACTGTGAAATGTAGACAAATGTCATCAGTGCTCTGATTCACCACCCAAACTGCAGACTGTCAGCTGTATGCTAATAAATTGAACTATTTGGCCTTGCAGAATGGACTGCTGCTCTGAGACAAAGAACTGTTTGAACACCTGTTATGTTTATGTAGACCAGCCACATTTGAGTATATTATTAAGATTAGAAGAAGGGATGGACAATGTTAAGAGGGCATTGATCACTGAACCTTTGTGAAATAATGATAGAAGTCAAGTTTCGCAGAATTTCTACTCATCTGTTTAATTTTGTTCATACATCTGATTCATTTGACGCAAACTGTATTTGCATTATTACCTCAACTTTTTAAAAGCATTTAACCTTTTTGCAGTGCAGCAACTTAAGCAAATTCAGCTGTTGTTCTGCAACAGTAATCCTATTTTTTAAAAATGCAATTAGTTGATAGAGGAATGTTGGTCAGCCTACTGACTACTAGAGCTTGCTGCTTTTATTTTTTTTTAAATCACAAGAGTTCATTTTAATAATGAAAGGATTCTGACATTTTATCATGTCCCTGCTCTGTACACTGGGAGCAACAGAAGCTGCTTTAAGTACAGTGCTGTTCTGTTGCTGCTTTTATAGGAACAGTACTCCAAGATCTTTAACTGTCCATCTTGAGCACCAGAACAGAAGACTGAGCTTTAGTTTAATGTATCTTTCTCCAACGTTTCAACATTCTCTCAGTTCTCCCAGTACAGGCCTCAAACTCTCAACCTTCTAGCCCAGAGATGAGTGTTGACTGAGTCAAACTAATATAAGTTACAGGCTTAATGTTCACATTCTTGCCGATTGCCTTGAAAAACAGTCCCAATTGCACTACTAGTGGCTTCACAAGAGATCAGGTCAAGGGAGAAAGTTCTGCACAGCAGGTTACTGTATTATGTTTTGAATGCATGTTTTGTTTATGAAGCCTAGTTACTCTGCTCAGCTCCATAGAACCATAGAAAAGTTACAGCACAGAAGGAGGCCATTTGGCCCATCTTGTCCATGCCAACCCAAGAACACCCAGGTGCCCTTTTTAATCCCACCTTCCTGCACCCGGCCCATAGCCCTGCAGCTTACAGCACTTAAGGTGCAGATCCAGGTACTTTTTAAAAGAGTTTAAAGTTTCTGCCTCTACCACCAACTTGGGCAGCTCATTCCAGACACCCTCTACGCTCTGCATAAAAAAGTTCTTCCTCATGTCCCCCCTACACCTTCTGCCACTTATCTTGAATCTATGTCCCCTGGTTCTAGAATTCTCCACCAAGGGAAACAATTTTATCCTGTCCACTCTATCTATTCCCCTCATAATTTTGTACACCTCATTCAAGTCACCTCTCAGCCTTCTTTGTTCTAAGGAGAATAACCCCAACCTATCCAATCTCTCCTCGTAACTACACTTTTCTAACCCTGGAAACATTCTTGTAAACCTCCTCTGCACTCTCTCCAGAGCTATTATGTCCTTCCTGTAATGTTGTGACCAGAACTGCACACAATACTCCAGTTGTGACCTCACCAGTGTTTTATACAATTCTAACATTATATCCTTACTTTTATATTCTATACCTCTGCCAATGAAGGAGAGCATTCCATGTGCCTTCTTTACAACCTTGTCTACTTGAACTGCTGCCTTCAGGGACCTGTGTACTTGTACGCCAAGATCTCTCCCTTCATTTACCCCTGTTAGTATTTTCCCATTTATTGTGTAATCCCTGTAACTGTTTGACCTCCCTAAATGTATGACCTCTCACTTCTCTATGTTAAATTCCATCTGCCACTTTACCACCTACTCCACCAACCCATCTATATCATTTTGGAGATTATGGCTAACCTCTAGACTATCCACTACTCGGCCAATCTTTGTGTCATCTGCAAATTTCCCAATCGTGCCCCCCCCGCCACGTTCACGTCCAAATTGTTAATATATAACACAAACAGCAAGAGTCCCAACACCGAGCCCTGTGGAATACCACTTGAGACAACTTTCCATTTGCAAGGGCATCCATCGACCTGTTTCCTGTTACAAAGCCAACCTTTTATCCAGTTTGCCACATTACCCTGAATCCCATGGGCTTTTACTTTCCAAAATTATCACATTTGCAATAAAAACTATATAACTTTGCATGAATAATGTTTGTATCTCATAGAGTCATAGAGAGAGTCATAGAGTTATACAGCACAGAAACAGGCCCTTCAGCCCATCGTGTCCCTACCGGTCATTAAGTACCTATCTAATTCCATTTTCCAGCACTTGGCCTATACCCCGGTATGCTATGGCGTTTCAAAGGCTCATCTAAATACATCTGTTTAAAGTTAAAGAAAAATACTTTACTAAACTGTCAGTAGTTTATAATAGTTTTGTAATAGAATGTTTCCTTACAGATTAGTGCATTTCAAATAAGAACAGAAAAAAGAGGAGCAGGAGTAGGCAATATGGCCTGCTCTGCCATTCAATAGATCATGACTGATCTACCTCAACTCCAACTTCCTGCACTATATTCATATCCCAACATTGTCAAATATTTCTCTTCAGGTAATTTAGGTTATCAGAGATGACTGATTTAGCGGCTGCTTTTTAAAAAACAATGTTTTGGGAAAATCTGACAGCCTTGTTTATCTCAGTGGCAGTAAATTCAGTTCTATCTTTGTGCTTAATAGTTGATCTCCTCAATTCGTGAAGAAATGGGACTGTAACAGTAGACCTTAACTTACTTGGGTAGGAAGAGAAAAATTGGCCTAGATTTCCTATCCTGATTTCCTGCACTCTTAGCTGACGATCGGCTTGTGTGGGTGTCAAAATGAATATGGATTGAAAATAAACAGAAAATGCTGGAAATACTCAGATCTTGAAGCACCTGTGGAGAGAGTAATGGAATTAACATTTCAGGTTGATAAAATATCTGTTCCCCTCTCCACCAATGCTGCCAGACCTGCTGAGTATTCAGCACTTTCTGTTTTGATTTCAAATATCCAGCATTTGCAGTATTTTGCCTTTGAAGACTGGCTGTGATGCCCCCCGAATTGAAAAGCCTGCCTAGCACACTAGGCTGTGGCTCATGTTATAAAAAAAAAGCCATGTCATTAAAATAATTTATAATTAAATATATTAAATATTGGCCAATGCCTGGTGAACCATATCCAAATAAGAAAGCTAGCGAACTGAAAATTGGAGATTGGGGCATTACAAGTTAAGAGAGACTTGGGCCTTAAAAAAAAAATTGTCCAAAGCCCCTATTTGACCCTTACTCTTTCCAAGGCAGTTGATGTCAAAGATTTAAGGAAATACAATTCTTGCTGCTTGAAATAGCTTTCATTCTAAGCATCATAGCAAGCAAATCTGCCATAAATGTGCTAATATTTGTTTTCAGCAGTCCTGATGAGATTTTTTTCCCCATCATTACTTTCTGTGACTTGCGACTTTGCAGAATAGTGTCTTTTACAATATTCTGACAGATCTGCCACTACATGCTTTTTCAAACTACAAGGATCTTGCATCCTCTGCCTTTGTCTAGTTGGCTCACCCTGCTAGAATCACACCTTCAGCTTCATAACCTTCAGCTTCATAACCTTGACCTTGGTGCTTGAGGCGGGGTCTATCTTGGGGTAAGCCGCTATGACAAGAAGAAAAACTATTTAAACAAATTTAAAGTTAAAAGTAGGCTTGGGCAGATTGAAGAATATGCAAAGCATTTATTTTGAATTTATAATCTGGAAACACTCATTTTTCTACTGTACAGAGATAATTTATCTAATACTTCAAAAAGAGAACTTTAAATACTTTAAACTATCGAGGTGTTGACCTTGTTGTAAAAGGCCATTTTCCATTGACAGCAATTTGCTGGGCTTTTGCTTTTTAGTGTGTAAACATCAAGTACAGTTGTAGTTCATGCACTGTTTCAAAAACAGCCATATTTTATTTGCAACTTTCAATGTTGCAAAAAACTAAGATCGATTTCTCTTGCATACTGAATTGTTTTGGTTTTCTAGTAATTTCAGCAAGCTGAGATAGGCATGGGGATGTGGGACAGCTCTCTGCAGTGTCATTTGAATCCTGTGTTTGGTCACAATTGTTAGAAAAAGCACTTATTTTCTCAAGTGCTGGCAGCATATACAATCAGCAACTTAATGGTGATAATTCCAGAGTGTTGCGTGTTTTTGAGGCAAGAATTATTGATGGATGAGGAGAAATTTTCCAGTATTTTCTTTGTTTAAAACCTTATGTTATTAACAAAAATGGGGAGGAATGCAAAACAATGTTTTTGTTGATGTAACTTGACCATTTTAAGTTGTATCACAGCAAAGAAATTGAAGTGCTATGGCATAAATTAATCACATGTATATGACTTGATCTTTCAGGTTATGTATTAAACAGTGACTGGTTACAGTTTTGATGCAGAAGCGCCACCGTGTGTTCAGGATGATGTGCTGTTGGTTGATTGGCAACTTTAGCTTTTGCATTGCATTTCTAAATTCTGATAGTTATTTAGTTTTTTTCATAATTGTGTGTAAATAATTTGTTGGTTCAGAATTACATAATTAGTTTTTCTCATTTGTTGAAGTGATCCTTTGACAAATTATATGTAAGTAGCTAGTCTATGGCCTTTATAGACAACTTTGTATTCTGATTGGTGTAGGTATTTGACAGCATTTGTTGAATGGTGCTTGTTTAGTACCATTCCTACAAGACAACATTACGGCTAGTTTTAATAGCACACATTAAACATCAATTATGTGGGATTCATTATTTCATTATTACTGATCTCCCAAGTCAATAAAAACCTCAAAAAATTACAATTAGAAATATTAAGTAAATTGTTTTATTCAGTCACTTCTGGTTTAATAGACTCTGAAGTTCTCTATAGCATTTATAATCTCTAACATAGCTGTATATTATAATTTAACCTTGATGAGTGGTTTGCAGTTCATAAAGGCCAACAAATTACATACAAATCTGTCTAATGCGCTTGTATTTTAACTTCTTTCATTTTCTTTAATGTGGTGTTATTTCCTTTCCTTTTACCAAATTTTTAAAAATCAAATAAATACCCTAATGACCAATAGCTGTTTCTACACTTTCAAAATATTGCATTCTTTTAATATTGGCTTCACCATCCAAATGTGTTAATTGATCATTAAAATAATGGGGGAAATTCTCTGAAGAGACGCAGGTAGGCTGCATTACTGATAAATTAATTATTTCGATTTGCTAAAATATTACTGATCCTTGTTTGTAGTACTTGATATGTGAAAATATTTCATGTGTTTTTTTGCTAGGAGATCAATATAACTCCCATGTTAGCAGCTTGGGACACTTTCAGTTCATGTACTGCAATAATGGATCCCTGTATATTTTCCCTCTATTATGAGTCCCTCCATATTTTCAATCAGTCTGCTTTGCAGTAAACATTTAAGTACAAGTTGTTCTTGGAGATAGGAATAAAACCTTATGATTTGAAATGTGCTGAATCTTCATGTAGGTCACAATTAGTGTCTTCGTTATTGTAACGTCAACCTTACAAGCCTGCGATTACAACTAATCACAGTTTGAACTTTTTCCTCCTGCCCTAGTGTTTTCTTCGTCATGCCTGTTCCCCCCTCGTCCCTATTTTTTCTTCCTAATAGTTTGCCTATCTTGTCTTTTCATTTTCTTTGTTCCATCCCCCATCTTGGAGGTAAAAGAAGTGTTGGGTAGGGTATGTCCTGCAATTTGATTGGCTGACAAATTGTTTTGCACAGATCTGAAGATTGCTGTGAATTTTTTCTAATTTTTCATGTCAAAGCAGATGGGAACACCAGACAGGAACTAAAATGTTGGTCTTGAGAACACAGCACCCTGATGAACAATTTAGGGTTAACAGTTCCAAACAACAATATTTAAGCTTGTGCTAGATAGCATTTAAAAGAAGTCTTCCTAATTGCTGTAAACGTTTCTCTATTGTTTATTGCTATGGCACATATTTAGACTGCTTTGACCTTTTCCTGCTAACAGTTAAATTGTGGTCAGTGCACTAATCAAATATCAAAGCTGTCAGCATTGCCTGTCATTGCCCATTGCATATGACATACACAACAGGCTTTACCGAGGGATTTGAATCCATGTTGGCATCTTTTGAGCATAATTACTTTCATGATGTTATTGTCACCTAGATGACTGAAATAAGCATAAGTGAACAGTCTTTGGTTGCTTGTGGAAAGGTGACTCATGAAAGGAATAACTTTAACCAAGGGAGTTTTAACAGTTGAGCAATATGTCTTGCGCACATAATATCCATGAAGTTAGTTCATCTATTAAAGAACTGATGAAAAGACCATTCTGTTCTTATAAACGGGCAATTAAAGATACAGCCAGACGGGACTTGAACAATGTAAACAAGAATTTGCCTGGCTGGAACCTGAACTGGAGTGACATGTCTTGCTAGCTGCAATGTAAATGCAAACTTAAAATGTAGATCATTATACACCACCGAGAAAGTTTACTATCATGTTCTTAAAAGCCATGTCAAAATAAAAAGAGATACCTTGTGTAAAACTAAACTCTTGTTCAAAGATTCATAGTATAGGAAGGTTTGGGAAAAAGAAACCAAAATTTACCGCACAAATTTCTCTTGTGGAAACTGCTCCTTGATCTGAAATGATACAAGTTACCTGAGGCTATTGCCAGGAAAATAATGACTTCACTAATTGAGTTTAATGTTCCTTTTGAGACCAAGTTACCTAACGTTTACATGAGTGGGTGGGAAAAGGATTTCATACAGAAATAGGGATTATGAGATTCACTGGGAGTGAGCAAATTGAATCTGCACTGCTAACAAGCCTTAATAGATAGGTATACTGTGTTGGCAATTTTTTTTCTTCAAGCTGTTGACTAGGATTAGAAGGTAATTATCTTTTTATTGGTGTTGTGGAAGGTGAATTAACTTTATGGATATTGAATGAAAAATGTATGTAATTCAGTTCAGTATAGCTCTATCACTAAAAGTAAGTGATATCTTTCCAGTTACTTATAAATACTGTTAATGCTTTGAGCTAGAAAATGTCTTCAATAAATTTATCGTCACAAATTAGCACTGGCTGATCATATTGATGTTACCTTGGTTGAATCTCTGATATTTGAATGTATGTTATTTTAGTTAAATATCTTCTAAGGTTGACCTATTAGGTTATGTATTTCCGAAATCAGCTTTGAGGTTTTGCATCCAGATTGAGGCTTCAGATAGATAAAATTTAGATTTCTAGGTTTCTTTGTTGCCTCCTTTCCTGCCACACCCTCTCCTCCAAAGCTCAGAGTAAATGTACCATGTTGTATGATGCAATGCTGTCATGGACTATGAAGATCCAAGGTTTGATCCCAGACCTGGTCTTGGTATCTTAAGGTTAGGAGGGGAAATTTAACAAGTATTTCCTGCTCCTAAATTGCCAAGTCATGACCATACTAGAGAGTGTGCATGTGTGGATATGAGGGGTGGTTAGGATCAGTTCAGCCACAATGACTCGATAAGTCAACTGCTGCTGATGCCTGCCTGGGCTTGCGCATCAAGAACAAGCATTTGACAGAAAACCAAAGGCTTGCTGCAACCCAGCACTAGAGTGAGGAGGGCTTTCAAGAAAGGTGGGCAGAATTTCTTTTTGTGATGGAGGAAGAATTTGGAGATTTGTTCTCTGGTGGTAGAGCATCAACATTATTTTAAATAGTTTATTTTTGATTGCAGTACAGTCCCAGGAGCATTGATAGTTTGACTTTTGTTTGATTATTCTAGAGAAATGTTCTTAAATTCATTTCTCAATCTCATAGCCTAAAAAGGGAATGCCTCAATCTTTTTTTTTAAATTAAAATTTAATAAGCTTTCACAGAATCCTAAGCCAATTGAGAATCACATGGAATGCACTTCCTATGGTGTCTAGCTCCAAAAACTCAGTTGCAGTACTGGTGCAGTATGCTAGTGTTTCTAATTTATGCTTTTTCAGTTTTTCCTAACTGGTATTCTGTTTTCACTGTATTGATGCAAACAGTTTGTGCAAACCATTAATAATTTTATGTGACATAAGTCTATCTGATATGGCCTATGTACTCTGAAATTCATATCGATCAGGGGTATTGGATATTGTGTTTACAACTTGTAATAGGAATGAGATCACATATCCTAAAAGCACAGTGTCGTGTAATCTCAAATAGGAGGATTGATGGGTGTTGAGAAGAGAATTCCACATGGTGTGACTGTAGGAAAGGAAGGCATTTAATTAGGGAGACTGCTCATCTTGACATCGTTTTGATTCCCAACTAATAAAAGGGTTGAAAGAAGTTGTACTTCTAATAAGGTACTTAGATTGTGTTCTTCTATTTAGACCTGATCCTGTTTCTGAAAAACACAATTTTTAATTGGGTGTATATAAAAATACTTCGGTATGTTTCTTTGGTAAAGTTTCTGATGAAAGTCTATGCTGGTTAATTTTATTTGTGATGAAAACCTCTCAAAGCTGGGTTCGTTCATTGCGATGGCTCAGGAATGAGTAAATAAAATGGTATAATTATCTTAGGCAGGTGAGTTGGTAATTTACTGGTACAGTAACCATTTTTAATACATTTAACTCTCTGAGTAAATACTCCATTATCTGTTAAAATCTTCATCGGATAAAGCCTTCTGCAAGTTGTACTTTGCAAAGCCCGTTAATAACATTCACATCCTGTCGGACATGGAACTTTGCAGCTCAAAGGTTAAATTCAATATTATTCAAATTTGTACTTCACTTAATTCTTCTATTTAGGGAATTGCAGTACCTATCATGTAAGATGAAGATTTGCAAAGTGATTATCTTCCAATTTCCATTATTGATTGTGGTGGGTAATAGAGATTCCACTTTAAAATTTGTAAATTATATGTTGAATAAAAATCAAAAGTGTCTTCAGCTTAATGTCAAAACTAGAGAATCTTTTTTGTCTCCTGCTAGCTACTACAGACCTCATATTACCCCCACCTCCACACTCTTGACATGGTCTATCCTCCAGGCTTACTGTCTTCCCCTGGCCATTTTGAAGGAGAATGGGCTTTTTGTTACTCAAATGGATTAATCCTGACTTAGTGAAACAACCTCGCAAACCTGAATCCCCTCTTCCCCCACTGACTTCATCTCCAATATTTTTATCACTAATAAATGGAAGTGCTCAAAGAAAGAGACATTTTTTTACTCTTGGATTGCTTGCAGCAGTGTTCTGGTGATTAATCTTCAATTCTTAGAGGCCCCAAAACAATTGTAGAGGGTTGACAATCCTTGAGATTGTTTGTAAAACCCTATGGTCTTGTACTTTCCTGTCTCCCTTTCCGCTTTTAAAAATCTCCTTAAAATCCTCCTCCTTTTCCCATGTCCTTAGTTCCCTCCTGAATCCTTGCGTTTTTTTTTAACCTCTGCCAGGCATCCATTTTTTTTGTTCATGAAAAGACTCTCTGTATCTTACTGCATGTAAAGAGTACTGTGTTAATGCAAGTTATTTATGAATGTATATTACATATCCTGGAATTGAGTATCATTTTCTGATACTGAAGCACTTGCACGTGACGACTTGTGAAACTAGTATCTTCTGGTATCTTGTTTCTTTCAAGAGTTTTTTGTTTCCTTAAACTTGTAATTTTAGAAAAATACTTAGATTGTGTATTTAGATTTTGAGATTAGAAGTACATTTGGTTCCTATTTTGTTGAAAACAGATTTCAGTTTCTTTATCTTCCACAGTTAGTTGGACTGCATCATGGCTTTCCGTATTTTACGGTGAAAATCATTTCTCATCTATGTTAATTAACTGTTACTAGATATCTAAGATAACTTGGAAGTGCAAATAAATGTATTTCTATCTCCTTTTTCTGTTGGGCAGAAGTGGTTATTCTTCATTTATTCTATTACAAATGCTGGCAGTCAGATATATTCACTATTGAAACAGACAATTCTATAATTTCATAAGTGGTAAGATGTGGGCCTTTTATAGCTCCCCTGCTGCTGGAATGTTACTTGGGTTAGATTCTTTGCTTTTCTAGAAGACAAATGTTCTCTCAAAGGGATGACTTTTCTTAAATCTCTCAACCCCGTCATTCATTTTCCACATCTGAAGCCATGAGGTTTCAACTAAGACTCCTTGTTAATTAGTTCATCTGAAGCTGCTTTTACAGCTGTATTCTATATTAATTACTGTGGACATTGTGAGCTTGTCTTACCTCTAATTTCACTGATCCTGAACAATTTCCCTGAGGACTGCAAGATTATTTGGTCTGCACTTCCTAATCCATCAAACCAGTAACCGCCTACAGAAAGGACAACTGAAACTCTCCTTATTTCACTGTACTGGGTGGGCAATTGTGGGAGACAAGGAGCAACCCCCTCACTCAAGTGCATTAACTGCAGCCGTTGTTCCCTTTGCTATAATATTAACTGTTTATTTTTATACCTCCAAAGGGGCAATATCCACCTAGCTGAACCCAAATACATAAACTTCCGTTGAACTGAATCTTCAGGACCCTGAAAATCATGCCTGAGACCTTTGACTAAGTGTTCAATGATTTGTTTCCCTTGTCTTGGCTGTCTTGATTCTAACTACCCCAAGAAGCATAAGTCTGAATAAACCTCTATGGCTTCAGAACAACATAAGTATTTTACACAGTAACTACATACACTATTAGAATGTACCGTATCGAAGCAGGAATAAATCATTGTTAAACATGCATTGTTGCTTAAATTATTAGATTGTTTATCCAACATTTGGATGAGCAGAAATTTCCTCCAATTAAATATTGCAAAGATTGAAGCCACTGTTATTGATCCCTGTTTAACCCCGGTAGAAGGGGAGCTGTAAAAGGCCCAAATCTTACCAGTTATGGAATTATAGAATAGCCTGGTCCAATATTGGACTCAAAGAATTTGTAATAGAATAAATGAAGAATAACTACTTTTAAAACACTACCAACTCCATTCCTCTCCCTCGCAATAATCTTGAGGCTAAACCAGTCAATTTGCAACCTTGATGTCACATTTGACCCCAAGATGAGCTCCTGACCAATATTTGTGCCATCAGTAAGACTGCCTGTTTCCACCTCCATAACATAGTCCAACTTCACTCCGTCTCTGCTCATCTGCTGTTGAAACCTTTATTTTTGCCTTTGTTACCTCTGGCCTTGACGATTCCAATGCACGCCTGGCTGACCTCCCACATTTTACCCTGTGTAAACTTGAGGTCATCCAGAACTCTGCTGCTGTGTCTTAACTCACAACATGTCCTATTCCCTTGTCACCCCTGTGCTTGCTGACTTAAGTTGGCTCCTGGTCAAGCAACGTTCTGATTTTAAACATTTTCATCCTTGTTTTCAAATTCCTTCATGGCCTTGTTCCCCTTTTTCTGTAGTCTCCTCCAGTCCAACAACGCTCTGTGATATATGTGCTCATCTAATTCTGGCCTCTTGAACACCCCCAATTTGAATCGATTCACTATTGGTGGCTGTGCCTTCAGTTGACCTAAGCTCGGGAATTCCCTCTCTACTCCTCCGGCCTCTCTATCCCCCTTTCCTCTTTTAAAATACGCCTTAAAACAAGCTTTTGGTCATTTGACCTAATATTGCCTATTGTTGCTCGGTGTCGTCTTTTGTTTTATAATGCTCCTGTGAAATGCCTTGGAATGTTTTGTTAAATTAAAGACAAACATGTTGTTGCAACAAATTATAAACTAAAAATTAAATTGTACATTAAGTTTGCTATTACATAACGGTTTTTCTGCTGTGTGTGGTGTACTGCTAACCTTCATGATTTTGTTTTTCTTTGGGTTTTTCCTTGCATATTGTGACTGTTGCTATGCAATTCAAACACCTCAAACCGATTGAAAAGGAGGTTGTTTTTATGATGCTCTGTGAAAAAATGTTGAATGTGTAATGATGAATTAAAATGGATCAGCACTGACTGTTCTGCTGCATTAAAGTAGCATTGGTATTTTACTTAAATGAGTAATATTCTCAGCAAATCAGTTCCTCAGTACTCATTTTGACTGGAGTCGTTATGTGTTAGTATATGAATTGTGTATCTACTTATTTTTGACTGTTTGCTTGCTGGTTGTATTAAATTTTTGGACACCTTGATAGCTACAATTTGATTGTGTTGTACTCCTAAATTTGAGACCCAATTCAAAATCCTATTCCTCACCTACATTTAATCTCTGGGTTGAGTTTCATTTCTGTCGAATAGAGTGGACCCCATTGCATACTGCTTAAACTTTGCAAATTTCATTGTACATAATTGGAAATGCTTGTAGCCAGCAGTCCAGGCTGAGGAGAATACTGTGGAGATTGGGGTTTGACTCGGGAAAGTAGAAAACTAAGTACAAGAAAACACTTATAGCACACTTTTGTCATCCTTAATCAGATTATTAGGTGTACTTTAATGTCAGTAGAAGCTTTGTATTTGTGCTTTTATTTCATTATAAATCTGAAAACTATGTCATTGTTGCGTATTTCACAATATTGCACTGTACGATGGAGCCTATTTCGGTATATTCCACAGATGATGATACAAAATTGGGTGTACTTACTAGGCACAAATTCCATTTTATAAATTCCCACACAAAGCAACAGAGTAATAATCCTCTGTTTTTTCATTTTTATGTTTAAATTAACTGGATGATAGTTTAATTATAGGCAATAGTAGAATAAATTGTCATCTTTTGTAGGTTGGTTCTCATCGGGATGAATCTGTCAGTCTCCATAGCAACCATTCGATCCTCCCCAATACAGTCCCCCCTGCAAGTGCAGAATTAAATCACCAGGCACAGGATAACTACAGAGGTATCTCTTTATAGCAACCTAATTCAAAACTACATTATTTTACTGAATATGAACTCTAAATCTCCCTAAGTAAATTATATAGTTTGTAATTAGAAATAGTGATTGACCTCAGGGTGCTTATGTTTTTGGACAGGACTATCAAGTTTACAAAGTCAGTCTTCTGTTTTGGGTCCAGCAGAAGTCAAAACAGAAGAGAAAGATGAGAACACAAATGACTCTTTCTCATCTGAAGACAAGAGATCAGATGATGAAGGATCTAAAAAAGACATCAAGATGCAGTCCAGAGGAAGGTCATGGTAAGTCTATGTTGAAATATTTAATTACCCTTTATCAATAACAGGTATTGAACCTGTATAATGTCAGTATATAATTTGTCTTAACTGCAATTTAGCACTGTATATTAATTTTCTTGCACAGTAATCAGGAAGATGAGGACCTAAATCCTGAACAAAAAGCAGAAAGAGAGCGCGAAAGGAGAATGGCAAATAATGCCAGAGAACGTCTTCGTGTAAGAGACATCAATGAAGCATTTAAAGAGCTAGGACGAATGTGTCAACTTCACTTGAAGAGTGAAAAACCCCAAACCAAACTACTTATTCTTCATCAGGCAGTTACTGTCATCCTTAACTTGGAACAACAAGTCCGAGGTCAGTAGGCTCGAGGTTGACTTTATGACTTAGAGTATTTTAGTAGATGTTATCCAGCATTAGCAACGGGTTTTTGCCTTTTAAATTGCCAGCTTTCCCTGGCAGCTCAGTTGCCTCAGGCAGTGAGCAACTGATCCATACAGTCGAGGAAAACCTCATGTTCAGTCCCCAGCCTGCTACAGCGGTAAGAGCACTACAGTTAACTCTTGTGCCCAGGTTCCACTTTCATTAATGCTCACAAGAAGTTTGCAGGTTTGGAACTTGGGTACAGGCAGGATTGGGCTCATCGGCAACTTCTTTAGTGGACAGAAGGCTCGTACGTAAAGAATTTCCTTGAGAAAGGGACCAGAGGAAAAATAATGCCTGCAGAGCCATATCCCATAGGTTCCAAAGGGAAGGTGATCAGAAAGTAGGAGGAAAGAACTTACCACTGCACAATTGCCTCATCTGAAGTTAATGGACTTTCTCCCAAATACTCCACAACTCCGCATCCTCTACCCTAGTTTTGATAGTTACTGATACTGCAAAATTTGCTGCCATGAACGAACTACGCCCTAAATACATCTATTATTCAAATTTCCCGTTCAATATTCTATATTGAATCACAGTACATTTTCCTGGATCCAATATCCCTTTGAGATGCTAGATAACGCAACCTCACTCAATGCTAAGTTGGCCAAAAGCCAGTCAATGTTTTGTACCTTAAAAATAGAGCTGCTTTTGCCCTGTAGCTGATTTGTTCATCTGCAGTGTGTCCCCACTGCCATCCATTCCTCACTTAGGCAGAGTGGATACTCTTGCATAGTGATTTTACTTTTAATTTCACATTTCTTCACTAACGCTATTCAGATAACTATGTCACCAAAGGCTCAGTTAGTTGCACTCTTGTCTCTGAATCAGAAAGTTGTGGGTTCAAGTCCCACTCCAGTAAATGAGCGCACAATTCAGGTTGACACTGAGGGAGTGCTACGCTGTTGGAGGTACTGTCTTTCAGATGAGACGTTAAACCCTGGTCCCATCTGCTCTCTGGACGTAAAAGGTCCCCTGGCACTACCTTGAAGAAGAGCAGGAACAAGGGTCATCCCCAGTGTCCTGGTCCATATTGAGGATTGGAAAATGATCCTCAGAGCATCCACTATTTCCTACCTGGCTTCCTTGAACAGCCTGGGACACAATCCATCTGGCCCTAGTGACTTATCGACCTTCAAGGATGTCAATCCCTCCAGTACATCCTCTCTCACTATGATTATTGTACCTAATACTTCACACTCCTCCTCTTTAACTAGAATATCGGCATCATCCCTCTCCTTAGTGCAGACAGAGACAAAATACTCATTCAGAACCCTGCCCATATCTTCAGTATCAGAGCACAAGTCATCATGTATATCTCTGATCGGCCCTACCCTTTCCTTCGTTATTCTCTTGCTCTTAATGTACTGGTAAAACATCTTTGGGTTTTACCTGCCAATATTTATTCATATCCCCTCTTTGCTTTTCTAATTACCTTTTTTTACTTCACTCCTGTACTTTCTATATTCCTCCTGGCTTTCTGCAGTATTAAGTTTTTTGTGACTGTCGTAAACCTTTTTCTGTTTTATCTTACCCTAGAAGGGCTCTAGATTTGGCAGTACCACCCTTTTTCTTTGTGGGGACATGTATATACTGTGCCCGCAGAATCTCGCAATTAAATGTCTCCCACTGGTCTGTCACTGATTTCCCTTCAAGTAGCTGTAACCTGTCCACTTTCACCAAATCACCCCCCTACTTCGTAAAATTTGTCTTTCCCCAATGTAGGACATTTACTCCTTTTCCGTAATTGTATTAAATCTAACAGTATTATGATCACTATCTCCAAAATGGTCACCCACTGCTACTCCATCCACTTGCCCAACTTCATTTCCTAATACTAAATCTAGAATTGCACTCCCTCTCATTGGGCTTGTCTCGTGCTGGTTGGAAAACTTCTCATGACAGCAGTTCAAGAATTCTGTGCCCTCTGTGCCTATTACACTGTTTGTATCCCAGTTGATATTAGGGTGGTTGAAGTCTCCAACTATTATTGCCTTATTGTTTTTGCACTCAGAAATTTGCCTAAATATTTGCTCTTTTATCTCCCTCTCACGCTTTTGGGGGTCTATAGTGCACTCTTAATAGTGTGGCTGCCCCTTTATTTATTCCTGAGCTCAATCCAAATGGCCTCATTTGATGATTCGTTTAGTATATCGTCCCTCCTCACAGCAATAATTGGTTCTGCAACTAATAATGCTACACCCCTACCTTTTTAGCCCCCTCCCTATCCTGCTTGAAAACCCTATATCCAGGGATGTTGAGCTGCCATTTTTGCCCCTCTTTAAGCCAAGTTTCCTTTATAGCAATGATATCATGATGCCATATCTGTGCCCTCAGCTCATCAGCTACGTTTGCTATACTCCTTGCATTTAAATAAATACCCTTTAACATTGCCAAATTCCTGTGCTGTAAACCTTTTAACCTTTGCTTCGTGTGTCTTTCAGAACCACCTGCTAATTTTCTGTCTCCCTCTCCCTGCTTTGAATTTGTCCTATCTGAGTCTGCCCTCAGGCTCCCACCTCCCTGTCCATATAGCTGTTAATGCCAAAGCAATCATGACCGCAGCAAGAGGGAAACCAGGGTGGAGGGGGGCAGGGTGGAGTAGAACATTGGGGAAGAAGAAAAGTGGATTCCAATTAATTTAATATTCGTAACATGGCATTAGACATGTGTTTGCAATCAGCCATTGTTTAGGGAGGTGGGTCCACATCTGGCTATGGTTGTGGCTGACTACATTCAGACCTAACTCTGTAACTTAGTTCAGTCCTTTGAATCTGCACAGAATAATATGGAATCTTGCTGAAGAGCACAATCAAATTAAATGTGGAAGTCAGAGTGCTTAATTTGCAACTTCCAATCATTAATGACTGGAAAGTCAGGAGTACTAGAAATCAGGCACACTATGGTCCATAGCTGATTCTCAATTTGATTGCCCCATTGAAGAACACCCCAGTTGGGAACAAAGCATGATAAAAATTTATTTGTGTATTCTTCCCTCAATGGGTGGCTTCCTTGACAGGTTTTTTTGCATAGGGAAAATCTTAATCTACTTTTTGATAGCAGCAGATGGTAGATGGAAAAGGGTTCTGGCATGATGCAGCCATAGATCATACTGTCATGTGTAAACTAGGACCATATTGGCATGAATAATTCTAGCAAGAATAATTCACCCAAAATGTGGTGTATTTTAGTGACCTAGTTTTAGGATTTTCCCTGACTTTTGAAACACAATATTATAGTAATGTCAATGATACTGCCATGGCCAACTGGTCCCCAAGTAAACAGTAATACACACAATTTTAGTTAATAAATTTTACATTAAGTTCCAATTCTTTGTAACAATCCTAAAGTGCTGTGATTGATAAATTTGGCGAGCAGAATAAAACTTTAAAAAAAATACATGTTCCCTTTTCGGATAAGGTTTCTTTGGCAAATTTTTGCTGATAAAGTAAATTGAGATAAAATTACAGCATTTCATATCTGAATATGCTTATGTCTTAGTGAAATCTGCAGAGCTGGATATTTTAAATAGCACACTCTGATGTCCTAAAATATCTATCCAAAGATTCTAGCAATTAAGTTTTTAAAACGCATCTCTTACGAACAGTTCCCGTAGGAAATTATATCTACGGGTCTTCATCAGGCACCGTCTGAACTGTTCTTAAAGCTCCTTTCTGATCAGTTGATGAGACCGGGCTTATGAGGCAAGTTAATGGTGACAATTTTCACATTGCTATCCTGTAACTCGAAAATGTGAGGTACAGTTCGGTACAGGATTCAAAACTTGAGGAATGCTAATAAGGATCATTTTCCTGTCCTGGACCCCACCTTGCAAAAGAACTTCCCTCTTGATCTTGGGATAATATTTTAATGGATTCATTAGATACTTTTAAAAATAAAATTCTGTGAAATAAAAGCCAACAGAGCCTTTTATTTAGTTCTTGTAGTTCAGTTGTGGCACCATGCTGGTACCTCATAGCAACTTTCAGAATCTCAGGATGTCCCAAAGTGCTTTACAGCCAAAGCCGTATTTTTGATGCCCAGTCACTATTGCGATGTAAGAAATGTGCAGCCAATCTGCACACAGCCAAGTTCCACAAACCGCAATGTTATAATGACCAGATAATATGGTTTTGTTTTCGTGATGATTGAGGGATAGATATTGGCCAGAATAATTCTGCTTTTTTTTCTTTGAGATAGTACTTTGGGATTTTTTTATGACCATTTGAGAGTGCAGATGGGACTTTGGTTTATTGTCCTATCAGAAAATAGCACCATCGACAGTGCAGCACCCCTCAGTACTGCACTGAATTGTCAGCCTAGATTTTTGCGCTCAAGTCTTGGAGTAGGACTTGAACCCACAACCTTCTGACTCAGGTGAGAGTGCTACCAACCGAGTTACTGCTGACGCTGCTGGATCATAAGTTTCCCTGGTCTCGCAGTACATCCTCTGCTCCCTGATCAGCTCAAGATTGGAACTATAGTCATCTTACAGTAGTTGCAGCAGTGAGTCACATGTTTAAAGTTAGTTCATCATTGCAATTGATTTTTTCTTATATAGTTTTCTTGAGCATTAGCTTTCAATGTGATAAAATAGTGTGCCATTGTGGCCTATCTATTGCTGTGGCCTGTGCATTGGTAGGGATACTTCATGATTTGAGGGTATCTTTCAAGGTGTTTTTGTGCTACTCAGTTCACAGTACTGTCTCAGAAGCATATGGTAAGGTATCTGAGCAACACTGACAACAAAACCTCCCTCATTGGACGAGTTTGAAACTTGCCACTAATCTCAACCAGTGAATATATTCTAAAGAAAATGAGCTTTTTCATAGACATAATGCATTTGGTGTTCAGATCATGTTAGTAAACCTGTATATCCTTGCATCATTGTCTTGCAACCCAACTATGAATTATTATACATGTATTATTTCTACTTTTATTAAGTTCAAATATACATGTTCTTTTAAATATGTAGAGAGGAACTTGAATCCAAAAGCAGCCTGCCTTAAAAGGAGAGAAGAGGAAAAAGCTTCTGCCGCATCGGCAGAGGCACCACCAGCACACCCAGCAGTTCACTCTGGACTCAGCGACACTACCAACCCTATGGGTCATATGTAAACTGCCAGGTACTCCTTTCAGTTTATTGTTAAAGCTAGCGTTTAATCTTTGCATCATATTTTCTAAGTTCTGCAATTTTCTACCCATTGTTCACATGACATTGAGAAGAAAAAATGAACTTACCTAAGCTCTCACTGTATTGTTGCAAATGGATTAGGCTACTGACATTTGGAATATTGCATAAAAGATTAGTGTATATTCTATTTCTGTATCCCAGCTTTAAATATTTGCATACATTTATTGAGTCACATTATGATACGATTTATATTCTATAGAAACTGGAATGGGTAGATGAAATGTTACAGTCTTATGTTAGACAAATTGTCTAATTTTTGAATTTTATGTATGTTTGTCATGACAATAATGGATATTGGTGAATTGCATGTGTGTGTGCAGTCCAAACCACTGAGATTCTATAAGGTAGCTCTTTAACAATCTTGTACTTATCTTACTTTTTGCCCTCTTCCCTTTACTTTCTACCCCTTCACACATTGCTAATTTTGAAAAATATTAGCATCTTATTACCCTTAAAGAAAGAGCACAGCTTTCATTTCCTCAGAACATCTCAAACTGTTTACAGGAGTTGAAGTACCTGCTTTTTGAAGTATAGTCACTTTTTTATTCATTCTTGGGATTTGAGCATCACTGGCAAGGCGAGCATTTGTTACCCATCCTTAATTGCCCTTGAGAAGGTGGTAGTGAGCTGCCTTCTTGGACTGCTGCAGTCCATCTAGTGTAGATAAGTCCTCTACAGTTGTAACGTAGTAAGTTGATTTATGTGTGAGGAGCTGATTGCTAATAGTTTGTAGTAACGCTACAGACTTTTGATTTCAGTTGTAGAAGGCTGGGAGGAATTCTGTGTGTTGGACTATTAAGAATACAGATTCACAGAATTGCTACAGTGCAGAAGGAGGCTGTTCCGCCCATCGTGTTTGCACCTGCTCTCCAAATGAGCATCATGATTTAATGCCATTATCCAGTTTTGTTCCCTGCACCCTCGCACATTGTTTCCATTCAAATAATCATCTATTGCCCTCTTGAATGCCTCGATTGAACCTGCCTCCACCACCACCCTTCCAGGCAGTGCATTCCAGACTCGAACCACTCAATGTGTGAAAACATTTTTTCTCGCATCACATTTGCACCTTTTGCAAATCACTTTAAATCTGTGCCCTCTCATTCTCGATCCCTTGACAAGCAGGAAACAGTTTCTCCCTATCTACTTTATCCAGCTCCCTCGTGATTTTGAACACTCTTAGCCTTCTCTTATCCAGGCAGAACAGTCCCAACCTGTCTATTTTTAACTGAAGTTTTTCATCCCTGGAACCATTCTTGTAAACCTCTGCTGCACATACTCCAATGCAATCACATCCTTCCTATAGTGTGGCGCCCAGAGCTGTACTAAATACTCCAGCTGAGGTCTAGCTAGTGTCTTATATAAGCTCAGCATAACCTCCCTGCTCTTGTACTCTATGCCCCTATTAATAAAGCCCAGGATACTGTATGTTTTATTAACTGCTCTCTCTCCACCTGTCCTGACACCTTCAATGATCTATGCACATTTCCACCTAGGTCTCTTTGCTCCTGCACACCCTCAAGAATTGTACCTCTTATATTGTCTCTCCATATTCTTCCCACCAGAATGAATCACCTCACACTTCTCCACATTGAACTTCACCTGCCACCTATCTGCCCACTCCACCAACTTGACTATGTCCTTTTGAAGTTCTGTACTGTCGTCCTCACAGTTTACAATGCGTCCAAGTTTCATATCATCCGCAAACTTTGAAATTGTCCCCTGCACACCAAGATCTAGATCATTTATATATATCAGGAAAATCAAGGGACCCAATACCGACTTCTGGGGAACTCCGCTACAAACCTTCCCCCAGCCCGAGAAATATCCATTAACCATTACTCGTTGTTTCCTATTACTCAGCCAATTTTTTATCCACGTTGCTGCTGTCCCTTTTATTTCATACAAAGATATTCTTTGAGAAAATTGAGTTAACAGCAGAATATTTTTGCAACATCTCTGCCTGACCTGTGTACTTGCAGCATTTTCTGTTTTTATTTCGGCTTTTACAGCATCCACTGCATTTTGTCTTTGCAATGAATATTTCTCTTTTTCTTGCAGGTCAGAAGTCTGGATCATTTTTGTAAAATAACAAATGAGTCATCTTTCCATACAAGGACCCAGCCAACTAACTTTCTTTCATGAAGCTACGGTTGGAAGACGTAACGCACTTGAAGCAGAAACCCAGAAGCAATCTCTTGATCAATATGACATTACGTTCAGCCCACTGAAAACCTATTAGTCCCGAATCTGAATTTTGGCCCGTAATAGTACATATCAATCTGTTGCAAGCAGTGTTGCTTCCATACAATCAGAGACTGTTGCAATTATTCCACTATTTGTGGAAGTTGCCTTGTGCCTAAACTTGTTGGTTGATGAAATGCATTTAAGACAAAAAAAAAATTATTTATTGCTACTGAACTATAAGGTCTACTTTGAAAGGGAAATGTTAAAATCTCAGTTGTTTCATTCTCAGCTGGGCTGATGCTAGTATCTGTTAAAGCTGTTCACTTGCAGAGAACAAAGCAGTAATGACCTCTAACCCCTAGCATTCCCAGAACCTATTAGTGTCTTAAAAAAGGGAGGGAAGAGTTTTCATTGTCCTCTTCATTCCTTTGGCCACACAAATAGCATTTTCCATGTATCAGAATATTCCTCGTTAGAGTGTTTATTTTTTTGTTCTCTGGTTGTGTGAACAGTTGTGGTCACATTTTTTTCCCCTACATAACGTTCAATGCCTTTGTCATGAGCAATTTGCTATAATAGCAAAATGTGCTTTTATTGAAAAAGGCCAGATCTGACCATAGCATCATTTAGCTTGAAATAAGGTTGGCTTTCTTCAAACTTTCAAGTAAATGCCCATTCTTATTTGTTTTATTTGTAATTATACAAACTTTTAAGCTTCTAGGCTTCATAGTAAAACTTGTAACGTGAAGTGTAAATTAGAAAATTTCTAATTTTAGAATTGCTTTGTTTTTCAAGCAGTTAATACTACATTTAGTATATGTGAAAGTGTTTGCTGTAATTAAGCACAGATGCAAAACAAAGGTTTCAGGCTCTAGAAAAGCGTTCAGAGCTGATAAAATCCTTGCTTCACCAGGGCCAGTAGTGTTGACAATGAACAAAGTAGTGCTGTCAGCTTAATTAAAATTCTTGAGGGAAAAAGGAGCAACGGTCACCAGCTTTCTGAGACCATACTTTCTTTTTGATATCTCCTTATCTGCGTGGCTACTCAGTGGAGAGGGGTCCTGAGACTGATGCAGCCAGTAATTAAACTGCCCTGAGCTTTGAAGCCATCATGGCATTAACTCCTATGAGTTGTTTTAAATCACTTACAATGTTTTTTTTTTGTGTTTCTTCCCCCGGCTGGTTTCCATTTATATGGATTCAAGTTCCTTAGCTTCCATGTAAACTGTCTTCCATTTAAGAGGAACATAGGAGAGAAAATATCTGACAAGGTTACTTACTGTTATCTGAATGTTGTCTATAATTGTTGACGATTGACTCAACAGAATGAACAAATAATGCATTCCTTTGTTCTCAGCACTAAGGCAACCGAAGAGCAAAATTTGTCAAAGTTGTCATGGCGGGCTGATAGGAATGCTGAACACTTGTTTTGGAAGGGTTCTCCGAGAATGAATTCTTTTTTGACAATTGTGTATGATTTTGTTATTTTAATTGATTCATGGCGACTAATTCAAGAACAGTTAACATCTAATTTCCTGTATCTGTGGCCTTGTTCTTCAGTTCGTTGTTTATGAGCTAACAGTTGCTTAAAACGTGCTAAAGCGATCACGTGCCACTGGCCTTTTCTTCTGAGCTTGGTTCTAAGCTTTCTTTCCCTTTGGCTATAATAGACTGCATTATGCCCAGAAGCTTTGCTTCAAAAAGAAAAAAAAAGAAAACATTTGGCTTATTTTTCACTGTAGCTAGTCTTTTATACAATAATCTTGTAAGAAAATTTCTTGAATTCTAAATATTACTCTTTCTAGATTTTTGAAATCAAAAGTTTTCAGTAAAAAAGTTTCTTACTTTATTTTACTATATTAGGTAGCAAAAGTGTAGGTTATTTACCATAACCTGTCCATTAATATCAGAAAATAAAATAGCATCCTAAGAACATTGTAGGTTCTAGCTAAACTGTGTAGTACCTATGGAGTATCGTACAAGCTAAATGTCTGAGATAAGTTGCTTCACATCTTGTTCTCCAGTTTCCATTGTTGGTTGATGCAGATTTGTACCCGTGTCAAATTTAAGGTATTGTTGATGAACCTTTCCACGCAACAGCAAGAAGTAAAAAATTTCTGTCAGTGATAACAGAAAACATAATATGTATATATAACATTTATGTAGCAATAAATGTGCCATCTTTTTTAACAAGACCAGTGAGTGTTTAATATTTCATTTGTTAATTAATCTGGGAGTAAATTTCTTCTGTCACCGGCATTACCAGCTGCCTGGAATACTGGTGGGATGACTATCCATAACAACCAGTTTTTTTAAAGCAGAGTGTCCTCGTTTTAAAAGCACAGCTGTGCTGGATTGTTCATTTTAATTTAGGTCTTTCAGTGAATTTATTTTTCATTTGTAATACAAAATAATGTAGAATCTCAATGAGTCAAACTCGGGTGAAATTTGCACCTCTGTTGAAGTTATCAATCATTCCCACCAGCAGAGTAGCAAAAGATGATTAGCTAAAATTCTACAATGATCGATTCGGGTTAGCCGAACTTTTGTTCAGTATTGACGAGAGAAATAATGCACAAATCGGTCATGTGACCACACCGTACAATCAGTGGAGTGGTTGGACCTAAGCATGCTCAAATTTCTCTGTTAAGCGACTTGCAATGTGTATGCGGCAAAAACCTGAGAAGAAAGTTAAGCGTTGCCAATTGGAGAGAAGGCGATGTTGATGGAGCAAGTGGAAAAGAGTGGTGTGAAGTAGAAAGTGGACATTACGAAAGAGTGGGGGATTCTGCCATCTAGTTGGTCCACCATGTCAAGGAGAACGCCTTGGAACAGTTTAACAAACAAGCGTCCTCTCCAGCAAGGAAGAGGATGGGAATGGCTGCCTATCCTGATATCGAAGAAGCTCTGCTAACGTGGTTCAAGGCAGCCCGAGCAGAGGGCATGTTAATTTCTGGCCCAATCCTGTAGGAAAGGGGAGTTGTCATGGTGAAGAAGCTGGGACACACAGAGTTTACCTGCAGCGATGGATGGCTGGACTGATTCAAGGTGAGGCATGGCATTGTCTCCTGCTTATTAAGTGGTGAGGGCACTGACGTTACTACAGCAATGACAGATTGGCTCCAAAATGGTCTTGACAACGTCTTGAACAAGTATGCACAGAGATATTTTTAGTGAGGATGAAACTGGACTGTTTACTGTCTTTTGCTCTTTGTTGAAGGAAGACGTGTAATAGTGCAAAGCGGAGCAAGGAATGTGTCATTACTGTGGTCTGCGCTTACATGGATGGCACCGAAAAGCTACCGCTTCTCATGATGGGGAAGTCCAAGAAGCCATGGTGCTTCGTGCAAGTAAAGACACTACACACCATGAGGCAAATAAAACCGCCTGGATGACCTCTGGTATTTTTGAGGCATGGGTCAAGAAAGTGGACAAAATGTATCAACAGAAGATCAGAGACAACTGCCCCGTGCACCCTGACATCGCTGGTCTGAGGAGCATCAAGCTGATGTTCTTGTCTCCCAACACCATGGCTCCAGCCAATGGATCAAGCTACCAACAGCAATTGATCTCTCAGCTTATCGAGGCCATCAGTAAGAAGCAGGACTACAACCCCACTGTACTAGAAGCCGTGCTGATGCTAAAAAATGTGTGGAAGGTGGTGTAGGCAGCTGCAATTGCAAACTGCTTTAACCAAACTGGGTTCAAACTGGTTATGGTCACACACAAGATGTTGAGAACCAGGAAGAACAAGGTGATGCCAACCAACACAATGACAAGGCACTTTTCGCTCATCTGCGAAAGGGAGATTCTGGCAGAAACAACCGTGTGATGCAGAAGAGAACTGACACATCATGCCATCGTAGGTGCAGTACCTTCTTCAGCTGAGGAGGCCAGTGACCCTGAAGATTCTGATGAATGCCCGCAAGTTCACCTGCCTGTTTCCCTGGCCATTGCCATGAAGTCTGTAGCGATTGCACTGGCATTTTGCACTGCACCACAAAATTATTGAATGCATTGCCGACATGGCCTACTACTCTTAATTCATCTGTTCATATGGCAGACTGTATCACGCATGTTCAAAAACAGCACGCTAAGCACAAAGATCATGGGAGTTTTTCCCGTGTTAAATTCCGGCCTTTCTCAAGGTTAACCCCCTAGCTGTTTTCAAGGCTAACACGATGTACGCTACATATGAGCAATAGAATAAGGATGTTTTTACCCTTTGTGTTTTACGATGTGTTCTTTATTCAGCATTTGAACGTGAAAAATAGAAAGTAAGTTTTAGAAGCGTTTGTAGGCATACTGGGTTAATAGAGATGCATTCATGTGGCAAATTGGACCTCCTCAGCTATCAGAAAGCTCTGCTTAACCTGAATTTGAAGGCAATTGCCCTGGGATTTGACTCAAGAGTTTACTGTAAGTTTAAATTCTGAAACAAGCAGATCTTTTTGTTGTATGCTCTAATGTATTGAAACATTACAAATAAACAAAATTATTGGACACATTGAATATATTTCTGGAAAATACTATGAATTAACAACCAAACAACAAAAGCTGGAAGTAATAAACACACCTAATGGAAGAAAATATAATCCAAAAACTCTCAAAGTAAGTACTGGTGAGGCAGACATTATTCATCTTCTCTCATTCATTCTGAATAAAGAAAGTCTCACTTCCCCTCCTCCGCCAAATCACGTCATCTGTTTTTTGAATGAGTCTTAAGATGTTTGCCTCAATCATCGAACGTGGAAGTACATTCCGATCATCGATCACACTGTATGAATAAGTACATCATATCAGCTGTCCTAAGCTTTCCTTGCAGTTTCAACCTGGATCCCCTTGTTTTAATATCCTAGCATACATGGAAGTAGTGTCCTGGATCAGCCTGATTTAATTCATTTTAGTATTTTGTGTACTTCCATAATGTCCCTTCTTGATCACCTACTTTCAAGGGCCCTGTTTCTTAAAGATTTATTTGTAATTTAATCTTTTAACATTGTGGTTCTCAAACTAGGGTCCATACAGATTTTGGAAGGGATTTATGAAATGATGTGAACTGGATAGTATGGATCAGGCGCATGCTGTTGGAAATTATTTATATTTCTTGGACCCAGACTAAAGGCATGGTCCCAAGTTACTGGTGGGGTCCAGATGACAGAAATACCACACACCAGGCAGTGTGTCAGCATTACTCTAGCACAGACAGGTTGGTAAATAGCTAAGATAGAGGAAAAATAAACCTGAGTCAGCCATGAGTAAACAGGCAAATGGAGGGCCACACTTAAAACGATACCAGTTCCCAACAGGAGCCACTGAGACTAATACCCCTCCAGGAAGTGAAGGGAGGTCAGGTGTAGTGAAGTATTCAATAGGCATGTTGCTGAACCTGTAGGATAAGACTTTACACATCACCGATCGTATCAATGTTCACTATATTGGACAACCCAAGCAAAATTTCATACAAGTTCCTTTAACAGAACGCAACTTTTCAGAAATGTAAATATGTAAGGAGTTTATAGTACAGTACTATAATTTAGTTGGAAGGGGAAGGTCTGTGATTACTCATCCATTTTGAAAAGGAACTCTTCAACCAATAATGTTTGAGAATCATTACTTTAACACTAGGCATCAGCCTTGTGGCTTTTCCCTGTACTACTGCCATATGATATTGACTTCCATGTGTCCTTTATGACCAAAATGGAATATCTACTTAAAGCTGAAGATCTACCAGGAGACTCTACAGTTTTAGCATAACACCTTGCAACTGATCAGCAAAAAGTCAGCATCTTTATTTATTGCTGTTCCAGTGATTTGATATCGCTGAACAGAATACATGATTATCTCAAATTCCTTTCTACGTTTCAGCTATTTCTTCTTCATACTATAGTAGTGGCATCCATTTTTCTTTCCAATAAATGGTATATTTGTATCATTACTATAAATGTTGAGCAGAACATAAATGCAGCTTCAGAATATCAATAGACAGTTGCAAAATTAGCAACAAGAATGCATAATTGTTCCCAAAGGGTCAGAGTTCCTCCATGAGTATTTGACAATATAGCTCCAACATTTGATATCTGGTCTCCAATAAGTTAGCTTATTTTGGATGGGGTGGTTGTTAAGCTATGAAAGTGACCTTAGTGGCCCAGAATGAGAAAACTAAAGCCAGTCTTGATTTCTACTACTTTTAACTGTTCCAGTGGCTTCTTATGGTAATGCAGGACCAGATACAGTGCTGATATCTCTTCCTCCTTACAAAAGTACCATGCTTGCTGATACGGCTCATCTCCATAATGGCTATGTGGGTAAGATATTGAAAGGAAATGCAGGAACTGCTCGTGCAAGATCAAACATTTTTAGAAATCAAACAATTTTTAGAAATTAAAACAAGAATGCTTAAACATCAGGACCACAAAATGTGACAACCAAATTTACATATGGTATGTTACCAAAAGCTGTATTAAATTAGGCAACTAAATACTCATTTGTCCATCTTTTATAAACCCATGTCTCACATCTGTGCCAAATTTTGACATGGGTGAGATCATAGAGTAATCTAAAATGCGCTGACAAGACACAGATGGTGAATCATTCATAGACTATTTTAATTGCTCCACTGTTGGCAACAATGCCTTCTGGTGCCTAGCTTCTAAGCTCTATAATTTGCTCCCTAAATCTGTCTTTTGAGCTTTCTCTCAGATGCTCCTTAAATCCACCTCTTCACCTGTCCTAATATCTCCTCTTGTGGCTTGGTGTCAAATTTTGTTTGATAATCTGTGAAATGCCTTCAGACATGTTACGTTAAAGGCACTGTATAAATACAAGTTCTAAATGACAGAAAAAATTTTAATGGATGGTTTGTTTAAGCTGTTATTTGAATTTATTTTCCAAGGAATTGTGCATTGAATGAGTCATGAGTTTTCCCAGATTCTGTCACATCTGAGTTTCCATTCACACAGTAACAAATCTGCAATATCAAACAAGACGTCACAGTGCGATTAATATGAAGAAATGTTGCTGTACCAAGGAATATGTGGGCTGCAGATGAGACACAGCATCTTACCAAATGTGATGTTTGCACATCCTGCGCCATGTTTGATACATCATTAGTGAACATTATGTGGTCTGCTGCAGCTTTGGAGAAAATGGAAGTCAAGACTCAGAGTAAGGATTGTTATAAAAACCAAGTTCATGGTTTATTGTAATAGTTTAGAGGTAATTTTTAATTCTAGGAAGATTGAAGTTGAACTATAAAATCAGATAAATGCAATTAAAGCAGCTTGGAGACACTTACACTTAAAGGTTGGGGCAATGATGACTTAAGGGGTTAAGAGGTAAGATCATAAAACAGCAGCTGGGCTTACTTAGCTGGAGAATTGGAGATGAGGTGTCTACACTGCTTGCAAAGAAATGCAGCCCAAAGAGTTGTTTTGCTTTGGGAGTTAAAGCTGCAATGAACTTAAAAGCATTCAGTGAGCCCTGGAAGGCTACATCATCGTGGAGATAGATGGAGCTTAAGAAAGTTTCTAGGGTTTCAATTTATCTGTCTTTGCTGAGGGAGTGAATGTCCTGCAGCAGGGGAGAATGCCATACTGAAAAGATGCTGCCATTGTTACCAAGCAGCAAAAGTTTTATTGTTAGCTGGCTCTGTGTCAGGGCCCCGAAGTCCCAGGGGCCATTTGATAGCTCACTGCAGCTAGGGCTCAGGAGAAGTCCTGGGGAGCTGAGAAGATGGCAGAATGTCACTGGCTCCATGCTGGTAAGGGTAAGGGCTCAGGAGAAGCCCTGGGAGCTAGTTATAGCTTTCTGTAGCTGGAGAAATTGTAGCTTGGTGAAATCCAGGGGCAGTGCCAGCCCAGTGAAGCTAGCTGGCAATTAAAGAGCTGAAATTTCACCAGTAAATTGAGTCTCAAGCGCAGACTTGGAAATCCAGGGGAACTGAGTCTCAGGAGACTAGATTGAAACCCTGGGATATGTGTAGTCATTGAGGCAGTCCAAATTGGAGCGGCTTTGAGGGAATTGAGGGGCTTAATCTTCAAAAGTGAAAGGTTTAGAGTTCCTCATGAGGGAGACAGTTTCATTGAGATTGGCTGACTCAGTGTTTACTGACATCTGGGTGGATTGCTGAGAAATCCGTGGGATCTATCTTGGTCACATTTGTTATTTATTGTACAGCGTGTTCAACCACAGTTTGCCTGTTAATTCACATGTGCTTCATATTAACCCTGAATGTTAGAATATAAGACAGATATTAGAAATTGTTTTATCTTTTTGACTTTGTTTAGTGAAGTTTATTTTTGTTCAAAACCCTTGGAATCTTGTGGCTTTACTCTCTTAGCCAGTGCCTTGAATCTCAAATTTTTGTCTACTTTTTAAAAAAAAACATGATTGGTCCCTAACCAGATCTTACTAAAAAAGTTGGGGGTCTGGTCTAGGATCATCACAGGATAAAGTTTACCTGGGTTAGAATAATGGTCTTGCTTTATTAACTTCTGTCCTCTTCCCTCTCTTGACATACCACTCAGTTCTACTTTCCACACTTTCACTCCTTTCTCCTGTACCCTGCTCTCTCTCTCTCCTGTCTTTTTTATGTTTCTGCCTGTTTCTCTTTTTCTGTGTCCCACTCTTTGAGCACAATTTTAACCTAACCCACCTGTTGGGAAACCGATGGGATTGGATGGAACGTTTGTTTTACACATTTAGTATTTTTCACGTTTTACTCCACAAGGAGTCAAGAAGGATTGTTATAAATACCTAGTTTGTGGTTCATAGTAACAGTTTAGAGGTAATTTTTAATTCTGGGAAGATTAAAAGTTTAACTGTAGAAAATAGGATAAATGCAACTAAAGCAGCTTGAAGACTATTACACTTAAAAGATTGTACTGAAGTCAGTAGAATATAATGTGCAGGGTATAAAACTCAATCCAATCCTGTGGGATTCCCACCCATCCAATTAGATTAATATAAACCCAAAATTTCCCACTTGGGTAATTTCTGGCAATCCAACAATAAGTTATCTGATCCAGCTACAGTGTCTTGGAGCAGCCTTACTTAAATGAGGGCATTCACAGCAGTTTTTAAAAACCACTTTAAGCTCTTTGATTCATTCTGTCTTCTAATTAGCATTTCACAGCCACAGATTGCTAACAAAAGAATTTTGTGATCTAATTGGTTTACTTTGTTCGTTTATTGACTTTCTTCAGAGTTGTGATTTTGATAGGCAGAATCGGTTTTTTAAAAAAGTGTAATGCATGAAGTGTGATGGAAGTGTTAAAGTGGACATAGTAATGATTTTATAATAGCAAATCGCACATGGCACTGCTTGTAAGTCAGAGATGCACAATTTGATCAGGAACATTTAAATCAGTGAATTAATACAAAGGTTAATTGTTAATAAGTAAAAACTGAATTAGTATGAGTATCTGATAAGCCTATATTGATATCTTAGTATTTTTATTACTGGACTGTCTCTTTGTTTATGCTATTCTTTCAAGTGTTAGGAATTTGAATGTGACAATATGTGACAGACAAGCGCAAGAGCTTTTTATCATGATGGATATTCGTGTGTTTGTGTACAAATAATATACACACCAAATCAGTTTATTAACATAATTAAACACTAATAGTGTGAACAATGTTTCTTGCTTTTAAAAAAAAATTGGAATGTAACTTTAAACACTGAGATTAGGAAAAATGCAGCTTGTACAAGGCTGAGATTAGAAAAAGGCTGTCACTGTCTTCTAATTATGTTCATGTCTTTGATTTCTTAAAATGTTGCTGAATGTCCTAGAGGGAGAACTAAAATTCCTGTGGAGTTGTTCAGCCAGCATCACATATGGAAAAGCTAATGAGTCTATTTGAGGCAAAGAAAGAGCTGTCATTTCTTCATTGTTAGTTTTTGCATGTTTCTGGTTTTTGCTGCTGTTTTAATTTCAAGGACAATGTCATGGCGAAAAATATTTAGAATGTTCTTGCGTTTGTTTAAAAAAAAAATTATCACGACTGGTTATTTTGTGGAGTATCTTTTTGCAGTACTTAAAAGTGAAGACTTTTTGTGCAAGTGGTTGAAAAATACGAATCTGGACAAACCCACTTGCACAAATTTCCGAGTGTAATCCATCAGTAGCCACAGCAGAAAAGAAAGAAATAGGTAGAATGGCGTCAGGGGACAGAGACAGTTAAGGTTGAAGAAATCACTCTTTAATAAGCTTTGGAAATGCATTGAGGGGAAGGATATAAATGGGGAGTTCCTAAAGTGGATCACACTGGCTTGAAAGAATGACTGCCAATGGTGAAGCAAAGAGGATGTGAAAAATATGTAGGGACGTGTTGGACTAGTGAGGGAATGAAAGCAGAACCCTGGAGCTGGAGGAGTTCACTGAAATAGAATGGGTAAGGCTGTTGAAAGAGACAATTAGAGTTTGGTAGCAATGGAAAAGATAAAGCTGTGTCAGCGGGTAATATATAGGAGGAAGAAACAGATGTAGGAAAGGAAGTTCAGCTCAGGATCAATGAGCATACAGGCCCTGCACCACCAGACTCAATGTTAGATGGAATTCAGAAAGGTTGCTGAAATAACGAGCAGAATCATGTAGAAGTTGACAGAAGTCAAGAGGATAGCTTAACTTTTATCTCTATGAAGCTACCTACTCACCCAAAACTCAGACCAGTTTTGCAAAAGGTTTGAAATCAAGAAAAGATGGAGATGTAAACTGCGCCATGAACAGGACTTCATACTGTGCTTTCTGAGAATGTCACCATGGGTAGTAGGTGGGTAATGAAGAAGAAGTGACCAAAGATGGATGTCAATGACTGCACGAATGAGAGGAGAAATCATTGGAGGATAAAAGGTGCCTTTTGGGACAGGTATGAATGGAATTAGAGGAGAATAGTGGCATGAACATGGACTAATGAGGAGACAAATTGGACAATGATAAAATAATCTAATATCAAAAGCAGCAGATTAACAATGAGCAGGGCTGGTGAAACATCGCCACAACCACAGAGGATATAGTAACTGATGAGCAATGACTGTCCTATGGGTGGGGTGGAAATCAAAAAGTACTGGTAGGAGTGATGGATATGTAATTGTGGAGAAATTATGCAATTTAGGACTTTGAAGAAGTGAAGATTTGAGAGAAGTGATTTAAGTGGAGAGGTTTACGGTAGATTTTTGAGAAAAGGGGTGATTGTTTTGATGGTATGGACAATGACTGCATGTATAGAGATTGAAGTCAGGAAACAAAATGCTGAGAAAAGTTTGGTGGGGAGTAACTAGGAGGGAAGGGAGATCAGGGGAATCTGTACTATAGATCATCAATTTGGAATGTATTTTTAATCATGAGACCTTCTATTAATATCTTTACTGAATTTTTGTGGCTGGCCCTAATTTGTTACTGCTTGCTGAAATCAGACTATGGATGTAACTGAAATACTGTCTTGTGTTTCATGTCACTTCAAAGAAAAGTCACCTCTGAACAGGCCTAATGAGTGTTAATTGCCAAGTTTGCATAAATAACATAAATACCTATGTCACTGTCCCTCACTGCATGAGATTTACATTGTGTCACAGGTGTAGCCATTGTACCAGGAAATCCCATCAGGAAGGCTTTTGCCTTTGAACTCTATTCTGATTGACAGCTTTTATGTTTTGAAAGTATTTCTTTTGACTTCCCTTTGTCCCAATTCGACCATTAAGACCATGTGGGTTTGATTGCCGGTTTTGAGCCCTGGCTCCTTGAGTTGGAAAATCAGAACAAAACCACGAGGATTTCCAAGATGTTTTCACTGGTTTGTAACAATTTCTGAGAGTTAATTTGATGGGTTAGAAATGAGAAATGGGCAAAAGAGAAAGCAACCCTGACATGAAGTCCAGAAATACTTAGAATTTAGAAGGGAGAGGGGACGTAAGAAACTACAGGCTGTCTTTCTGAAGGTTTGTACAAAATGGTAAAAATGTGTCTTGTGGAATTATGATCAGGCTTCAGGCAAGTGATGTAAAATTTTGAGCTTTACTTAAATTTTGTATGACTAAGTATAAATTATTGATACTGCTCTGCGCAGACACAAGTGCGGCATAAATAATACTTGCATTTATATAGCACCTTTCAAGTGAAATGCCTTAGGATTTCATCACAATTAAATATCAGACATTTAGAGTTTAATTTCACTCCAGCTCAAACAAATGAAATTAAAGTGGTTTTACCCCTTGCATCTGCCACATAGCATCACTATCTAGATTGGGAGCATTGGACAAATGTTATTTGCGGGATTTTCAATGGGGTACCATGTACTTTCATTCACTAGCACCAATAACACAAACCTGTCTCATGGTCTGGCCAGATGGCATGAATATATACCTCTCTTCATTAGGATGCTCTTTTTCCCCTGTCTTATTTCCTCTCTCTCTCTCTCTCTCAACTGCCTATCTGCAGTTCGGATTGGCAAGTGTTTTCTTGTGCTTTCTTTAGTTCCTGTGGAAGAGACATCCACACAGGAAGGATTATCCCATTATCTCTTACAGCACTGAATACTGAAGCTGCTATAAGAACCAAAGGAAATTGTGATCTGCCACTTGAGCCTTCTGCCTTATGTGGGAAGATGGTAAGCTTATCTATACAAATTCTACACACATAATGGCTGGTGGGGCCACTACAGAATTCGACCATAATTCAATTAGTAAATACAAAACGGATAACCTTATCCACAAATATCATAAGGTTGGCCTGCATAAAAAATAAACACATTCATAATAATCCACCAAAAGGTGCTCACATAAGGGACAACATTGGGATTGAATACACAGAGCCTTGCTCTGAATCTGAATGTTTTATCGGATGTGAAAGTAATTAGTATCAATTTGGTGGAGAATTTATTACCCAGAACTGATAACTCCATCTTAATAAGTATAGAAATTCAGCACAAACTATAAATTATATAATGGAAATAATTAAATTATGAAGAAGTCTTTTCAGAACGGCTAATTGTTCAATTTCAAACACAAGAGGGTGCTGCAGCATTAGTATCTAGTATTTGCTGCAGATATTGTTTGAAAAATCCTGTGCAACATGGCTTCAGAAAGATATGCTTTTGTTTTTAAGTGTATGTGATAACTTTGTTTTAACATACTTTAAAATCTGTGAACTTGAAATGTGTTATGTAAGCAGATTCCTAGTTCAGAACCCAAAGGTCATGCAATGCAGCTGCTGAGTCACCCTCATTGTGAGTAATTTAGTCCTGGAGCTCCTATTGTCTGATGATAGAAAAATCTCAAAGCTCCAGGCACCATTTTCAATCAAAGTTGCATCTGTCAAGGGAAGAAACATCAGGAACATGAAAATCAGAAATGGACCAGGGCAGGGTTTTGAAGCTCTGATGAACAATGCTTTGGGACATCCTGTTATAATCTTAATTAACAGTACATAATTGAAATGACATTCTAATTGATTATTCTTGGGTTTGTACAAGATATTTAAAAGCTGTATTTAATTATCTGTGCCAATGTAATAAAAGGCTGCTAATTCTTCATCCTCACAAGCCTCCTGACTGGTTAAACTTACATTGTGACAGCTGACTGATCAGATCGGTGGTAGAACAATTCCACATCTTTATACAGCACACAACTCATGTACGACTGAAGATTGGAGGAGAGGGTGATGATGGCAGGTTGGCAGCAGAGGGGGCAGTACCTGAGGAGACAGAATCATCAGTATGGGAGTCAGGAAGTGAAAGATGTTCAGTAGGAATAGGAGTGAGGGAGTGGGAGGTTGGTCTCATGGTCAAGATGAGCTTGAAGAGGGCATATGGGGAGATAGGAGAGAAACTGTGCAAGCTCATGGCGAGGGCAGGCAGGAGTTTTAGGGGAAGTTTGGCCTGGTTGGGTAGTGGAAGGGAGGGAAGTGACAGAGCAGCTGATTGGATGGTCTTAACCTTGGTGACAAAGAAGTCCACTAGTTCTCGCACTTGTTGATAATAAAGGTGGAGGAGACAGGAGAGGTGGGGTTTAAGACGTTGGTGCATAGTAAATAAGTCAGGGATTATCTGTCCTGGAATAATGAGTGTTTTTCGCAGACAAGACCAGGACCTGATGTGCTTTATGTGGCTCAGCCAGATCTAGCGATGAATGGCTAAATCAGTTGTCTGCCAAATCCATTCAAGTATGTGTCCATTGGACTTAAGGGAGTGGAAATGTATGCCATACCAGGGATAATGGCCAGGGGGCAATAGAGTAATGTTTTTAATGGGGATGAAGGTAGAAGTAGATTGAGAAAGTTGGTACCTGCAGAAATATTGTGTACGGAGAAATTAGGAGAGAATTGCTTTCAGGGTGGACACAGAAGGAATTAAGGTTGGAAAGGGGAATGTGAATGGAGTGATAAGAGGATGTGATTAGAGATAAAAGCAAAATACTTGCAGATGCTGGAAATCTGAAACAAAACCAAAATGCTGGAAAAACTCAGCAGGTCTAACAGCATCTGTGGAGAGGAAAAAAAAGAGTTAACATTTCGAGTCCTTATGACTCTTCTTCAGAGATAACCTTCTCTATGATTGACCAAAGGCCACTTGAGATGACCAGGGCAAGAAGCTAGCTATGAATATGGATTGGGGAGTTTATCTGGAGGGGCACATTAAGGGAGGATAGGAGGGCAGTGAACTCTGAGGAGAGAGAATATGATTAATTGAAATGGAGGTAGAAGTCACTGAGGATGAGAAGGCTCTGAGTACATAGGCTGACCGAAGAAAGCAGTGAAGATAATGAGAACTTTTATTATACTTGGTGGGCAGTAAATGAGAGGTGGGAGGGCTGGACCAAGATGAGATGCTCAAAGAGTGAGAAAATGCCAGAGGAGTACAGGGTTGGATAAAGTTGTGATTTGGTGATGATTTGGTGCCTACACTGCCACCATGATGATCTGGGTGGGGCAAGTGCAGGAAGTCCTCGCCTAATGGAAAGGCTTCATTTAGGGGAAGATGTCATCGCCACTCAGCTAGGTTTCTGTCAAGGTCATTATTTCAATGTAATTCACAATGAGTTTATGGATGGCAAGAGTGTGGTTCAGAAGTGAACAGACATTCTGGAGGGAGAAGTAGAGAAGGGCTGTGACAAGTTGATCAGCTGGCAGTATCCACCGTGTCAGTGTTGGGAGAGGTGAGGGAGGGGAGCAGATTGGTCAAAACCCTCAGTGAGGGCAGAGTAGAAAGGTCAGCAAGACAGTGGCATAAGACAGTTGAGGTTGCCGCTCATAAGACTGCAGTGACGAGTGCCTTGAGGAGCTGTTTGAAGCATGTCAAGGGGGAGGGAGATACAGGGAAGCTGCAGCCTTGTCGAAGTAGTAGTCAAGCCTAGGTTGGCAGAGGGAGATTAGAAAGGTTGAGAGGTGCTTTCGAGGTAAGGATTCGGGAAGGCAGAGTATTGAGGGGGGAGAAGTGAAAGGGGACATATAGGAGAGAGGGGTCTAAGAGAAAAGAAGTAAAAAAAAAAAGTGGAAATAGAGTGACAGGCTTGGGTCTGGAGTGGCAGTTAAAACATGCACATGAAAAGGCACAGAGAAAACTCAAGTTTGATAAGCCTGATTACATAGCAATTATTAGGATATCTTTATGCTGTTAGTAAATGGGGAATAGAGAGACTATAGCTGTGAGTCCAGAGTTCAAGTCAGGGGTCGCGCTATGGGATAAAGTTGGTGAAGTAGAGCAGAGTTGGCATGATCATCGATAAACTTTTATCCAAGTTCAGAAATGTGAGAGTGAATCCAGAATCTGTTTGAAGGGTCATTAAATCCTAACGCTGACTGTCAACGCCAGGAACAGCTGCATGTGTGCACTTGGCCCACACCATTTCTCCTATTGTTGATGTTATTGGTGTCAGTACTGGTTTTGCCTGAACAATCACTGCCCCTTTCTCACCATTCCTCTCCTGCACTTAGAAAAGTCAGATACAGAGAAAACTGCCATGTGCAATGTCCCATCACAGACTCCCCAAGAGAGATACATGGGGTTTGATACAGAGTAAACAGCACACTTCATTTAAATTGTCAAAATACCTGCCAGTCGTTCATTAGATCAGAAAAGTGCTCCTTTCTGAAGCATTACAGTCACATCTTGAAATGGTTATCTCAGGATCTGTTACAATCTTTTGCAATAATTATCTGATATTCAATCTGCTTAAATATTATCATTTTTAAGATAAAAGGCAACTGATTTTTTTTAGAGAAGAGGATTTAGCATTGTTTGCAGTTTCCAGTTCAACAGGTAATTTCTTCCAGCTGAGTTTGCCCAATGTCCATCTTGGATTGTTTATACTTCATCCCTGACCACTGCCTGAGGCTAAACCACACTCTTCATAGTCTGGGTGTTCTATTGTCCTAACTGATTTGGAGCCGAGCTTCCATTACCAAGACCATCTACTTCCATGTCTGTCATATTGCTTGTCTTTGTCTTTGCCTCTGCCTCAGTCCATCTGCTGTTGAAACCCTCATCCATCCTTTTACAACCTCCACACTCAACTATTCTAAAGTTTGCCTGGCTAGCCTCCCATCTACCAACCTCCATAAATTTGAGCTCATCCAAAACTCTGCTGTTCATAATCTAACTCGTACCAAGTCCCGTTCACCCATTACCTCAGTATTTTCTGAACCTACATTGGCTCTGGGACATGCAGCACCTCGATTTTTAAGATTCTCACCCTTATGTTCAAAACAAACAGTTGCTTTTGGTGAGGAAAATAAGTTTTGCTTACCAGGTTAATGCTGTTATAGAAATGCAAGTTGTTGTTGGTGCCTCTGATGAAGCGTAACCTTCAACATGTAGCAATCTAAGAAGTGTATTGAAATGTAGCTTGTTAAAGTAATAACCTTGAAGCACGAGGCATCCAAAGCAACAAGCACAGAAACTGAAATAAATTATGGAAGACAGTTTAAATATATATAACATACATATGAACGATCCATGCTAAAAGGAGGCTAGGCACCTGCCCTATCAATGTCACAGGGAATTAAAATGAAAGTTATGCATTTTAAACTAAAAGTAAACATATGTTGAATGTTTTGAACTCTGCCACAATTATTCTTTCCCTAAACAAAAGCAGCTGCACTTCCCTTGTTAGGAAGTTTAATAATGATCTCAGGATTAGACCTGAGAGAATGGTGTGCTGAGGGAGATTAGAGGGAGATGGATTTGAGTGAGGGGAGTGGTATGGCTGATGTCCTGCCAGCAGTTCTGAATGAAGAGAGTGCACGTAGAAAGGGAGCTCTGAAGGTAGGAGAAAAGACCAAACCTGCCGGGAAAACCTCAGCAAACAAGTGGACTTGGAGGCAGAAGAAGAGCCCAGCAGCAGATCACACTCAAAGTTTATTGAGTGGGGAAATTGAGGCCTTTGCTTAGAGAGGGCAAGGTTAAAAGAAATGGTGAAAGCATAGCGAGGGGTGAGAAGGGACTTATTGATACTGGGTGGCATTCAGACAAAGCTGTCCAAGTTCATATTTTTGTCTTCAGCGTGGGGCGGTGACATGGATGTAGATGGCCTTCATGGGTATCAATCTAGTCCCTACTCTTCCCCTTCACCTCCTTCCAGAATATTCACTTGCTTCTTAAATGATTCCTCTTTCATTTTTTGCCTCCACTATCCCAGCTGGAAATCCACCCCATCAGCCCTAAATTTGCCTTTCACTTGTTTTAAGTGGCGTCAGCTTCTCCCCCACTGCCAGAGTTTAAATTTGTCAGGTCTCTGACTATTATCTGAGCTGCGTCCATGAGCTCCCTTCCACTGAGGATAAAAGGCCCACTTTTCTCTAATCTTTCTTCATGATCTTAACTTAAAGGGTCCGTGTGCGGTGGTTGACCAGTTCTGCCTCCAGTGTTTAAAGTTTCTCCCTCATGGCTGAGAGTGGAGACAGGGGCAGTCAGACTGACCCAGGCTTAACCAATGAGAAAAACAAATTCTTCAGCTGCCTTACTGTAAATTGTTTTATTTTTCAACCGCGAAAAAAAGGTCAATCACTCGGGGTCGGGGGTGGGGGGTGGGGGGGGGGGGGGGGGGGGAGGGGGAAGCAGCTTTAACACAGAGGGAGTGCGAAGGAGATTCCCTTTAATCCAACTGGGTGCGCTGTCCCTCCGGTTTCTCGGCATTGCATGTGGAAGGTGCAGGATGAGGGTCAATGGGTGATCGGCCCCTCTCAATAATAACAGGAGCACCTTCCCCTTAAAGTGTGTGTGTGTGAGGGTGTGTGTCTGTGTGTGTGAGGGTGTGTGTCTGTGTGTGTGAGGGTGTGTGTCTGTGTGTGTGAGGGTGTGTGTGTGTGTCTGTGTGTGTGAGGGTGTGTGTCTGTGTGTGTGAGGGTGTGTGTCTGTGTGTGTGAGGGTGTGTGGGTGTGTGTCTGTGTGTGTGAGGGTGTGTGTGTGTGTGTGTGTGTGTGTGTGAGAGTGTGTGTGTGTGTCTGTGTGTGTGAGGGTGTGTGTGTGTGTCTGTGTGTGTGAGGGTGTGTGTCTGTGTGTGAGGGTGTGTGTGTGTGTGTGTGAGGGGGTGTGTGTGTGTGAGGGTGTGTGTGTGTGTGAGGGTGTGTGTGTGTGTGAGGGTGTGTGTGTGTGAGGGTGTGTCTGTGTGTGTGTGTGTGTCGGTGTGTGTGTGTGTGAGGGTGTGTGTGTGTGTGAGGGTGTGTGTGTGTGTGAGGGTGTGTGTGTGTGTGAGGGTGTGTGTGTGTGAGGGTGTGTGTGTGTGAGGGTGTGTGTGTGTGAGGGTGTGTGTGTGTGTGAGGGTGTGTGTCGGTGTGTGTCTGTGTGAGGGTGTGTGTCTGTGTGAGGGTGTGTGTCTGTGTGTGTGTGTGTGTGAGGGTGTGTGTCTGTGAGGGTGTGTCTGTGTGTGTGTGAGGGTGTGTGTCTGTGAGGGTGTGTCTGTGAGGGTGTGTGTGTCTGTGAGGGTGTGTGTGTGAGGGTGTGTGTGTGAGGGTGTGTGTGTGAGGGTGTGTGTCTGTGTGTGTGAGGGTGTGTGTGTGTGTGTGAGGGTGTGTGTCTGTGTGTGTGTGTGTGTCGGTGTGTGTGTGTGTGAGGGTGTGTGTGTGTGTGAGGGTGTGTGTCTGTGTGTGTGTGTGAGGGTGTGTGTCTGTGTGAGGGTGTGTGTCTGTGTGAGGGTGTGTGTCTGTGTGTGTGAGGGTGTGTGTCTGTGTGAGGATGTGTGTGTGTGTGTGAGGGTGTGTCTGTGTGAGGGTGTGTCTGTGTGTGTGAGGGTGTGTGTCTGTGTGAGGGTGTGTGTCTGTGTGTGTGTGTGAGGGTGTGTGTCTGTGTGAGGGTGTGTGTCTGTGTGTGTGTGTGTGTGAGGGTGTGTGTCTGTGTGAGGATGTGTGTCTGTGTGTGTGAGGGTGTGTGTCTGTGTGAGGATGTGTGTGAGTGTGTGTGTGTGTGTGTGTGAGGGTGTGTCTGTGTGTGTGAGGGTGTGTGTGTGTGTGAGGGTGTGTGTGTGTGTGTGAGTGAGTGTGTTTATGTGAGTGTGAGTGTGTGTGAGTGAGTGTGTTTATGTGAGTGTGTTTATGAGTGAGTGTGAGTGAGTGTTTATGAGTGAGTGTGAGTGAGTGTGTTTGAGTGAGTGTGTGTGTGAGTGTGTGAGTTTATGTGTGAGTGAGTGTGAGTGAGTGTGATTATGTGAGTGTGAGTGAGTGAGTGTGAGTGTGTTTATGAGTGAGTGTGAGTGAGTGTGTTTATGAGTGAGTGTGAGTGTGAGAGTGAGTGTGTGTGTGTGAGTGTGAGTGTGTTTATGAGTGAGTGTGAGTGAGTGTGTTTATGAGTGAGTGTGTGTGTTTATGAGTGAGAGTGTGTTTATGAGTGAGTGTGAGTGTGTTTATGAGTGAGTGTGAGTGTGTTTATGAGTGAGTGTGAGTGTGTGAGTGAGTGTGTGTGAGTGAGTGAGTGTGTTTATGAGTGAGTGTGAGTGAGTGTGTTTATGAGTGAGTGTGTGTGTTTATGAGTGAGTGAGAGTGTGTTTATGAGTGAGTGAGAGTGTGTTTATGAGTGAGTGTGAGTGTGTTTATGAGTGAGTGTGAGTGAGTGTGTTTATGAGTGTTTATGAGTGTGAGTGAGTGTGTGTTTATGAGTGTTTATGAGTGTGAGTGAGTGTGTGTTTATGAGTGAGTGTGAGTGTGAGTGAGTGAGTGTGAGTGAGTGAGTGTGTTTATGAGTGTGAGTGAGTGTGTGTTTATGAGTGAGTGAGTGTGAGTGTGTTTGAGTGAGTGAGTGTGTGTGTTTATGAGTGTGAGTGTGAGTGAGTGTGTGAGTGTGTTTATGTGAGTGTGAGTGTGAGTGAGTGTGTGTGAGTGTGTTTATGTGAGTGTGAGTGAGTGTGTGAGTGAGTGTGAGTGTGAGTGAGTGTGAGTCGCACTGACACACACAGCCCCCCCCCCTCTCTCTGTGGTAAACTCAACACCAACAATTTCTCTCCTAAATTAATAATCCTTTATATTGATGTTAAGGTGACGAAAATCTCACCTTTCCCCCCCTGCGGAGCGTGTGTTTTCTGTCTGGCTTTTATTTTTCCATTTTTGTTTTGTTTTTAATTTTGTTTTTCCTGTTTTAATTTTATTTTGCTTTATTTTTATTTATTTATTTTGTTGTTGTTGTTGTTGTCGCAGAAAAACCCACCTTCACCTGGGGGGGGGGAGACTCTCCCCGGGGCGCTGGGTTCACCTTGTCCATGAGCAGAGGCGCGCGCTCCATCTCTCTCTCTCCCTGGCGCGCGCTCCCGCCCCCCCTCGGCGCGCGCTCCATCTCTCTCTCTCTCCCTGGCGCGCGCTCCCGACCCCCCCCTCGGTGCGCACTCCCGCCCTCTCCCTGGCGCGCGCGCGCGCACTGGCGAGTTGGTCGGGGTCTCGCTCTGTGCGCTGACGCCGCTGCGGTGAGGATTTGGGAAGCGCTCAGCGGCTATTCTGACATTAGAGAGTCCAGAGAAAGCGCAACTTCTCTTTCTGTTTTTTGGGGGGGGGGGGGTGGGGGTGAGTGGAAAAGCCTCCCCCACCCAAAAAAAACAACCTCCTGCTTTAAATCTCAGCCAAGCTGCACTGGACAGGCTTGTCTGCTTTGCCGCCCCGCAGGGAAAGGCTTGAAGTTGTTTATTTTCTCCCACTTCCCTGCAACTTGTTGCCATTTGCATCCAGTTCCAGGAGCTGCCGACTCCCCCGGTCACCGGCGCTGATGGGCAGTTATAAATAAAAAGGCTGCTCGGGGTGTCGCTGGCCGCCTCGGAGCGGGTCGAAACTTTTTTGGTAAGTGCAGCTGTCCATTGCTTTAAGGTTAAAAGACTTTGCAATTAGGAATATTCCCAAGGTCACTGCTAACCAGACATCACACAAGGTGCTGGTGCCAGGTCGCAAACCTGCTGGAATATTCTCTGGGTTAATGTGTTCAGTTTTTTTAAAAAAAAATACTTTGCTCGATGTTGCATAAGATTTCCTCCGCCTTTATGGTGTCCTTTCCCCTATCTTTCAAGGTCTAGTTTTGGCTTTTATACAATTTTTTTTTTGGAGGAATGCAAATTATTTTATGCTTTGAAAACAGAGGAAATCTTGACTGATTTTCACCAACTTCACAGTCTAATTGGTCTGGTCTCTTTGTAAAGCTGATCTTTATTAAGTATGCACCAATCCCCCATTTGAATCTCAAACGCATAATTTGACCTAAGAGTGTTATTTAAATGTGGGATTTTAATCTAAAATTTTAATACATGGAGGAAACATGTTCAAAGCGTAAGCAATCCTATTTTTAGCTGTGCTTGATGTTAGGTACAATAGGATGCATTAAAAATGATGCATTTGGAGGAAAAGTTCACTCCAAATTCTGTATGTGTTTATAGTTTGTAGATACAGTAGTTATAAATGAACTTTGCAGTATCTGAAGATGTTTCTCGGAAATGTCAAATAATATGGAATGATCAGAAGTAGAGTGGCACCTTAATTATTCATAGATTTAGGTTAAACTGACATCCTGGATTTAAGTGAAACTGGCAGGGGGCTCCATTCTGTACCCAGCGCAAAACAGTATGTAAAGATGGTACAGGCATCTCAGCAGGTGAGTAACTGAGGCATATGTTCCAGTAAGATGATCTGGTTGTTCCCTGATCTGTGCTGTGCTGCCCCCTGGCCTGTGGAGATGGTGGCATAGTGGTAATGTTACTGGACTAGTAATCTAGAGGCTCAGGTTAATGCCCTGGGGAAATGGATTCAAATTCCACCATGGTAACTGGTGGAATTTAAATTCAATTAATAAATCTGGAATATGAAGCTAACCTCAACTATCATACAAACAAGGAGCCATCGGCCCCTTGAGCCTACTCTGCCATTTAACAAGATCATTGCTGATCTCATAACAACCTCAAATCTGCATCCTACCTACCCCTGACCCCAAGAATCTATCCACCCCTGCCTTAAAAATATTCAAAGACTCTGCTTCCACCGCCTTTTCAGGAGAGTTTCAAAGACTCAAGACCCTCTGAGAGAAATAATTTTGCCTCCTTTTTAAATGGGCGATCCCTTATTTTTAAACAGTGACCCCTAGTTCTAGATTCTCCCACAAGAGGAAACATCCTCTCTACATCTACCCTGTCAAGTCCCCTCAGGATCTTATATGTTTCAATCAAGTCGCCCCTTACTCTTCTAAACTCCAGCGGATGCAAGCCTAGTCTGTCCAACCTTTCCTCATAAGACAACCCGCCCATTCCAAGTGTTAGTCTGGTAAACCTTCTCTGAACTGCATCCAACGCATTTACATCCTTCCTTAAATAAGGTGACCCAATACTGTACACAGTATTTCAAATGTGGTCTCACTAGTGCTCTGTATAGCTGAAGCATAACCTCCCTACTTTTGTATTCAATTCCCCTCGCAATAAATGATAACATTCTATTAGCTTTCCTCATCAATAGTTGTAAAAATCCATCTGGTTCACTAATGTCCTTTCTGGAAGGAAATCTGCCATCCTTACCTGGCCTGGCCTACATGTGACTCCAGACCCACAGAAATGTGTTTGACTCTTAACTGCCCTCAGAAATGGCTGACCAAGCCACTTAGTTCAAGGGCAATTTGGGATGGGCAACAAATGCTGGCCTTGCAGGTGACCCCTGCATCCCATGAAAGAATTTAAAAAAAATCCTGGCTGACTTTGCCCCTACAGCTAGTCTCAGCTCCTCAGGGTTAGCTTTACTGCTGGGGCTATGCAACGACACAGGAAACACCTTTGGACGTATGTCAGGTAATGTCAGGATTGAGCTTTGTTACGATCTCCCACACAATAACATAGCATGTTGACACTGAATATCAAGGTTCACATGAGAACAAGGGCTTCTCGAACATAGGACTAATTTAGCAAGAAGTAGCTCGTTTAGGAATGAAAATTGGGGAGTAAAGAGGGGAAAAAAAACATTATCTCAGTTGCCACCTTGGCCTTGGATTTGTGTAGAGGTGTGCATACCTAAAGGGGACTTGCAAAGCTGTAACACAATGTACAAACACAGAATATAGCCTACTAGAGTAAAGCTTGAGTAGTTGATGAATGTCATTGAAACTCCCGTGTACGGTGATGGGTGTTTTTGTTTTGTACAATTTCTAGCATATCTTGCAGCTGGCTTGTTCCCAGGCCAATACTGCTTTTGAATTACAACAGCAGCCTTCCATTGTAGAGGTTGTCCTAACAAGCGTGGTGTTTAAAGCACGCTGTTGGATGAATGTAAAAGGATCTTTTATTTGAATCTTGGCTAGTCTGTTTGACTTGTGTGGTTTAGCAGTGGCTCAGTTGGTAACGCTCTCATCTCTGAGTCAAAAGATTGTGGGTTTCATGCCCAGTCCGGAGACTTGTGCACAAAAACCAGGGCCAGCACGGAACTGGGGGAGTGCTGCAATTTTGGGGCTACTGTCTTTCAATGTTAAACTGAAGCTCTATCAGCCTTCTCAAGCGATTGTAAATGATCTCATGGCACCATTTTGAAGAAGAGCTGTGGGTTTACCCCCAATATCCTGGCCAATTTATATCCCTCAATCAACATCACAAATACAGATCATCTGGTCATTGTCACATTGCTGTTTGTGAGAGCTTGCTGTGTGCAAATTGACTGTCACATTTCCTACATCTAGCTCATTTAAAGCTCTTGATTTCTGTCCATATCCTAAGTCACACTAAGACTTGTTCTTTTATCAGTCATCCTTGCTGACCAATATTGACTTCCAGCCCTCCAATGACGCCAATTTAAAATTTTTATCCATCATGTTTAAATTCTTTAATGGCCTCGCCCATCCCTATCTTTCAAATTCCCCAGCCTTACAATTCCCCATGATCAGAGCACTCCTTTCATACAAATCCCTTATCTTGCTCCCCTGTCTGTTGTCATGCCTTCAGCTCCCCTGGCTCCAGGAGTTGCCACACTAAATTCCTTCACCTTTCAGCACCATCCCCATCCTCCCATCTCCTTTAAGACCCTTTTGGTCAATCCTCCTAAAATCCCTTTGGCTTGATGACCCTTTTTATCTGATTATGCTTCTGTCTTGTGGTGTTCATAGAATCATACAATGGTTGTAGCACAGAAGGAAGCCATTTGGCCCATTGTGTCTGTGCTGGCCCTCTACAAGAACAATTCATCTCACGCCGCTCCCCTGCTTTTTCCCCATAGCTCTGAAAATATTTCCTCTTCAGATAATGAATCCAATGCTCTTTTTAAAGTCATGATTGAATCTGCCTCCACCACACTCTCAAGCAGTGTATTCTAAATTCTAACCATTCGCTGCTTAAAAAGTTTCTCCTCATGTCGCCATTGCTTCTTTGGCCACTCATCTTAAATCTGTGCCGTCTGGTTCTTGATCCTTCAGCAGTTGGAACAGTTTCTCCCTAAATACTCTGTCCAGACCTCTCAGGGTTTTTAACCTCTTTATTAAATCTCTTCTCAACTTACTCTTCTCCAAAGAGAACAGTTCTAGTTTCTCACATCTATCTGGGTAGCTGAAGTTCCTCATTTCTGGAACCATTCTGGTGAATCTTTTCTGCACCCTTTCTAATGCTTTCACACCCTTCCTAAAGTTTGGTGCCAGAACTTGACACAATACTCCAGTGTTTCATACAAGTTTATCATAACTCCCTTGCTTTTGTACTCAGTGGCCCCATTGATAAAGCCCTGGATGTCGTATGCCTTCTTAACCACACTCAACCTACCCTGCTACCTTCAATGATTTGTGCTCACGTACTCCCAGGTCCCTCCGCTCCTGCATCCCTTGAGAATTGTCCTCTTTATTTTATGTTGTGTCTCCCATGTGCTTCCTGCCAAAATGAATCACTCCAGTTCCTACATTACCACGGTGACTGTACTTGAAAAGCAGCTCATTGACTGTAAAGCGCTTTGGGATGTCCTGAGGCTGTGAAAGATGCTATATAAATATGAATCTTCTTTTAAAAGCACTATATAAATACGAGTTGGTGTGCAATCTAGAAATCTAATCAAATAAGATAGGCTGACACTTCAGGGCAATACTGAGGCATTGTTGGGGATGCTGTCTCTTAGATGAACCAAGCAAGACTGTGTGTGTAGTTCAGATAGATGTAAACGATTGCATGGCATAATTCGAAAAAGGGCAGGACAGTTATCCCGGTGGCTTGTTCAGCATTCCATCATATATTGATCTCATTACTGTGCACAAACTGGCTTTGTTTGTCCACATAACAGCAGTAATCTTTATTTTCAAAATAAATAATTGGATATGAAGCATTTTGGGATGTATTGAGGACATGAAAAATGGTGTCTAAGTATTACAACATAGCACGCACCAAATACACTCACAGTTAGTACTAATGAGTCCACCATACATGGTTCAGAGTTCAGGTCATTAGCATCAGGCTCCAGACTTGTATACAATATTACATTGCTCATTTACGCAGTTCATTTTTAAACCAGCTCCCTGACCTTAAGCAGGACATCGAGTGCAAAGTTAAGGTAACGGGCAAAGGCCAATACAATTAACTAGTACCCAATCCGACAGAAAAATCTTGGATGTTTATCACCATGGTTACAAGTGCATAATGTGAATTTATGGTAAAAGCTGAATTTAGGTGAATTCTTGATTTTTAAAAAAAACTTGTTTTAAGGCATGTGGGCATCGCTGGTTGGGCCAGCATTTATTGCCCATTCCTAAATGTCCTTGAAGATGGTGGTGAGCTGTCATCTTGAACTGCTGCAGTCCATGTGTTGTAGGTACACCCACAGTGCTGTTAGGGAGGGAGTTCCAGGATCTTGACCCAGTGGCAGTGAAGGAACAGTGATATATTTCCAAGTCGGGATGGTGAGTAGCTGGGAGGGGAACTTCTGGGTGATGGTGGTATTCCTTTGCCTTTTAGATGGTAGTGGTCGTAGGTTTGGAAGGTGCTGTCTAAGGAGCCTTTGGTGAATTCCTGCAGTGCATCTTGTAGATGGTACACCCTGCTGCCACTGTGCGTCGGTGATGGAGGGAGTGTTTGTGGAAGGGGTGTCAATCAAGCGGGCTGATTTGTCCTGGATGGTGTCGAGCTTCTTGAGTGTTAGAGCTGCACTCATCCAGGCAATTGGGGAGTATTCCATCACACTCCTGACTTGTACCTTGTAGATGGTGGACAGGCTTTGGTGGAGTCAGGAGGTGAGTTACTCATGGCAGGATTCCTAGCCTCTGACCTGCTCTTGTAGCCACAGTATTTATATGGCTAGTCTAGTTCAGTTCAATGATAACCCCCAGGATGTTGAATGGTCAAAAATTGGTTTAAATTCCCATTCAAAGACAGGGGAAATGTGTTTGGGGGGAGGGTAGAGTTAACATATAGTTGTAACTTCAGCAAATGTTCTGTAGTTTGATGGGTGCTAGATTTCCTGATTTGCTAGTTGGAACCTGGTGTTTGAAGTTAAAAAAGAAATTCTAATTCTAAGTTTTACTTTGCATCATCTTGGCTGTTAACACATATCGGTTTAATCCAATTAAGACTGTTTGTTATTTTAAAGCAAAACTTGAATTCCCATTTCTTTGAGCATTAGTCAGGGCTCTGAATTTTGCAGCTGAATATTCAGCAAAACAATTGCATTTGTTTTGCCTGATTGGTGGTTTTCTAGCAAGATTAAACTTTAACAGATTCTTCCGTTCAAATAACCTTTAATAAAAAAAGCTGATGGCTTTTGCGGATTTGAGACTTTTTCCTCTTTTTTTAACAATCCCTTTCCCGAACCTGTTACAGGAATTAGGTTGGCCGGCTGCTGTTTGGCTTCTCTTCCGTTCTTGATGTGTGAGTCAGGACTGTGAATGTCAGTGGGCGGTTGGTTTGTGGCAGATGTCACTGTTGAATTGTCCCTGGCCTGCTTTTGTACCACCATATGAGTGAAAAGAGATTGCTGGATGGATGTTGAAGCATAGGAACCCTGACTGGTGCTTTTCCCTCTTTGTGATCTGGGGATCTTAAAGCTATTTGGTACTTGGCTATAATTAGCTAAATCGGAAGGAATAGGGGATCAAATCTATCCTTTTTCTGCCTTTTTAAGCAACATTTATAAATTCTGAAGGCAAGGCAGATTATTGGCATTGTGTGGTGGAGCCACAACATTTGACCATTTGAGAGCAGTTGAGGGCAGTTACTAGCTTTCCAATTTTTCTAGTACATATCTTGGAACTATTAATAGAGATTGGGAAAAATAACTGCTTGCTGCTCATTAAGACTACTTCTAAGCTTGTCTTTGGTTCTCAAACTGTCCTTGGTTGGAGCTTTTTTTCTCTGCACAGCAGTATGAAAGCCATATATTCCTTCGGTTTAATAACTCGCTGCTCCACCCGAGTCTGAATAGTACCAGTAGGAGCTTACAGAAAACAGTACAACTCTGTTCTGAAGTCTTTTGCACTTCCTTATTTAAGGTTATGATGCTGAACCAGTAAACTAGAAGTTGTCAGTTCATAATGTCATCATGAAAACTGTAACATTGAATTATATAAATCTGACCACTTGTGGGCAGAAAGAAATCACCTTGGATGCAGCCAGGTTGTCATGAAACCAATTTGGTTCCCTCATGTTTTGCAGAGAAGGGCACCTCTTCTACCTGGCCAGGGTTATCTGTGACTCCAGTCCCACACTGTGGTTGACTCTTGATGCCTTTACAGGGGGGAGGGGGTGTGGCAGCAATAATTGCTGCCTCAGATCCACAACCTAAATAAGAAGGGGTAAGAAAACCTGTTTCCCTCTTTGCCCCTTCACGTTTCTTCAGATCAGCAATTATTTTATCAAATCCAACAGCTTTTCTAGTTCATAATCCTGATATTGGATAGCCCACGTTGGTATCTGGCTGCTGTTTGCTTTTTGAGTATTCCACGTCCTCCACCCGCCGCTGCCCCCCACCCCTCCAAGTTTGCACAGTAAATCTTTGCTGACATCCATTTTATGGTTTAATAATTCACTCCAATACTTTCCCACTGTTCTCAGATATCACTATCATCTGTGAAGAGCTTTCCTTCTGTCTTTTTAATGTGTCTCACCACAGGTAAATTAGAATTTCTTTTCAGTACTAGGAACATTATATTAGGCATGAACAAACCTATTTCTCTGTTTTTAAACAACTCCAAATCATTTTTCCAATGTTTTTCTCAAACACTTTCCGCTCCAGAACTCCGGAGCCAGTTGAACTCTCTTTGACCATGTGCTTCACTAGCCTTCCCTAGTGGATGATTCCCATTAAGCCTTTGTGTCAACATATTCTACCTAACTTTATACAAATGCAGCCCATCCAAAGCAGGTGACTTTTCTGCTTTGAGGACTGCCAACCTTTTAACAACATCCCCTTTATTTTCTTACCCTATCCAATATCAATCCATGCACTCTACACCCATCTTAGACTGTTATACATTTGCCCTCTGTCTGATCCCCTCCTCTTTCTGAACCTTTCTTTAATCTAGTGCTTTCCTCTCCCAGTCGTCTGTGTACTTGGTTTCTCCTCTCTAATGTTTCATTCTTGTATCCATTCTTAATGAAGGCAGTATCTATACTAGTCTTTTGAAAGTATAGAAAATGCTTCATATTCACTTGCTGTTGGATTTTGTATCTTTTTATGGTTGTATTTTTTTCATAAAATCCAAGAATGGGCACAGTACAAAATGAGGCTATTTGACTTGTGCTATCTCTCTGAAGAAACAATTCACTGAATGCCTCTCCCTCACCTTCTCCCTGTAGCCCTGAACATTCTTCTTTTCCAGATAATAATCCAATTCCCTCTTGAATGCCTCGATTGAATTTGCCTCCAATACAATCTTGGGCAGTGCATTCCAGATCCTAACCACTTGCTGCACGAAAACATTTTCCCTCAGGTCACCTTTGTTTCTTTTGCCAATTACCTTAAATCTGTGCCCTCTGGTTCTCGATCTTTCCACCAATGGGAACAGCTTCTCCCTGCCTACTCTGTCTAGACCGCTCATGATTTTGAACGCCTCTATCAAACCTCCTCACAACCTTCTGTTCTCCAAGGAAAACTGTCCCTTGGCGCTGCACTCGCTGTTCCCTCGACACTCCGAAGCGAATCAAAGGACGATAAGAATGCTTCGTAAACTATTTTCCAATGTGGTCCCATGTGCAACTTACCATAACCTTCAAGGGCCATTAGGGATGGGCAACAAACACTGGCCTTTCAAGCAATGCTCAGATCCCATGAAAGAACATATTAAAAAAGCTCTTGAATATTAACATGATCCCAGACACCAGCAAAAATGAAGCAACAATGTAGCAGCATAGTAACATTCTGTATATAATTTATTAAAGTTCACATATTATAGATCATAATACTTTTTAAAATTCGTTCATGGGATGTGGGTGTCGCTGGCTAGGCCAGCATTTATTGCCCATCCCTCACTGCCCTTGTTCAGTGAGGGCATTTAAGAGTTAACCACATTGCTGTGGGTCTGGAGTCACATATAGGCCAGACCAGGTAAGGAGGGTAGATTTCCTTCCCTAAGGGACATTAGTGAACCGGATGGGTTATTCTGACTATTGGCAATGGCTTCATGGTCATCATCAGACTTCTAATTCCAGATTTTTATTGAGTTCAGATTTCACCATCTGCCCTGGTGGGATTGGAACCCATGTCCCCAAAGAATTACCCTGGGCCTCTGGATTACTAGTCCAGTGACAATACCTTGCCCCTATAATATCATATAAATATGAAAATCTGTTTTTAAAGTGCTTTGTGAAAATGTTATTATTTTATATACTCATGCAGGTTTCAGCCAAGTTCTCCATGTTTTTTGGTGACTGGAAACTCAGTGAAGCCCCTCCCCACCACCCCCCAGCTCCCCACGCAAACATTGTAATCATTCCCTCTCCCCGTCACCACACACACATGCATATATACACACCCCTTGCCCACTCACTTAGCAGCCCATCTCTACCCCAGCCTGCCAACTCCCCCGAGCACTGAGATTCCGCTACCGTCCACTACTCCTCAACCCCTGCCCCAAGCCTGCTGGACCCCATCGAGACTTGGTCTCCGGTGTCCTGCTGCACTCCAACCTCGCTGCCTGCCAGGCCCCACCAAGTCTCTGGTTGGTGCTTCATTCCTTCCTTAACCAACCAGATAGAAAGATTGTGAAATTGCGCAAGGACCGAGAAGGAAATGTAAGTTAGTGTGGGTGAATTTAGTGTAAAATCAGGTGCAGAAGAAACAGATATAAATGCAGTAGAGGAAAAGGAAGTTTGAATGAAGGGAGGCAAAAAACAAAGAGATAAAAGGAAAGTTACAAAGAAACCTTTCATACTAAATTTAACATTTAAAAAATTTTCAACAAGTAAAACCTCTCTGAATCAGACAGCACCATTGAAATAGTTTTCAGTTTGAGAAAAAGTATTTGGTCGTAATTAATTCTTACTGCATTTTTTTAAAAAAGCCCTTGACAGGACATAACTCTCTCAGGACAGTTTAGTTTGTATCTACCACGCAAGCAGAGCAGTGTCAGGTGGCTTAATGCATTTCGTTTGTGAGCTGGATAGCACAATGCCCTTTTCGCAAAACTAACAATTGAGTGGCGCAACTGAGATGGTAACTTTGTAACTTTGGGAAGTGTTTGTCCCTCGCCTGGAATTGATATATAATTTATGCATAAATGTTGGCCAGCCTTGGTGACTAGCCTCACTGTTATTTTTGACCGGAAAACCTGGGCCATTATATATTATGACCTGAGTCTACCTTAATGTCAGGAAAGGTTTTGGTGTGAAGAAGGAAACTTTTGTTTTGGCACTAACCTACAATATTGTGTTGTGCAGTGCAAGATTAGAATTTTGCGATTCCATAGATGTCACGTGCTGAAAGAATTTGTTTGAAATGCCCAGCTTTCTCAACAGGCAGGACAATGGGAATCTTCCACCAGGCCATTTTATGATTTTATCATTTAAGATTTTTGCAAAGCAGGTTTCTGGTGACAAAAGGTGTTAATGATTTGGGCGTGCTTTAGATTCTTTTTCTCACACTCAGCTCAAAAGCTCGTTTTCGCAGATAAGCCTAAGCTGTTTATGAAACTGAAACATGGCTTTTAGCACAAAGTAGTCTGGTACAGCAGGCTACAGGGTGAACCCTTTGTGCCAATGAGGTATGCACTAAAAGTAATGCAGGTTAACAATTTACATTCTTCATCTCTGACAGCACAGCGATAGACAGCATTTCTCAGGCTACAAACTGTAGATAAAGTTTACGATGTAGAATTAAGCAAAAGGAATAGCCAAGACAGCACATTTTGCTGGACTATGGTGCTGAATTTATACAGTTCCTGTTTAAAAATAAACACCTTCAAACTCTGGTAGATTTTCAAATTAGCTTTAGGTTTGTACTAACCATTTGTAATCGAGGTCTTATGGGGCATTGGATTTTTAACTCTACTAGACTTGTTATGAATACATTAAAGTCATTGCTGGATGCAACTATTTCTCTATACTTTTAAGACCATGTTGAAAAAATCAAAAGGCGCTGTTTACAGCTAAATATAGCTATCAGTAATAAATAGGTTTCAAAGTGTTATGACGTGACAGGTGATGTGTGCCAGGTGGATCAAATCCACTAGAGAAACCTGATCACATGGTCACAACTGTTTCTCAATTTGTCTTTTTATTTTGTGATGTGTGCCCTGAATTCAGAAGTAATAAGACTGCTATGACTTCAGAGGTTTTTAGAAAACTAAATTAAACATTTATTAACAAAAGAAAAGATTTCAAGCACATACATAGGTCTATAAATTACTACTATAATAACTCCTAAAATCCCTAATTAATCTGGCTTCCAGTTACACCCCCGTTAAGGCAACAGTAAAAACAAATATATTTAAACAGACCCAGGCAAAGCAACGTGTCCTGGACAGTCAAATTCAAAGTGCGTTTTCTCAGCTTCAGTTCTGTAGACAGCAACTTGATGCACAGAGGCTGGAGGCTTTTCGCACTTGTGTTAGATCTTTGAACGCCTTCTCTCCTCTGACACATAGCCTCATCTCCTTTATACACATTTCTCCCTTTTTAATGCAAATTCCATTGTTCCGATATGTCTTTGGAACTTTACTTTTCTCATAATATAAATCTTTCATAGTACTAATTTTATCAGTAACCTTTGGGAAAAATAAACACTGTTTGGCTTAACTTCTCCTGACTAGGTGTAACAGCTTACCATCTCGTTGAAATTCAAGCTACTCTAATTTTTCTAAAAATGCAAATTTTCCTTACACCTCACATTCTTCAGCCGTGTTTACGTACTTAGCATTTCAAACCTAGCTTCTTGTTGATGACTCAAAGCCTCCAGACCAGCCATCTCCAATTCAATCAGGGATCAGTTACCTCAGTTGGCTAGATGGCTAACGTGTGTTTCAAAATAATGTCAGCAGAGTGGGTTCGTTCTTTGTTCTGGCTGAGGTAGACTTGGGATCTGTCTCCTTGCCTTGCCTAAGAGTGGAAGACAATGGCAAACCACCAATGACAAAAACTGTTCAAGCAAACAGTTCAGGCTGAAGCATCAGCAGACAATGAACCCAGGACCAGCCTTCAAGCAGAGCACACATGAATGAATTAAATGAATGATGACAAGCTATAGATTCCCATGAAAAAATGTTAAAACAGTCACTCATGAAAAAAATCACATATTGTATCTCTACCCTGTCACAATATTTTGATTTTATTCCCCCATTGCTTTCTGGAACCTATGGAATTTCACCACCTCATTGTATGAGATGTTATAGGGGAATGGGAATCATGTCACAAGGCATTGTGCCTTAGGTCCCTTAAGTTGTACTTAGATACATGCACTGACTGTCGACTAGTCATGAACCTAGTGGAAGGCAACTTTGAAAATATCAGTGAACTTCACTTTGATTTTTTTTCTTTAGTAAAAATTTTACCATGCATATTCATATTTTCTTGACTAGTTCATCTCAATTTGAACAATCCTTTAACAAATCATTTATAATCCTCCATTTGATGAATAACATAATCCTCTATCGCTCGATGTCTCAAAGGATAATCATATTCCAGTATGAAGGAATTCTCACAGTTTGTGGGAAGCTCCAGTTGGCAGCCTATTATTGATTTGAAAAGATCGAATTTTCTGACTACCTTCCTATAGTTTTGGCTTAAGATAATATTCAGTGCAAAGATAGCACGATTTTGAAAAAAATTGGAAGAATGTGGCAGGCTAATGCTACAGGCAGCTTTAACGTGATCTGGAAAAAGTAGTATAATACATTTGAGAAGACTAATGTGGAATGAGATGTGGAGGATGGAATCAGTTGAACTTAGTTTTATTCTGCTGAACTGTTGAATCTGAAGAGATACAATTCCTTTTACAAGACCATTGTCTCTCCCATCAAGATCTATTTTCAACAGCCAAGTTTTAACTTTTAGACTCCTTGTGTAGTATCAAGAACTTATCACCTAAATTATCGTATTACCATGGACTAGGCTACCTCTGTTGAATACATATATACATTTATAGATTTAAACACTATATCTGGGCTAATGGACTCTCGGTGATAGGTAGTAGTTTAAATCCTAAGAAGGGAAGAAGACGGCTGAGTGGGTAGCAAGCAAATCATGGATGATGTTTTCAAAAAAGCTCAGTCGTCAGGGAATTTGAAGTACACAAAACTTTCCATTCTATCAAGGATCTTTATTCCTGGCTAGGTGTTTTCTCTGAAATATGTAACTGTGGGTTAATATATGCAGTTCCACATCTATCTATAGTACATTTAAATCTCGCCTCAGTTGCTGTGTCAATGCTTTCCATTATGAATTCATTTGCCTACATTTATAATGGAAACTGGTGATGAAAGTTGTCACACTGGTATTGCAAACTTTAGTCATGGTTGACCGTGTAGCACTTTAGGTTTGTAGAACCAACTCCTGACCTGCACTATAGATAAACATCTGTGCTGCATCCAACTCTACTTCTCTGCACCTCAGATAGATGTAAGTTTTGTCAAGATATTATATAATAAAATAGGATGGCAGGTATGTGTTTCCTATTTCCTAAATATTTTTAAGAAGAAAATACGCATTTAGAATTTTGAATTGTGCACGTTGCAGTATATATCGGGAAGAGAACACAAGGACTTTGTACGTTAGTTCAGAGCGTACAGGATAGGCACGAGTAAAAAGGTGGTCTGAAGAAATTGGGATGGCTTGTTTACCAGCTGATCCCTGAGACTAAATTCTTACCTGTGATCCTCTGTCACCCATCCAGTTTATTTTTATATTGCACAGACTATTTTTTAAAAAAAACGCTATCACTTCTTTGCTGCTGGCTAATGATGCAGAATGACAAAGAAGATCAGACATAGGGTTACGATCCCAGTAGAGACCGTTAACATTTAAAGAGAACTTTGAACTCTCAGTGATTAACTAAAAGAACTACGCCACAAGATTTCACATTTTAAACAAAACAAGCACTGCTAGATTAACACTATATTTTATCATTACTTATGTTTTAAACCCAATTCTACTTTTACTTCCACCCAAGAGTTTCCCTGTACGTTAGAGAATCTTGAGGGTTCATTCACATCTCCTATGACCAAACCTAGGTATGCCACAGCTCTCTGGAATTCACTTTGGTTCTCCATAAGTGTTCCTGTTCTTTGAGGTATGAGATCTCATGGGGATCCTTCCACTGACTTTTGGCTAGACGACTTTCTACCTTTCCTTCAAAATCTCATGATTGTGGACTCTTCAACTCAATCTTAGGCTTCACTCATTCTTGCTTAGTGGTTTTTATATCAGGATTAGTCCCCGGTTCCTAATAGTCCTCTGCACTGGTTCCACAGCTGCCTTACAGCTCCTGGCAGATTCCAACTCTGCTCTCTCCAAGCTGCAACTAGGCCAGCTGCCTCTAGAATTCCAACTATTTATTTTTTTCTGTTTGAAATCACAGAGATAAAACCCAAAACAAAAAAAGTACCTCCCTGCATAACCTATTTCCATCGCAACGTGGCATGCCTGGGAGGTCTCCAACAAAATGTAAACTTTTACCTTCAAAACAACCCTTTATTCACATGAATAATTTATATCTCTATTAGAGCTAACAGCCCTCTTACTAGACTTACTGGTTTCATCAAGAAAACCCATTGTTTACAAAGTGCTTTCAGAGCTTCTTTTGATCTGAGAAAACTGTGAATAATTGAAACGTCCCCAGTTTACAGTCCAACTTCAAAGCCCATTTTAAGAGGCCTTGAGACATACCTTTTCTACCAAGAGGTCCAGAGAGGGTGTCACCCAATGTTTAGGGTTTCCCCACTTCCAACTCTGACCTTATTAAATAAGGTCTGTTCGATTTTCACTTAATTTAAGTTTTATTCACTGGCTCTGCAATCGAGTGTTTCCAATTATCTACGTTTCGAAATTCCAACTCCAAACTAAAAGGTATATTTCTAAAATATATGAATTATGAAATTAGATTTGTAACAATAATCCTGTTCTTAATAGATGTTGAATTGTGGAGAACTTTCTGTCATCCATAATTGTAAAATGTCGATTTAATGCATTTCTAATTAAACTGTGTAAATTGTCCAATATATGTAATTTTGAAAAATGAAATACATTCCAAAGTTCTTTCTGTATTGGAATATAATTAACACTCAGTGCTTATGAGAGACAATATCCCAATTGTTTAGGGTCCCAATAGTAAAATGGATTGTATTGCAATCCGATGACTCTCAATTGACCAAATACCAATGCTGTTACTTCCATAGGCGCTAATTAGTTCAAATGTTCTGAAAATCGTTCTTCCTCCACCTTTTAATGAGAAGTAAATTTTAGATCTGCCTAATGGCACCTTGCCAATATTTATAGTACAAATTTGCTTCATGGCCATGATGCAGATGTCAGATGTTTTGTTCAGGTCACGTATGAAAATACACAACATGACCAAAAAAGAGTCTTGCAACACAATAAAAGAAAAATTTTACAGGGTCGAAAGTCAAGTATACTTGGATTAAAAGTGGCTATTGTATTGCAGTGGATATTGTTTCTGTAAAGATTAAAGCTGGTGCATTACTCATCCATATTGTTCAAGTTTCCTTTACAAGTCTAAGGAAGTGATTGCATTCATTTTTAATGGATTTGGCAGGACACCTTGTTTTAGTTGCCGTTTCTCTTGTAGTTTGTTTGAATGTATCAATTAATTACACTAAAATAGGATACAGGATTTTTTTGTAACTATATGTACTGGTTGTTAATTATAGGGAACCAAACTTTCATAAGAAAAGTAATTGAAAACACACAATTTCCACCAGTTAGTGTATGACGAGCACGATGTGAATAATTTTTGTATTTTGTGATGGCTGTCTTGCCTACCCAGGTTCCAACCACATCACCATTAGAAAGAAGCATTTGAGTTTTTACAGCGCTCCAAGGCCCAAAATGTTGTACTACATAAACATGCCGTCACCTAATTGTTTGAGACCTTGGCACACTCACAATATTTTAAGCATGGGAAATAAATCATTTTCCCTTCTGGCTGTATCTCTTTTTGTTAAGGAAGCTGTGGTTCTTAATTTAGTTTTTTCTTGTGTAATCCCTAATGGATGTTGGCTTAATTTCATTTTAAGTGCTCCAGTTTTGGCTCAGCATCCATTCTCCTTATGGCCTGCAAAACACCTAGGGACATATTTTTTACATTGAAAGCATAATATAAATGGAAGTTGTTTTGTTACAATGGTTAATTAATTGTCAGACACACAATATAGCACAGTGCAAAAAATTGGGGTATACTAATTGAGTTTAGACCATGGGAAGGATTTTGAGTATATTTGGTGTAGAAACATTTACATGCTTGCAGGAAAAGCAAGGATTTGCTTAATCCAAAAAAGATTTACACAATTTGAAGAGTTTAGGCCTGCTAGGGTAGCCTTTTTTTTTGGTTAGTGGCACAGATTATGGTACAATGGGCAAGCTGCATAACAAAGAAGTGAACATTGTCAAAACACTTAAGCAGGAAGTTCCAACTCTATAAGTTAAGCGTACATACATAATGGCCTGAATTTTGTGGCGGGACTAATGGTGAAGCTATCAGTATTCATTGTTACAGGGTAAATAAGAGAGCAACAACTGGCGCCACATGTGCAGTAAAACACCAAATTCAGGGGGTGCTGTATGATTTGTCCTGCTCCTTCTCAAGCTTTGTCACACTGGCACCTCGCTGAGGGACTCGACATTTAAACAGAGGTCAGACATGAAGTTACTCAGTTAACTGTAGTTAAGCTTGTACATTAAAGCGGACGTGAAGTTTTAACAGTGTGTTCTGCCTCTATCTCTTTCAACCCCATCTTTCTTTCTCTGTCTTCATTTTGCTTTCTGTACAAGATTTTACATAGAGTTAAATGTTCTAACTTACACTTCCTGGTTTAGATTCTGTGTGGCTCAATAAGAATTCTTCATTCTGATTGTTTGAAGAGACATGCTGCTGTTTGCCTGCCCATAAAGGCACCAGATCCCCTGGAGAGAGCACTGTACAAAAATGGATCTTTAATTGTTGTGGAAAAGCCCACAATAAGTCACTGGACAGCTGTAAGCATAATAAATAGTGAGTGTATAGCTTCACTGCTGTTTGAGAAGTCATAGGAAACACTAGAGCCATTTTGATTTTAGCAGTTTTTTGCATTTAGCAAGAATCTTGACGTTAACTGTAAAATTGAGCGAGTGAATTTGAAGTAGATTTGGCAGTTGGCAACCATTTCTGAGTGGAGGGCAAATTGAACTGAGGGAGCAGAGAGATTTCCTCTTTTGGCCGCAAAATTGTCTAATTATATAGTTTTGCTTAAGGAGAGAGAGTTTCTGGTGTGTTCTCAAGTTGGATAGTGAAGACTTGCATTTTTGGGGCTTTAAACAGAAACAGAAAAACTTGTAAAATAATTTTTCATTTCACGTAGCAATTTTTATTCTGCTTTGAGATGATTGATTGCGCTCTGACTCTGAGCTGATCATAAGACTCTGATCACACTTCACTGCACACGTAGAGGAGCCTTGGAGCCTCCTTAAGCATTTCTTGCCAATATTTGCTGTTATCTTGGTGCAGCTGTGCTCACAGAAGGGACTATTAGATATTGATCAGAACAGGATTTACCTGTCCTTAACAAAGGACACTGAGGTTTTTAAAAAATTTATTCTTTCATGGGATATGGGCATCGCTGGCAAGGCCAGCATTTTTCCCCATCCCTAATTGCTCTTGAACTGAGTGACTTGCTAAGCCATTTCAGAGGGCAGTTAAGAGTCAACGACATTAGTATGGATCTGGAGTCCCAAGTAGGCCAGACCAGGTAAGGATGGCAGATTTCCTTCCCTAAAGGACATTACAGAACCAGGTGAGTTTTTAACGATAGTTCCATGGTCATCATTACTGAGATTACCTTTCAATACCAGATTTTATTAACTGAATTTGAATTCCACCAATTGCGATGGTGTGATTTGAACCCGTATCCTCAGGGCATTAGCCTGGGCCTCAGGATTCCTATCAGTGACATTATCACGACGTCATCTTCTCCCCCTATCCACTGCTTTAGCTAAGATCAGGTAATGAAATGCAGATCATGCATTCCCTGAACTGTCCTGCACTGTATTGCCACGGTACTAGCTTAATAAGGTGAGCCATCAGGTGAACTTAACTGTTTTAGTTATTTACTATGGGAACTCCTGTGGCTTTGCTCTTGGAAAGTTGGGCAAAGCAAATTCTTCTCGGTGCATTGGTGATCTGTTTATTGGTTTTGCGATCTACAATGATGCCAACATACGAGAAAAGACCCACACTCCATCCAGTCTGTCCCATACAAATGTGTCGCTTTGTGAATCACAATACATACATTGCTCACAATGTATCACAATACATAAATTCCTCTCTGACCCCCTTAGATGATTGAAGCAAGTGCAACACTGGGAGTTTTTCATTAATTGCATCTAATGATATGCAGAGAGGTCTTGTGCCACAGTGGTAGCACCTCCACCTCTGGGTCAGAAGCTCTGGGCTCAAGTACCACTTCAGGACTTGATGGTCATGGAAGGTGATTCATAACACAACCAAGACAGGTTAATTATCAGGCTGTAAATTCTTCCACTACCCCTGATGGTAGGTGGTCAAGAGTGGGAGAGTTTCCTGGTCAGCCATACTGCAGAAGGCAATGGCAAATCACTGCAGTACTTTGCCAGTCATAATCATGGACCAATCCGATGGAAGTCCGTGGTCGCCAATGATCTCTTAGGGCATGGCACCTGAAGGAGGAGGAGTGGTAGAGTGGTGCAGCTGTAGGCATCACTGTGTACAGTAATGCCTAAATAGGGAATGTGTGTCTTAAACAGCAAATTTAATATATAACAAATATTTGAAGAAAGGGTAGAATTGTATTTAGTGCCTGCAACCTCAGGAACTTCATAATTTCCAGTTTGATCAATGCAGATTGTATGCAATAATAGGTTAAACCAGCAGTCAGTTTGCCACTTCCCTTTGTGTAAAGCCCTACCCTAGCTGCTGTTATTGTTCACCACCTATCAATGCATTAATCAAACCCAGATACGAGATTCATCATGACTCATGTTAACACTTAAAAAGGAGTTTTAGGCTATTAAATAAAACGATGTAATGTATTCTTAAGTTAATTTGCTACAGGTGGCGTTATTAAATAAAAAATTGTTTCACAAGTTAACATAGCTATGCCACATAGTAACACCATCATTTGGGCAGTTTAGCATATTAACCTTTCATCTAGATGAAAGCAAAATACTGCTGATGCTGGAAATCTGAAATTAAAACAAAAAATGCTGGAATAACTCAGCAGGTCTGACTGCATCTGTGGAGATAGAAACAGAGTTAACATTTTGAGTCCAGATCAGCTCTGAAGAAGGGTCATCTGGATTCGAAACATTAACTCTGCTCCTCTCTCCACAGACGCTGTCAGACTTGCTGAATTTCTCCAGCATTTTCTGTTTTTATTAACCATTCATCTATTGGGTCTGGCTTTGAATCTAACCCAGTTGGATAGGATGCAAGCCACTTTCACGCTGACTCACTTAGGGCAATTTTCATTCCAGCACCTTGTAGGTGTAAGAGCACAGGACTGGCCAAACAAAATGCAGAAAGGTAGCTGACATACAAATAATTCAATATTAATTGTGAACCTCATTTGGAGAGACCATAAGAAAGGCTAAACTTGGAGATGCAATAAGCCATACAGCTGTAGAGTTGAATATTCCCCTGAAGTTCTTACCCTCTCTGCCTCTCTTTCCTGCTTTAAATGCTCCTTTAAACATGTCTCTCTTACAAAACTTTTGCCCATCTTCCTTAATATCACCTTATGTGACTTGGTGTTAAATTTTGCTTTGTAATCCTCCTGTGCAGCTCTTTAGGACATTTTACAATATTAAAGGTGCTATATAAATACAAATTGTTATTGTTGAGGTGCGAATTATCACTTGATGTAGAGATAGTGTACTATACGGTGGATATTCTCAGGCTGTAAAAAAGGTTTTTTTATAAAGTTGGTAGTTATTTCCTATAATAAGTGTTAACCTTTAGCTGTCAGGTTTTTATACATCGCACACTACTAAGATTTGTGTGTGGTTAAGTATGCAGATATTGTGTAATATTTTTCAGCCACAAATAGCTTTGACTAAAAATATAGACCTAGATGGATTAATGAGAATTGTTCCACTGGGGGTGCACTACAGATAAATAGTTCCTTTCTACACAGAAATGGAATTTGGAAAGATGATGACATTGAAAGTTGTTGTGTGGGTATTTAAGCTGCTTTGTAGAGAAATGAACCTTAAACATGTTTATTTTGAGCTACAGGATGTTATCAACCAAATGAGTGCCCTATTCCCTTGGCAATATATACTAAATAATTAAAAAGAAACACTGTCAGTTATTAAATAAGAGTTATTAGTTTAAGGGATTTATTGTTTTAAGGCAACAGTCTCTTCAGAGAATGTACTTTTTCTTACTAATTTTCAGGGCATGCACGTGCAAGTTTAAAATGTGCCCCATGAATGTTTATAAAATGGTTTTACTCTCAAAACAATGGTGCAGAGCAATCTGCAAAATAAACATGCACATGCTGTTCTCCCATGCTGTTGATTCTCTTTATCTATTGTTGTTGCACAAGACAAACAAGACATTTGTCATGCAGTGCACTCACTGGCTGCTCCTCAAAGCAGAAATCAGTCTGTTATGCCTGGACATGACAGGCAATTCTAGAACAAAAATAAAAACACCTGGAAAAACTCAGCAGGTCTGGCAGCATCTGCGGAGAGGAACACAGTTAACGTTTCGAGTCCATATGACTCTTCAACAGAACTAAGTAAAAATAGAAGAGAGGTGAAATATAAGCTGGTTTAAGGGGGAGGTGGGACAAGTAGAGCTGGATAGAGGGCCAGTGATAGGTGGAGATAGCCAAAAGATGTCATAGACAAAGGGACAAAGAGGTGTTGAAGGTGGTGATATTATCTAAGGAATGTGCTAATTAAGGGTAGAAAGCAGGACAAGCAAGGTACAGATAGCCCTGGTGGGGGTGGGGTGAAGGAATTGTAATAGGCTAAAAGGTAGAGATAAAACAATGGATGGAAATACATTTAAAAATAATGGAAATAGGTGGGAAAAGAAAAATCTATATAAATTATTGGAAAAACAGGCAATTCTAGATTTAGTGATGTGTAATGAGGCAGATTTGATAAGGGAGTTTAAGGTGAAGGAACCCTTAGGAGGAAGTGACCATAATATGATAGAATTTACCCTGCAATTTGAGAGGAAAAAGCTGGAATCAGATGTAACGGTATTACAGTTGAATAAAGGCAACTACAGAGGCTTGAGGGAGGAGCTGGCCAGAATTGACTGGGAGATGAGCCTAGCAGGAAAGACAGTGGAACAGCAATGGCAGGAGTTTCTGGGAGTAATTTGGGAGACACAGCAAAAATTCATCCCTAGGAAGAAGAAGCATACTAAAGGGAGGACGAGGCAACCATGGCTGACAAGGGAAGTCAGGGACAGCATAAAAGCTAAAGAGAAAGCATACAATGCGGTGAAGAGCAGTGGGAAACCAGGGGATTGGGAAGCCTGCAAAGACCAACAGAGGACAACTAAAAAAGAAATAAGGAGGGAGAAGATTAAATATGAGGGTAAACTAGCCAGTAATATAAAAGAAGATTGCAAGAGTTTTTTTTAGATATATAAAGGGTAAAAGAGAGGCAGAAGTGGACATTGGGCCGCTAGAAAATGACGCTGGAGAAGTAGTAGTGGGGAACAAAGAAATGGTGGAGGAAATGAATAGGTAATTTGCGTCAGTCTTCACGGTGGAAGACACGAGTAACATCCCCAAAGTTCAAGAGAGTCGGGGGGGCAGAGGTGAGTATGGTGGCCATCACCAAGGAGAAGGTGCTAGGAAAACTGAAAGGTCTGAAGGTGGATAAATCACCTGGACCAGATGGATTACACCCCAGAGTTCTGAAGGAGATAGCTGAAGAGACAGTGGAGGCGTTAGTGGTGATCTTTCAGGAATCACTCAAGTAAGGGAGGGTCCCAGAGGACTGGAAAATCGCTTATGTAACCCCCCTGTTTAAGAAGGGAGTGAGGCAAAAGACGGGAAATTACAGGCCGATTAGCCTGACCTCGGTCGTTGGTAAGATTTTAGAGTCCATTATTAAGGATGAGATTTCAGAATACTCGGAAGTGCATGGTAAAATCGGGCAAAGTCAGCATGGTTTCATCAAGGGGAGGTCATGCCTGACAAATCTGTTAGAGTTCTTTGAAGATGTAACGAGTAGTTAGACAAAGGAGAGCCAATGGATGTTATCTACTTGGACTTCCAGAAGGCCTTTGACAAGGTGCCGCACAGGAGGCTGCTCAGTAAGGTAAGAGCCTAAGGTGTTAGAGGCAAGGTTCTAGCATGGGTAGAAGATTGGCTGTCTGGGGATAAGAGGGTCCTTCTCAGGATGGCAGCCGGTGACTAGTGGAGTTCTGCAAGGGTCAGTGTTGGGATCACAACTTTTCACTTTATACATTAATAATCTAGATGAAGGAACTGAGGGCATCCTGGCTAAGTTTGCAGATGATACAAAGATAGGTGGAGGGACAGGTAGTGTTGAGGAAGTGGGGAGGCTGCAGAAGGATTTAGACAAGTTAGGAGAATGGGCAAAGAAGTGGCAGATGGAATACAACGTGGGGAAGTGAGAGGTCATGCACTTTGGTAGGAAGAATAGAGGCATAGATTATTTTCTAAGTAGGGAGAGAATTCAGAAATCTGGAGTGCAAATGGACTTGGGAGTCCTAGTCCAGGATTCTCTTAAGGTTAACTTGCAGGTTGAGTCGGTAGTTAGGAAGGCAAATGCAACGTTGGCATTTATTTCGAGAGGACTAGAATATAAAAGCAGGGATGTGCTGCTGAGGTTTTATGAGGCTCTGGTCAGACCACATTTAGAATATTGTGAGCAATTTTGGGTCCCGTATCTCAGGAAGGATGTGCTGGGCCTGGAGAGGGTCCAGAGGAGGTTCACGAGAACGATACCAGGAATGAAAGGCTTAACATATGAGGAGCGTTTGAGGACTCTGGGTCTATACTCGATGGAGTTTAGAAGGATGAGGGGGGATCTGATTGAAACTTACAGAATACTGAAAGGCCTGGATAGAGTGGACGTGGGGAAGATGTTTCCGTTAGTAGGAGAGACCAGGACCCGAGGGCACAGCCTCAGAGTAAAGGGAAGACCTTTTAGAAGAGAGATGAGGAGAAACTTCTTTAGCCAGAGAGTGGTGAATCTATGGAATTCATTGCCACAGAAGGCTGTGGAGGCCAGGTCATTGAGTGTATTTAAGACCGAGATAGATAGGTTCTTGATTGGTGTGGGGATCAAAGGTTACGGGGAGAAGGTGGGAGAATGGGGTTGAGAAACTTATCAGCCATGATTGAATGGTGGAGTAGACTCGATGGGCCGAATGGCCTAATTTCTGCTCCTATGTCTTATGGTCTTATGGACATGAATAATCTGGCCCCAGTTGAATTTATTTTTCTCCAGAGATCAGTCCCACATGCCCAGGTGACTGCTACAGCTTGTACACTTATGTATTGTTTTATCACATTGAATATATTGTGTAAAGCAGGGCTCAAAATTTGTAATTTCAAAAACGCTCTTTAAACACTCTAGCTACAGAAATTCTGATTGATTTAATTGCTTCCCGAAACTTCTGGTTAGCTCTTCAGTGTGAACTTGGTCATGCATCAATGACCCAGAGTGCACTAGCAGTTGGCATTAAGTTCACCAGCTCCTACTAGCACATAAGTGGACTCAAAATAGTATAAAGCAGCACAGGAAAGTGGATCCCACAAATCCTCTTAAAAATAAGGCACCCTGGAGTAATGTTGAGACATTAATCTAATCTGGTTATATAACCAGATAGTTTACAATTATGCAAACTTTGTTCTACTGTTTCTCACCAATTGAATTATTTGATTATCAGTGATGTAATCACTTCCATATTTGTTGGGAAAGGTGAACTTTTGTGTTTGAACCAAAGAAAGCTTTTTGGGAGATAATGCTCCTGCTTTGTACCCCTAGCTTTAGCATACAGAAGGTAAATCAGATATAGCACAGCATACTTGCACAGTAAAGGCTGTTTTCCCTATCTTTAAAAATGGTAGAATAGCACAACATAAAAGGTTTTTTAATTCGGCTCATTTTGCCAGTGCTGGCTTCTCTGCCAGAGCCGCCAATTAGTCCCACTCCTTTATCTTTCCCCACAGCCCTGCAAATTTTTCCCTCAAGTATATATCTAGTTCCTTTTTGAAAGTTGCTGTTGTGCTTTTACATTGAGTGCACTGCGCCAATGTGTTTTTTTTCAAATGTATCAACAGTATCTAGTCAAAACTTTTTGTGGATTGGGGCTGGGGTGGTGGGGGTTGGTGGTCTCCAGACTCCCCATGAAATTAAATCTTGTGTCTTCAACATTTGCTTCCCTTTTAAGGTTTCCATAAACTGACCCAGCATTCTTTGAATCAAGGTTACACTCTGCATTCTATTGCACAAGCAGTGTATTTACTTGCTTTCAATATCAGTGTTTTTTGATTGTCAAATTTTTGGAGCTGTGTACATGGACTTCAAAAAGGCATTCAATACAGTGCCGCACAACAGACTTGTGAGAAAAGTTATAACTCATAGAATAAAAGGGACTGCAGCAACATGGAGACAAAATTGGCTGAGTAATAGGAAGCAGCGAGTAATGGATATTTGTAATGTAATGGATATTTTTTGGGCTGGAGGAAGGTTTGTAGTGGAATTCCCCAGGGGTCAGTATTGGGACCTTGGTTTTCCTGATATATATTAATGATCTAGATCTTGGTGTGCAGGGGACAATTTCAAAGTTTGCGGATGATACAGAAACTTGGAAGCATTGTAAACTGTGAGGAGGACAGTGTAGAACTTCAAAAAGACATAGACAAGTTGGTGGAGTGGCAGGTGAAGTTCAAAGCAGAGAAGTGTGAGGTGATGCATTTTGGTAGGAAGGACCTGGAGAGGCAATATAAAATAAGGGGTACAATTCTTAAAGGTGTGCAGGAGCAGAGGGACCTGGGTATAAAAGTGCATAGATCATTGAAGGTGGCAGGACAGGTGGAGAGAGCAGTTAATAAAGCATATAGTATTCTGGGCTTTATTAATAGGGACATAGAGTACAGGAGCAAAGAGGCTATACTGAACATACAGGACACTAAAACAAAAACAGAATTACCTGGAAAAACTCAGCAGGTCTGGCAGCATCGGCGGAGAAGAAAGGAGTTGACGTTTCGAGTCCTCATGACCCTTCTGCTGAAGGGTCATGAGGACTCGAAACGTCAAGTCTTTTCTTCTCCGCCGATGCTGCCAGACCTGCTGAGTTTTTCCAGGTAATTCTGTTTTTGTTTTGGATTTCCAGCATCCGCAGTAGTTTTTTGTTATTATATAGGACACTAGATAGACCTTCTCTATAGCATTGTGTACAGTTTTGGGTGCCACATTTTAGGAAGGATGTAAATGCATTGGAGAGAGTGCAGAAGAGGTTTACAAGAATGGTTCTAGGGATGAGAAACTTCAGTTATGAAGATAGATTGGAGAAGTTGGGACTGTTCTCCTTGCAGAGGAGAAAGCTAAGAGAAGATTTGATAGAGGTGTTCAAAATCGTGAGGGGGCTGGACAGAGTAGATAGAGAAAAATTATTCCCGCTTGTAAAAGGATCGAGAACGAAAGGGCACAGATTTGAAGTGATGTGCAAAAGAAGTCAATGCGATGTGAGAAAAAAACTTTTTCATACGACGAGTGTATTGGGTCTGGAATGCATTGCCTGGAAGTGTGATGGAGGCAGGTTCAATTTAGGCATTCAAGAGGGCATTAGATGATTATTTAAATAGAAACAATGTGCAAGGCTGTGGGGAAAAGGCAGGAGAATGGCACTGTGTCATAATGTTCATTCGGAGAGTCGGTGCAGACACAATGAGCCAAATAGCCTCCCTCTGCACCGTAACAATTCAGTGGCTCTGTGTTGGCCTTTTTTTGTTAGTTTCCTTAATTTGTGTGCCCAAAATTATTGTACCTGGCTTATTACTGCCATTTCAGAGGGAAAAAAACATCCAGCAACATAGTAGATGTGCTGCATGATATATTATTGCGTCAGAAAGACTGGGAAGCAGGCAGGCCTGGTTCCTGAATTAGTTGATCCCAGCCACTTTAACACACAACCCTCAACATTCTTGGAGAGGGATCATGAAAAATGCTCCATGATTTCCATCCCTGCTGGAAATGTAACATGTGCAAACAATAGGTGAGAATGAATTCCAACCATGGTTGTGATAGGCATGCGGTCAGATAACCATAGATGGCCTATGTCCAGCTGCTTGCATGGAGAATGACCATTTGGAAGGTATTTCATAGTCACAAATGCCCATGGAACTGTATCTCAGCATGTTTAACCAATTTTAAGCTCGTGGGTGTTAGAGGAAGTTGGGGGTAGGGTTGTTGTAATCAAGTTTACTTCAACCTAATCCTAATTTCCTTTAGTCCAATTGTCGTCTTTCCCTTTGAAGATGCTACATCCTGCTGGGATGTTGTTCCTCTGGCAATGAGCAATTATATAAAATATCAGTGGACTGGTCACAGGGGGATTACATTCAACTTGATCCAGACCTCAGCCAAGGTGCAGTTTTGGTAGCTGTTGCTGGACAACTATCAGGAGATGGATTCCCTGACCATTCTCTTTTCCTGTTTTCAATGGCGCTGAGCCACGTCTGTACAACTACCCTAAAACGGGTTATCTCAGCACAGATTGAGGTTGAAACCGGGATTCTTTTTACAAGCATTGCTCAGCTACTCGCTGGATAAGCTTACTGAGCTGCCAGGAGTGAAACATTCCTGGTTATCAGTTCCACTACCTGTGGCCAAGATGGGCTTCCAATGTTAGTGCTTAGTAAATATGCCTGCTCCATTTATACACAAAGTGTGTATTGGAATGTTCATGTCCTGTCCATATTCATAAGCAGTGTATACATTTTTAGGACCAAACTTTCAGACCTTGGGTTTTTCGTGTTCACGCGTTTTTAATGAATTCTTTTGTTAGAAATGACTTTTAATTTTTTTATATTAGTTACTTGGTACCTGTTGTGAATTTTTATGCTTACAGCAAGACCTAGAATACTTTGCACCTGCCTGTGGTGCATTGGTTGAATGTTTCCATGCTGTGGCGGTGGGAATGGCTCTTTGGGACAGAAACATGTTATACATCCATCATCAAAAACAATTGGGCAAAAATCCCAAGATTTTGGAATGTATTCTGGTCAAGACTATTTTAAGTGTTGCAGAGTAAAACATTGCATTGCCCAACTACTGGTTTCATTCTTTTGCTCCAGTATAATTATCAGTTATTGAAAATAAATACAATTTGGTTCAGCCTTTACTATACCCTTTGGGACTGAGTCAAACTGATGTGATTGGAATATCCCCTCTGTGCTGCTACAAGGATCAAAGTGAAATTAGTTTGAGGCAGTCCTTTTCACCTGCAAATGTAAAGCTGTGTGGTTTGCAACTCAGTGTTATTAATAAAGGATATTTGGACTATTTTAATCATTTTAAACTTGCAAACAGCATGCATTAATTTTGGGAGTTAAATAACTTGATTGTTATTGAGGGAGACGGTAGCATAGTGGTAATGTCACTGTAATCGAGAGGCCCAAGCTAATGCTCTGGGGACCCTGACTCAAATCCCACCCCAGCTGCTGGTGGAATTTAAATTTGATTAGGAAATCTGGGTTTGGAAGCTAGTCTCAGTAATGGTGGCCATGAAACTATCATCGATTGTCGCGAAAACCCATCTGGTTCACTAATGTCCTTTAGGGGAGGAAATCTGCCATCCTTACCTGGTCAGGCCTACGTGTAACTCCAGGCCCACAACACGGTTGACTCTTAACTGCCCTCTGCAATGGCCTAGCAAGCTACTCAGTTCAAGGGTAATTAGGATGGACCACAAATACTGGCCTTGCCAGCAACACCCATATCCCATGAAAGAATAAAGAAAAAAAAATGTCTTTTTCAGTTTCACCTGAAAATAAGAATCATTTCCAAATATCCCACCTTTAACTACTGGGCAGCCAATATTTGCATTGCAACTGATCCCCTGCAATTTTTAAGAAATTGCAAGAAAATTTGGCTAGTTGGGAAAATGAGGGATATTAATCAGCCAGTATAGTTTCAGACGGAGGACTAACCTGATATATGTCCTGTCTTTCTGACAGTCTCAGCATAAAAACAGGATGCTCCTGCTACAGGCATTGTTTCTGGCTTTATTAAGCATGTTTGAAGCAGGCTTCCTCATAGTTATATTAAATAGCACTATGTAATATCCTGTCCCCATAGGAAATGCTGTTGCCCTTCTGAAAAGTTTGATTTTTTTTTTAAAGCTTCTTATTTGTCAGTGTTAAAGGAGTGATGTCTGCTTTGCTCCAAGTTTGTGTTAAATCATGGTAAAGCATTTAGGAATGTTTTTAAGACAGTGAGGAATCTTTGGAGATCTCTGAAGTGTCAGCTGTGACTCAGTGGCAACACTCCTTGTGTCTGAGCCAAGACTCGGGGTTCAAATCCCCCTCCAGGTAATTGAATATGTAAATTGTGGGCTGACACTCCAGTGCAGCACTGAGGGAGTATTCCACTATCTGACGTACTACGTCTAAGATGAGAGGTTAAACTGAGGTCACCACCTCCCCTTTGGGTGGATATAAAATATCCTGTGGCACTATTTGAAAGAAGAACAGGGCAGTTCTCCCTGCTATCTTGATCGATATTTATCACTCAACTAACATTACCAAAATACAGATTATGTGGCCGTTATTACACATTGGAATCCTGCTGTGCACAAATTGGCTGCGGTGCTTCCTACATTCCAATAGTGACTACATTTCCTGAGGTTGTGGGGCGGTGATCAGCTCCAAAAAAATATCCAAAAGGGTGATTGAACATAAACCATTGTACCGAGAGCTAGAATATAAAGGGGAGGAAATTTTGCTGCAGCTATTCAAAGTCCTCGCTAGACCATGTTTGGAGTATTGTTCAGAGTTCTGGGCACCACACCTTAGGTTATATTGGCCTTCTTTCATGGGGAGTGGGTATCACTGGCTAGGCCAGCATTTATTGCCCATCCCTAAGCGGTGTTTTGATTGAGGCTTTTAGGATTTTGCAAGGAATTGAAGGTCTGGATAGTATATAATATTTACAGCGCAGAAACACCATGTAAGTGTTTATTCTGCATGCGAGCTGCCTCCCACATTTCTTCATCCAGCGCCGTCAACAGATCCTTCTAATCCTTTCTCAAGTACTGCTGAAAAAGAGACATGCTGGTGAAGCTTTTTGTCTTGCACTCATCAGAACAGACACAAGAATACCAAGTTTCAAAGGGAGCAGCAATTCATACTGCCTGAGAAAATGGTACTGATTGTTTGGCAAGTCAACTCTGGTTGAGGCACTGCATGGAAAATGCACCAAGGAATTACTGTCCCCAGTGCTTTCGTTTAATTCAAACCAATGCCTGGACATGTTCTTTCTATTTGCAGAGGACTGACCATACTTGACCAGCCCATGCTTGCAAAACGCAAAACATAAAGTCAAATGTGGGACGTTATTCCACGATTGGACAACACTTGTTGAACAATCCTGAGTGACTAGGAATTACACTAACAACTAATTTAAGATTATCACTTGGGCTTTCAATGTGCTTATGCTTATAGAAGTTGCACACAGGGCCCTGTCCTCTGCAAGCAGGAAGAACATGGGCAAGCATTGTGCCTTTTTATTTTGAATTGAACAAAAGCATAGGGACCAATAGTTCCCTGTTGCATTCTCCATGGCAACACCTCGACCAATCAGAGTCAACTTAACAACCAATCAGCACCTTTTTCAGATGCAGTATAAATTGTTGCTCCCTTTGAAATTTGATATTCTTGCATCTGCTCTGATAAGTCCAAGGCAAAAAGCTTCAATAGCATGTCTCTTTTTTCAGCAATAATCCTTTCTCCCTCAAGTGTTTATGCAGCTTTCCCTTAAATGCATTTAGGCTAGTCACCTCAGCTAGTTCTTGTGGAAGCACATTCCATATTTCAACCTCTCTCTGGGTAAAGAGGTTTCTCCTGAGTTCCTTATTGGATTTATCAATGACTATCTTGTATTTATGGCCCCTAGTTCTGGTCTCTCTTGCAAGTGGAAACATCTCCATGTCTACCCTATCAAAACCTTTTCATAATTTAAAAATCTCTATCTGATCACCCCCCACAGTCTCGCTTTTTCTAGAGGAAAGAACTCCAGCCTGTTTAATCTTTCTTAATTGGTGTAAATCTCAGTTTGTTATCATTCTAGTAAATCTTTTTTGCACCTTCTGTACTGCTTCTCTATTTTTTACAATTTGGAGACTAGAAATGGTCACTGTGTGGTCTAGTTAAGGTTCTATACAAGTTTAACTTACCTTCGTTCTTTTCAATTCTATCCCTCTAGATATGAACCCCAGTTCTTTGTTTTCTTTTTTATGGCTTTATTAACCTGTATTGCTACTCTTAGTGACTTATGTACCTGTACCCCTAGCTCTCTCTTCTCCAATGCCCCAGTTAGACACTTATTTTCCAAGGAGTGTGTGGCCTCCTCATTCTGCCTATCAAAATATGCATTAATTCCCTGCTGATTCCTGTTGCCTAGGATAACGCATGAAGGTTGGCCATTTAGACAAGTTAATGGAGGGTTGTTTGGAGAGCTGTCCAACAAGAGTCATCTTTTAGGAAGGCAAGAAAATGTACTCAATCCATTTTATAATCTGCTTGTATTTTTTGGATTGATTCTAGTCAAACTAATTCTGGTGAAAGTATGTATTTTCTCTGAACAAATAAGCAGTTTATTTTGCTTCCTCTTTATCTTTATAGTCATTATTACATGTCAAAATACCCTGATGCATTTGGCTACAGTTATCTGTTCCCACTCTAATCAGCTTGTGGGTCATGCATGCTCTGTTAATGATTAGCAGATGAATGTGCGATTCCTATAAACAGTGGTTACTGGCACACAGAACAGTACTCGTTCTTTAATGGGAGTTGGGGGATGGATGTTGACAGTGTCAAAATCAGTCAACAAGTGCATTCTCGGTGTTGTTGTGAATGTACAGCAACCAATATTCACCCTGATAATAGTATGGCAACTGAGTATGTACACAAGGAAATTGTGAGTGACCTCCCAGATGGAGGTCACTGTTGTGAATTTGGCAAGGGACAGCTCTCATGATATTGAGCAGTGATCAGCATCTTTGGCCTACTTTTGGTGTTTCATTGGTAATAAAAGTTAAGTAAATGTTGAACTGTAAAAATATTATGTGCGTTCATTGAACATGGCCATGTGCCTTAAACAACAGTAGTTGAATTTTGACCTATATTCGGGAAAGGAAGGGGGCACTCATTGAGGTTAAATGGAATTACAATAGATAGAAAATTATGTTGGGGTGTGGATGGCTGTAAGCAACATATTATAGCAGAAGGACATGGAGATGGAAATAGTTTGTTTTCTTCCTTGTGGAAGAAATCTGTGAAGAAAATCTTTTCTTCACAGAATTCCCATATTTTTACGTTCTTTTATATTTTAATCTGTGGAGCCTGATGTTCGGGAGCCAGTGCTTAAGAGTTAAATCAGCTTTCTGTATCTAGGTGACAGACTCACAGTTCCAGGTAAAACTGGGTCTGAGGGCCCGTTGACTGAATGTTTGTTTGGAAAAACCATTTAACAACATAATGAAAGCTGTCTCATTGACATGGGGTCCCAGAATCTGAACTTAAAACACATGTGAAAGCATCTTTGGTGTACAATTGTTAGCTCTTTATTAAAAACATTAAGAACTTTACCACAAGCTGTCCAACTCTCCTTGGACTAAAGTTGTATGAAGAACTTTGATTTTATTGATCAAACACAGTGATGCAACATTTTGCTCCTGTGCCATCAGTCATGAACAGGATGATTTAAGTTAAATGTAGTCCCACAGGATTTACAGTGTTGTTCCTTGCTTAGTGGATACCATGTAATCTTATAAACTCCCTGCATAGAACCATAAAAAAGTTACAGCACAGAAGGAGGCCATTCAGCTCATCTTGTCCGTGCCAGCCCGAGGACACCCAGGTGCCCTTTCTAATCCCACCTTCCTGCACCCGGCCCATAGCCCTGCATGTGCTGATGGCTTTCCTAAAGCTACCCTGAGAGTCAGGGATTTTTGTTTTGCTCTGTGACTGAAACAATTTCGAAGAATTTACGTTGGGTGTTTAGGGAGCCCAGTGAATTCAAATTCTTGGTCATGTGCATGACAACTTTAAGATAGTCATCCATGGTTGAAATGCGAAACTTTCCATATATATCCCGCAAGTTTCTGTTTCCGATGTTAGTTTTACTGAACCTTTCCCCATGTTGGTAACTGAAGAACCTATAAAGTTGAAAAAGCAGACAAAGGCTTGAAAAATTATAAAGAACCTCACCATAAGACCGGTCCAAATTTTTGTCTATGTTTATCCACTGCTAAAACAATGGTGCAAGAATATCCCTTCTGCAAACCTTCAGGGCTGCAGAATTGAAACAGGCTAAAATCTAGCCATATATATTTTAAAGACTTACTTTTACGCTCACTTTGTCTATGTCCTAGTTGTCACATTTTTGCTGCAATTTTATGTCAGTCATGATTTCTTTGATCCGGCCAATGATGGCAGTGTCATCCCTCAGCTTTACACCTACCAGGTCCTTGCCTTGTACTGCAGAAAAGCTGTAATGTTCCAAACCATTCCGCTTCTCTGCTTCCTAAGTTGCTTTACATTTCCCGATTTACTTATGAATATAATAGATCAATGTATTAATGTAGAATTATGGACAGAATGTATGACATTTAAAACAGGGGCTGATTTTGTCTGCAAGTCCTGGCCCAGATATCCCCCGCCCTAGACCCCCACTTCAGAACATTTTGGTTCCGATTCCCTATGTCCAATGCTATGGGAGATTGACTAGGAAATAAATAGAAGTGCCTGAGTTCTTAGACTTCAGTGGATGGATTGTCACATCTGCCGGTTAGATGCTTTGGCACAGAGTCATCATCATTACAGTTTTTTTGACCAAGGGAGTGCCATATAGCTGTTTTAGTATTAAGCCAGAAATACCAATACCTCCTTGATCATTATGAAGTTGATGGTTTAGAAATTTGACCTCACCCCTGTTCACTTCACCTGTATAATATGCTTCAGTGAGCCTGAATAATTGTACTGAGAATGTAGTCAGAATGAAGTACTGCATTGAAAGAAATACCCTAGTGATCCATTATTCAGTAGAAAGTTCTGCCACTGTCAATTCATTATTTAGCAGAGTTTCCTAATGGCATAAATTAAATTCCTATAATAAATAAATTGGTCTTTCATATGAGAATTACTATTACACGATCTACTTTTTTGACTTTACCCCCCTACCCCTCAATCTGCCTGACTGCCTCTGCCTTCACTGTTCAACTGTTCAAATTGTTACTTAGTGCTGAGTAGTGCTCCACTCCGTGTCGTTTGGAGATTTTAAAAAGGAAGGCAAGGAACTAACTCTTCTTCTTCTTGAGTTCTCTGCCCAAAAGCAGCTCTGACCTGCCATGCCACAACTTCCACCACGGATAGGGCAAGGTGGCAGGTCCCAAATCCACCTCAGCTGGAATGGGGGTTGAACCCTTTACTGTTGGCACCAATTTGACCTACATGGGCCGTCCAGCAAACTGAGCCTAACAGCCCGCCAAGGAGTTGCTGTGGCAGCATGCACTTTTACGTGCATGTCGTAGCCTGGAGCTATGGATCATGATGATGGTAGAGGCTCCAATTTCTTTCTTTCCATCGCACGGCTGACCAGGAATCTCCCGCTCTCACTGCCTGTCATTGGTGTACGTTGGAAGGGCTTACAAGTTGATACCCAGTCTGTTTGACTGCGTTATGAATGCACCTTCTAGGCCATCAAGTTCTGGGGTGGGATTTGAACCTGGAGCTTCCGACTCAGAGGCAGAGACACTACCCAGTGTGCTACGAGACCTCCTTGAACTAGCTATTAAGCTGTTTAAAGTGCTTAACAGGATTGAACAGTGCAGTGCGTGGGAGTTGGCTACAAGATTCAGTCAGTTACAATGATCATTTGGTCTTCTGACAAAATCGATCACTGTGATCAAATTTTGCTGAAGCCCATCTTGGTTCAATGTTCATCGACATTATCAATTTCTCCCTAAAAACAGTTGTCCATTCCATACTTCACCACTCTTCACTGTACTTTTAGGGATAATTTACGTGCTTAGTAACTTGAGAAATGTCTGGATGCACCGCCTGCTTCATAGCACTACCCGCTCATGGTTCCATTCTTACCTGTCTCGATGTAACCGGTGCAATGGCTTTATCTGTCATTTGCACTCAGTTACTTCCAGATATATATTTGACTCTTCCCCCATTCCTCACTAATGTTATCTATAGACATGGAGTCAGCTTTTCTGTTATTTTGATGACACACCCTGTTGCCACTCTGTCATATCCTCCACTTAACAATTGGCGCTCTCTGGACAGGTCACTTTTCTGTTATCGATTTGGAGCAACCTGAATTTTCTCCAGCTTTATCAGTGGCATGACCAAGGTCGGTAACTTAGATCAGGCCAGACATTTCCACACTTTAGTCCCTAATTTCATCCTCCTTGCCAGCTACATACTCTTGCTAAAGCATAGAATGAACAACCTTAGAATTTTGTTTGGCCCAAAACTGAGCTCAACCTTAATCCAGTCAATAGTTAAGGGCGCTTGCCTTTTCTTTTGCCGCACAGACCACCTCCACCCCAACTCCCACTCCGACTCCACCTCCAGCACTGAAAATGTTTTCTGTGCCTTTCTCATCTCCATTCTCAACTTTTCCAGTTGCCTACTCACCGGCATTGCACTCCATTTCATCTGAAATTCCACCTACCACACCCTCTTTCCTTCTACGTTCTGCTTAATTGTTGCCCAGAGATTTTTAGATCCCCACTGACCTCTCTCAGCCTGTTCTGACCTGTTCTGTTGAAGGGTTATGAGGACTCGAAACGTCACTTTGTTCTTCTCTGCCGATGCTGCCAGACCTGCTGAGTTTTTCCAGGTATTTCTGTTTTTCTTTCTGACCTCTCTCAATATTGATTTCAAAAACCTGGTCCTTGCTTCCAGATCCCTCCATAGTCTGCATCACCCTGATAGTGCAGTTCGTTTCGAACCTGTGCCCCACCTTGCATCCTGTACTTCTTCGTCTATGCTTAACTGTCTGGTCCCTGTCTTTGCTCACCCTTCATTCTATACTGTGTTCCTCTTTCTAACAGAATCCACCTTGCTATTCTTCCCCTTTCAAAAACATCCTAAAAATCTATCTTTTAGACAAAACCTAGTGAGCGCCCATAACTCTATTCCCTCAAATTCTGCCCCTTTCCCCCTCCCAAATCCATAACACATCTGGGATGTTTTGCTATGTTATTGAAAGTTGTTATTTAATCAGTTAGTGTTCTTTGTGTTTTACCGACTATTAATGAGATTATTTTCCAAATTGCAGTTGATCAGCCTGCGTATTGCAAGGTATTTTCGATGGAGCCTTATATTGGTGCTATTCAAGATAAACAAGTGCAGCGAGATTATGGAATTCAGATCAGGTTTATTCAAGATGCCCAAGAACAAGCAGCCCGAGCACAAAAATCTCAAACTGCTCTTAACAAATCAGGGTCTTACGGAGTCAGCATTCGGGTACAGGGAATTGATGGGCAACCATATGTCGTGCTAAACAGCAACCAGGAAGGACATTTGCAAATGTTTGAGCCTCCACCTGAAAATGGTTCCTTTGATCAAACTTTGTCTCAGGATGGTTTTAATGCATATTCTGGTCCCTATGCAAGAGAACAAGGAAATGGATTCTCCAATAATGGCCATTTCACTTATCCAGAACATCAATACTTCAATTCGCATAAGCCATCTCCTTACCCACAGCTGCCTACGCCGGTAGTAGAAACCTCAAAGATTGAGGTTGATAAAAAACACACAAAAGCAGGTAGTTTACTGAATTTCCAAAAGCATCCTGAGATTCTGAAGCCATATGACCCTGAGAAGGACCTCTTGAAATGCACTAGTCAACAAAGTGTGACCAGTAGCAAGTTATCAGAAAGGAATAAAGACAAATCTTTTCATCGTTTACCCAAGTCTGAATTTCAAGATAAGTTAGGTATTCGACCATCGAGTTCAATAAAGCCCAACGATGAGAAAAGTAATTTCAGCAAGCCCACAACAATGGAAGACCCAACCAAGAAAACTGCTGGGTCTGCCACTCGAAAAATTGATATGTTGAACATGAACAGAAGATGTCAAAACAACACCAGCCCTGATTCGGAAGATTCTCGGAGAACACGACCAGATTTGCTCCCTTTGCGCCGGCAAGATTCAACTGGAAGAGGTTTTGATGCTTCTAGGTCAAGGAGGTCATCATCTTCAACTCCAACATCAGCAAATTCAGACAAGCCAAATCCTTCATACAAGCTATGGTTGGATGATCCAGATGAAGAGCTTTCTGCTGAAAATGTAAACCGGCATGAGAATAGGAGATACATTCCCTTTTTTCCAGGCACTGGTCGTGACATTGACTCAGGCCCTATTCCTGGGGTGGATGAATTGATTGATAAATTTGACGGAAAAGATGGACAGCACCGGCGAGGTAGGTCTGCAAAGAGAAACCGCATTGACCCAGAAGATCGAAAACGATCCCGAAGTGTAGATAGTGCTTTTCCACTTAGATCGCAAGATAATCCTGCTTACCTAGACCAACACAGCAAAAAGCTTGGAATATCAAATGAACATTTGTTGAGACCATCACAGTTGTGCCATAAAAATGCTGCCTCACAAAGCTTACGAAACCCTGCTTCTAGTGAGAATGTGCCATCCAATTCTGTTTCTTCTACTGGTAGTCTTGGCAGGTGTCAAACACAACCTACAGAAAACCAAGGAAGCCTGAATTATGGTTTTATGAAGATTTCAGGTCAGACTGAAATGAATGGTGGAGCTACTAAGCAACAGGGTAGGAGAATTGCTTGTAAATCTGCCACGTTCCCTGTAGGTACAATCAATAAAACTGAAGCCAAAAAAGAGGAGATAACTTCTGTTACACCAACAAAGACTGGTAAAACAACCCCTTTCTTCTTTGGGATCAGTAAGAGTTCAGATCCCAAGCAGCTCACTGTTTGTACAAGCCAAACTGCCTGTGATCATGATGTGCAGGTAAGCAGAGCTGTAAGATATATAAAAAAAAAATACATTTTCTATTAAAGGATGATTTATTTTCCAATTATCATAAGAATGATGTGTTGCCAGATGCTGGATGTTTGTCAAAAGAGTCATTGGTAACTGATGAATTATTGCGTTGGTGTAGCAAATGTAAGACACATATTGTAATGAATTTGCTGTTAGATTTTTGAAAAAAAAACAGAATGTGGCACCTTAAATAATACCCCAATGCATTCTCTATAGATTTGGATGTGCCTTTAAGCACCAAATTAGTATTTAACTCTTAAGATATCTAAGTAAAAATTGTCCTGTGCTGCTATGATTAGGATTGAAGAACCTATCATAACTTCACAAAAAATGGTTAGATCTGAGGATTTCATATAGTGTTCTGAATGTTCTCGTTATGAGTAACAAGTAATCTCATCTTACAGAATAACATTAATTTGCATTTGCTTGAATCGACAAGCACTGCATCTCAAAAATTACTAATTTCCTTCCTCTAACTGATCATTCCATCTTTATTCCCAGCAGTTTCATACACACAGGTGAGAGCCGCCTTTTACTCGCCCAAAGTACTTTTCTTTTAAGTATCAGTCTATTAACCCGAAGATCTTGCAGTGGAGCACCTGCCTGTGATGTCAGTGGGTAGTGATCAGGAGCGTGTGTGAATCTTGACAAATATGCCTTTCCCTTTTCCTCCTCCCCAGTTTGTTGACTGCTGCCAACATTGTTAGGACCCCAACATTGAACCCTATAGAGATTGCCTGCTGTGTGCACCATGCTAATTTGCTGACCTTGTCAGTGATGCACTGTAGTGCAGAATGGCCAAGAGCTCCATTGCAAGGCTCAATTGGTGTAAATTTGCCGATATTGGTTGGTGGAGTATGCGGGGTTGGTCTTGTAAGGTTCTAGTTTCTCACCCCATTCCTGTAGCTCACTTAGCTCTTCCATTTATGGAGTTTGAAGTTATCCCCTAAAGCTCAACTGCTCATTTATTTTGTTACTGTTTGATTGTCACTGCAGTAGGGATTGTGTTTAGTGCTTTTCTCTCAAAGAATTTCATGGAAAAGGTCAAAGAAGAACAAACGTGGGAAGTTGGGGATAGACTGGCCACTACTCACCAATATGCCACCAACTGTATCTCCTGTTATCTGGCAATGCCAGAAGAGAGGCAGATGGTCAGTCATCTATTGCACAGAGACTTGCAGCAATATCCAGCATTGGAACAGCATTGCTAATAGCACTCAAGATATCACCTTTCCTCCTTTCATTTTCCAGGCCACTATAGGACATGAACTGTATCAGTCAATCTTCTGTACACAGATGGGTGACTATGCATCATTCGACAAACCAACTTTTTCTATCTTTTGCCCATTGAATGGCAACAGCAACTTGACAGGCTGCCCTATTTTACCATACTGCAAGATTTCCCAAAGAAAGTACCTGATGCTATCCACGTGGTCTTCTGGGCTCCGTGGGTAGAACATAAGATCTGTGCAACCAGAGTATATTCTCCTACACACCTCCTCATTGAACCAGGATTAGTCATTTGGCTTGATCGTGATGGAGGAGTGAGGGATCAGACAGGCCATGAGGTTACAGATTGTGATGGCATACGATTCTGCTATATCATCATAGATGCCTGGTTTTGAACCTTTAGTTCTGCTGTTAACCTATCTCACTTAGCATAGTGTGGCATGACATAATGGAGGGTGTCCTCATTGTGAAGATGGGATTTAGTCCCACAAATACTGTGCATTGGTCACTCCTGCCAATGTTGCCATGGACTGACACATCTGCAAAAGATAGATTGTTGAGATAGAAGTCAAGTAGGTTACTCCCTTAGATTTATTTTCTCACCACCTGCTACAAACCTAGTCTGGCAGCTCTGCCTATCAGGACTTGGCAAACTCGGTCAGTTTTGGTAATACTGAGCCACTTATGGTAATGGACATTTAAATCCCCACTCAGAATAGATCCTGTGCCTTTGCTATCTTCAGTGCTTTCTCCAGGTGGTGTTCAACATGGAGCATGTGCTGGTTCATCAACAATGTGGAGCATCTGGCTCCTTTCTCTGGCATCAGCATTTTATTTCCAGATTCAAATAAAACTGAATTCAAATTCTTAAACTATTCCCTATAGTGGGACTAATTATCTGGATCATTAGTTCGAGCCTGGATGAATAGTCCTGAAATACCAGGCCCAGGCATGCGATTTCCTAGGTGTTCACTTATTTGGTTTCTCCAAAAGGTGGAACTGTTTTTGTTGGCAGGAATTTCTAGACTATTGATAAAACATTTTTAATAGGCATGATTTTCACCTAGGCAAAAGGCAAAACCATTTTGTGGGATGGCAGGAACATTTGGATAGTTGGCCTATTATCTATTAATAATACATGTTTGACTAAACTTTCTTTAATCACTTGTATTGAAGCTGTAATTATGGCCTTGAAATAGATAAAATATAAGCACAGGGATATTGCCTAGAGGTTGTTTAGTTTACCGGCTGAATTTAAAATTAAAGTTGTGTGTTTCAGTAGCATACCAACTTAATTATATTTTTAATTTTGTGAAACGTTTTTAGGTAACTCCTGACCTTCTGAAAGACCAACAAATGAATGAGGAGACAGCAAAACAGATCCTTTACAACTGTCTCAAAGTGGGGTTGGTATCCAAGACAATGTAAATATTGGATTACATATGTTGCTCAAGCTTGAAATGGATTTTTAAAACCCTGTTAAATGTACATTTTTCCAAAATCATTAAAGCTCAAGAGAAATGATTTTAGAAATACAACTCGGTGTTGACATTAAGCATCCTCTGCTCATTTTCCCCAGATCTAGACTGTGTGTTATACTGTTTAATCTTTTAAGTGCTTTGTGCCATACAAATGAAACAAATTGGGGACTGAAGAACAGTTTGGAAACTCCTAATCACCATTATGGATGTTTCTTTTGTTCATGTGGAATTTTTTTGATTTATTTGTATTGTGCCTGTGAGCTTCCTGTGCTTAAACATTAATTATTCAATAACACAAAAGCACTTATCTTACAAGTGTCAGGGGAGATTCAGCACATAGGTTGACTTAAATATGAATGCTTAATGAGGGAGCAGAATTTTGTTTTGTATCCATTTAATCCAGTGTGAATTATTTAATTGGTTTACAGCTAAACTTATTCCATTTACACATCTTAGCCCAAATGCTGCAGCTATATATTTAGTAGAGCATTTATTAAAATGCACATGAGTTTACATTTCTGTAAAGTGAACATTCATAGTAATTCAGTTTTTTTTTTGCACTTACAAAAAGTGATTTGTCTAATAACTTGAACTAAGCAATGGAAGTCATTTACAACTGCACTTTCAAATTCCCAAATTTCACCCTCCATTCATCATGACATTTCTTCAGCTAACAATCTATTCAATTTAACCCTCATCCTCACCTGTGCCCTTGTTTCCATTAAGACCATTACTTTCTCTCACCTTGGTCGCTCTCCCTAGTATGTCCCACATCTCAGCCCCCTCACATCCAAAGGACACAGGCTTGAATGCCTGTAGTGGACATGTGGCGCAATCATTCATCATCAGATCTGGCTGGACTACATAAAGCACTACTAGGTCCTGCTCTCCTCTGCCAAGATTGTTCACTGTTCTAGCATGATCCTGGATTGCAAAGATAACCCCTGGCTTCTCTTCTCCACTATGAACTTTCCTTCTTCATAACCCCTCTCCCCTAACTTCTCCACCCTTAGCTCCAACAAGTGGGAGGAGCTCATGGACTTCTTTGTCACTAAGACTGAGACCCATTTAGCTTCCTCTGCAACTTCTCCCTCTTCCACTCGCACACCTGGCAAAATCCCCACTAATGTTCACCACCACCACCCCCCGCCTTATCCCTGAACTTGCATATTTTCCCAGTTTCCCTCCTATCTCCCATCATGCGCTCTCCGCCCATGAGACCCACCTGCTCCCACCAGGCGCCTTCCCTCCCCGGACACCAACTTACCTGCATTCTTACTTATTTAGCAGGTTACTAATGATCCATCTTCCCTCACCATAAACTAGCATATGCAAATTAACAGTAAAGAAGAAAATAATGACACTAAAGAAGGACAAATCCCCAAGACGTCTTAGTTTCAATCTGGGGTTTTAAAGGAGGTAGCTGAGAACACTACAGATGTCCTACTCTTGGAACATTGCATGTGTACTTGATTATTTAAGAAATGTGAGAGAGGAAAACCAGACAATTATAGAACAGTTAGCCTAATATCTGTTGTTGGGAAATTACTAGAGTCTATAATTAAGGAGAGTGTGACTGAAGACCTTGCAAAATTTTTAGCAGATTAGAGAGTGCCAGCAACAAATTCTAAAACGGTAGGGCTGGCCTGATAAACCTGATTGAATTTTTTGAGGAGGTGACTAAAGCATTGGACTGGGAGAATGGCCATGGATGTTATTTGTATGGAATTGCAGAAGGTATTCTATAAAGTGCTTTAAGAGACTGTTAGTTAAAGTTGAAGGTCCTGGAATTGAAGGCAAACTATGAAGCATGGGTACAAAATTGGCTGAGTGCCAGAAAATAGAGTGTAGTGGTGAGCGATTGTTTTCAGACCGGAGGGAGGTGTACAGTGGGATTTCCCAGGGCTCAGGACTAGGACATTACTTTTCTTGATCTATATTAATGACCTAGCCTTGTGTGTACAGGGCACAATTTCAATATTTGCAGATGACTTGGAAGTATTGTGGACTGTGAGGAGAATAGTGATAGACTTCGAGAGGACATAGAGAGGCTGGTGGGATGGGTGGACACGTGGCAGTTGAAATTTAATGCAAAGAAGTAAGAAGTGATACATTTTAGTAGGGAGAACAGATATCAAGTAAAGGGTACAATTCCAGTTGGCATGCAGGAACAGAGGGACCTGAGGGTATATGTGCACAAATCATTGAAGGTGGTAGGGCAAGTTGAAAAAGTGGGTAAAAAGGCTTATTAACAAAAGGCATGGAGTACAAAAACAAAGCAGTTGTGAAGGTTTGACTTCAACTGGAGTATTATGCAAAATTCTGGGCACCACACTTTCGGAAGAGTGTGACAGCTTTAGAGAGGGCGCAGAAAAGATTGATGGGAATGATTTCTGGGATGAGGGATTTCAGCTGTATGGATAGATTGGAAGAAATGGGGTTGTTCTCCTTAGATTGAGAGGGGATTTGATGGAGATGCTCAAAATCATGAGCGGTGTAGACAGAGTAGATAGAGTGAAATTGTTCCGATTGGCAAAAGGGTCGGGAACCAGAGAACGCTGATTTAAGGTGAATGGCAAAAGAACCAACGGCGACACGAGGAAAAGCTTTTTTTTTACACAGCGAGTGGTTAAGATCTGGAATGCACTGGAGGCAGGTTCAAACGTGGTTTTCAATTGGGCATTGCTAGAGCCTGAAAGGAGAAAATTTGCATGCTACGGGAAGGGGGGTGGGGAGTGGGACTAGTTGTATTACCGTTGCAGAGAGCCAGCATGGAATAGACTGGCTGAATGGCCTCCTGTGCTGTAACCATCCTATGCTTTATCCTGCATGTGTTCCACTGTGGTCTGATTTAACCACATACAAGTTTTACAGGAAAGAATCTGACCTAGAAAACCTAATTTCAAGTGTTTGTTTACAATTCACTCTCATCTAGAAATGCCAGATTATGCTTTAGGTTTGAAAATCTGTGAACATTTAACTTGCCACCTCAATTACTTAAATGCTTGTGAGTTTTTTTAACCGCTTTTGGTGTGGCTATGATTTGAACTGGTCACATACTGTAGCCTTGTGCGTACATCTAAGAGACCAATAAATTAAAGGAGCAAAGTGCAATTGCTGAAAAGATGAAATAAAAGCAAGAAATGATCAACTGGCCTTCCAGCACCTGTAAAGAAAAAAAGCACAGGTCAACATTTTGGGTGTGGACTGTTTGCTGGAACTGGAAACTCAAAAGAAAAGCAAGCTTTATAAGGCAAATCAGAATGAAATAAACAGGCTGGGGGAAGGGAACAGGCAAAGATCAGGAATGCTGACTCCAATTGCAAAGGGGAGATAATGGAGAAAGAGCCAAAGTGAGTTGTTTGGCTGTAATTAAGACTTGGCATGATGTTAAAAATTCACTTGCATTTGAATGGATATGCTCCACTTCCTTTGACATCTTTAGTGGGGAAGTACCGTACTTCACAACCCTCACTTTGAGTCTGTTTACGAAGTACTTGTGTAGCGAAGCTTATGGAGGAGCAAGCAACTTCTCAATTTCCGCGTTTCACCCTGCGCGCTTGGTTGCCGGAAGTTGCTGTCTGGTTTACTCAATAATAACATTAAACGCTTGATAACCTTATCATTTTTCTTGCTAAAATATCTGTGCCTCAGCTCCAGTGGAAAAATCCCATTGTCTAAAGTCTCTCGCCACAACTGTGGTTTCATCCTGGTAAATCTATACTGTATGCTCATTGTATCTCTTCTATAATGGAGCATTCACAACTGCACACTGTTCTGTACTTGTGGCCTAACTATCGTCTTGTTAATTTTCTCTTGTTATTCGTTAGGCTCCCTCTAAAAAAGAGCATCCTGGGCAACTATCAGCCTCTTTGGTTATGTTTGTAAGCACCCAGCCGGTGTAAATGGATTTGACTGGGGCTGGGGATTTTTTTGGTCAGGCATAAAGTTTCAGGACTGGTTCTAAGATGATTATGTCTTTGTGAAGTGCATTGGGGAAATTTTTCTCCATTAAAGGTACAGTATAAATGCAAGTTGTTGTTATACTCTGTCCTAACGCAATATCTGCTAGATAGGGAAAGGGGAAGAGAAAATAACCACTCAATTTTGTGCAATAGGAAAACGTTATTACAGCACTGTGCAGGTGGTTGCTTCATCAAGGTTTGATAATCTGCCCTGCATACAGGGAAGAGAAACAGAAGGCTTTTATCATCATGCTAATAACTAAGAGAAAGGTGGAACGTTTTGGATCAGGAGGATGGAATAATAAATACTTAAAAGCCCAAAAGTGTGAAAGGAGTAACAGCAACTTGTATTTATACAGCACCTTTAGCGTAGTCATCCAAAGACACTTCACAGGAACGTAATCAAACAAAGAAATTGACACTGGGTCAAAGAAGGAGCCATTAGAACAAGTTGACTGCAAGCTTGGCCAAAGTGTTAGGCTTTAGGGAGAATTGAGGAGACATGGAGAAGCAGAAAGGGTCATCGAGGGAATTGTAGAGACTGGACAGCCAAAGGCACAGGTCCCATTGTTGGGGTGAAGGAGGTTCGAGATGCATAAATATTCAGAATTGGAAGGTTGTCGGGCTGAAAGATGTTACAGAAATGGAGGGGGGTGGGTGGGGAGGAGCAATGGGGGAAAGGCCTTGGAAGGATTTGAAAACAAAGATGAAATTATTAAATTTGAGGTGTTGGAGAGCAGGAAATTCTGAATGTAGATCAGTGAGTACAGAGGTGATGGCTGAATGGAGCTTAGTGTGAATAAGGACGTGGACAGCAGAGTTTTGGATGAACTCAAGTTTGGGAAGAGTGGAAAATAGGCAACTGGACAGGAGAGCATTACACTAGTAGGAGCATTGGAGCAGGCGCAGTTAAAGAAATTGTCACTAAGAAAATTTTCATTAGGATTCATCAAAGCTTTAACTCTGTGCACACAAATAATCTAGGTATTATAAAACAATTCAATTCAATAGAAATTAGAAATCACCTTGCGAGAGCTTTGAGGCGTTTTCATTAAATGCATGTGTCTCAGATCTGCAGGGAAAGCTGTACTCTATAGATAGAGTATTGACACTGTCTTCAATATCAATTATTTGTGTAAATATGTATCATACATGGTTGTATGTTTTGATCAACGTTATGTGAAATAGAGTTGGAATTTATCATTGGTGCTATGCCATAACAATGTAAAACCTTATTTTCTGAGAACAATAACCCTTCAATATTGGTTTTTGGTTGTATATATCACAATTGTTTTCCAACACTTCTTAAAAAAAACCTCTGTAGCTGGCTTCATTTTGATAAATTAACTTGAAGTCACACGAGACATTTATTTTTAGTTTTGCGTCTAATGTCAATGTGACTACAGCAATGTTTTGGCTGGACTGCAGGACGACTTCATCAAATAAATCTTATAATTTAGATTGTTATATTGTGCTGAGACAGTAGGAAGCCATAATCTGACAAAGTAATCACTAGACATTTGAATAATTTGTTCTTCTCTACTTAATTCCTCTCAAGTATGTCTGCCCTGATGAGTTACTATCTGAGACCCTGGGCTGATCATTTGGGCTATTGTCCAAAGCAATTATAAGACTATTGTTGCGAAATGTTAAATAAGCTTTGTCTTTTCTTCAGGAGTCACGATGATGATGCCACAAAAAAGAAAGTCAATTTGGTATTTGAAAAAATTCAGACCTTGAAATCAAAGAGCGCAGAAAGCGTGAAAGAACAAAAGGATGAAAAAGTGAGTTCATTCTGGCGACATATTAAGCAATTATTTCCCTAATTTTTCATCGTCAACAAATTCTACCTGGCATTTGTTTGTAATATTAACATTTTCTTGCAGAAGTTATGTAGTCTATTACCATATTCTTTCTGAAGTGTAGCAGTCAATTATGATAAATGAATGGTTAATCAATGTTGATTGAGGGAGGAATTTTGGCCAGGACTCATTCCTTGTATAAAATGCAATTAAATTTGAAGCTTGAATGTACTTATCATGGCTTTGTATCTTAGGTAGATAATATTACATTTCCTAATCTCTTGCTCAGTGTAATAGCCTAATAAATGCCACTTCATAACGTAGCAGTAGGTAATGTTAAGCAAACATCAGTGCTCAAACCTGAGACAACTTGAGGTTCGTGCTTGCTGGAAATTCCAGAGGAATTACAAAGCCACACTTGTCGGAAACTCAAGTCTCTACAGTTAACCGACGAACCCTCATAATGAACTTTTGAGAAATAGTGTTACTTATACCGTGTTGCATTTATAAAGTCAGCGGGCCAGAATTTTCCCGTCGGCATGCGGGGGCGGGACCTGCACGCCGACACGTAAAATGACGTCGGGCAAGCGCCCTGACATCACCGCACGCCGTCGAGATATTTCGTTGGGCGGGTGCGTGATGATATCTGATGCGTGCCCGCCATTAATTAACGGGCCACTTAAGGCCCTTGAGGCACCAATCGACAGCGATTTTTCGGGGCCCATGCGATCTTTAGGTCGGCGCAGCGGGCAGGACACATTTGTATAAACCTCATCCACGGGTGGGATAAGAGGGCTCAGTGGGGTCGCGAGTGTGCTATGTCAAATATTGATTTTTCAAAGTTACTGATACTTGCCTGTGTGATCTGCAATACTTCAAAATGCATACTAGCTGCTTGGACTGGACTCTCAACCTTCAGGTCAGCACTCTGCGGTGAGGAATCTTGTTTGGGCCTGTAGGTTTTAGGAAGCTTTCCCTTAGCCTGGGAATGGGAGCTGAACTCTCCACTGGAGGCACCTCCTCTAAGGAAGGAGGGAGGGCTAGAAGGTGGAGGAGGCCAGGAGTGCACAATCAGCCTTCAGGGGAGCCAACTTTGGGAGGACAGGCGTAGGCACAAGGGGGGCAGGGCCAAGAGGTAGTCTGAGATGGAAGGGGCCGCAGAAGATGCTACTATCCTGCTGCCAGGTTATACAGGCGGCAAAGCAGCTACCTCAGTATGTCTGAGGTGCAGTGTGGGAGGAGGCACCGTCTCTCAAGAGAGACAGTCAACTATACCTGCCAGATGATTGGGCCTGAGATCTCCACGAACTATGTGGGTGGACATTCCATGCCAGTGGCTCTATAAAGGTCACAGCTGCCCTCAACTTCTATGCCTCTGGCTCCTTCCAGGGGTCAGTGGGTGATCTTTGCGGTGTCTCCCAATCAGCTGTCCACACTTGTGTCAAGCAGGTTACAAATGCTCTGTTCAGGTGTGCGTTGACGTTCATCCACTTCCGTTGGGGACAGGCAAGCCAGACACAGTGAGCCAGAGACTTTGTAGTGATTGCTGGCTTCTCCCGCATCCAGGGTGCAATAGACTGCACACATGTGGCCATTCAAATTTGCTTGCATTTGTCACCACGATTTTTATACTGTTGCTGTTTTGGTCTAATCAAGTTACTGTTATACTCTTTACACATCTCAGCTATGATACAAGACAGGAAGGTTTTACGAAGAGAGAAAGACTTGCACTTATATAGAGACTTCCATGACCTTAGGAGTATGATAAATTATAGTTTTGAGGGGATCCTTATTTGAGTGTGTGGGTTTTAGTGAGGTTTTCTTTGCTTTTGCCTCTCATTAGACAGAGTTTCTTCTAATTAGAAGCAGAATTTACCCTATGGATTGGTTATGCAACCTATAATAAATTTTGTTTCATTTGATAAGGTGCGTTAGGATTTTTTAGAAGTCACTGCCTGATAAGGTGACGCCTTCAAATTCAGTTGTTTCCTTCAAAAGGGAATTGGATAAATACTTGAAGAAGAGAAAATGACAAGGATCTGGGAAAGGACCAGGGGAGCGAGACTAACTGGATTGTTTTCAAAAGAACTAGCATAAACCTGATGGGCTAAGTGGCCTCCTTTGGTGTTGCATAATTCTTTTGATTCTATGATTCTAGGTCACAGATGTTTCTTAAAATCCAGCTCCATTCCCATGCCAAACCAGTCAAGCTAAAAAAAAAATTCAGAGCAGACACCTGTCACCTGTTTAGGCCCGTATTAGATTTCCGAAGGATTAAAATAATTTTTCTTGGGATTGACATATTATCGCACATACTGGTTTTGTTTTCTATTTTTAAGCTGTTCTCTTTCCTCTTTGTCTCCTAAAGGTGTTGAATCCATGCATGGCAGTTATCCTTTGGTTCCTTGCTCCAAAAGCTACTTTTTATACAGAGCCTAGACAGTAAATGTTGGCAGGAGGTTGGGACAATTTGGGGGGAGGGGGGTTGGGCATATCAGAGACAATTCTGATTCTATCCCTGCCCAAAATCCACAAGGGGCACCACTTTACTTAGTGGGTCATTGAATAATGATCAACGGTGAGTTCCATGCCAGCTCAGGTTAGAGGCCAATTATCTCACCTTCACTGCCACCCAGCTAAGGTTAGCTAACTACACACAAACTGGCTATTAAATCTGAAGGAAGCAATGTGTAAACAAAGTTAAGATATTTCCACCACTGATAGTGAATTAAAGGGCTTATTTTACAGTTTAGCTGTGCATCATAAATACATTATATAAGTTTTCTTATCAGAAAGGAACCTACAATGGAAATGCAATTTGCCGTCATTAATTTCATTAAAGGTTTTGTCGTCCATTCATGGAACCAGCTAGTATTCCAGCTGGATTTAGGCAAAACCAAAAGCAAGTCAGGATGCTGAAATAAAAACAATGATAGAGGAGGTTTGGCAGCATCTGAGGAGATAGAAATATAGTTAACATTTCAAGTCAGTGACCTTTCATCAGAATTTTCAAAGTTCCAGATTCCACAACATTTTGCTTTTGTTTAAGTCAGTTTGCTGTGTTCTTTTTCTGTTGTTGCACAGTTCGGGAATTAACAAAGGTAGTTAAATGCATGGATCCAAACTTTGTGTGTATGTGGATTTGTTCTGATTGAACAGAGGCACTGGGAGGGTAATCCAGAGGAATTGCCATCCTGGCTCTTAACGTCCTTCTATTTGGCTGCTTCAAAGTGACACTGTTGAACTTTGCAACTGTAGCGTCAGTCCTCCTTCAATGAGTGCATGGACAGGGATGACCAAAGGACACTTGGAACAAATATATTTTTATTTTAAAGTAAAATGCACGCTGGACTCCAGCTTTAATATTCTTATGAACACAAAAGACAAAAGAATCTAACATAAAATGTTGATTTGTTGCTCATTAGAAACAAGTTGTGTCACTCTCAACCTGCCCACCAAGGACAGGCCTCTCGTTCCCTCGGTGTCAGACATGTGGAAATCTATTATCATGCCTGAGCCTCAACTATTCCACTGAGAAATTACAGAGGCAGCATTTCTCTTTTCTTGATATGGAGTGTGTGTGCGCACCCGCCCCTAAGGGTATACCTTACTTATCTTGGATGCAAGTTAGTGGAGCCAAAGATCGGAGCCAAAGATCAAGAATGCCTAAATTTGCATAAGGGTATTGTTGGAATTCATACAGGTTAAAGTATGCAGTTTATCAGCACACAGCACCTCTTATCTAATCAGAGCCACCCTACATATTGCTTTTAAGGCTATCGGCAGCCCAGTGGGAGTAACCCTAGTTTCTAGTGATGTGTCTCCTCCTCCTGGTTCTATTAGTGAGCCAAGTACTGAGCCTGGGAACACTGTGGACTTGGCTGCATCTGCTATCAGATTACTGAGTCTGTTATAGAAAGTTGATGGTCTAAGATGTGTTACCATAAAGCCACCTCAAAGAGACCCTTATCATCATCTTTCCCCTCCACTTCCCCAAAAGGAGAATAATTAGTCACTGTAGAAGAACAAATTTGAGTTTTGAGCAAGTGGGCAGCAGAGACCTCGAGCTCCTGATGAGTGACTTGATTGGCAGCACAACGTGTTACAAAATGTGAGAATGATCACAACGTGCTTAATCCACTGAACTGTGGCTCCGTTTATTTAAGATCTTTAACAGCAGCACCCCTTGTCCTTCTGCAACATAGTCCTGGGTGGCCTACAACAACAACTTATATATCTTTAACATAAAGAAACGCCCCAAGGCATTTCACAGGAGCATTATAAAACAAAGTATGTCACCACATAACACAAGGCGATATTAGGTCAGATGATCAAAAGCTTGGGCAAAGAGAGAGGTTTTATGCTCTGTCTTAAAGGAGGAGACTGAGGCTGAGAGGCAGGAAGAAAGAGCTTGGGGCTAATACTTGGCCTCCAGTTAATACCTTCCAGCAGCAGTTATCCAAGTCTTAAGTTCCCTTATCAGTCATACAATGTTCATTTGTTTTCATTGTAGTGGAAAGACTTGTATAGGGCAGCTTGTCAACCATTTTTACGATCTTGATGTTTGCATGCAATGTCAGTCACATAGCAGACTTACTCATCACAAACTGGTTAATCAAGGTCTGTTTATGAGGGGTTTGGCAAAGAGGCATTCCCACAGTGGAGCTGGCTTCTTCCCCACAGGGCATCCCATAGGTTATTGTAGTCATTATCTCCTTCCCGGCAGCATTTCTCTTTTCTGCAACAGAATAAACCTCACAGTTTGGTCCTGGATCTTGCTAGAGGAAGCCCTTGTATGCCTAGGAGCTTCTAGCATGAAGCACACATATATACATCACAGGATTTTTTTTTTGCACCTGGATTTCAATGCCAGAGTGGAACGGAATCCCTCACTATTAAAGAACATGCTGTTGGATCCATGCTAATGTTTGTGGATTGTTCCAAATTTTTTCAAAACTGTTTTCACGTTTGTTGAGTTTCTTTTCCTTTGTTGCCAATTGACAGATATGAGAATGGATATTCTAATGAATGTGTGATTAGGAGGAATTTACAATTTTAAACTGAGCAATTGCACTTATGTTCATTAATGCTTGGCTTTCAGGTTGGCATTACTTCCGAATACAAAGCACTGTTGGAGCAGAAAAATGAGCTTGAAAAGAAGGCAGTTGAAATGGGAAAGAAAGCGGATCAACTACAGAAAAAACTTGATGAACAAACTCTGGTACTGTCAGTAAGTCAGGGGATTTTTGTTGCATTGTTTGAGTTGTCAAAGACACTGACAACTGGCGCTTGTCTTTCAGAAGCAGCAGAGTACCACAGAACAAAAAGATAGGACCAAAGCTGATCTGAAAAATCTGCAGCAAGAAATGGAAAACATTTTGGAAGAAAACAATCGTTTAAGGGAGCAGCTAGCAAAAACTGATAAAGAGCTTCGAAACCAACTGGAAGAGTAAGTAGGCAGGTTTGGTTTCTTGTTGAAACCTGAAGATTTTTCCGATCGAAGAAATATATTTTCATACACCAATTCTAAAAGTGATTACTCAGCCTCTAAAATTCAGCGAAGCAAAATATTTGTATTTTACGATGAAACATGGAATGGGGATGACATTAGGGAGGAGGGAGGGAGGGAGGGTGACATCGGAGGGGTCATGTGGGAAGGATGGAGTTGGCATGGGAGGGAGGGGATGGCATTGATGGGTGGTGTGGGAAGGGTGGATGAGATGATGGAATTAGTTAAGTGTACTGATTTTACCACAAATGTTTTGTGGGTCTCTACTAGTTCTAATATAAAATGTTAAATTCTAAATGCATTTAGGGTGTGGTTCCCTGAGCTTGTCAGCAACCTCAGTTCTTTATATCTGTGTTGCTTTCTCTCTCATCAGTTCCTTTCAGATTTTTAACATAATCTTATCTGTTCCTCTTTCATCTTCCTCTTTCCAATGAAAGCACGACTTGGCTGTATTTGCACCTTTTCTGATTTTCACCACCTCAGCTTCAGATCCAATCTAATCAATGCTCTTTATCCCATTTTCCAGGTGCAGATGTCAATGTTAGCTCCTTGGTGTCCCATACGGTGGAAGACTTGTAGGTGCTTCCCTGGTTTTGGCCACAGATGGCAGGAATGGCGGTGAGCCTCCTTGCCAGCTGGAGGAAACACTAGACAGATTTCCCAATTAATGTTTAACCTTTGAATTCTACAGGAAGTGTACGGGTACCTGTGAAGACTTGCCTTTAATGTTAACCATTATTGAATACTTTACCACAATAGGCTGTTCTTTCACACGTAGAATTAGAGAAAGTTTACGAAACAGAAAGAGGCCACTTGGTCCATCATGTTTGCGCCGGTCAGAAAAATGAGCCATCCAGCCTAATCCCGTTTTCCAGCATTTGGTCCGTAGCCCTGCAGGTCATGGCACTTAAGGTGCATATCCAGACACCTTTTAAATGAATTGAGCGTTTCTGCCTCTACTACCCTTTCAAACAGTGTGTTCCAGGCCCCCACAACCCTCTGGGTGAAAATGTTTTTCCTCATCTCCCCTCTAATCTTTCTACCAATCACTTTAAATCCATGCCGCCTCATCACTGACCTCTCTGCTAAAGTAAATAGGCCCTTTTTGAAACCTATAATATCGTTTTAGATACAGGGAATACTAGCTGAATGAAAGATGGTTACAAACCACAACATCATTTGAGTGGTACAGAATGATGCTATCTTAATGTTGGATTAAGGTTGGATTACAGCATATAATCCTATTCCAAATCTCCAGTGGGTCTTTTTGTTCACTTTTTGGCCTCTGTAGTGTGTGCCGGTAACAGCAGCATTTTTAAATAGTGAGTTGCAGAACATTTCTTAAGTATTCGTTTATTTTCCGACAAGCATGTAATATGTAACACATTGATGTAAAGGTGAGAAAGGGTCATAGAAGAAAGAAAAAAGATAATGATTGATTTCTCTTTCTGCTAGGCTGGTGCAAGTGAAGATGGAAAGAGAGCAGTACCAGAGTGAAATTAGAGACTTGCAGGATCAGCTGTCAGAAATGCATGATGAGCTTGATCATGCAAAAAACAATGCTGACAATGAAGAGGAAAAAGAGACTTTGATAATGGTAAGCAGATTCAAAACCAGCGATCAGTCCTTTTCTCCCCCTGTGCCATCAGTTGCTTGCCAAGCTCCCTTTTTACTTTACTAAATGCTATAACTTTAAAGGGGAAGGGAAACCCCGCCAAAGGCTCCTTCCTTTTCATAAAAGAAAATAATAGTGACACTTCAAATAACTTCACTTTTCTTGCCAACATGAAACTTCCTCTCTGTTAGGCCACTTCAGCAATTGGAAGCTGCCTAAACAATGAGACCACTCTGGGAATACAAATGTCCTAGCTGGGAGAATGATCTCACAAGTTTGGCCAGCTGCAGAAGCTCACTCAGACTTGAAGTTGCCCCCGTCTCTCTCATTTTGCAACAGACCCTCTCCAATATGCCTGGAGATATTTAATGTCAGACTATCATTTTCCTCTGTAAAAAGGGGAAAACTCTGATTAAAAGGGCTCCCTTCATCTACCCTTGCCCTTTATTATCCGAACAGCCAATTTGTTGTACTCTGGTCCAAATTGTCAGCAAATTGGACTTTCCGTTTAAGTGGTATCCTTTTATCCTTCCTTTAACACGAAATGCACTATTTTTCAAGACCCCTGCAAACTACTGTGCTAGTAGTCCAGGGTAATACAGGATGGAGCAAGAAACACTTTGGATCACCAGCTTTCATGTGCAATGTATAGTTCAGTGGCATGATACAACTGATGAGCCTCCTTAACCAAGTAGATATGATTGGCAGTCGTTCTGTGAGTTGGACATTGTGCTCAGGGAGCAATCAACTGGGTTACCTTAAGATTAGAATTGTTTTAGGAAGACTTAATGAGGAATGATCCACAGTCCTGTGCAAAGTTCTGCATTGAAACAGCTGAAATTACATCTAAATTTATACGCTTCTCTCTTAGGCTGTGATGGGCAGGAATGAAAATGTTCGTTTTTGATTTTGTAACATTTCGACATTTTTCCAGTTTATTGTTCAATGCCTTCATGAGAATAGAGAAACCAGCTATCGTGCCAGATGTGCCCAATGTAAACAATTTTTTTTTTCTTCCTGACAGATTTGAGATTAATTTCAATATTTCCATGCGCTGTCTTTCTTTTTAATTTTACTCAGACCTGATGTTCTCCATTTCTCTCATGACTAAATGTCTTTAGCTAGAAAGGTGAGATAAATCCAGGCCACAGACTTTCCTATTATGGTGGCTCCAAAAAAATAGGAAATGTTTTGCATTCAGTGGCTCGGTGAATTATGCAGCCTGACGTGAAACTGGTTGATATTAGCAGGTTATTAAACATGGGCTGTGATCAAAGTGCTGGGGATTAGGGGGCATCATAAGTAAACTTAATTTATTCTGAGGTCAGATGAGGCTGAAGATAAATTCATTCCCGATGATTAGGTCCCTCTCCCCCTCCCTTAAGAAATTGTCCCAGCAATTAATACTATGTTGATTTTTTTTTTAATGTCTTTTTTTAAGAAAAGAGTTATATTTACAGACCAAGAAAATTCCAAGTTGGTATTGTGTTAGCTGATCTCAGCCAGAGTGCTGGAATTGTGCTGGCACCCTTGAGTTCCTGTCCCTGATCCAATCAAATAACCTTTGTTGGGAATTTGTGTGTCTGCATGTCAAGTAAAGAGAGGATTGGTATTGACTATAATACCCGATATAGTTGAATATCTGATGATATTCGCTGTCTAAACTCAAAGACAATGGCTATCAGAGTGAGATACCAGAGACTGGCACTTTTGAAACCATGTTGTAACACCAGCAATAGAGATGATGGGGCAATAATTAGTCAGAAAAACATGAGTGTTTGAATGTTAAACATACAATGATTAAAATAGATGATTGAGTTCTCCATGATGCATGATGGTTTCTGGGACCTTGAAGAATCCAGCTATTCAGATTTGAAGTGTGAGCGATATTATCCTGAAATTTTACTCCAATATTTTCAGGGATCTGAAATTTACAGTGTTATTTTCTTTCAACTGTATTTATTAGTCCTGGTCCTGAAATGCAATGGCTCTAGAAAAGCCCCTGGTCAAACAAATTGTAGATTGTTTGGAGGGAATAGCTTAATGACCTGAATTCCACAATGTTTTATCCTAATAGGAGGTGGACAGTGATTATGTTCCCCTATCCTGCTGAACCTCTCAACATTACTTATCAATATGCAAACCCATTTGCTTACAGCAGAAACCACTATATGGCAATCAGAAATGGGGTCCCTGTCCAGCTTTCGCTCCTTAAACCAGATAATGGCCAACCAATGTAGTTGAGATTGTGTAGCACAGCACAAATCATAGACTGAAATTTAAGACCTTCTGTCTATATGTCTCAGCTACTCAGTGGACAAACTTGTTGAGCCATTGGAGAGGTCCATTGTTTTAATCTATTAGAATAAATTCACTCTTGGGTGAATCCTCTGAAGGAGCTGTAAAATGGAGTCTGTGTAAATACTATTCTGTCGCTGATTGTGGATCAATTGGGATGTGAGGTGTTACCATGTGTAGTATTGTTATTTTAGCAAAATTCATTGCAGATTGGGTAGATGTGTGATAAAGAAGCCTAGACTTGTTATTCAGCTGGTCATTAAAAATCAATAGTATTTGGCCACAAAAGCTGTTTGGAACATAAAAATAATTAAATTGCTATGAGGATACTTGTTTTTAAAATTAAACAATTTTTAAAAATTCTTTCACGGGGCATGGGGGCTGGCTAGGCCAGTATTTTTATATCCCATCCCTTTTGCCCTTGAGAAGGTGGTGGTGAGCTGCCTTCTTGAACCGCTGTAGTCCATGTGGTGCAGGTACACCCACAGTGCTGTTAGGAAGGGAGCTCCAGGGTTTTGACCCAGCGACAATGAAGGAACGGTGATATATTTCTAAGTCAGAGTGGTGTGTGGCTTGGAGGGAAGCTTGCAGGTGATGGTGTTCCCATGCATCTGCTGCCCTTGTCCTTCTGCATGGTAGAGGTTGTGGGTTTGGAAGGTGCTGGTTGAAGGAGCCTGCAGTGCATCTTGTATATGATACATACTGCTGCCACTGTCCGTCGGTGTTGGAGGGAGTGAATGTTGAAGATGGTGGATAGGGTGCCAATCAAGTAGACTGCTTTGTCTTGGATGGCATTGAACTCCTTGAGTGTTGTTGGAGCTGCACTCATCCAGGCAAGTGGAGAGTATTCCAGTATTGTTGCTAAGTTATACAGATCAGAGTGACCCATATTTTATTTATGGTCTGTGTTGAATTAATAATTCTAAGCTGGGCCATGACAATTGGACTAAATGTTGCTCAACGTGGGAAGGATGCCTGATTACTACCCAGGAGTTCTGCTAGAACGTTCTTGTTGGACCCAGCATTGATGACTCCGATATTAAAATGGGACTCCGATATTAAAATGGATCGCCGATACTTGTATAAAAATGGCCATTTAGGTCAGGTGCTAGAGGGATTCTATGCCTGTGGAAACGAACCACAGCAGGAGTCAGCACCTCCAGGACAGGAGGGGAAAAATGGGGGCATTGTTGTAAATGAAGATTAAAAAAAGGCTAATAAAAATCATTTCTGTTGTATATGTAATACATATTTTAAATGACTTCTGTAAACATAAAACCGCTTATGTTAAGGGTATTTGCAAAAGTAATGTTAGTGGGGATGTGCTTGAATGGTGTGTCTGGTTCCAGGAAATGATTCAAGCAAAGCAGCAGCTGGAAGAGGTGCTGTTGGCTAAAGATGATCAGCAGGAGTTGTTGAAGCGACGGGAAAGAGAGCTGACAGCACTCCGAGGTGTCCTGAAGGAGGAGGTGTCAAGCCATGACCAGGAAACTGAAGATCTTAAAGCACAGCATGAGAAAGAGAAAGAGAAACTGAAGAACAGCATCGAAGATCTAGTGCAGGTGAGTTAACAATCACAAAATTATCTTTCGCAGATAGTTTGGATGTGGCAGTGGAGCTAATGGGGGGAGGAGAACCTCTTACAGTTTCCTTTCCATTTTTGGACTGTACTGCATGAATAAAAACCCATATATTCTCCAATGTCCTTGGAAGCTGCAAACTCCAAAATATGCCTGAGCGTGCCAACCGGAAATAACATGAAGCTCACTACATTTTGTAAACAAAAATTTCAGTTTGCAAGCCATAAATTTCTTGTCATAGGTTGTATTGAATATTTTTGTGGGGTGCAGGTGTTTTCATCTTATAAAGTAATTGGCAGAAATGATGCTGGTTTCGTTCTTTATAAGATCAAACTTGGCATGTTGTGGAAGGATACCGCGTTGTGGGGAAGCGTCCACTTGCTATTTGTTTGCAAGCATCTGCTTCTTGTCATACTTTAGACACTTACATGGGTGTTGGTGCAGCTAATATGACATGCTGTGCACCTTGGTCAACTTTGGCACTGTTAGTTCTTTCACTTTGCCTCATATTCACATTTTATAATGTTTGCCACATAATGGCAGAAATGAGTGCAATGAAATCTCCCCATTCTATTAATTGTGCAGATAGGCCAGTTTCTTAATGAGTGATGCTCTGAAGCAATTCACTTTCTAAGAAAACCTTGTAATTGTAAGTGACAAGATGAAAGATATGTTTGTTATGTGCTACATTTGGCCTGAAAAGTGCCCTATAAGTAGGTCAATGTGGTTGAAGGATGGGGGCTATAAATAGAATAGTTCTTTTCTCTCAGTGACATTTTTATTGTTCCTGCGTTTGCACAATTAAGTTTCAAGGTTAATTACTTAAGTTATTTTAAAAGCAAAGACATTTTCTTTAATCAACAGGGTATGTTTCAAGTTTAAAGCTAATTGCTAAGCCAGCCTCTTGGCTGTGTCATTTGAAAGTAATTTATTTTGGTGTCACAGTTTCAGAATGATCACACTGCTAAATGTCAGATAAATCCTGGATTTGATTGCAGTTAATTATCCTGAACAAGCGGAGCTGCACAATCTCCAATATCATTTTCTCCTTTCAAACTTCCGCAGCATGCTGCTGGTAATTGTGGGGCCTTTTCGAGGGTCAGGGAGCTCAAAAGCATTTGTTTTCTGCTCCTTTGATCTACCTTTGCAAACCCTGAAAAGGTTTGGCTGCAGCAGCCTTGGGATTGTAGAGAGATCAGGTTTTCAATTTGGTAGTTTGTTTTGCCAGTGGTGTGTCAGCCTCCAGAAACGATCATTCAGGACAAAATTAATAGTCACTTGGGCAAATGTGGGTGAAGCAGGAACACCACAGATTTGTTAAGTGTTTAACTAGCTTGCTGGAGTTTTTTTAATGAGATAACGGAGAGGGTCGACGTGTTGTACATGGACTTGAAGTAACTTGATAAAATGCTGCACAACAGATTTGTGAGTAAAGTTAGAGCTCAGGGAATAAAAGGGGCAGTAGTAACGTGGACACGAAATTGGCTGAATGACAGGAAACAGAGTAGTGGTGAACAGTTGTTTATTGGACTGGAGGAAGGGTTACAGTGGAGTTCCCCAGGGATTGGTGCTAGGACCCCTGCTCTTCCTGATATATATTAATGACCTAGACCTTTACGTACAGGGCACAATTTCAAAATTTGTGGATGATACGAAACCTGGAAGTATTGTGAACAATGAAGAGAATAGTGTAGAACTTCAAAAGGACATAGACAAGTTGATGGATTGGGCGAACAAGTGACAGATGCAATTTAATGCAGAGAAGTGTAAAGTGATTCATTTTGATAGGAAGAATACAGAGAGACAATAGAAAATAAAGAGAACAATTCTAAAGGGTGCAAGGTCAGAGGGACCTGGCTGTATATGTGCATAAATCATTGAAGGTGGCAGAACAAGTTGAGAGAATAGTTAATAAAGCATACGGCATTTGGGCTTTATCAATAGAGGCATAGAGTACAAAAGCAAGGAAGTTATGTTAAACCTGTATAAAACACTGGTTCAGCCTCAACTGGAGTATTGTGTCCAGCTCTGGGCACCACACTTTAGGAAGAATGTGAAGGGATTACAGAGGCTGCAGAAAAGATTCATGAGAATGGTTCCAGTGATGAGGAGCCTCAGTTAGATAGAAAGATTAGAGAAGTTGGGACTGCTCTCCTTGGAGGAGAGAAGGTTTAGAGGAGATTTGATAGAGGTGTTCAAAATCATGAAGGGCCTAGACAGAGTAGATAGGGAGAAACTTCCCATCGATGGAAAGATTGAGAACCAGGGGGCACAGATTTAAGGTAATTGGCAAAAGAAGCAATGGTGACATGAGGAGAAACTTTTTTATACTCAGCGAGTGGTCAGGGTCTGGAATGTACTGTCTGAGAGTGTGGTGGAGGGAGATTCAACTGAAAAGGAAAAATTTGCAGGGCTACATGGAAATGGCAGGGGAGTGGCACCAGGTGAATTGCTCCTTCAGAAGGCCAGCACAGATACGACAGGCCGAATGGCGGCCTCCTGTGCTGTAACTATTCTATGCACACTGTAGATAGCATTCTATCGATTTAAGTTATGATTTGATCCTGTACCTCATTGGGTACAGGATATCTGTCGTGATTGTGGCATTGGACTAGTAAACTGGGGTTCTGGTCCCCACAAATCAAGTCGTGAAATTTAAGTCAATAAATCTGGTCATTGTGACCAGCAGAAAACTACACCCCTCGCTAAATTGTCAAAGAAAAAGACTCCACAGGTTCACTAATGTACTAAGTAGATGCAAAACAATCTCCCTGATGTATGAGCCTAACCATATACCCTATAGTTAACTCGCTGCCATCTGTAGTGTCCTGGTGATCAACTTGGTTGTAACACAATCAGTACAAAAAAATTGCCCACAATCACCTTTTCAGCTAGGGTTGGGCAATAAGTGTAAGCTCGTGTGTGACACCAATACCAAGAGCAAAGATTATGCCACAACTCCTGTTTTAAAATGCATATGGAATAAAGCACACTCTATCCTTTTCACTTTATGGCTCCTTACTCTGTAGTTCTCTAATGTATCCACTCTTCCTGTCTGGGACACATTTCTAAAAAAAAATTAGGATCTGGAACTCATTGCCTTGTAAGTGTATTGGGGAGGCGATGGTGTAGTGGTATTGTTGCTGGACTAGTAATTCAGAGACCCAGGGTAATGCTTTGGTTCGAATCCTGCCATGGCAGATGGTGGAATTTGAATTCAATAAAAATCTGTAATTAAAAGTCTAATGACCATCATTATTGTAAAAACCCATCTAGTTGTTGTAAAACCCACCAATTGTTGTAAAAACCCATCTGGTTCGCAAGTATCCTTCAGGGAAGGAAATCTGTTGTCCTTAACTGATCTGGCTTACATGTGACTCCAGACCCACAGCAATGTGGTTGACTCGTAATGCCCTCTGAAATGGCCCAGCAAGCCACTCAGTTGTAACAAACCAATGCAAAGTACAAAAAAGGAATGAAAACGGACAGACCACCCGGCATCAACCTAGGCACCGGAAACGACAATGACAATCGCAGCCCTGTCGACCCTGCAAAGTCCTCCTTACTAACATCTGGGGGCTAGTGCAATAATTGGGAGAGCTGTCTCTCAGACTAGTCAAGCAACAGCCTGACATAGTCATCCTCATGGAATCATACCTTACAGATAATGTCCCAGACTCCACACCATCACCATCCCTGGGTATGTCCTGTTCCACCAGCAGGACAGACCCAGCAGAGGTGGCGGCACAGTGGTATACAGTCAGGAGGGAGTTGCCCTGGGACCCCATGAAGCCTCATGACATCAGGTCAAACATGGACAAGGAAACTTCCTGCTAATTACCACGTACCGCTCCCCCCACTTACCTCAGCTGATAAATCAGTGCTCCTCCACGTTGAACATCATTTCGAGGAAGCACTAAGGGCAACAAGGGTGCAGAATGTACTCTGGGTGGGGACTTCAATGTCCATCACCAAGAGTGGCTCGGTAGCACCACTACTGACCGAGCTCTCTCAGTCCTATATGATATAGCTGCTAGACTGGGTCTGCAGCAGATGGTGAGGAAACCAACAAGAGGGAAAAACATACTTGACCTCATCCTCACCAACCTGCCTGCTGCAGATGCATCTGCCCATGACAATATCGGTAGGAGTGACCACTGCAGTCATTTTGGACACAAAGTCCCGCCTTCACATTGAGGATATCCTCCAATGTGTTCTGTGGCACTACCACCGTACTAAATGGGATAGATTTCAAACAGACCTAGAAACTCAAGACTGGGCATCCATGAGGCGCTGTGGGCCATCAGCAGTAGAATTGTGCTCGAACACAATCTGTAACCTCATGGCCTGGCATGTCCCCCGCTTTACCACTACCATTAAGCCAGGGGAACAACCCTGGTTCAATAAAGAGTGCAGTAGGGCATGCTAGGAGCAGCACTAGGCATACCTAAAAATGAGATGTTAACCTGGTGAAGCTATAACACAGGACTACTTGTGTGCCAAACAGCAAAAGTAGCAAGTGATAGAGCTCAGCGATCCCACAACCAACAGATCAGATCTAAGCTCTGCAGTCCTGCCACACCTAGTTGTGAATGGTGGTGACAATTAAACAACTCACTAGAGCAGGACACTCCACAAATATCCCCATCCTCAATGATGGAGGAGCCTAGCACAGCAGTGCAAAAGATAAGGCTGAAGCATTCGCAACAATCTTCAGCCAGAAGTGCTGAGTGGATGATCTATCTTGTCCTCCTCTGGAGGTCCCCAGCATCACAGATACCAGTCTTCAGCCAATTCGATTCACTCCACAGGATATCATGAAACGGCTGAAGGATACTGCAAAGGCTATGGGCCCTGACAATATTCCGGCAATAGTACTGAAGACTTGTGCTCCAGAATTTGCCACGCCCCTAGCCAAGCTGTTCCAGTACAGCTACAACACTGGCATCTACCCGGCTATGTGGAAAATTGCCCAGGTATGTCCTGTACACAAAAAGCAGGGCAGATCCAACCCGGCCAATTACTGCCCCATCAGTCTACTCTCGATCATCAGTCTACTCTCGATCATCAGTCTACTCTCGATCATCAGTCATCAACAATGCTATCAAGTGGCACTTGCTTAGCAATAACCTGCTCACTGATGCCCAGTTTGGGTTCCACCAGGTCCACTCAGCTCCTGACCTCATTACAGCCTTGGTTCAAACATGGACAAAAGAGTTGAACTCCCGAGGTGAGGTGAGAGTGACTGCCCTTGACATCAAGGCAGCATTTGACCGAGTGTGGCATCAAGGAGCCCTAGCAAAACTGGAGTCAATGGAGATCAGGGGGAAAACTTTCCACTGGTTGGAGTCATACTGAGCACAAAGGAAGCTGGTTGTGGTTGTTGAAAGTCAGTCATCTCAGCTCCAGGACATCACTGCAGGAGTTCCTCAAGGTAGTGTCCTAGGCCCAACCATCTTCAGCTGCTTCATCAATGACCTTCCTTCCATCATAATGTCACAAGTGGGGGTGTTCGCTGATGTGCTCAGCACTATTCGCGACTCCTCAGATACTGAAACAGTCCATGTCCAAATGCAGCAAGACCTGGACAATACCCAGGCTTGGGCTGACAAGTGGCAAGTAACATTCGCACCACAAATGTCAGGCAATGACCATCTCCAACAAGAGGAATCCAACCATCACCCTTTGATGTTCAATGGCATTGCCATCACTGAATCCCTCACTATCGACATCCTGGGGTTACGATTGACCAGAAACTGAACTGGACTAGCCATATAAATACTGTGACAACAAGAGCAGGTCAGAGGCTAGGAATTGTGTGAGGAATAACTCATCACCTGACTCCCCAAACCCTGACCACCATCTACAAGGCACAAGTCGGGAGTGTGATGGAATATCCCCACTGGCCTGGATGAGTGCAGCTTCCACAACACTCAAGAAGCTGGACACCGTCCAGGACAAAGCAGTCCACTTGATTGGCACCTCATCCATAAACATTCACTACCCCCACCACCAATGCACAGTAGCAGCAGTGTGTACCACCTACAAGATGCACTGCAGGAATTCACCAAGGCTCCTTAGACAGCAACTTCCAAACCCAGGACCACTATCATCTAGGTCAAGGGCAGCATATAGATGGGAACTCCACCACCTGGAAGTTCCCCTCCAAGTCACTCACCATCCTGACTTGGAAATATATCGCCGTTCCTTCACTGTTGCTAGGCCCCTTCCTAACAGCACTGTGGATGTACCTACACCACAGGGACTGCAGCGGTTCAAGAAGGCAGCTCACCGCCACCTTCTCAAGGGCATCTAGGGATGGGCAATAAATGCTGGCCCAGCCAGCGAAGCCCACATCCCATGAATGAATAAAAAAAAGCTGAAGCTGAAATGCAGAGTTGGTGAACATGTGGCACTTTATGTACAATATATGTCAATTTATAATAGAGACTGGAAATCAATCTATTTTTAGGATTGCAAACATTATTCTGGTGTTTGCAATGGAACAAACTTTTGTATCTGTAGTGTGCATGGTACAAAGTTATCATAGAGCAGTGTGTATCTAATCAAACTGCCGAGGTTATGTTTGCAATGTTAAAGGAAGATCATTGCCCTTTTTGGGAGTGTTTGAGCAGATTCTGTTTATTGGGAGAACAAACGAAAGCAGACTTCCTATCTCCAGTACTACAGATTTTTTTTAAAGTTTTTTTAGCCAAGACATTTGATTTTGGAATGTCACCAGCCATTTCGCCAAATAAATCTTGATAAAATTATGTTGCCAAGATAATGATCTTCCTTTGAGACTAAATCTGTAAATTTGTAACTTCTGTTAATTTAGCACTGTCATTAATTATTTTATACATTTCTGACCTGTTTGTCTATTTTTTTATTACAAGCTACAGCACTGGTCCCATGTTGTCTCTCAGTATTGATGTGTTTTTGGTAATGAGATTATTTACCCTCTTATTAACCAATTCCACTGGAAGGGGTCATCAACACTTCCATCCAAGCAGCACTTGCTTAGCAATAACCTGACACCCAGTTTGGGTTCTGCCTGGATCACTCAGCTCCTGACCTCATTACAGCCTTGGTTCAAACATGGACAAAAGAGCTGAACTCCCGAGGTGAGGTGAGAGTGAGTGCCCTTGACATCAAGGCTGCATTTGACCAAATGTGGCATCAAGGAGCCCTAGCAACACTGGAGTCAATGGGAATTGGGAACACTCTCCACTGGTTGGAGTCATACCTAGCACAAAGGAAGATGGTTGTGGTTGTTGAAGGTCAGTTATCTCAGCTTCAGGACATCACTGCAGGAGTTCCTCAGGGTCGTGCCCACGGCCCAACCATTGTCAGCTGCTTTATCAATGACCTTCCTTCCTTCCAACATAAGGTCACAAGTGGGGATGTTTGCTGTTGATTGCACAATGTACACCATTCGTGACTCCTCACACTGAAGTAGCCCATGTGCAAATGCAGCAAGACCTGGACGATATACAGGCTTGGGCTGACAAGTGGCAAGTAACATTCACGCCACACAAGTGCCAGGCAATGACCATCTCCAACAAGGGACAATCTAACTATTGCCCCTTGACGTTCAATGGCATTACCATCACTGATTCCCCCACTATCAACATCCTGGGGGTTACCATTGACCAGGGACTGAACTAGACTATAGCCATATAAATACTGTGGCTACAAGAGTAGATCAGAGGCTAGGAATCTTGCAACGAGTAACTCGCCTCCTGACTCCCCAAAGCCTGTCCACCATCTACAAGTCACCAGTCAGGGTGTGAGAGAATGCTCCCCATTTGCCTGGACGAGTGCAATTCCCACAACACTCGAGAAGCTCGACATCATCCAGGGCAAAGCAGTCCGTTTGATTGGCACCACATCCACAAACTCCCATGCATCTACCAGATGCACTGCAGGAATTCACCAAGGCTCCTTCGACAGCACCTTCCAAACCCACGACCGCTACCATCTAGAAGGACAAGGGCAGTAGATAGATGGGAACACCACCACCTGGAAGTTCCCTTCCAAGTCACTCACCATCCTGGCTTGGAAATGTATCGCCGTTCCTTCACTGTGGCTGGGTTAAAATCCTGGAACTCCCTTCCTAACAACACTGTGGGTGTACCTACACCACATGGACTGTAGCAGTTCAAGAAGGCAGCTCACCACCACCACCTCACGGGCAACTAAGAATAGGCAATAAATGCTGGCCCAGCCAGTGAAGCCCTCATCCTGTGAATGAATTTTTTAAAAAGCCATGAAATGAACATCAATAACCCTTTGATAGAATTGAAACATGTGACATGTTCATAAGGGTGTCCAGCATTATAAAAAAAAGTGTTCATTTTTCGATCAGTCATCATGGTAGGAAGTAAATTATCACAGGTTTCTTTTGTTAAAATTTACAAGTAGAGGGGTAGTCGGCAAAGAAGGCAGCACAAGTCGACAGGCTATGACAAGTTGTGGAACAATACTGTAACACACAACCAGTTTAATTTGCTATCACATTTTATCCACATTGGTAGCATTTATGATATAACAACACGGTTTGCAAATGATTAAATGAAACCCTAAATTGGATTTTGCAAAATTTCCTGCGTTTTATGTTTGAAAAGATTGTTCTTTATGGAAGGGAGGCAGTACTTGAAATTGACCGAACAGGCAAAAATAGTTTAGCTCTGAGATGAGAATTTACTTGATAATGTGGACTTTCCATATTTACTCTTCAATGTTGTAACTGGTGTTTGCATAGCTTTACTGATAAGGTGCAGTTTGGACTCTCCAAACTCTTAATAGTCAGCTACATTCAAGTGAACTGAGTTTATGTTAAATTACTCTAGTTTTTGTTACTGCTTTTTGTTTTTATATGGTGTTGAAAATTGTTGAAAGCTTCAATTTATAGAAAAATAACGAAATGTGCAGCATTACCTCCACCCTAATTAGCACTTAAAGATAGCTTCAAAGAGCGGTTCAAAATGCAAATTCGTGATTTCCTATTTTTGATGTGATGTTATGTTAAAATCAAGCTCTTTTTGCATTGTATAGTATGTTAGGATAATGAACCTAGCCATGCTGACCATAAAATAATATGATTTTTTTCCTGAAATAGTAGGATTTCAAGATCCATTAGTTCTTTGACCATTACAAGATTGCCCAGTTCCCCCTCATCCCCAATACTGTCCGGGGATCGCGCAATATTCCAACAACTTGCCGAAAGATTAGCTGGTGAGATATCAACGATCAAATATTTAATCTTCCTTCTCTGGTCAGGTGGTAACCTGGGTGCTTTTCATTAGTTGCATGAGGCCCAGGCATGCCCCACTCGTTGGTGCCTGCCTCCGTGTCAGAGCTGGGTCCGAGTGGATCTGTGGCTTGTGGAGGAGCCTGGAGGCCTGCTCTTGGCCCCTTCAAACCAGCTGCACCAGTTTGAGTTTCCAACTGAGGTTTTATATAGATAGAATAATTTTCCCAAGTCCTGGAAATGGTGCAGTGGCAGAATTAAAATTGAGGTCATCAATTTATACTTCCCCTCTCTCCGCACCACCCACTCATGTTAAAATATTCTGGGGGTCTCTGAGGAGCAGCACCGCTCGTCCGGGCTCCACAAGATTAATTTAGACCACGGTTACCCTGGGGCTTTGGCTCTCCCCTCTGCCTCCTACCGTTCAGCCAGCCACATCAGCCTCTGGACAGGTGTCAGCCTAAAACCGGTGCGAATCAGCAGGACGCTTATTTGGGTCATGCCACTCGTCAGCAACGTTAATAAGGCTGAGCCCTTGAAATGAACTGGGCCTTTTGTCAGAGGAATCGGGCAGCAAGCCCACAGCTGTTGGTTGTCCAATAGTTAAAATCTATTGTGTAGTTTCTGAATCTTAGTGAACAAGGTTCACTTACAGGAAGTACCGGGAAATGGTTGGGAGAGAAACTATTCAATAAAGTGTCTCAAAATCAAACGATCTTTAAGCACCATGATTAGTACATCTTCCACAAGGGGACATGCGACTCGTTCATTTCGGTAGGCTTCATACAAGACTGTGTAAATTGGGTTTTATGTGCAAAATGAGAATGTAATGCAATTGATTTTCCTAAACAACATGTACTAATTAAGATAACATTTGGCATTACCTTCTTGAATGGGTAACAGATGTCAGAAATGATGTGCTCTTCCCCTGCTCAGAGCTGAAATACACAAAACTCTCAAGTCTTATTTTGATTCCGTTGTATTCTGTTGCCGTTGTCAATGTTCCTGCTTCACCTTCTTGTTTCCTTTTAAGATAATGGTGAATAACTAGTATTATAGTCGTGGACATGAGTCAAACAAAATAAATAGGTGTAAATAATGGTCGTGAAAAGCGCAGAATTTCCGATGCTATCATCAAATGCTTCTTTGTAAACTGAGAAAATTCTGAATTGGTCTATGTTATGCAGGTGATATCAGAATAGTGTGAATTCATTGTTTTTACCTTGTGTTTATATGCACATTTGCACCTTTTATCATGGTAGATTTTTCTCCCTGAATTTATGTCCACAATTGAATATTTTAACATAAATATATTGTGATTGAATTGTGCGCTACTTTAGCTATACTGCGTTCTCTGAGATACGGCTGTGGTGATTGGCAGCACTGTAACACTCTAGACCCTAGATTACAGCTGAGTGCAAGTGTGTAATTGCACTTTGAAATGTAAACAACCTAAAACAACACCGACTTGCATTTGTACAGTGCCTTTAACATAGTAAAACATCCCAAGGCATTTCAGAAGAACATTATCAAACAAAATTTCGACGTTGAGCCTCATAAGGAGATAATAGGGCAGGTAACCAAAAGCTTGGTCAAAGGTTTTAACAATTGTTTTAAAGGAAAAGAGGTGGAGAGAGATTTAGGTAGGAAGTTGCAGAGTTTATGGTCTAGCCAGCTGAAGGCGTGGCAGCCAGTGGTGGAGCGATGAAAATTGGGGATGCACAGGAAGCTAGAATTAGAGGCACAGATATCTCAGAGGGTTATAAGGTTGGAGGAGACTACAGGGATAGGGAGGAACCAGGTCATGGAGGGATAAGTATTTTAAAATTGACTACCAGTCTGCCAACAATTCAATGTAGGTCAGTGAGCACAAGGATGATGGGCAAATGGGACTTGGTTAGGTTAGGAATGGAGGAGCAGAGTTTTGGAGGGAGTCAAATTTACCTAAGGTGCGAGTATACGCATGCTGGCCAGGAGACCAGTCTAGTGGTAACGAAGGCATGGATGAGGATTTCAACAGAAGATGAGTTCAGCCAGAGACCGTCGATGTTATGGAGTTGGAAGTAGGCAGTATTGATGATTGAGAGGATATGGTGTCAGAAACTCAGCTCATTGTTGGATAAAGCTCACTTCATCGTTCTGATAGCAACAGACACCCATTTGTTGATTCCACTTCTGATCGCTAACTCTGTTGAACCTTTATAGAGTTCAGACTTTTATTCCACAGTCTGCTTTTTTATGCTTGCGTACAATGACTGGTTTAGGGCCTTTTGCGAAACCAAGTAAAAGCTCAGTTGTAAGATAAAAGCACTTTGTCTTACCTCTGCCCTAACAGCTAAAGGCAGTATAGTGCCCTAGAATCCAACATATACGATATTGTCATGATACTGTGCATCTACCTGCTGGCATAGGTGTGACTTGCAGCAGTAAGTAGATACACAGGCTGGTTATTAGGGCCGCTTATAGAAGCACCTTTGTATTTGAGATCAATGAATTATGGGAGACCCACGACAATTATCTGACTACCTTCATTCATGCAACTAAGTCCATTCTGGAAGCAGAATTGGGTACTTCTATCACTGGTATAAAGTAACTGAATTCACCATTATATAAACACAGGAATCCAGCTCATAGATACTAGTCTCAAGTCTAAATTGGATGAGCACCGTTATGCAAGGGCTTTTGGTTCAGAATGAGTGCTAGAAAGCTAGGACATAGCAAAACCAACATGTGGATAAGGGTTGACTTTTCAATGACAATAGTTAGCAAGCTACAGTATGCTTGTTTGTTGTCTGAGAAAGCAATGGGATGTCAGTGGTTTTATCCCAAAGGTCAATGTTTGTACTGTTCAGCTCTTATACCAATAGATATTGATAGCAGGGAATGGCAGAGAGGTGCTGCTTTGAAGTAGATGTACACTAGTTGACAATTAATGTGAGCTATACAGTCAAAAGCCCCAAAACAGCGTAAATGTCTGTCTGTGCACTGCTGATGACCGTGATGACTTTCAGGTGCCTCTGATGGCTTCACAGTTTTCATTGTTCTCTCGTGATTCCTTTTGCATGAGAACCAGCAGCTTTCCAAGGTGGTTACACCCACGTGTTTGTGCACATTTTAGTGGATGCATAATGCCAGGATGGATACTAGTGATCCCTGTGGAATTTCTATTTTGCAGAAGGGGAAAAAACCTGTAAAACAAGCTGTTCAAACAAAGATTGCTTTTGTTAATGATTTGCTCTATGGCTGTTGATGATAAATAGAAGTAATGACCTTGACTGGACAGAAGAACACGTTTTTACAATTAAACATTCTCAACCTGAATTTCAAATTAAGGTGACGATCTAGAGAGTTTTACTTTGTGTATCATATGCTAGAATTCTCAGTTTGTGCTCAATTCATTACTTAACTCTTAATGCCCTATGTAGCTACTTCTAATAACTATAAGGAGCACTGTCATGCCCAGTCCAGGCATGTCAAGCTGTGAACTTCCAGTCAATACTTTTAAAAACTGGGCACCCAACAAGCTGTTAAATTGGCTGGGGGGCCAGTCTTGTGACTTTTGGCATTTGAACTACAGACAGTATCGAGTTACCTGTGAATACCTAATTGAATATGACATAGGGGAGGGTACCTCAGCCATCTGTGGAATTCTCATCTCATTGTTTAAGAATGGGTCAAGCTATGGAGTTTTCATACCGGACAAAAGGGAAGATCGAAACTCAGTGTGGCCACTATCAACTTCCCATTCTATTGCGATGGCCTCCCCCGTCCAAACTATACTGGGTGGGCCTCAGAAGTATTTACCCAGCAGTCATGTAAAAACCAACTTGAGATAGCAGGTTTTATCCAAGGATTCATTGACGCCTGGTCAGACACCAACAAGACAACAGCTGCAGGGAAAGTCTTTGCCACCTTTGCCTTTTCAGAACCATCAGTTGTCAGTCAGTCTGAGCCAGATTCTGAAACTAGCTGTAAGCCATCCAGCAGCCAAAATAGTTAAAAACAAAAAGCTAAAAGCTACTGCGGATGCTGGAAATCCAAAACAAAAACAGAATTACCTGGAAAAACTCAGCAGGTCTGGCAGCATCGGTGGAGAAGAAATCAGTTAACGTTTCGAGTCTTCATGACCCTTCGGCAGAACTCCAGTTCTGCCGAAGGGTCATGAAGACTCGAAACGTTAACTGATTTCTTTTCCACCGATGCTGCCAGACCTGCTGAGTTTTTCCAGGTAATTCTGTTTTTGTGTAGCCAAAATAGTTAACCTGTCCCAGTTTCAAAGTTCACCTGAGAACCAGCCTCCTAGACATTCGACTACAGGAAATATTACAACCTAGTGAACCCTTCGCTTTACAAGACCCTCTTTTCAACTTTAAATCATCTGATTCTTTCAAGAAACCACAGGCCTGCCACGTGGCAGACTGGAAATCATAAATCAGGGACTGAATTAACCGTAGTCTGTAAAAGTGCACTGTCTTCATCTGTATCCAACCTTTGTGTGTGTGCACATGCGTGCATGTATGTGTGTGCATACGAAGTGCGTGTGACATTGCGTTAATTCAGGGCAGGTGTGGGAGAATAAATAATCTTTGTTATTTTAAACCCACAAAAGCTTGCTGCTGAATTATTTAATTGGATTACACACTCCAAGAATGAGAAACAACACACCTTTTTCCATACAAATTATGACTGATTATGGACAGTAAGAGAGCAGATACCCTCTGTCTGTGACAAATACTCATGTTATCTTTATTGCTAAATTTGTTTATAAACTTGTAAACTTATAAACTTGTTTATAAACAAGGAAAAATACAGCTTTACATTTACTGTACCAATGCAAAATTGCCTTCATTAAGTCTGCTGCTAACCTGTTGTGCCTTCACTGAGAACAGTAGATAATTTGGCTTTTCTTGCATTTAGTTTGAAGGTTGAGATAATTTATATGTATTTGTCATCTCCTTATTTAAATTATCAACAAAACTACATATACATCTATATTTTATGAAGCCATTGTACATTTGAATGTATGTATGAATGTAGATTTCACACCATTACTGCTTATGCATCAAAGGGTTGAGGGAGCTTGCTTGGTCTTGGTCTCTTAATAGCTTTTCTTTCACTATTTTAATATAAATGCAAGATATTGGAGAAATCTGTGCTAACTTTGTTTCTTTTCATCCCAATAAATTAAATTCCTTTGCCTGAAAATAAATTTTAAATAAATTACTTTTCTCCTATCAGATACTTAGTTGCTTTGAAATTGACAGCGTACAAAGGTGTATTGTTTTAGTCCCTTAAAATATTTTACTGCTACCTGCCGTCAGTGTCAGAAATCTTTCTTTTAAAAATGGACGTGCTGGGAATTATTCATAAAATATTTAATCAGCGCCTTTCAGATGTAAACAATGGAAAGCGATGACTCAACAGTCATGCCTAAACTTCAAACCAGAAATTAAAATCTGATTTTCTTTCCATGGCCCATGGCCAGTGCTTAATTTGCTTGGAAACAAAACTGCCAATGATAATATCTGCCTCCCTTTAGGCCTCCATTCAGCATCCCCCCCACCTCCACAGAGCAATACAGCCGAGAGTGTGGATTTGCCAGTGAGGAGTTTTGATACTGTGTCCTATTATTCTTGCGTTGCAACTGTTCCATTTAGTACTGTATTGAATATGGAATTACAAACATAAACATTGCATTGTCTTAATAAATTGGTGCTGTACCAGATTTTGCTTTGCTTTCTATGTGCCTTCACTGTTATGACAAGACTTTGTTTGATACACTTGAGAAGCAGTAACTGCGTTTTTGCACATATTAGTAAAGCCTGTTTCAATGTGGAAGTGTAGCTGACTCTGATTAGTCCGGATTGCAATATTTTCCCCGCAGCCTCACTCCCCTTTCACTGCTTTCCTGCTAAATAAAAATAGCAATAGAATCCCACATTATCTTACATAGCCCAAAGTTTGACATGTTTTTATGTTCTTCTTCAGCCACCAGCATCCTAGCACAATTCTTGTGCAACCAACAGCAATATAAAAATGAAGTGACTGGATTTTTAAGTTAGGGTGCTCTTACTGAGTTTTCCTGAGAGGGGAGATGGTGGTGTAATGGTTGGCTCACTGCACTAGCAATCCAGAGACCCACTCCAGGGGCACTGGTTCAAATCCCACCTCAGTGGGATTTTATCAATTAATATAAACTTGAATTGGAAGCTAGGCTCAGTAATGGTGACCGTGATTTTCATAGAAACCCATCTGGTTCACTAATGTTGCTAGAAAAACTCAGCAGGTCTGACAGCATTTTTGATTCTTCAGAATTCTGCATTCTTCAGAAGAGTCATAGGGACTTGAAATGTTAACTCAGTCTCTCTCTCCACAGATGCTCTCAGACCTGAGCAATTTTTATTTTTGTTTCAGATTTCCAGCATCCGCAGTATTATGCATTTATTTAACTGGATCCCCTACAATTGACTTCAGTGTCCCTCGGTTGAGGAGGGCATCACTGGTCACGGTGATCAATGTCCAGCAATCCATGATGCTGGAAAAACTCAGCAGGTCTGACAGCATCTGTGGAGAGAGAGACAGAGATAACGTTTCGAGTCCGTATGACTCTTCTTCAGACCCTTCCTCCAAATAAAAGGTGTGGCTATGGGTACCCACATGGGCCCCAGTTATGCCTGTCTCTTTATGGGGTATGTGGAACATTCCTTGGTCCAGTCCTACTCGGGCCCGTTCCCACACCTCTCCCTTTGGTACATCGATGACTGTTTCGGTGCCACTTCAAGCTCTCGTCTGGACCTGGAAAAATTTATCAATTTTGCTTCCAATTTCCACCCCTCCATCACTTTCGCATGGTCCATCTTCAACACTTCCCTTCTCTTCCTTGACCTCTCTGTCTCAATTTCTAGTGATAGACTGTCCACCAATATTCATTACAAGCCCACCTACTCCCACAGCTACCTCAACTACAGCGCCTCACACCTTGACTCCTGTAAGGACTCCATCCCATTCTCTCAGTTCTTTCGCCTCCATCGCATCTGCTCTGATGATGCCACTTTCCAAAACACTGTTTCTCACATGTCTTCCTTCTTCCTTAACCGAGGTTTCCCACCCACAGAGGTTGACAGGGCCCTCAACCGTGTCCAACCCATCTCCCGCACCTCATACCTTCCTCTCCCTCCCAGAACCATGATAGGGTCCCCCTTGTCCTCACTTTTCACCCCACCAGCCACCGCATTCAAAGGATCATCCTCCGCCATTTCCGCCAACTCCAGCATGATGCCACCACCAAACACATCTCCTCTTCACACCCCCTGTCAGCATATGTAGGGACCGTTCCCTCCAGGACACCCTGGTCCACTCCTCCATCACCCCCAACACCTCAACCCCCTCTGACGGCACCTTCCCATGTAATCGCAGAACGTGCAACCCCTGCCCTTTTACTTCCTCCCTCCTCGCCGTCCAAGGGCCCAAACATTCCTTTCAAGTGAAGCAGTGCTTCACTTGCACTTCCCTCAATTTAGTCTACTGCATTCGCTGTTCCCAATGTGGTCTCCTCTACATTGGAGAGACGAAACGCAAACTGGGTGACCACTTTGCGGAACACCTTTGGTCTGTCCGCAAGCATGACCCAGACCTCCCTGTCGCTTGCCATTTTAACCCACCATCCCACTCTCATGCCCACATGTCCGTCCTTGGCCTGCTGCAATGTTCCAGTGAAGCTCAACGCAAACTGGAGGAACAGCACCTCATCTTCCGATTAGGCACTTTACAGCCTTCCGGATTGAATATTGAGTTCAACAACTTCAGACCATGAGCTCTCTTCTCCATCCCCACCCCTCTTTTTCATCCCCCTTTTTTCCATAATAATTTTTTTGAAAAAAATTTATTAATTTTTTACCCACTTATTTTTGTTTATTATTTTTAAAATTTATTTCCATTTTCATTCATTGTTTTATCCCCAACTTTTAGCCTATTTTCGGTCTTTCTTCCCACCCCCACCCCCACGAGGGCCATCTGTCACTTTCCGGAGTGCTTACCCTGGTCTGGCCATTATCATATTTTGCTTTCTTAATGTCACCATTAGCACCTCATTTAGCCAGTACCACCACCATTAACAACTCTTTGACCTTTTATGACATCTTTTGCTGTCTCTCCTTTGCCTCCACTTATCACTGGCCTTCTATCCAGCTTCACCAGTTCCACCTCTCCTTAATCAGTATATATTTCACCACATCTCTACCTCCCTTTAGATCTGAAGAAGAGTCATGCGGACTCGAAACGTTATCTCTGTCTCTCTCTTCACAGATGCTGCCAGACCTGCTGAGTTTTTCCAGCATTTTTTGTTTTTGTTTCGGTGTAGGATTCAGTTATTGGTTGTACTGCCAATCAGCTAACCTAGCACATATTACAATAAGATTAAAACCATCCTGTGGTTTCTGTAATTCTGCCTCTTATTTACTGAGCCAACTGAAGCATTGGACATGCTCAGTTAGGATGTTATGTGCTTTCCTCCCACACATCATCTCTTTAAAGTGACCAACTTTTGCTCAAGTATAGTTCACTGGGTGACTTCTGGTACCACATCATTGTGGCTGTTTGCAGTCAAACCTCATTCTATTACCAGACCACATCGAGACGCAAGCATTCTAATAATAATCATTAGAAAGTGATCCAGAAGAGAAAAAGATCAGTTGTGATTTTCTTTTTCACTCTGTGTAGTCAGAGAGTATTGCAACCATTTGTAGCATCTCAATGTTAACTTAGCATTGACCAAAGAAGACTGAAAGGCTTTCATCTTTCAGTTAACTATGGATTCAAACAGAGCATTCACTACAGAACTACTAGAAGCAACTGACCATTCTAAGCTACTAAGTACTACTACGCTTCACAAATACACAGAACAATGCTCATAAGGGAATTCTGATTCACCTCAATATCAGAATGCTTGAAAACGTCATTGCAAAGCAAAAATTCCTGCCACAATCTGTTGTAAATACCTGAGTTCATTCTGAAGTTGTTATGGGCTGGTGGTTATGCAATGCTTAGAACGTGCCAAGTATTTTTTTTTTACAATAGTAAATGCATCATACATTTCAGAACTGCTTCAATTAGAAGTTCTGTATTAACTTGATGCACATGAACTCCACCACATTAATAATGTGGGATGGATCCCTAAGCACAGAAGAAACAGGGTGGCAATTGTACCTGCACAAGTTTGCAAATGTGGAGTTGCTTAAGAGCTGCAATTTGTTTCCTGCTCATTGGACTTACCCTGTCCAACAGAGTCCGTGTAGCAAGTGACATGGAAACTGGTTGAATTGAGTTTTCAGCTCAACCACGACCATTAGAAAAGTAAATAGGTGGTGGCACTGGAGGCAGTGCTTAAATTTATATTGTTTATAGTTGCCTTCTGCAGCTGTTGACTTGTTGAATCATTCCTTCATATCCACATTTTCCTCCATCCACAGACATGTTGTTAGGGTTTTAAACTGAATAGTGGGGACAAGGGATCAAATTTGGAAAGATGTGGTAAACCCAAGAGTGGAGACAAGGAAAGAGAGATGGGTATTAATATGGGAAATGATAACAGGAAGGGACAGGCAGTACAAACCTATGAATAAATTAGCAGATAAGGCTAGACGCTACAAAAACAATAAAAGGGCAAAACAAAAGGCTCTGTATCTAAACGCACGTAGCTTTCAAAACAAAACAGATGAACTGATAGCGCAAATAGAAATAAATAAGTACAATCTAATGGCCATTACAGGGACATGGCTACAGGATGACCTATATTGGGACCTGAATTTTGAAGGGTACGTGATCTTTAGGAAGGACAGGAAGTTAGGAAAAGGTGGAGGGGTGGCTCTGTTCATTAATAATGGTATTAGCACATTAGAGAGGGATGACCTAAGTTTGGAAAACCAGGATGTAGAAGTGGTTTGGGTTGAGATGAGGAATGATAAAGGCAAGAAGTTACTTGTGGGTGTGGTGTACAGGCCCCCTAATTGTAACTACACAGTGGGACAGAGTATAAAAGAAGGGGTGATGGCAGTTTGTCAGAAAGATACAGCAATAATCATGGGGGATTTTAATCTACATATGGACTGGAAAAATCAGATGGGCAAAGGTAGCATAAATGAGGAGTTCATAGAACGTTTTGGGGATAGTTTCTGAGAACAGCACGTTCTGGACCCAACCAGAGAGCAGGCTATACTAGACCTGGTATTGAGCAACGAAATAGGGTTAATTGATAACCTCCCATTGAAGGTGTCCTTAGGTAGCAGTGATCATAATATGATTGAATTTTACATTCATTTTAAAAGAGAAAAGGATGCATCCAAGATTAGTATTTTAAACTTAAATAAGGGCAATTATGAGGGCATGAAAGCAGAGTGAACTGGCAAATGAGATTACGGGATAGGTCAATAGAAGTTCAGTGGCAGACATTTAAAGGGATATTTCAGAATACACAATGAAAACATTCCAACGAGAGAAATTCCAAGGGGAGGGCCCATCATCGTGGTTAACTAAAAAAGTTAAAGACAATATCACACTTAAAAGAAAAAGCATACAATTACGTAAAGATGGATGGCAGGTCAGATTGGAAAGAATATAAAGAACAGCAAAGAATGACAAAAAGATTAATAAAGAGGGAAAAATTAGAGTATGAGAGAAAGCTAGCTAGTAATATAAAGACGGGTAGTAAGAGTTTCTACAGGCATTTAAATAAGAAAAGAATTAACAAAGTGAGCATTGGTCCTATAGAAATTGCGTCTGGGGAATTGTTAATGGAATGTAGGGAGATGGGAGATGAATTAAACAGGTATTTTGCTTTGATCTTCAGTATAGAGGACACAAGTAACATCCTGGAAGTAGCTGTAAATCAGGAAATGGAAGGGAGGGAGGAACTCAGGGGAAATTACAATCACCAGCAAAGTGGTGTTGAGCAAATTGTTGGGGCTGCGGGCTGACAAATCTCCAGGTCCTGATGAACTTCACTCTAAGGTTTTGAAAGAAGTGGCTAGTGAGATGGTTGATGCACTGCTTTTAATTTTCCAAAATTCCCTAGATTCAGGGAAGGTTCCATTAGATTGGAAAATAGCAAATATAACTCCTTTGTTAAAAAAGGCAGGGAGACAGAAAGCAGGAAACTATAGGCCAGTTAGCCTAACATCTGCCATAGGGAAATGTTAGAAGCTATTTTTAAAGATGTTAGAGTAGGGCACTTAGAAAAATTCAAGGCAATCAGGCAGAATCAACATGGCTTTGTAAAAGGGAAATCATGTTTAACCAATTTTTGGAGTTCTTTGAAGGAGTCACATGTACTGTGGATAAAGGGGAACCGGTGGATGTACTGTACTTAGATTTCCAGAAGGCATTTAATGAAGTGCCACATCAAAGGTTACTGCAGAAAATAAAAGCTCATGGTGTTGGGGGTAACATATTGGCATAGTTAGAAGATTGGCTAGCTAACAGGAAGTAGAGAGTTGGCCTAATTGGGCCTTTTTCTGGTTGGCAGGATGTGATGAGCAGCGTGCCATAGGGATCAGTGCTGGGGCCTCAACTTTTCACAATTTACAAAAATGACATGGATGAAAGGACCGAAGAAATGGTTGCTAAATTTGCTGATGACACAAAGGTGGTTGGAAAGTAAATTGTGAAGAGGGCGTAAGGAGGCTACAAAGTGACATAGGTTAAGTCAGTGGGCAAATATCTGGCAAATGGAGTATAATGTGGGCAAATGTGAAATGGTTCATTTTGGCAGGAAGAATAAAAATGCTTATTATCTAAATGGTGAGAGATTGCAGAGCTCTGAGATTCAGAGGGACCTGAGTGTCCTAGTGGATGAATCACAAAAGGTTAGTATGCAGGTAGAGCAGGTAATTAGGAAAGCTAATAGAATGTTATAATTTATTGTGAGGGGAATTGATTACAAAAGTATGGAGGTTATGCTTCAGTTGTACAAGGCACTGGTGTGACCACATCTGGAGTATTTTTGTACAATACTGATCTCCTTATTTAAAGAAAGATGTAAATGCATTAGAAGCAGTTCAAAGAAGGTTTACTAGGCTAATACCAGGAATGGGTGGGTTATCTTATGAGGAAAGGCTGGACTGGTTAGGCTTGTATCCGCTGGAATTTAGAAGAGTAAGAGGCGACTTAATTGAAACATAGAAGATCCTGAGGGGACTTGACAGGGTGGATTTGGAGAGGATGTTTCCTCTTGTGGGACAATCTGGAACTAGGGGTCACTGTTTACAAATAAGGGGTCGCTCATTTAAGACAGAGATGAGAATTTTTTTCTTTGAGGATTATGAGTCTTTGGAACTCAAAAGGCAGTGGAAGCAGAGCCTTTTTAAGGCAGAGCTCAATAGATTCTTGATTAACAAAGGGATGATAATTTATCGGGGGTAGGCAGGAATGTGGGGTTGAGGTTACCTTCAGATCAGCCATGATTTATTGAATGGCAGAGCAGGCTTGAGGGGCCAAGTGGCCTACTCCTAATTCATATGTTCGTAGTTTCTTAGCTCTAACTCTTTGCCTCCTCTCTCAAGTTCTGCATTGCCTCTGTATTGTCAATGCATTTGTCTGTCATTGAGGCTATGATCAACTGTATTTTTCTCCAGTTAAATCTTGCAAAGGTTGAAGTTGTTGTCTAGAGCCCCTACCACATTTCCATACCAGTTCTAGTGATTCCACACATCCTACATCTCATGCCTCCAGCCACCATCTCTGTTTACAACCATGTCACCCTATTTGACCATGAAGAGCTTCCAACTGTATATCCTGTCCATCACAAAGTCTGCTTACTTTCACCAACTTGTAACCAGCCTGAGCCCATCTGCTTCAGAAATCCTCGCCCATACCTTTGTCACCCATAGATGTCACTATTCCAAAAGTGTCCTGGCTGCCCTTCCATAATCCACCCTCCATTAGCCTCCAGGTCACCCGAATCGCTGCTACCTGTATCCTTTATGCTGTCCTACTTAATTTGCCCATCGTTTTTACCCTTCCTGACCTACTTTAGCAGCTGACCCCCCCTACCACACCACCTTTTACATTCCTGTCCTCATGTGTAAACTGCTTCATGGCTGTTCTCCATCTAGACCATTCCCCTGCCACCCTCAGCACACCCAACCCCACCCTGTAAATTCTTCTTCCAATGCTGTCTTCTTGTCCAACTCTCCTTTCTTCACCACACTATTGGAAGCCATGCATTAGACCAATCAGCCCTCATACTGCGGAATTCCTTCCAAAAGAAAAACCTCCATCTCTGCGCTCCCCTTTCAACCTGTAAAATCCAGCTTAAAACCCACTCTTTGAACTTTAATGTCTCCTACTTTTGCTTGATGTCCATTTTTTAATACGCTGCTGCGAAGCACCTTAGGACGTTTTTGTGAAGGCACTATATAAATGCAGGTTGTTGTCAGTACTACTTTGATACTTCTGCCCCTGCACGGAGAAGGGAAATGTTCTTTATGTGGGTGTCAGAGGTAAGTAGCGCTACTGCACTTATCCTACAGCATGTCTGTTAAAACCTCAGCTGAGAGGGACTTGTCAAGTTGCATGACTTCTACCATCTAAATTGCATTGAAATCAATATGTGCCTGACACCTTGGCATTAAGTGCCCCCTCATCCGAAATGTATTGTCTGGTCTCAAAACCTCATACATGGAGGTCACTGACACTGTCAGCAATTACCATATTGGTAAAAGATTATTCGCTGGTTGCTTTGTTTTAAAGTATTAGATCCCTCACAACATTTAAATTTACCAAAGTCAGTTGTGGTTCAGTTGGTAGCACTCTCACCTCTGAGTCACCAGGTTCTGGGTTCAAGTTCCACTTCACAAAAATCCAGGCTAACAGTCTAATGCAACACTGAGGGAGTGCTCCATTATCAGAGCTGCCATCTTTTGGATGAAACTTTAAGCCAGGGCCCTGTCTGTCCCCTCAGAACAGAAGAACATAAGAAATAGGAACAGGAGTAGGCCATTTGGCCCCTTGAGCCTGCCCTGCCATTCATTAAGATCATGGCTGATCTGATTGTGGCCACAGCTCCACTTTCCTGCCTGTCCCCATAACCCTTGACTCCCTTGTAGATCAAAAATCTATCTGACTCAGCCTTGAATATATTCAATGACCAAGCCTCCACTGCTCTTTGGGGTAGAGAATTCCAAAGATTAAACAACTCATGGGAGAAGAAGTTCCTCCTCATCTTCTTTTACAGGCGACCCCCTACTATGAAACTGTGCCTCTTAGTACTAAATTTCCATGCTAGGGGAGACATACTTCAGCATTCACCCTGTCAACCCCCTCAAAATCTTTTGGTTCAATAAGATCAACCCTCATTCTTCACTCAAATGAGTAGGCTCAACCTTCTCAACCTTTCCTCATAAGATAACCCCTTCATCCCAGGAATCAGTCAAGCGAACCTTCTCTGAACTGCTTCCAATGTAGGTGGATGTAAAAGATCCCATGGCACTATTTTGAAGAGCAGGAAAGTTATCTCCAGTGTCCTAGCCAAAAGTTATCTGCCAGTCAACACCTTAAAAGCTTATTACCTGGTCGTTACCACATCATCGTTTGTGGGAGCTTGCTGTGTCAGATTGGCTCGCATTCCCTACATTATAACGGTGACTACACTTTAATAGTACTTCATTGGCTTTAAATGTTTATGACTGTCAGTGGTTGCGAAAAGTGTGATTATAAATGTAAGACTTTCTTTTCTTTTTCCAAAATGGTAAGGTAACTTTGTGTTATATATTTAATTTACAAATTTCACTGGAGACGTTGAGGCTCACTTGTAAGGTGCAGCATTTTCTTCCGAAGAACTGCACTCTGTAAAGCTTGCTAAACCAGTCTCTCATGCATTCCTAGAATTCCAGTTTGGTTTTATTCTAGTACAGTCATCAATGTGTACTTGTTTTTCAAAACTGGAATTGCTCCTGTTGAGATAAAGACAAAGGGTGTGAAAGTATGCAAGATTTGTGAACAGAAACATTGGCTCAATTACCGCCCCTAGTGAAGCAGATATCCTTTCAGGAAGAAAGTAAAACAAATGCATTTATATAGCACATCCTCCAGATAAGTAAGTACTTTTGAAGTGTATACACTGTTCGACAAATATGGCAGCAGATTTGTGCAGCACAATGTCCTACAAGCAAGAATGAATTAAATGAAAGATGATCTGTTCTAATGGTAATGAGGATAAATGTCAACCAGGTCAACAAGTGAACTCCTCTGTTCTTCTTCAAATAGTGGCATGGGATCTTTTACTTCCACATACAGCGGTAGATGGGACCTCGGGTTTAACATCTTGAGAGAGGGGCCAAAGGCAGGGTGATGATCATGCGTGGTTCCACATTCTTTTTTGTTGCTAATTGATAGCTTGGATTTGCAATATCAATAAATAAAATAAGACATTGTAATGTCCTTACACTGCTTTGTAGGAATATAGCACCAATGTATTAAATTAACACTGGGAAACTTCATGAAGGAGATTTGGTTTCTTGCCCAGAGCCTGACTGGGAAGTTGAGGGAACAAAACTATGCTTTCTCCTCTTTTCTAAAGCTGCTTGAACTTATCATTCAGTTGTGAAAGCAATTTAGTTTGGATTCTCAAGAGGCGATTCAGTTCTCTAGTGAACATTTTAAAATGGTTGCATTCAATTCTGTTGGTTCAATTCTTTTGTGTTTTCCTTAGTGATTTATGTGTTTATTACACGTGTTTTGCTAGTTCTGTGCTAAGTTTTCCTGATCTTTGAGAAGAAAATGAAAAATTGGCCTACTGGCAATCGTTGGGGTATCTAGCGAAGTACTTCACAATTAGCCTTATCTCTGACATCAGTGGATTGGTTCCCAGCTCCCTAGGGGAGGTGATAGCATACTGGTGTTGTCACTGGCCTAGTAATCCAGAGACCCAGGGTAATGTTCTTGGGACCTGCCACTGCAGATAGTTTAATTTGAATTCAATAAAAATCTGAAATTAAAAGTCTAATGATGATCACGAAACCATTATCGATTGTCGTAAAAACACATCTCATTCACGAACGTCCTTTAGGGAAGGAAATCTGCTGTCCTTACCTGGTGTTGCCTACATGTGACTCCAGACCCACAGCAATGTGGTTGACTCTTAAATGCCCTCTGAAATGGCCCAGCAAGCCACTCAGTTGTATCAAACTGCTACAAAGTCTCAAAAAAGGAATGAAACTGCACGGACCACCTGGCATTGACTGAGGCACTGGAAATGACAACGGCAAAACTCAGCCCTGTCAACCCAGCAAAATCCTCTTTATGAACATATGGGGGCTAGTGCCAGAATTGGGAGAGCTGTCTCACAGATTAGTCAAGCAACAGCCTGACATAGTCATCCTCACGTAATCATATCTTACAGATCATGTCCCAGAAACCACGATCATCATCCTTGAGTATGTCCTGTCCTACCAGCAGGACAGACCCAGCAGAGGTGGCGGCACAGTGGTATACAGTCGGGAAGAGTTGCCCTGGGAGTCCTCAACATCCACTCCAGACCATATGAAGTCTCATGGCATCAGGTCAAACGTGGGCAAGAAAACCTCCTGCTGATTACCACGTACCGCCATCCCTCAGCTGACGAATCAGTGCTCCTCCATGTTTAACATCACTTGGAGGAAGCACTGAGAGTGGCAAGTGTGTAGAAGGTGGGGGACTTAAATGTCCATCATCAAGAGTGGCTCAGTAGCACCACTACTGACCGAGCTGGCCGAGTCCTGAAGGACATAGCGGCAGGTGGTGAGGGAACCAGAGGGAAAAGCATACTTGACCTCATCCTCACCAACCTGCCTACCGCAGATCCATCTGTCCATGTCCATGTCAGTGTGAGTGACCACCTCACCATCCTTGTGGGGATGAAGTCCTGCCTTCACATTGAGGATACCCTCCCTCGTGTTGTGTGGTGCTACCACCATGCTAAATGGGATAGATTTCAAACAGATCTAGCAGCTCAAGACTGGGCATCCATGAGGCGCTGTGGACCATCAGCAGCAGCAGAATTGTACTCGAACACAATCTGTAACCTCATGGCCCTGTATGTCCCCCACTCTACCATTATCATCAAGCCAGGGGATCAACCCTGGTTCAATGAAGAGTGCAGGAGGGCATGCCAGGAGCAGCAACAGGCATACCTAAAAATGAGATGTCAACCTGGTGAAGCTATAACACAGGACTACTTGCATGCCAAACAGCACAAGCAGCAAGTGATAGACAGAGCAAAGTGATCCCACAACCAACGGATCGGATCTAAGCTCTGCAGTCCTGCCACATCCAGTTGTGAATGGTGGTGGACATTTAAACAACTCACTGGAGGAGGAGGCTCCACAAATATCCCCATCCTCAATGGACCCCAACACACCAGTGGAAAAGATAAGGCTGAAGCATTTTTTGCTTCAATCTTCAGCCAGAAGTGCAGAGTGGATGATCCATCTCGGCCTCCTCTAGAGGTCTCCAGCATCACAGATGCCAGTCTTCAGCCAATTCGATTCACTCCACGTGATATCAAGAAACGGCAGGAGGCACTGTATAGTGCAAAGGCTATGGGACCTGACAATATTCCGACAATAGCATTGGGAAGACTTGTGTTCCAGAACTTGCTGCTCCCCTAGCCAAGCTGTTCCAGTACATCTACAACACTGGCATCTACCCAGCTATGTGAAAAATTGTCCAGGAATGTCCTATACGCATCAAGCAGGCCAGATCCAACCCGGCCAATTACCGCCTCATCAGTCTACTCTTGATCATCAGTAAAGTAATGGAAGGGGTCATCAACAGTGCTATCAAACGGCGCTTGCTTAGCAATAACCTGCTCACTGACACCCAGTTTGGGTTCTGCCAGGGCCACTCAGCTCCTGGCCTCATTACAGCCTTGGTTCAAACCTGGACAAAAGAGCTGAACTCCCGAGGTGAGGTGAGAGTGACTGCCTTTGACATCAAGGCCGCATTTGACTGAGTGTGACATCAAGGAGCTCTAGCAAAACTGGAGTCAATGAGAATCGGGGGAAAACTCTCCACTGGTTGGAGTCATACCTAGCCCAAAGGAAAGATGATTACGGTTGTTGAAGGTTAGTCATCTCAGCTCTAGGACATCACTGTTATGTGTTTTTCAGGGTAGTGTCCTAGGCCCAACCATCTTCAGCTGCTTCATCAATGACCTTCCTTCATAAGGTCGGAGGTGGGGATGTTCGCTGATGATTGCACAATGTTCAGCATCATTTGCGACTACTCAGATACTGAAGCAGCCCATGGCCAAATGCAGCAAGATCTGGACAATATCCAGGCTTGGGCTGACAAGTGGCAAGTAACATTCGAGCCACACAAGTGCCAGGCATTGACCATCTCCAGCAAGAGAGAATCTAACCATCACCCCTTGACGTTCAATGGCATTATCATCGCTGAATCCACCACTATCAACAGCCTGGGGGTTACCATTGATCAAAAACTGAACTAGACTAACAATATAAATACTGTGGCGACAAGAGCAGGTCAGAGGCTAGGAATCCTGCAGCAAGTAACTCACCTCCTGACTCTCTAATGACTGTCTACCATCTACAAGGCACAAGTCAGGAGTGTGATGGAGCGCTCCCCACTTGCCTGGAAGAGTGCAGCTCCCACAACACTCAAGAAGCTTGATACCATCCAGGACAAAGCAGTCCGCTTGATTGGCACGACATCCACAAACATTCATTCCCTCCACTATCGACACATAATAGCAGCAGTGTGTACCATCTACGTATCTACAAGATGCACTGCAGGAATTCACCAAGGCTCCTTAGACAGCACCTTCCCAACCCATGACCACTGCCATCTAGAAGGACAAGGGCAGCAGATAGATGGGAACACCACCACCTGCAAGTTCCCCTCCAAGTCACTCACCATCCTGACTTGGAAATATATCACCGTTCCTTCACTGTAGCTGGGTCAAAGTCCTGGAACTCCCTTCCTAACAGCACTGTGGGTGTACCTATACCACATGGATTGCAGTGGTTCAAGGAGGCAGCTCACCACCGCCTTCTCAAGGGCAACTAGGGATGGGCAATAAATGCTGACCTATCCAGCGAAGCCCACATCCTGTCAATGAATAATAAAAAGAGATTAAAATGGAGGTTGCTTTCAGTGAACAGAAAAACAAAGAAAAATACAATGGCCTGGATATTCATTGACACATCAAATGTATCGTCTGTCATATTGGCTGGAGCACAGTGTCCAGGGCCCACACCTGAAGCAGGCAGCCAGCTCACTGTTTGTAAAACATTTATTATTAGGGTGCCCTCCTGTACTGTTCCCTGCGGCTGCAGAGAAGACCATTGCCAAACTTCCCGCGTCAGTCCCAATCACACGTCCTTCATTGTCCTCCACCCTCTACATTACCATCATAAACCCCGCTGTCCTACCACAGGGAAAATAGTCATAGAGGTCTACAGCACTGAAAAAGGCCCATCGAGTCTGTGCTGGTCAAACAAGTACCTAACTGTTCTAATCCCAGTTTCCAGCACTAGGCCCATAGCCTTGTATGCCCTGGCATCGCAAGTGCACATCCAAATACTTCTTAACTGTTATAAGGGTTTCTGCCTCTACCACCCTTTCAGGCAGTGAGTTCCAGATTCCCACCACCCTCTGCGTGAGAAAATTCTTCCTCATGTCCCCTCTAAACCTCCTGCCCCTTACCTTCAATCTATGCCCCCTGATTATTGATCCCTCCACCAAGGAGAAATGCTCCTTCCTGTCTACCCTATTTATGCCCCTCATAATTTTATACACCTCAATCATGTCCCCCCTCAATCTCTTCTGCTCCAGGGAAAATAACCCCAGTCTATCCAATCTCTCCTCATAACTAAAACTCTCCAGCCCAGGCAACATCCTGGTAAATCTCCTCTGCACTCTCTCTGGTGCAAACACATCCTTCCTATAATGCAGATTCCAGAACTGCACGCAATACTCTAGCTGTGGCCTAAGCAGCGTTTTATACAGTTCCAGCATAACCTCCCTGCTCTTATATTCTATGCCTCAGCTAATAAAGGCAAGTATCCCATATGCCTTCTTAACCACCTTATCCACCTATCCCTCTACCTTAAGGGACCGGTGGACATGCACACCAAGGTCCCTCTGATCCTCGGTACTTCCAGGGTCCTACCATTCATTGTGTATTCCCGTGCCTTGTTTGTCCTGCCCAAGTGCATCACCTCACACTTAGCCTGATTAAATTCCATTTGCCACTGATCAGCCCATCTGACCAGCCTGTCTATATCCTCCTGTAATCTAAGGCTATCCTCCTCACTATTTACCACCCCACCAATTTTCGTGTCATCCGCGCACTTACTGATCAACCCTCCGACATTCAAGTCTAAATCGTTTATATATACCACAAACAGCAAAGGACCCAACACCGATCCCTGTGGAACCCCACTGGACACAGGCATCCAGTCACAACAACACCCCTCGACCATCACCCTGTGCTTCCTACCACTCAGCCAATCCTGGATCCAATTTGCCAAATTGCCATGGATCCCATGGGCTCTTACCTTTGTAATCAGTGTCCCATGCGGGACTTTATCAAAAGCCTTGCTGAAGTTCAAGTCGACTACATCAAATGCATTGCCCACATCTCTGGTCACCTCTTCGAAAAATTCAATCAAATTGGTCAGTCATAACCTCCCCTTACCAAAACCATGCTGACTGGCCTTGATTAATCCCTGCCTCTCCAAGTGTAGAATAATTCTGTCCCTCAGAATTGCTTCCAATAGTTTCCCCACCACTGAGGTTAGACTGACTGGCCTGTAGTTCCCTGGTTTATCCCTTCTTCCCTTCTTGAATAACGATACCACATTGGCTGTCTTGCAGTCCTCTGGCACCTCTCCTGTTGCCAGCGAGGTATTGAAAAACATTGCTGGAGCCCCTGATAGCTCCTCCCTTGCTTCACTCAACAGCCTGGGATACATTTAATCTGGGCCTGGAGATTTATCTACTTTTAAGCCTGCCAGCACTTAGAACCTCCTCTCTTTCTACGTTAATTTCTTTAATTATATCACAGTCCTTCTGCCTCACTTCCATACCCATGTCATCCCTCTCACTTGTGAACACCGACACAAAGTATTCATTTAGAACTCTACCTACGTCTTCTGGCTCCGCACACAAATTACCACTATGGGCCTTAATGGGCCCTACTCTTTCCCTAGTTAATGTACTTGTAAAATAACTTTGGATTTTCCTTTATTTTACCTGCCAATGTTTTGTCATACCCCCTTTTTGCCCTCCTAATTTCCTTTTAATTTCCCCCCTCCACATTCTATTCTCCTTGGGCTTCCGCTCTTTTGAGCCCTTGGTATCTGCCATAAGCCTCCCTTTTTCTCTTTATCCAATCCTGTATATCCCTCGACATCCAGGGTTCACTGGATTTGTTGGTCCCATCCTTTATCTTTACTGGAATATGTTGGCCCTGTACTCTCCCCATTTCCTTCTTGAATGAGTTCCACTGCTCTGATGCAGATTTACCTAAAAGTAGCTGCTCCCAGTCCACTCTAGCCAAATCATATCTGATCTTATTAAAATCGGCCTTCCCCCAATTTAGAACGCTGATTTCTGGCCCATCTTTGTCCTTTTCCATAACAACCTTGAATCTAACAGATTTATGATCACTATTTGCAAAATGCTCCCCCACTGATGCCTCTACCACTTGCCTGGCTTCATTCCCTAAAATTAAGTCCAGGACCGCCCCATCTTTTGTAGGACCTTCCACGTACTGGCTTAAAAAGCTCCCCTGGATGCATTTTAAGAATTCTGCTCCCTCTAAACCTATCACACTATGACTAACCCAGTTAGTGTTGGGGAAGTTGAAATCCCCCACTATTACTATTATATTATTTTTACACTTCTCTGAAATTTGCCCACATATCTGCTCCTATTTCTCTCTGACTGTTTGGCATCATATAGTACACTCCCAGCAATGTGGTTGCTCCTTTTTGTTTTTCAGTTCTACCCACATGGCTTCATTTGAGGAGCCTTCTAAGATGTCATCTCTCCTTACTGCTGTAATTGATTCCTTGATCAATATTGCGATACCCCATCCCTTTTTACCTCCTTCCCTGTCTCGCCTGAAGACCCTATATCCTGGAATATTGAGCTGCCAATCCTGCCCCTCTCTCAACCATGTCTCCGTGACAGCAATGACATCATACTTCCATGTATTAATTCGTGCCCTCAACTCATCTGCCTTATTCATCAGACTCCTTGCATTAAAATAAATACCATCCAACCTTGCCAAACTCTCTTGTGCCTTAACTGGCCTATAATTTCTATGCCTTCCAGACTCACTTGCTCTCTCTTCTAATTTTGGCAGTGCATCTCCCCCCTCTGAACCTCCTTTTGGGATCCCATTCCGCTGCCAAGTTAGTTTAAACCCTCCCCAACAGCACTAGCAAACCTCCCCACAAGCATGTTGGTCCCATTCTGGTTCAGGTGCAACCCGTCTGCCTTGTACAGGTCCCACCGCCCCCAGAAACGGTCCCAATGTCCCAGAAATCTAAAGCCCTCCCTCCTGCACCATCCCTCCAGCCACGCATTCACCTGGACTAACCTCCTATTTCTGTACTCACTAGCGTGTGGCACCTGAAGTAATCCAGAGATTACTACCTTTGAGGTCCTGTTTTTCATTCTGCTTCCTAGCTCCCTAAATTCTGCTTGCAGGACCTCATCCCTCTTTCTACCTATGTCATTGGCACCAATATGTACCATGATCTCTGTCTGTTTGCCCTCCCCCTTTAGAATGCCCTGCAGCCATTTAGTGACATCTTTGACCCTGGCACCAGGGAGGCAACATACCATCCCGGAGTCACGTCTACGGCCACAGAAACGTCTGCCTGTTCCCCTTACTACCGAGTCTCCTACCACTTTTGCTCTTCCCCTCTTCTCTCCCACCCCCCCACCTTGTGAAGCTGAGCCCCTCACAGCGTCAAGAGCTTGGCTGCACTCCCTAGAGGAACCGTCACTCTCATTGTTTTCCAACACCGAGAAACAGTTCTCAAGCGAGACGCGCCCTGGGGATATCGAAACTTCAATGGATCAGCCGGAAGCCTGATCAGAATTGGGCCTTGCATCTTATATAAATTAGACTGACGAGCTATATAGACTTGTTGCATGTCCCCAGGCAGCCCACCATTGAAGTGGAGGTTTCTTTACTTTTTTTTTTAATTGCCTGGCTTACGCTGGAAGTAGCCTCACACCTATCCTCTAAATATTCAAACTTATTAAAATTGTACATAGTGAATTCAGATCTAATAAGTGATTTCAGGCACCCTTTCACATCTCTTCAGACAGTGCTATCCAAATTCAGTCTGTTCATCATACAATAAAATGTTCACTTGTCAAGAATATTTTCTTGATTTGCATTGAAATATTAGCACAAATGTTTCCTAGTTTTCAAAGAACAAGGAAAAGTACAGCACAGGAACAGGCCCTTCGGCCCTCCAAGCCTGCGCCGATCATATTGCCCGTCAACTAAAACATTTTGCACTTCCGGGGTCCATATCCCTCTATTCCTATCCTATTTATGTATTTGTCAAGCTGCCTCTTAAACACCACTATCGTACCTGCTTCCGCCACCTCCTCTGGCAGCAAATTCCAGACACTCACCACCCTCTGCGTAAAAAACTTGCCCTGCTCGTCTCCTCTATAGTTTTCTCCTCTCACCTTAAATCTATGTCCCCTAGTAATTGACTCTTCCACCCTGGGAAAAAGCTTCTGACTATCTTCTCTGTCCATGCCACTCATAATTTTGTAAACTTCTATCAAGTCGCCCCTCAATCTCCATCACTCTAGTGAAAACAATCCAAGTTTCTCCAACCTCTCCTCATAGCTAATAACCTCCAGACCAGGCAGCATCCTGGTAAACCTCCTTTGCACCCTCTCCAATGCCTCCATATCCTTCTGGTAATGTGGTGACCAGAATTGCATGCAATATTCCAAGTGTGGCCTAACCAAGGTTCTATACAGCTTTGTCACTTTCTTGAAAAACTCGATCAAGTTAGTGAGACACGACCTCCCCTTCACAAAACCATGCTGCCTCTCACTAATATGCCCATTTGCTTCCAAATGGTGGTAAATCCTGTCACAAAGAATCTTCTCCAATAATTTCCCTACCACTGATGTAAAGCTCACCGGCCTGTAATTTCCTGGATTATCCCCGCTACCCTTCTTAAACAATGGAACAACATTGGCCATTCTCCAGTCCTCTGGGATCTCATCTGTAGCCAGTGAGGATATAAAGATTTCTGTCAAGGCCCCAGCAATCTCCTCCCTTGCCTCCCTCAGTACTCTGGGGTAGATCCCATCTGGCCCTGGGAACTTATCCACCTTAATATTCTTCAAGATGCCCAACACCTCTTTTTTGATCTCAACATGATCCAGGCTATCTACACACTCTTCCCTAGACAAATCGACCGCTAAGTCCTTCTCTTTGGTGAATACTGATGAGAAGTACACATTTCTTCTGGCTCCACACACAGATTCCCACCTCTGTCCCTGAGTGGGCCTACCCTTTCCCTGGCTACCCTCTTGCTTTTTACATATATATAAAAGGCCTTGGGATTTTCCTTAATCCTGGTTGCCAATGACTTTTCATGACCCCTTTTAGCCCTCCTGACTCCTTGCTTAAGTTTCTTCCTACTTTCTTTATATTCTCCACGGGCTTCATCTGTTCCCAGCCTTCTAGCCCTTACGAATGCTTCCCCTTTTTGACTAATCTCACAATATCCTTCGTTATCCAAGGTTCCTGAAACTTGCCATACTTATCCTTCATCCTAGCAGGAACATGCCGGTCCTGAATTCTTATCAACTGACGTTTGAAAGCCCCCCACATGTCAGTTGTTAATTTGCCTTCAAACATCCGCCTCCAGTCTAGATTCCTCAGTTCCTGCCTAATATTGTTATAATTAGCCTTCCCCCCCAATTAAGCACCTTAACCCAAGGACTCCTGTTATCCTTATCCACCAGTACCTTGAAACTTACTGAATTATGGTCACTTTTCCCGAAATGGTCCCCTACTGAAACTTCGACCACCTGGCAGGGTTCATTCCCTAATACCAGGTCCAGTATTGCCCTTTCCCTAGTTGGACTATCTACATATTGTCTCAGGAAGCCCTCCTGGATGTACCTTACAAATTCTGCACCATCCAAACCCCTAGCACTAAGTGATTTCCAGTCAATATAGGGAAAGTTAAAATCACCCACCACAACAACGCTATTGCTTTTACATCTTTCCAAAATATGCCTACATAACTGTTCCTCAGTCTCCTGCCGGCAGTTGGGAGGCCTATAGTAAACCCCCAACATTGTGACTGCACCCTTCCTATTCCGGAGCTCTACCCATACTGCCTCGCTGCATGAGCCCTCCGAGGTGTCCTCCTGTCGTACAGCTGTGATATTCTCCTTAACCAGCAGTGCAACTCCCCCACCTCTTCTAGATCCCTCTATATCCTGCCTGAAACATCTAAATCCTGGAATGTTTATCTGCCAATCCTGTCCATCCTTCAACCAAGTCTCTGTAATAGCAATAACATCACAATCCCAAGTACTAATCCAAGCTCTAAACTCACCTGCCTTGCCTGTTATACTTCTGGCATTGAAACAAATGCATTTCAGACCCCCAGTCCCACTGTGTTCAGTAATTTCTCCCTGCCTGCTCTTCCCCTTAGCCCTACTGGCCATATTCACTAGTTCCCAGTCATTTATTTCACCTGCTGACCTATTGCTCTGGTTCCCACCCCCCCTGCCATACTAGTTTAAACCCTCCCGAGTTTTCCTGGGCTCTTTAAAAAGTGAAGTACTGCAGTCATTGGAAATTTTAGAAGGATAAGTTAGAAATACAAGGTGGGTCATTCAGCATCTGACAGAACAACCAGCCAATATTTTGGATTTGTTTCTTTTTCAGAGCTGATAATCTTAGTAACAGACCAATATCTCATCACCTTGATGATTCAAAATGATTTAACGTGTGAAATAGTGGTTGGTTGTGAGCCTCAGAATCGGTTTTAAGGGCACACTTGAGGTTCAGTTACCATCTCTATTGCTTAATAAACAGGATATTTGCCAGCGAATAAGAGTTTGAGGCATTCTTTTCATCAGTACGGGAGGCTATTATATGCTGGATGGATCCTGCATTCCCTTTGAAGGCCTGACATATTTCACTGTCACTGATGAAATATTCCCTTGAGGGTTTTGCTGGAATGTCAAAACATTACTTTTGGCTACAGCTTTGGGTGGAGACTGTATATGTTGTAGAAAGAGGTAGGGAACTGTGGGTGTGGAAGTGATAAAATGTGGAATCTTGGCAAGGAATATTCACTTGAAGAGGCCATCTCTGAGCCTGCTTACACTGATTTCTAATGTTCCTGGTATAACGCTGTGCAGAGCATAGAAGGCTGGAATAAATAGCAACTGATACAGTAATCTTAGCATGAAGTAAAAATATTCAATCCTCCAGATACTGGTTCTAAACAGAACCCCTCCCTTTAGCAAATGAGTATGAATTCATCTATTGTTTGCTTTTGCAGCTTCTAGCTATTTTTTAACTATTTGATTCCTAATTGCCCATGCATCATTCATTTTGATAATCAGCTGGCAAATTAGCTGATTTTGAGAGAAAGTGTGTTGCACCAGGAATAAACCAAATTCCCATTGAGTTCGTAACTCTGAGCTCCGTTTGATACATTTGTAAGTGAGGTCCAAGTCACTCGTTCTGATTTTTTTCCCTCTATCAAACTAAAAAAAAGTCCAGTAATTTTTAAGGTGTAGTGACTGTAGAGGTGGGATTTCATAGTTTTCCTTGCTGTGTTTATACTGTACCAGCCATCACCAAGTTGCCTTGTTCTTAGGGCTTCTCTCATCTGTGATGTTCTTGGGAGTAACTTTTACTCGTCATATTTCTCGACTTGCCCAAAGTCCCCAATAACACAGCAGCCTGTAGAATGACTGTGTTCCTTTAAGGAAGGCCCTCCCCCTCCCAATAAAACCATACTCTCAGCATACTCTCTGTTTCCCCATAGCTCCTGCTTAAGCGTTCATCAGACTTATGTCTGTTGAAATGCGCTAATTGTTTCCTAGAACCTTGGCGATCTAGGCACTGTCCATCCAATTCCTTTCCTCAGCTTCTTGCTGACTGACCTCATTAATCTGTTCCTATTTTCTGATTTTGTACCTTCCTTCTTCAAAACTGCCATCATCATTTCATCCTTTAAAACCCTCCCAGCCTCTCCATTATTTTCAACTAATCTCCAATTTCTCTCCTATTCCACTCTTGCTATAGCACTCACATCTCTTCAAATCTGGGTTTCACCCACCCACAGCACTAAGATTGTCCAGGTCTAAGCCACAGTTATTGTTCTCTGAGACTTTGACCATGTCTCATTCTGTCTCCTTATCCTCTTCTTTGACCATCCATTACCTTCCATTGCCTCTCTTCCACAACCTACCCCCACTTCTGATTTGTTTCTTCCAAGCCAAGTCCCAGCCATCATAATGAAGCCATTACATCTCCGCCAATGTTTTCTCCACCCAAGCTTATCTGGTCATTTTTACTATACCCCAGGAATTCCTCTTCGCTTACCTACTGCCCCCTCAGAAAGCTTGGAGTCAGCATCTGCAAGTATTCTGAGACGCACTGTTTTACTCCTCCATCTCTGCCTTTGATTCCCTACCTGTTGCCATTCTTTCTCACTGACAGTCTTAGCTGAAGCTCTGGAATGACTCATAATTCATATCCACTTTAATACTTGTGAAACCAAAACCATCACCTATGGATCAGTGCCCCACTGGACTCCATCAACCTTCCCAATTGCCACCTCAAGTTTAATCCGATGCTGTGAAGGCTCAGCACCTTGCTTGCCTCAAGCTGAGCATCTTCCTTGTATCCAATATAAAGACCATATTCTTCAACCTCTGAAACATTGCTTTCTTCTTCTTCCTCTCATCATTGCCTTATTTTTACAGGTGGAATTCTCAAATACTCTTTTTGCTGGCCTATCTGCCTGCATATCTTTATTAAGTATACCTGCACCCTGACTTGTACAAAGCCTTCACCCTCATTACACCACTTTAATTGTTGAACAGCTCTGTAGTTATCCTACTTACCAATGTAGCTACTAAAGGATGTTCATCATCTTGTTCAAATTCCTCCATGGTCTCGCCCTACCCTTTTTTTACAATCTCCTCCAACTATATGTCCTTACATGATCACTCAGCTCCTTAAGTATTGATTTGTTTCTTGTTTCCTATGCCCTCAAATACGGCCATTGCTTCAGGCCCTATGACCCGGTCTCTGGAACTCACCAAACTCCCTCCACCCCTTACTGTTTTCAAAAGCTTCCTTAAAACCCTTCTGTTTAACTGTGCTTTCATTTTCTTTCCTGGACCCCTATTTTTCCCTCTGTCCTTTTCCTCTCCTGTGTTGCGACCGCTTTTCTGTAAAGTGCTCCAAGATTCCCTCTACAGAGGAAAGCCATAGGAATATAAGCTACTACAGGTTACAGGAAAAGATACTCTATGAAAGCAGAATTATGGGCAGAAGGGTTCTGTGTACTTGACATTTCAAAATCTCTATCGGTACTTTTATATTGAGAGTGTGCTGTCAGTAACAGGGATGGTACTCCCACTGTTGCTGGCACACTTTATTATAAAGAATGTGACCCTCTGACTCCCACAGGTGTAGTTTTGTGGTTATAGTGAGCTTCTGTTGAAGTCAGTGCCTTTTGCACTTATTTGCTAAGCATGACTTTGTGCACCGCTTAAATTACACACAGCATAGTTGTAAAAATGCACATTATTTTGACTTCCCTTTAGAAATTGGCCTTAGTAACAATTGCAGCAAAAAGATAAGTAAATTGGTGAGAGCATCACATGGCCCTTCATATGTGTGCTGGTCCAAAGGGCTCGAACAAACAACTTTAGAGGAACTCCTGTTCTTCCAAATGAGATTATTATTGTAAACTGTGCTATTGGCCAGGCCAAAGGTACACATGATAGCTTGATCTTACAAGTAAACAGATGACAATACTCTATCACTTGTTACTGACACTGCCTGCTGATAATCCTTAACTTCTTTGAAAAGTAGGAACTGTGGTGGCATTCTTACAGCACACACATCTCTATGGTTTCTTCCCTACATTGTTCTGAATAACAGCATTTACCAGATACAAGCATGTTCCTATTGTGTGCCTGTCTGCTTTGTGTTGGGAACTATGGGTCCCCTTTATTCCGGTGGTAAGTGTTTTCATTTTGATCTTGTGTGGTTTTCAAACATTTAAAGATCTGAGGCATTTCTACACTCCAGTCTTTCTTTGGAGAAATGAATTTTTGTCAACTCCGCATTTTTAATGTTTTTAAAAGTCCCCTATCCCAATGAACAGAATCATAGATCTACACTTTTTCATGTGTATTGACAACATTCTCCCACAATAAGCACTAAATGTGGAAGTACCTTTGATCTTCCGTGAAATGCACCTGTTGTAACTGAATCAAGACATAAGCCCTATTTCCATTGACCTATATGTTTTGATAATGATGCATTTTTTACTGATTAATAGTCACAGGTGGGAGCTCTGCAGTGAAGCAGTGTTAGTGCCTTTGGCTGCGCAGTGCTGTAGTGGTTCTTGCACTGCTGAAGGCAAAGTGCCATCAATGACAAAATAAAGCACTTCACCTTTTAGGGGTCTGTTCTTTTTTTGTTCCTTCACTGGATGCGGCTGTTATAGGCATGGCATCAACATAAACACATCACTCGTTTCTGTGTAGATATTGTTATGTAATATACAAGTGCGAAGGTGCATAACCTCTTTTTGTCACTTATTTTTTAACATTTCACATATTTTCTGTGCTCTCCACTGTCACATATTGCAAAATCTGAGCATTTTGTTGTATTGCTCTCTCTGCTGCCCTCTCTGTTGGAGGTTTAATTAAAGTTAGTTCAACATTGGCTGTCCTGCTGTGAATTTTTCTCAGTGCAACACACAACATCCACCTCTTCAAGGAATCATAGAATCCCATGTCCTGGCTGAACAAAAAAGAGTGGAGGTAAAACTCCTGAAATGCGGAGTGGTTAAGATTATTTATTTGAATTTTTCTGGGGAGGTGATGGAGTAGATTGAATTTTGGTAAGGAATGTTGGCAAGGAACTTGACGTGTTTTCAGGAACCAACCCTCCCAGTTTAAGCATTGCTAGGCCAGTGACTGTTTCCTGGCCCATGAATGTATTTTTAAAAAATTCTCTCTTGACAATACTGATTCATAGAGATTTTAAAGAAATCTGTTCAGGGTTGATAAGTTGTGGCCATACTAGGTAATCAATCCTCTGTGAGATCGATTGCCATTCCTTACTCAGCTATTTGAGGCCTTTACTTGGCCCACAATGAAACACTTTACTCTCAACAGGTGCCGCTTCCCTTGGTTCTGTCAGGTGATATGCAGGCTTGGGATCCCTGACAATTATCCCAGTGCTTTCAACAGACTGGAGGAAACTCGTTCACTCGCCTCTCCCGATTGGCAATTGGACTGCAGCATGTACGTAGTGGAAACCCAGTACACTCAGGTTCGGTCCCAAATTCTGGCCTCCTGTGGATGAGCCATTCCTGTCCACCTAACCCAGTTATGCCCCACCGCCCCATTGGAATTTCAGGGCTACAGTTTCTACGGTAAAGCTCAAAGGGTAGTCTAGAAGCAAAATGCCGCTGTTGCTGGAAATCAGAAATAAAAACAGAAAGTGCTGGAAAAACTCAGGCCTGGCAACATCTGTGGGGAGAGAAATAGCGTTGACGTTTTGAGTTCATATGCCTCTTCTTCAGAGCTGGAGAATGGTAAAAATGTGATGGGTTTTATACTATTGAAGAAAGAGGATGGTGCAGGTGGAGCAAAATAGAAGGTGAGTGATAAGTGGGAGCTCTGGAGAGATTTGACAAAGGCGTCACGGACACAAGACAGAGTGAGTGTTAATGATAGTGTTAAAGACTAATGCTAATAGTAGCATAAAGGTCAGATAGCAGAGTGTGTTAATAACAGAACAAGAGTCAGCACTCTCTGAAAGCAAAACATAATGACAAATTACAGACTGGCCCTGTGGTGGGAGGGGGTTGGGAAAAAAAATCAAAATGGAGTACAGTGTTCATGGTCTGAAGTTGTTGAGCTCAATGTTAAGTCTAGAGGCTGTAAAGTGCCTAATGAAAGATGAGGTGCTATTCATCCAGTTTGCGTTGGGCTTCACTGGAACATGGTAGCAGGCCAAGGACAGAAATGTGAGCAAGATGGTTAATTGAAGTGGCTGGCGACAGGAAGGTTGGGGTCATGCTTGCGGACTGAATGAGGGTGTTTCACAAAGCGGTCACCCAAAGACTAGCCTATACTTTTACTGATGTATTACTTTTAAAAACTCAGCACCTTGCTTTTTCCTCCTCCTGAGCTCAGGTTTATTGAGACTAAATGAGACTACCTTGGTTTATATGGTTTAACAGTGCATTCATTCACTAACCAATTGGAAGAGAGGTTTTGTGTTGTTCTACTCTGCTCTGTGGGATTGAGTGTGTGTGTGTGTATTTTGTCTTGCGCAAGAAGCCTCTTTATTACTGTAGAAGACTTACTGTAATATTAAAATCTCACAGCCTTTATTACTATATTATTCCGACAGAGCAAAAGTGCACTGGAGCATGAAAAAATTGTAGCCAAACAGGCGAAGAACACTGCAGAGGATCATGCGAAACATCTTACGGATGAAAATGAGACCCTGAGGAGAAAAGTTATAAAATTGCAGGCTGAAATTAGTGAACTCAATCAAATAATTTCTAAAATGAAGATAGAAGAGAATAGGCTGAAGGATAAACTTGCACGTCTGGAGGTAATGCAGCCGCAGAGACACTGTTTATATCTACAACCTCTTCCTTACAGCTTTATCTGAAGATTCAGTGTATTAAGTTTATGTAGTATAGAGTTCCAGTGGCTTTGATATGGCAGTAAGCCTTTGTCATAAAGTCTGCATCGTACAGAAAACAGCTAAGAAGTGCCTTCTTGATGAAGGAGGGTAAGCAATCTGTAGTTTAAAGTTAGCCAATGCTGTCAAACAGTACACTGAGAAAGCAAAAGGGCTGTGCACCACTAAAGTGCCCCATGAAGCCTCATGAGGTGGTCCTCAGAAACAGACAATTACTGCTGGAGGAATGAAGTTCCAGGCCTGATCAATTCCATTCACCCATAAGGATTAGTGAGCAGTCAGGAAGCTACTAAGTCAGACCATTCAGTGACCTGCCATCATGAAAGCTTCCTCATGATTCACATCAATTGGCTTCAGAGGAGCTTACAGTGATCACCCGAACCATGGGCTATGACACCTTCTAGGGCACTTTTGCCCGATCAAGGATAGCTGGAAGCGATCTGATCAATAATCAGGACCACACTCTGGGCCCATTTTCTTCAGATCCGCAAGCCTTATAACTCCTCAGAAAGCCTAACTGCTGGTTATTGACCATTCTATTTGCTGCCTTTATTCAGTGACATCTTAGTTAGGCAACTCCAGTATTTTCATGCATTTATTTCAGCCTTCTAATAGCTTGATTGGAATACTTTATTTTTGATTAAATGTTAAAAGGGTCAAAAGCAAATTAACATTATTTTACGTAACTGGTTTGTACTAGTCATGTTTTCCTCGTTTTTTAATTTCTTGCTGTTATATAAAATGTGAAGGTTAGAGGTAAACACTTGATGTCCTGCAAGAAAATATATATTAATATTAATAAAAATGCCTCCTAAAACCTGCTACCGGACTATATACATATATATCTGCAGTGATTCATTGTACGCCATCTGTTTTTCTACCAGCATTTTTTGGGTCAACGCCCTGAGTTTACATGAAATTTGACTCCTTTATCCAGTGGCAGAATTCCAACCTTTACAAGAAAAAAATTCTGTAACCAGCACAAGAAAACCAGATTTGGTACCAGCTCCCGAAGTTGTAACTAAACATGCAGCAGGATAAAAACCGTTTGGGAAGCCTATGCTAATCTGCTGTGGGGTGAAAAAATTGTAGAGCTGATTTGTGAATTTTGATTTCAGTATTTTTGGGGGTGGTTGGTGGGATTTAAGGGTGAGGTTGGAGGCAATTATAAATCAATTGAACTATAAGATCCTGCGAATAGAAATGATATTACTGAAACAAGTGCATTGTATCACCATTTTCCCTCATTTCCAATCTTCAATTGTGTTGACGCTGGGGTCAGCACCAATGACTGGGAAACATTCTGACCAACAGAACCCACCTAATGATTAATTAAATTCGGTTGCCTTTTCTAGCCAGGCGAGATAACTGGCAAATCTCTACTGGCTCCCCTCTGACCCCAAAATTTGTAATTTCCCATTTTCCTAATTTCTATTATAACTACATCTGATTTTATCTTTTCACTGGTGTTTCCACTCACATCAGTAATGTTGAATGTTAAGAGAGCAAGTTGCAAATATTTCCATATTGGATTCTATTGTTATCACTCCTTGGTTCAGGAGACGGAATTGGAAAAGATATTTTCATTCGTCATTGTTCCTTTCCTGGCTATCTTATTGCTTTAGAGTAACACAAACATAAGTGCCATCTGAAACGAACTTAACCTTGTGAGTCCGAGTTGAGACATCAGCATTCCAATATTGCTACTCAGTAAACCGACAATAAAGCAACATTATGTCTCTTTGAACTTTGATTCAGAGATGAGCTTAAAAACTGTTCCACTGTAACTTTTGCAGCAAGAGAAGAAGCAGCTGGAAGCTGCCTTGAGAGAAATTGGAGACCAAGAAGAGGACATTTCACTAGCAAAAAGAGCTTTGGAGAGCCGCTTGGAAGAAGTCCAGGTATTTAGTTGAACACCAAGCAGTGCCCTAATAAACTAAAGAAAACCAATTTAGCGGAGCACGATCCTTGGGAGTGAATCACTTTCAATGTAAAGTTACCTTTCCAACCCCAGTAAACCTTGGTCTTGTTCCTATGCTGTGGGATAATAGCTATGGATGCTAAAATGACAGAGAGACACATTTCTATCCATTATTTCACTATGCAATTGCCAGACATGTAATAAGAAATATAATTCATCCATCTAAGAAGAGAGACTCTAATTTTCTGAGTCTGAGGGAAATCTATTGAAGATCTGCCATAGTTGGACAGAAAAGAATTATTAAGGTGATTCAGTTCATTGAACCTCGTACCTTTCCTGATCCTGCATGTGGGTCTCAGTGTGCCAATTACTTGACCACTGCTGAATCTTTAACTGCGTTGATGCTGGGATCAGCACCAATGACTGGGAAACATTCGGAACAACAAAACCCACTGAATGATTAATGTAACTCAGTTGTCTTTTCTAGTCAGGAGAGATGGCTGGCAAATCTCGACAGGCTCCCCTCTGACCCCAAAATTTGTAATTTTCCCCCTCAGGTAGGAATATTTATAGGTAGGCTTATCGCACAATGTTTGTGAAAAATACTTTTGGAGTGTAAGTACTTCTTGCCATAGTATTTCTACGTATTTAAATACAATAATTGTATTTGTAAAATCCTTTAGTCAGCTAGTGACCTGTTGTATAGCATATTTTTATTCCGGAACTTCTTTCTGAAGTTGTTCTGCAAGACCAATTTGGAGCGATGTGGTAGCTGCATTTTATCTTACAATTGCTGAGCTTGTGTACAATTTAAAGTTGCTGTTTGTGAATATCTAGCTGAGAAATGCCCATATAAGACACTGGGCTGTATGTTAACCTGCAGGGGAAGTGGGTTGGGGGGCTGCTGTTTTGAGGCAGGGAAGCTGGAAAGAATGGCTTTTCTGCAGGCTGTGCCGAATTTAACAGCAGGACCTGATTTTATATTTTCAATCTCCATTTCCCAAGCCGCAACCAGCCAGATTGAGCAGCTGTCAGTCAGCAGGCCTTTGGCATCAGGTTGTGGCCAAGGAGGGGGAAGGAGGGATCAGGAAGGATGAGGGTGGAGAGAAGATCATGGTCTGAAGTGGAGAGGGGGAAATAGGTGAGGAGCTGGGGGGCCAGAAAGGATCAGAGGGAAGTTCGGGGTCTAGAGGAGGGTGGGGGGGAGAAATTGGAGGTTGGTGTCAGAGGGAGTTCTGAGATCTTGTGGAGATTGGAAACGTCAGGGATGGAAGTTGATGAGAAGGATAAGGAGGAGATTGATTCCAGGAGGTTGCTGAAGCAGGTAAATTAATGCTGTGACGTGTTATGTCCACTTTATTTCGCCAAGTCAATGCGCAATATTACATGATGTAAATTTATTGGGCTGTACCCTGCTAAAACAACTGTGGTAATGTGTCTAAAAAACACTAACATCTACAAGTAATTTATTTGTGATGCTTTGGTCGTCCATCACCCAGCCTTAGTCCAAGCATAAACAATTACTCCACAACAGCATTTAATTTGCCTATGAAGATACCCTTAATATAATGAATAATTTTAACTAATTGATATCTTTCCCAATCTACAGAGAAGCCTCAACAAGCGATCGCAGGAGCACCAGGAATTAAATGAAAGACTTAAAACAGAAACAGTTCAGAGAGATCTTTTAAAGAAAACAAAGAATGAATTGGAGGCTGAGCGGAGGCAACTGGAGAAGATGATTGAAAAGCTTGAGAAAGAGGTTGGATCCTTTACGTCAACACTTCAACACAGTGCAAACCATTTAAACATGTATCCAATGAATGTTACTCTTCAATAATTCACGGCGGGAGGATACTTTCCCACTTCGTAACCCTGTTAAAATAATAATCAGTCAATAGAGTGTGAATTTAAGTGTGACTTTGATGCATTCCTCAAGTCAACTTCAGCCCCTCAAAAGAAATATCAAAATAATAAAATACCAAATAAAGTTAAATCTCAAATTTGTGCTTATTCAAAGGCTTTCAAATAATGAAATTATCGAGCAAATCTCCTAAATACAGTAGTAAGTAATTAAAGTACATTTTATTAGCTCTACACTTTTTTTTTAGGGTGTCCCCATATTACTTCCTTGCTTCGAGGGTGGGAAGGTGACATATTATGTATCGTACATGTGCCTGCAGAGCATGCACAGTATAGTTCCAGATTTTAAAGGAAACCTGACTGCAGCCAACTTAAGCAGGTTGGAACATTTATGATGCTTTGGATAATGTCCCAAACAATTGGAACTTGGTTTAAAGTAAGGGATATGGGTTTTTTCTTTGAAGGAGAGAGGCAAAATCAGACCCATAGGCTTCTTCCTTTCATCTAGTGGCAGTACTGCTGCACTGGCAAAGGCCAGTGTGCAACCAAGTCACCTGCCTGTCCTCTGGCCTGGGGAATAAATAATTGAGAGGGAGGAGTTGATGAAGAGCCAATTGTGAAAATGTCTTTGTGCCATTCTGTGGAAAGAAGTACCATCCTGTGATTCTTGCTTTTTTTATGCAAATCAGAATTTTTCCTTCACTTCAAATCACAGAGATAAGCGACTTAAGTTGTATGGAGTGACTAGAGAAGCTGGGATTGTTCTCCTTAGGGCAGAGAATGTTCAGGGAAGATTTAAGAAAGGTGTTTCAAATTATGAGGGCTTTCAATAGAGTAAGTAAGGAGAAGTTTACATTGACAGGGAGGTGGGTAGCTAAAGGACACCTGCATAAAAGCCAGAGCGGAGATGAGGATAATTTCTTTTAACACAGTGAGTTGTTATGACTTTGAGAGAGCAATGGAATGAGATTCAATAGTAACTTTCAAAAGGGAATTGGATAAATTTGCAGGGCAATAGAGAAAGAGTGGTTCAGTGGAACGAATTGAATAGCTCTTTCAAAGCGCAGACATAGGCATGATGGGCCAAATGGCCTCCTTTTGCACCGTAAGACTCTATGATTCTGATTCACCTTTTTTCTTGGACCTTTAAAAGAAATGCTTCTTTACCTCTTTTTCCCCTTCCCCCACTTTTCATTTCACTGCCGTTACTTTATGCAGATGGCTGAGATGAGTCAGGATGCTCAAAGGTCAAACCTTGATCTGCGGAAGGAGCTTGATGAGTGCAAGGAAAAGAATCGCAGTCAATTGAATGTCCTGCAGCAGCAACTGAAAACTAAAGCCCTGGAGGCTGAGAAATCTCAACTAATAACCAAGAAACTGCAGGATGAGGTAATGCAAGATAACTGTGTTTGTTTAACCTTTGACCAATAACCTTTGACCAGAGACTTCTAAAGAAAGTTGAATTCGGTGGAAAGTTGATCAAATTCTTAACTTACTTAACACAACACAGAAAACTAACTGATTGCATCAGTAAAATGAAATTTTAGAATTGTTTGTTTTGTAGAATAACAATGGTGGAAAAGTATATTAACTTTGCATCGTTCTAAACGTTGTAGAAGATTGTGGTAAATATTGAAGCCTTGGGCTTCCTAAATATCTTTATACAGAAGGCATTTGCACTTTCATTGCCATTTTCAAGATATGAGCTTTCAATATAATTAACTGCAAAGAAACAATTATTAGCTTTCCTAGCTAATCCTCAGACCATTTATCTGTTAAAAGCTCCTTCATTTGTTGTACATGACTTCACTGAAAACATTTCTTTCAGCTGCATTTCAAAATTTGCAGACTCGTGACTTGAGTTGCTGGTAATATTCCCAGAGTTTCCTGCTCTCTCTAAGAGAAAGAAAGAGTATATTAAAGAACTAAATCCTGCACATTCAGGAATTGGTCAGCTATGGACAAGTACATTTGTGAACTTCTACTTAATGACAACTTGCGCCTTTAATGTGTAAAGTGTCCCAGGGCACTTCACAGGAGTGTTATCAAACAAAATTTGACATTGAGCCACATTAGGAGATATTAGGGTCAATAGCCTGGTTAAAGAGATGGTTTTCAAGAACTACTTAAAGGACAATATAGAGATCCAAAAGCTTAGGGAGAGAATTCCAGAGCTTAAGGCCTTGCTAGCTAAAAGCACAGCCATCAATGATGGAATGATTAAAAACAGGAATACTAAAGAGGCAGACTGTAGGGGTGAAGGAGATTACAGATGTAAGGAGGAGTGAGGCCTTGAATAATTTCAAAACAAGGATGAAAATTTTAAACTCGAGGTGTTGCTTAACTGGGAGCCAGTGTAGGTCTGTGAGCCACAGTCGTGTGATCGTGACTTGATGCAAGTTAGGACACAGACTCATAGATGTTTACAGCACAGAAGGAGGCCATTCGGCCCATCGTGTCTGTACCGGCCAACAAAGGTCTGACTACACTACCATTTTCCAGGGCTTGGCCCATAGCCCTGGAGGCAATGGCAACACAAGTGAATATCTAAATAACTTCTTAAATGTCATGAGAGTTTCTGACTCAAACACCCTTTCAGGCAGTGAGTTCGAGACTCCCGCCACCCTCTGGGTGAAGAAACAAATTGGCAGGGGGATGGGACCCTGAAAAGTAGTTCAGAGGGGAGAGAAGCTGAAATGGAATTAGAAGTTAAAAAGCTAGTAAGTGAGTCTGTAAGGCAGAGGAAACATAGGCTAGGTAAGAGAGAAGTGAGTTTAGCGAGGCTAAGTGATATATATTTTAATGCAAGGAGCTTGAGGAAAAAGACTAGACAAACTGAGGACACAGATAGGCATGTGGGAGTAGGATGATATAGCTATGAATGAGAATTGGCTAAAAGAAGGGCAGGATTGGCAGCTCAACATTCCTGCTTATAGGGCATTCAGGCACGATAGAGAGGGGGATAGTAGGGGTGGGGTTGCAATAATGATCAAGGAATCAATTATAGCAGTGAGGAGGGATGATATCCTGGAAGGATCATCAAATGAGGCCATATGGGTAGAAGTAAAAAACACAGAAGAGGCAAACATGCTGTTGGGTGTGTACTATAGACCTCAAACAGTCAGGGAGAGATAGAGGATCAAATATGTAATCAAATTTCAGAGAAGTGTAAGAATAATGCAGTAATAGTAGGAGATTTTAACTACCCAAATGTTAACTGGGATAGGTTTAGTGTGCAAGATAGGGAGAGAGCAAAATTCCTAAGTTGCATCCAGGAGAACTTTTTTAGCCAGTACATAGAAAGCTCAACAAGGAAGGGGGCAGTTCTGGACCTAATATTTGAAAATGAGCCCGGGCAGGTAGAAGGCGTATCAGTAGGGGAGCATTTTGGAGATAGCAACCATAACTCAGCTAGATTTAGGATAGTTATAGAAAAGGATAATGCTGGCCAGGAATAAAAATTCTAAACTGAGGAAAGGCTAGTTTTACTAAGATGAGACATGATTTGGCTCAAGTGGGCTGGGAGCAGCTCTTTGCAGATAAAACTGTGTCAGAGCAGTGGGAGGCATTCAAGGAAGAAATAGCGAGAGTACAGGGCAAATATGTTCCCATAAAGACAAAGCGGGGACCAAATCCAGAGAACCCTGGATGTCAAGGGACATAAAGATTAGGATTACGAAAAAAAGAGAGGTTTATGGCATATACTGAGGGCTCAATACAGCAGAGTCCCTAGAGGAGTATAAAAAGTGCAGGGGGAACTTAAAAAAAGGAAATTAGGAAAGCTAAAAGAGTGCATGAGAAAGCATTGGTGGATAGAATAAAGGAAAACCCAAAGGGTTTTTTTTAATATATAAAGAGCAAGAGAATAACTAGGGAAAGAGTAGGGCCAATTAGGAACCATAGAGGTAATCTGTGTGTGCACCCGAAAGATATGGGTACAGCCCTCAATGAATACCTTGCATTGGTCTTCACAATGGAGAAGTACGATGCAGGTATAGACATCAGGGTGGAGGACTGTGAAATATTGGAGGAAGTTAACAAAGAGACAGAGGAGGTACTAGTGGGTTTAGCAACCTTAAAAGCGGATAAATCCGCAGGCCCGGATGAGATGTATCCCAGGCTGTTGTGGAAGGCAAGGGAAGAGATGTCAGGGGTCCTGGCAGTAATTTTCAAATCTTCTCTAGCCACAGGTGAGGTGCCAGAGAACTGCTAACATTGTCCCATTATTAAAAAAGGGAGGGAGGGATAGAGCAGAAACTTACAGGCCAGTCAGTCTAACCTCAGTGATGGGGGAGTTACTAGAAAGAATTCTGAGGGACAGAATATATATGCACTTGGAGAGATACCGTTTAATCAGGGACAGTCAGCATGGGTTTGTTAGGGGAAGGTTGTGTTTGACAAATTTGATTGAATTGTTTGAGGAGGTAACCAGGAGTGTTGATGAGGGTAATACATTTGATGCGACCTACATGGACTTTAGCAAGGCTTTTGATTAGGTTCTTCATGGCAGACTGGTCAAGAAAATAAGAGCCCATGGGATGCAAGGCAAAGTGGCACGTTGGATCCAAAATTGGCTGAGAGGCAGGAAGCAGAGGGTGATGGTAGAGGGATGTTTCTGTGACTGGAAGTCTGTTTCCAGTGGGGTTCCACAGGGTTTGGTGCTAGGGCCCTTGCTGTTTGTGGTGTACATAAATGATTTGGACTTAAATGTATGAACAAGAAGTTTGCAGATGAAATGAAAATTGGTAGGGTGGTAAATAGTGAGGAGGATAGCTGTAAACTGCAGGAGGATATCAATGGAGTGGTCAGGTGGGCAGAGCAGTGGCAAATGGAATTCAACCCCAAGGTATTCATTGAAGTGAGATAATGCACTTGGGGAGGGTGAACAAGGCAAGGGATTACACTATGAATGGTAGGACCCTGGAAAGTACTGAAGATCAGAGGGACCTTGGCGCGCATATCCACAGATCCCTGAAGATAGCAGGGCAGGTAGGTAAGGTGGTTAAGAAGGCATATGGGATACTTGCCTTTATTAGCTGAGGCCTAGAATACAAGAGCAGGGAGGTTATGCTGGAACTATATAAAATGCTGGTTAGGCCACAACTGGAGTACTGTGTGCAGTTCTGGTCACCACATTATAGGAAGGATGTGACTGCACAGGAGAGGGCGCAGGGGAGATTTACCAGGATGCTGCCTGGGCCGGAGGGTCTGAGCTATGAGGAATGATTGGATAGGCTGGAGTTGTTTTCCTTGGAGCAGCGAAGGTTGAGAGGGGACCTGATAAAGGTGTGTAAGATTATGAGGGGCATAGATAGGGTGGATAGGAAGGTACTTTGTCCATTAGTAGAGGGGTCAATAACCAGGGGGCATATTTTTAAGATAAGAGGTAGAAGGCTAAGAGGGGATAGCAGAATTTCGGATGCCCTCAAGGTTACAGAGGATGCAAGATGTGAGTCTGTGCTGGAGTGCGTTGCAAGAGTCAGGTCAAGTGGCAGCAAAAGCATGGATGAGGGTTTCAGCAGCAGATCAGCTGAGGCAGGGGTGGAGTTGAGTGGTGTTAGGTAGGTGGAAATAGGTGGTCATAATGATGATGCAGATGTATAGTCTGAAGCTTATCTTGGGGCCAAGGTTGCAAACAGTCTGGTATGGCCTCAGACAGTTGCCAGGCAGAGGGGTGAAGTCGTTGGCTAGGGAATGGAGTTCGTGATGAGGTCAGAAGACAATGGCTTAAATAAACTTTTAAGCAGTAAACTTGTTCACACACTGTAATCCTAATAGACAGAGTGAAACTTTTCAGCAAAAGGTTTACAAGTATTCTTTTGAAAGAACCATTAGTTCTACATCTGTATATGTCCGATGCCTGTAGATCAATCTTAACCCCACCCTAAGCCAATGTAAAACTTTTCCCAAACAGGCTATTGTAATGCCTGAAGAATGTCTTCAAAATGCCAATCGTGTTGAGACATCACACTTAATTTCTCTCCCATTTACTTTAGCAAACGTGGTCTTAGACATTTTTGATAAGAATGAATCCCAAAATAGTCCAGCGATTTCCAAATGAAAACAATGGAAATTATGACTAATGGTTAAAGGATTATGAAAGCCACTCTTGAGAACTTCAGGCTTCTTTGTTTTCTGTAAAAATTTCCTGTGTCAGCTTCAGGACAAACTGGTTGCTTTGTGACATTCTTAATCCACAGTCTTGTGATAGGAAAATGAACTGTTTCTCTTGGTGTTTACTGTAAGGTTAAAAAATAGCCCTGATGTGTCCAGAGCCTCCATTTTCATTGAGAAACTGGCCTTTTAGTGCCAGACCTGACTCAGTGGTGGGATTCTTGGCTCTGATTCCGCTCCAGTCCAGAGATTTGAGCACACAATGTAGACAGATAGTTCAGTACAGAAATACCTGGAAAAACTCAGCAGGTCTGGCAGCATCGGTGGAGAAGAACAAAGTTGATGTTTCGAGTCCTCATGACCCTTCAACAGAGCTAAGTAAAAAGTTTTACTTAGTTCTGTTGAAGGGTCATGAGGACTCGAAACTTCAACTTTGTTCTTCTCCACCGATGCTGCCAGACCTGCTGAGTTTTTCCAGGTAATTCTGTTTTTGTTTTGGATTTCCAGCATCCGCAGTTTTTTGTTTTTAATTCAGTACAGTACTGAGGGAGTGCAGTACAGTCAAAGGTGATATTTTTTGGCTGAGTCGTCGAACTGAAGCCCTGCCTGCCTGGTCAGGTCTCGTGGCCCTTTTGGAAGAGTGCCTCAGTGCCCTGTCCAGCATTTATCTTGATGCTATTTATTGGACCTTGCAGTTTGTGAATTGGCTGCTGCATTTCCCGACAGTGATCTCATTTCAGAAGTACTTAATTGGCTGCGAAGTACGTTGTGATGTATGGAGATTGTGAAGGTGCTATATAAATGCAAAATTTTTTACCTCTGTTTTCTTTTGATATAACTGTTAACCTCTAAACTGAATAGCAGCACAAAGAACACTAGTGACGAGGCATCATGTTTCTGTCTAGGGAGTGCTTTCCCGGATAATGCTGCTACCCGGAGTTCTGTTTTGTTGTTTAAATATAGAGCTGACTGTTGCTAGTTGAACCGGGATTACAGGCACATGTTGTATAATATCCCCAGTCCTTCTCTCTCCCCAGCTACCATGTCAAGCTTGTAAGATATCATAGCATTAAGTTACTTCCAGTTCTACCCAGTTACATCTGCTAATGCATCATGGAAAAGTAATACTCCATCTAATCTGGGTTAGGCTAGTTTGGGAGGTGGCAGTTTAGTCCTGTTTGCCAGGACTTTTACAAGAATCTTAAGATCACAAATCAAGAACGTGTATATCTGGTAGGTGGTACATTTTGGAGTATCTTCACATTTCTGATTAATTAGTTAATTCCAGAATATGTCAGATGCAATTATATAGGTTCTGCAGAAAAGTAAAACTTTGTTACAAATAGTCCAGGAGGATGGCCAATTTTCAAATTTTACCAGACTTCTAAAGCCTACTTAAGGGAGGTTGTGACATCATGCACTCGATCATTAATCAGAGAAAGGTTAAGGGATTCCAGGAAATTTCACGTTACGTCACTTGATCCGCATTGAACAGGACAAAGGGCAGAAGCTTTCTCTCCAGGTCTGGCGGCGTCGGTGGAGAAGAGCAACAGTTGACGTTTCGAGTCCTCATGACCCTCCAACAGAACTGTTGAAGGGTCACGAGGACTCGAAACGTCAACTGTTGCTCTTCTCCACCGACGCTGCCAGACCTGCTGAGTTTTTCCCCAGGTATTTCTGTTTTTGTTTTTTGTTTTGGATTTCCAGCATCCGCAGTTCTTTGCTTTTATCTCAGAAGTTTGCTCTCGTCGGGTGGGTGTGCGCCCGGCCCGAGCAGGCGTAAAATGACGTGCGGTGACGTCAGGGCGAGCGTCCCGACGTCCTCGCGCGATACTTCGGTCGGCACGGACGTACGTAGGAGTCGGCAGCGCGCCCGCCGACATGTTAAGCGGCCTATCCAGGCCCTTGACCAATCAATTAATCGATTCGAATTTTTCACTGCTCACCCAACCGTTCACGGGCAGGATGTGGCATCGACCAGTGGTTTTAAAAAAAAACTTTTGACGCTCCTATTTAACACGCCCCGACTCATGTGACAGATGGTGGGATTGTTTTCTGCGCTGGGATCTTCCGGTCCCACAGCAAGTCGATGGACTTATGGCTGGGGCGCCCCCCCCTCGCCCACAGTGGGGCTGGAAAATCCCAGCCAGGGTCGCATGAATTTCGTTAATTTCAATTTCTTTACTTTTATTGTTAAAAATCTTCGGCTCCCTGAAGCAGCTCCGTGCCTCAGGGAGCTTTTACTGCGCCTCACACGCGTGCATGTGCAAACTTCAGCACTCGTGCGCACACGCGCGCTCTCTCCCTGCCCTCGTGCCCCCCGCCATTAATTGGCCAGCCAGCGTGAAATCGCAGTCGGGGGCCTCGCGACTGCTCCCGGCCCCGACTCCCGTGCCTGCCCGACGAGGGCACAATTCTGTTCGCATTAAGGATGTGCCTGGCAGGCATGTCCTCCTGTTTGACGTGGTTAAAATCTTTGCGACGTTTAGAAATTATCTGAAGCCTGTGTTATGGACTAGGCGCAGGTCAACGGGACTAGCTGAATAATATTTCGGCACAGACTAGAAGGGCCGAATGGCCTTTTTTCTGCGCTGTAGTGTTCTATGGTTGTATGGTTCTGTGTACAAAAGGCAGTTTTTGTGATATTTATTGTATGATATTTTTATTTTAGGCAAACTCTCCACATCCTGTTTCAGTGGCAGGGCTGGTGGTGTTTGAGTTCATGTTGAACACAGCTCCCCAGGTTTCTGCAGAGCCATTTATCTCGATGTTTCAGGAAGCTGACAATCTTCCCTTCCAACTGGGCCTGTTTTGCTGCTCACTTTGTGTTTTTGTGTGTGTGTGTGTGCCATGGAAGAGCAAGCAAAAATATCACAGTATCAGATTACATTGGTACTCTTCATAGAAAAACACCTACTGGCTACAAATGGATGAATTTATCCATAAACTTTGGTATTGATCCAGCTTCTCCAATGCAGTTTACAAACAGAGAAATGTGATTTTGAATAGTGAGGAGAAGTCTATTATTGCCTTGCTCCGCTAATCCTAATAAAGACTTTAGACAGTCAAAAATAATCAATTGTGGAGCCGCTGCAATGAAATAGGAAAAAAATAGTGAAGGTCACTCTTGGATTTAACTTGTGAAAAACGGGGTCTAATATCGTACTGAATTCAAAAACTTCAAAACTCCAAGCTGCTTCGGCTAATGCAGTGCAGCCAAAACCTGCAGGATATCTTGGAAACCCTTGCTTCTGAGTTTCTTCCCCTCTGAAAATCCCCCCAACCCCCAGCAGCTCTCTTCCTGGCCCCAAATAAACAGTAGTGTCAAAGTTTGAGGTCCATCCGATCTGCTGAGAGATCAAACTCTCTCTCTCTCTCTCTCTCTCTCTCCACAGATGCTGCCTGACCTGCTGAGTGTTTTCAGCATTTTCTGTTTTTATTTAAGAACTTTGTTTGAAACCCATAACTCTTTTACATAAAATGGATGAAAAATTTATTTATTAAAAAGTATTATAATACACATCATAAAATAAAAATATTCACAATAAATTCATACAGAGATCCCTGTTTTTATATTAAAATTATCATCATTAACCAAATTGCCACTGATGTTTCCCCCCCCCCCAGAGATGATCTTGTTTGCAGATGTTTCCATAGCTAATTTAGTCCCACTGGCCAAGATCAAATTATCAAGCTGCTATGTATTTACTTTTTCCTATCTCACATCCTCTCCTCCACACAATGCACCAAATTCATAGACTTTGAGCATAATAGATAAAATATGTGGCTGTTTTAAATTCAGTTCAGATGTTTTTTTTTAAAGTTAATTTCTGTACTCGAGCATATTCTAACGAGTACAACGGATTTAATCAAGTGAATGCTAGGGATCATGAAGCTGTGATGTTGAATAAAATTGCTTTTTGTGCTGGTCAATATTGATAAGGCTCCAGCGAAGGTTTGTCATGTTACTGCCATCTTTTGGCTGAAGGTGGGATCTCTATTGGTGCATGCCCTTCCTCAAAATTCCAGTTTTTGTTTCCTCACGCCCGTTCCATTAATGAAAGTGGTTACATAACCAGTTTGTAAAGCCCCACTTCACCACCGTTGCTGCTCTGTGCCTGTTACCGGGCCCTTGACAGCAGCCCGAAGGTTGCTTGTTTGGCAGCTTTCCATATGTACAACAATTTTGAAGTTAAGCCCCTGTAATTTTGAATACAATGAGTATTTTATTTTCCAACGTAAGATCTTAAGACCCCTTGAAGTGGAAATTCAATTACCTTTTGCCCAGTTTTTTAGTGCTAAATTGACAGCCCACATGGCAATTTTGCGCTTAAACTTGCTGTACAAAAAGTGTGCCTGACATGCAGTGGCTGCCATGTGGTTAAAAGCATTCTTGAGTGTCTCTGGCGGCCATCTGAAATCAATGTTAGCTCATTAAAGTGTATAAATAGAGATCCAGCGGTTCAGTTAGGATCCTTTTGGGGAAATTGGTACCTGGGAGGATTCAGTGATTCTTAAGCCAGCCAGGAAAGACATGACATAAATAGTTAGGAAGCAGGGCTGCAGGATGCCCAACTCCATGGAGGTAAATCTCTGAATAGCTGTTACTGGCTGCTTGAGATTCTTGGAGGATTTTTTTGGCCAGGTTTGGAAAGTCTTTAATAATCAGTTATTGAGAGAGCTGACTTTTGGCTGTAGCTGTAATCTGTCACTCCACTGGTGCAGGAACACTGCGGGGAAAGAGGGGACTCTTGCTGGGAATGCCATTGGGGCTGTCACACCAGGGCAGCAGCAGGAAAATGTGACCAATTTGCACCCAGGAAGGTCCTAAAGACAGTGATTAGATAAATGTCAGTTAACCTGTTTAATGGTAGCATTCGAGGGATGAATGTTGGTCAAGACACAGGGAAAACTCCCTACTCTTTGCCTAGTATCATGGGATCATTTATGCATTTCAAAGAGGGTGGAAAAGACTTTGGTTTAAGATCTCATCAAGAGGTGGCCCTAATGACAGTACAGCACTCCCTCATTGCTGCATGGAGTGTCAGTATAGATTATGTGCTCTGGTCTCTGAAGTGGGGCTTGAACTCACCACCTGCTGGCTGAAAGCCAAGGCTGATACTTACGCATGCATATTTAGTTTAGGAAGCTTTATTATCATAAGAATATGTAATTTATGAGATCTAGGGGAAAACTTACTTCCTTCACATTTAAATTTACTAATATGATGATAATCACCAAAATAACTGGAATTAAAATAATCTACCTTCAAAGTATAAAATGCTTTAAATACATACCGCACTTGATTATAGAAAAATTAGCCTTGTTGTGCACATCCAGAAATTTCTGTTTTTACTTTAGATTTTCAGCATTTAACAGTTTTTATTTAATAACCTGTTAATGTGGTCTGCTGTATTTTGGATCAGATGCGGCAAATGCGGGAGGAGTTGGAAGGCTGTTGCCAGGAGCGAGATGAAGCAGTTCTGAAGAGCCAGCAACTGAAGCAGAATGTCAATGACCTAGAGCTCGACCTTGAAAGTAAAATGCACTTAAAAGATGATCGAATGCGGCAGATCAAGCAAATGGAGGTGAACAAAAATTAGCGATTAAATTTACTTCTTAACATTTTGTTCAGGATTCTTATCTAGGAGACCTGAATGCGGTGACCCATGATCGTGCGGCTAATTTTAGAAGAGTCCAAAAGGTCACTACAATAAAAAGTTGAATTGACCTTCCAAAAAATAGGTTTCGCCTTCAAAGAATAATTAAATATTTCTTGGTTTATTTATTTATGGATTTGAGCAATGGCAGTTAGAAAACAAAAAAGCATGAAATCAGCATTGAGGTTGAAATCCTAGAAAACTGTTTATGATCAAACATAAAACAAAAATGATTCTAACACTCTTGAATATGTCAACAAATAAAGTGTTAACATCATAAATGTTAACATAATGTGATCTTTATATCTTTAGGAGCATGTTATCAAAATGGACTTCCATTAATTGAATAAAAACATTCGCAGGTTCTTCGAAAAGATAGAAGTCTGTGTGATGCAGCATTGGCTCAGCAATTCCGTATCTCTGTTCTAAAGAATTTTATACCTAGAATATTTGTACACTAACAGCTGTTGTTGAAGCATAATGCATCATACCTGTACAATAGGTGAAAGCAGTTTTATGAGAACAGTGGTTGTTATTTCCAAGCCACTGTCCACCTCAACCTGATTTATGTTTGCAGGATAAATTGGCAGAGATGGAGGTGGAACTGGATGAGGAGAGAAGCAATTCAGACCTTCTGACAGATCGCATCAGTAGAGACAGAGAACAGGTAACTAAGTCGGTTGCAGTAACTAGATAATAGATTAGGCATTGTTGAAATAAATTGATCTGTTGAAATTGTTGTCCAATCTACAACATAAGAATTTGTGTCACAAAAGGTATAATTTTAACAACAAGTCGGCAAAGAGTAAAATATGGACAACACTAAATCAATGGGACAGCATTTCCCCCAACAATTGGCAAAATTTCAGGGCATTAATGTTGCTTTAGTGGTCTAGGATGCTACGCATTAGATTGATTCCCCCCCCTTACCCCCAGCCGAAATAAGCAACAAAGCTCTGTATTTTTCAGTGGCACTATATTTGGGATATGTGTAGGTTGCCAACCATAAAAATGTACAAATCATTGTTTAAAATTCATGATATATTTTGCAACAGGCAGTGTCAGTGTGTGACTTTAATAAATATTTACTGCTATAGCAACTTAAAAAAACCCGCAGATCTCCTGCCATTGGCCTCACTCATAAATATAAATGACTGCACCTACCTTGTTCCAACCAATTTGTTTACAGCTTTGTAAGATGTAACCAAATTCACTGGTTTCACTTCTTCCCTAATAAGTTCATGTAACTATCAAAAGCTGCTTGATTAAAATACTCACATAGAAACAGGAGTAGGCCATTTAGTCCCTTGGGTGTGTTTTGTCATTCAGTTAGATCATGACTGAGCTATACCCTAACCCCATCCACGGTTCTGTAACCCTTAACACCCTTGGAATGGAAATTTTAAATACCACTGTTTCTCTGCCAGCAAAAAAATGGGTCTCTTTGTATTCTCAATCTGCTCTGTGCTCTTCAGAAAGCATCATTGTGTAAGGCCAGATAAATGTGGAACGTGGTGCAAGCTACTTGGTATTGCGTTATCCTGAAACCAGCTTTTTTATTTGCAGCAAAGTAAAATAATATGACAGTGGCATCAGACTCCTCTATTTCAGGATCAGTAGCCTTTTGGTTTTTAAGTGCCATCTCAGATTATATCACGTTTGCACTTACCCAAGCTACCATGGGTGTTATTTTAAGTCCTTCAGTAATAATAGGTTATATATATGTTTGAATAAAGCTGGTGTAAACCGATGTGAATTGCCAGAGAATAGCTGTCATTGATGCCATATCAGTTTCAGTTTATACGGTCTACAAGTGATGTAACAGAGAGTTGAAAGCAAACATTGAGCTGCATTACAGTCGACTAGCGATCTCCATTTTCACTGACTGCTATTGTGTGGGTAGTTCCTACAGATAGAAGCCCCAAAGCCAAAAATACTAACTAATTGCACCCATATAATCTGCAGTAAGACTGAATTACTATTGACACTACAGCATTAGAGCTTTTTGTTCCTATGTAATATATTGTTTTGAAATATCAAAGGCACAACAATTTGTTCACTCACAGAATGACCAAATTGGTTGTTTTTTTTTTATCAAGTGAAGCCAACATCTATCCAACTGATTTCATGCACCATTTAAGAACTGTTCTTTCCCTTGATTAGTTGCCAAATCCTAGGGAACAAAACATTCACGAGCTACAGAATTTTACATCATGTTTTTGTCATTTGATCTTTCTGGCATGTGATTAAACAAGTCCTTTTAACCTCCACCACTGATAGGTTTTAAATTGGGAAATTATAGAAAGGGCATTTTATTTCTTCTGACTTCACATGTTAAGTTGTTGTTTTTGCTTCACAGAAGTAACAATTCCTTTAAAATTGGATTGTATTAGATTATAAATTGAAGATTATTTTACATCTTGCCTTATATGCGATTCTACTTTTCCTTACCTGTTTCTTTCTAATGCCATCGTTCTATCCAAAATGATTGCTTACTCGTTTTTGATATTCATGATCTAAATCTACTTTGTATATTTAAATTAGATGGTATTTCAACATCTTCTTGTTACGGCAATGCTTCTAGGCTTCTTTGTCCTCTGTGTGACTTAAGAGTGGATTTCTATTTGGCTTTACAGCATCTCAAGCTAAATTAGTTTTCATTGGAAAGCAACCTGTGAATTAGTTGCTAGCTTGTCTAGATGGTGCCCATTGAAATTGAGGAGACATTGGGTATTTTGATATGCTAATATGTTCATGAAAAATCTGCTAAATGTTGATGTCCCACTGGCATACTTCCTGATAATCTATATCATGATGCCCAGGTAGTTAATAAATGTTAGGCAATGGCTGATCAACTTTCATAGAATTTACTTAGCCTGTTTCTGTGCTGCAAAATTCTATTTTGCCCAACATGTTTATGCTGGTGTTTATGTTCCACTTGAGCCTCTGCCCACATCTCACCCAATCAACATATTCTTTTTCTCCCTCATGTACTTATCAAGTTATCAATGCTGTTTGCCTCAATAACTCTACACGGTGGTGGGGTTCACATTCTGCATCGATGCAGCCTTTAAGATGAGTTGTTAAGCTGAATCCCTGTCTGCCTGCTCATGTATATGTACCATATCCTAAAATGTATGGAGTTACAAAAACATGCAAAAGGTGTCTGCTTTGAAGGTTTTCACATTCGTACAATTACTGTTTAAAAGTGACACAAAATAGAGGAAATTAAGGAAAAATAGGGTAATTTTGTGAGACCCTGTTACCAGTGTCAGTCTCTCACTGGAGACGAACGAGCATGGAATGGAGGTGGAGCTGTTAAATTTATAGTCCCAAATTTCTGACCCACTACGTAATCTCCACGCTGGTAAGCGCCTTGTAAAATGACTTTCTCAGTTGTAGCTGCCTCAGTTTTAGCCGTACCCATCAGTATGTCTCCACTGGTGAGAATAATTTTCAGTATTTAACAGTGCTGCCAGAAGGAAATGGCTTGTATAATAGGGAATGTAAAATACACAATAAATGCATGAAATTTAATCAGCTTAGTATTAAAGGGCTTCTACTTCATAGAGTGCATTGCACCGAGTCCTGCCCAGAATACACAGAAGGTTAAAGAAAGGAATGCACGTATTGATAACATTTCATTCAAATCTGTAGGACGTTTCAAAGTGCCTCACTGCCTTTGAGTTAATATTGAAGTGTGGCCACTGTTATTCTATAGGCAAGGTCAGGAGGCAATTCACATACAAGGTCGTGCAAATGCTAGGAATCTTTGCACAAGACGTAAAGCAACGTTCCAGAAAACTTAAGTAGGTTTCTGGTTACAAACTATTTTATGTTAAGTGAGATCGACCACCTTTCAATATTTATCTAAACGATGGGGAGAATTTTTGGCTCAGCGAGCGTGGGGGGGTGGGGCCCGCACGCCGAGGTGTAAAATGACGCTGGGTGACATCGGGTATCATTTAGAGTCAGCTGCGTGCCTGCCGAACTGTCAAAGGTCTATTAAGGTCATTAATTAACTAATTAAGGCTATTGAGAAAGCTGCCCGTCCAACCTTAAGGTTGTCGGGCAGGTGAAGAGCCCAGGCGGCCTTCGCATTTTTCATGGAATTGCATCCATGGGCGGGGTGAGGTTTCATGAAGGGTTTATAAATTAAATTCATTTTTTCATTAAAGTTCATTGACGTCCCAGCCTATGTGACCCTGTCAAATGAGGGGACATCTTAAATATTTTTTTCTCTATATTAAAATTTTTAAAACTTATCTCCCTGAGGCACCTCTGTGCGTGTGCGAAAGAGCGAACTCCCGACTCAGGGAAACCCCCTTCTCGCCCGCGCAGACAACGCACAGAACCTTTGGGTGCGTGTCACGCTGGGCGGGCCCGATCAACCCCCCCCAACAAACGGGGTGTGGTGGGGGGAACTCTCTCCTATATATTCAGCTGAATGTGTCTGAGCTTCAAATCTGGTGAAGCAACATTTGAATTTATAAATTGCCTTTAGAGGCAATCATTGAAATCATTGTTGAATTTGTTTAGTCACATTAGACTACAACATTCTTATCCTGTTTGTTTTGCTAAAGAAATCATTTTTGTTTTGTGTACATTACTGGACAAGTCTTTCCCCCACCTTTGGCCCAAACTTCATCTCTTCACACCTTGCATCTCTCCTTTTCTAACACGCGCACTTTCATGCCTGTGTTTTGACTCCCTCCCTCCCCGCCCATGCGAGCTATCTCACCTACACAGTAGCTCCTTCATATACTCAGCCCTTTGCAATTTAGAGAACTAGGGGGAAAACCTACTCTGCTCCCCCTGCAACCACCCCCCTCGCCCCCAAACCCCTCATACTTGGCATCATGTCACCAACCACTTATTAATATGAAAAAGACCCAGCGTCGCCCTCTGTGTTCTCATTGCTGTGGGATGTAAGGATGTTACCACGGCAATGGTGAAGTAAAGGGAAGATAAGCTTGCCTTACGTTCGCCATCATTGGCGTCCTCTGATGAGATCCCCGCTGATTACTGTGCACCTGCTACACCAGTGATACCAGGTGTTGGAAGCAGCGAAATGAGAGTGTGGAAATGAGGTCCCACTAGCCCGAGCAGAAAATAAAATGTCATTAGCTTTGCCTGGTTTAAGCTTGTTCCGTTGTGCTGACTCAGGTCCCTCCAGCATTTATCGGCACAGTGGTTATACAGATGCAGAGCAGAATAAATAAACTCAGAGGAGAGCTAATCAGTTTATGCAAGAAAGGAAATAAATGCTAACATTCAAATCCTAACAACTGACATGACCTTCAGATTGTGGAATGTTCTCTTGTTTGTGTAAGATGAAATGGCTCTAATGCATCTATTGCTTCAGGATTGTATTTAGTTTCCTTTATATTCCAAATTTAAAAGGATAATTACAATGCCCATTCACTTGGTGTGCAATTTTTATTGTGTTCTGACACTTGATCATTCTTTAATTTTGGATAAACATGACCTGTGGGCACATTATGTTTGGATTGCTTTCACTGAATTCTTAATAATTGACATTTCAATTGACCTTGTCACTGCATGGTGTGATTAGGCCACAGTATATTCCCCTCAGTTTGAATATGCCTTGGTAATTAATAACATATTTATGTTTGAAGTTTGTCTTTTTAACAAGAAATGGCTTATACAGATTGCTGTTCTAAGGTGGACATTCAGGTACACTGTTGACAAATTGAAGGGAGTTCACCACTGTAGCATGTAAGTCACTTCATAGACACCTGGACAGGTTAGCAGCAACACAAAAACATTACTATCCTGGATGGACAGTTGTACAAGAATAGTTTCAATAATGTCCATACACATCAAGTTTTCATTAGAGAATAAGATTAACTTTATAACAGGCTGTGCTGATCATAATACACCAGTTCGAGCTATTGTTCCACCATGTCTTTAACTGTGTATGTGCCTGTTTGACTTTTATACTGATTGAGGTGAAGGATGAAATGCCCCATCCCCTCTTCACTTTCTGACAGGATCAGGACACACAGGTATATTGTGTTCTTGAAATGCCGCTGCTTCACATCAACTGTGTAAATTTCCTTGCCACGGTAAGTGAGCAGCTGTGTCATGCCTAAAAGTCCCTTAAATACATTGACTCTGAGCCGCTGGGTGCTGCATTGAAACTGTTCTTTAACCCTTTGTATGGCTGGGCATTGGCCATTATTGTTTGATGCATTTGCATCCTTCACATGTTGCTAGGATTATCTCACCAGGAGGAATTTCAGAAATAATAGCCATCCTCCTTAAGAAAATATGAATATCAAAACGCTCATCCCACGACATTCCTTATTGTTCTGTTCCTAGGTAGAGTCATTCGTTTTTCCTACACTGCTAGCTTAATTGACTTTCCAACAGTGAGAAATGAATGTGTTTGAGCATTTTATTTACTTCAAAAAAAAAGTAATCTTTTTATTGCCTTTCTGAAGCAAAAACATGTGGCTTATCAGGTGAAATGGTAAGTGCCATGCAAACATATTCCATAGTGCTTTAATACTCACTACCTTGCTCTCCATGCTTAAGGAGCCACTATATAATGTATATCAGCATCTAGTTTGATAGCTGGAGTTCCTTCTCATGTTACTTGCTGAGTCATCATTCCACAATTGCTGGTGACTCCTTTCCAAAGCAAAACATAGATCGCAGACTCTGCCTCTATAACATTGGAAAGGTATAACTTGCACTTGTATGCACCTTTACAGCATTCTGGAAAACTCATCAAAATCCTGAATGCCTACTGCTTCTCACTCTTGTTTCTTCAACCTGGTTGGCAGGAGCAGGAAGATAGTTCTCATGAACAAACTGTTCAATCCAACAACTTTTAACAAATCTTTCTACCCCTCATGCTGATCCTGTTGAAAATTTGGAGGAAGGCATTCAGGAACTAGAACTTGTAAGTCAGGCATGAGGGTATTGGGAGCCTCAACCAAAATTTTTCTTGAAAACCAAGTTGATTTTAATCTGTCTCAAAGTGTCAGCTCCAGAGACTTGAGCAGGAGAATCTAGCCTGACACTTCAAATAAGACATTAAATTGAGGTCCTCCCTACCGTCTGGGCTGGATGTGAATGATCCCATGGTACTATTACAAAGAAGAACTGAAGGGTCATCCTTGGTGTGGTAGTTAATATTTTAACTCTCAAACTACATGACTAAAACAAATTCCCTTGAATTTATCGCATTGTGAGATCTTGCTCTGTACAAATTCAGTGCCATGTTTCCGACATTGCACCAGTAACTAGACTTCAAGTATTCAATTGGCTGTAAAGTACTTTGGGATGGCATGAAATGTATTATATAAATCTGAGTCATTTTCCTTGTTTTCAAGAATTAAAATTTAAACTTGTGAAATATTAATTGGGATCAAAGATTAAATATAATTTTTTTCATGCAAGAGGTGATAATTTTTGAATAATCATGCAAGATTCTAGAGATGTGTCAAGGTTAGGTATTGGTAGTACAACTGATTTGTTATCTTGGGTGGGGGGGGTATAGATGGATGAGCTTCGGAGGGCCAATTGGCCATTTTTAGAACATGATTTTTTTTCTCATGTTCTTATATTGGATAGTTGTTCCCTCATCTACTTTGTATTTTGAAATGGAAACAAGAATTTCCTGTTGACTGTAGCTGCTTATTCAGTGAAGCGAACACTTATGCAAAACTAGACTATTACTTGTTTCTTATGAAATTCTTTCGAGTTATCAACAGTCACAGATTGCAACTCTTTCGAGTACAATCACAGTTCTTGGTTTCCGGGAGTGGGACATGAACCCACAACCCTCTGATTCAAAGGCGAGGGTGCTATGAACTGAGCCACAGCTGACACCTCTTGTTTCTTATGAACCTGGACCTTGTTTGTCTGCCTCCAAACAAGGACTTACAAAATGATTGATGGAGTGTGTCTCTATTGCTAGCAATTGACAGGAAGAAAAGTGTCCTTTGCACACGTTGCAAATATAAATTAAAAGGAAAGATGTGTTACCTACCTAGTGAAATCTCCACCCCTAAAATGGGATAAGTTCCTTGACATACTTCTGGCCAAAAAGTTGTCTATATAATTCACCATTAATCTATAAAAAGTAGCTATGAGGAAGACTAATCACAAGAGGCTACACATTTTTTATACCATAGGAACCAGAACCAAAAGGTCAGGATTGTTTAACAGGTATGTATACCATTCTTTACACTTGAAGAATTGGCTTCCATCCTTTACCCAGCTTTGTCAACAGCATTTAGAAGTAACTTAGCAAGACAAGTTAATATTTTGGCCATTGCAATAAGTGATTTGGAATGCAACCTCCAGAACAGAAGCTTTCAAATAATTAACATGTTTTGGATTTCTCTCTCCTGAGTCAGGTTTGGCTGCAACTATTGTGGATCTCTGCGTGACTGTCACCTTGGAATATCTCACCATATAGTTTTTGAAATTAAAAATAGGAGTCACCAGTTTGATCAGCCTTTTTGTATTGTATTGTGATGGATTGGTAGATTGGGGGTTAAAATTTGGGTTCTGATTCACCTTACTTGGTGGTGGGGGCGGGTAGTGTTGTCATGCATGAAAACCACAGCTGAAATGGATCCTAATCAGGATTTGTGCTGTAAAAGGTTTGATTTTCTTGTGGGATGCATTTCTGGATCTATTGAAGAGAATAATTCATTCCAGCCAGAGAGCAGGAGGAATTTGGATGCCAAATAATAAAAGAAAACTATTCCATTAAACATTAAAAAGTAATGGATGAAATGGAACAGAATAAGAAGGAATTCAGCAGTGTATAGTATTAAAAAAAACCATAGCACCAACAACTAGACTGTTAACCTCTTTGATTTCAAATAAATGTGGGAATAATGAGGTTTTTAACCACAATTAAAAGGTAAGTAAAGCTTAAGATCTGCAGGGATAAATAGTTCAGGGATAGAGATGCGTGGGACAGATAGTGCAAAGTAATTCTACATTCCTGTTAGTATCTGGTTCAAATGTTTTAGACTGGTCTCGCAATTATATTTTCAAAGCTACTGCAGCATGATTTTAAATTCGGTCTTGAAAAATAAAACTTCAAATTATTTAGTAAATGTCTTTATAAAATTAAATACTGCGATAGTGTTAAAGGTATGCGGTAATTTAATGTTCTAAAGCAAAAATTAGCATCTTTCTGGTGTGAGTTAAAATATTACATGACATGGCTGCAGTGATATGGAGGCAAAGTGTTTTTATTTTTAAAAAGGGACCTTTAGTTTTTAAAATCTAAGTTGTAGATTTCTTCGATAGGCTAGTTTCCAGTCTCATTGTTCTGTGGAGAAACCATCAGCCCAGTCCATTTGTGTTTTGTTAGAGCCAACAATGTGAAGGGACATTGAGAGCAGATTGACCAGGTTCAGGCCAGCAAAGCACAATTTTTTAAAAAGGCATATATTTTCTAACCATAAAGTTATATTTTTGGTTTAATGATTATTATTAACATTAACCACTGTACAAGTGGTTGAGTAAACCACTAAGTTAAATAGAACTGTATTGAGTACCAGAATAGCAGACTGGATGGAAGCAAAACCTATTTGCACCCAAGTAATTCATATTTCCTGCAAAATTCTGGACACTCTAAGCATGAGTCTGCCATGTTCTACTGTGTTTAAGCTTCCAAGAATACCTTGAAAAGCACTTAAGAAGTAACACATTTTTAATGCTACAGTTTATTAGAGTATATGGTCAGGTCGAAAACTGATAGGTGACAGAATAGCATCACAGGATACATTTAAAAGAAAAGGGCCTCCATTACAAATTTCTGAATACTTTGGGGGTGTCCCATTTGGCAGTGCATTATGGCCAGCGATGCCTAAATCTAATGTTCTTACATCTGAAGTGCATGTAAAATTTACCTAGCAATTATTTGTAAATTTGTTGCAATGTGATATGAGCATACAGAAATCATGGATGGGAAAGGACTACCAGTTCATCAAAACTATACAGTTGCAACGCCCAAATGCTCATAATTAGATACATCCTATTGGCAAGCTGTGTAATTCCTGAAAGCAGATAAAAATTCAAGGCCAGTTAAGGGGAAAAAATCTGGAAGACACACACCAACTGCCCTTAGGTGATCAAAACTGGCCCATGAGGCCACAATTCTTATAATTGGCAATTCTTATATTACTTTGCATTTTACCTACTTTTAACTACCTACCCTACCTACTTTACTTTACCGACTTACCCTTAGGGGCGGGCAGTGGCATATTGGTATTGTCACTGGACTAGTATTCCAGAGACCCAGGGTAATGCCCTGGTGACCCAGGTTTGAATCCCACCATGGCAGATGGTGAAATTTGAATTCAATAAAAATCAGGAATCAAAAACCTGATGATCATGAAACCATTGCTAATCCTAAAAACCCCCAATTCTAAAAACCCACCTGGCTCACTAAAGTCCTTAAAGTCAGCCGTCCTTACCTGGTCTGGCCTACATGTGATCCAGACCCACAGCAATTTGGCTGACTCTTAAATGCCCTTTGAGCAAGGGGTGGGCAATAAATGCTGGCCTAGCCAGAGATGCCCACACCCCATGAACGAATAAAATAAGTGATGATGTGAGCTCTGTCCCATCCAGGAAGAGGCCTGGTTGCCATTTGAAAGTATGCAAAGAGTCAGCACTCACTGCCTGATCTGGCAACTTGTTCCATAAATTAACTGCATAACATCTGACATAGTCCCTACTCATGCATGACTTATACATATGACCACTGGTTTTCCCAATCTACCAGTAGGAGCAAAATCCTTTAGCGCTTTTATATACATTTAGCAAAGCTGAAATCTATGCATCTGAAACCCTTGTCCATGCTTGAGTTATTTCCAGACTTGATTCCAATAATGAGTTGACCTGCCATCCTCTACCCTCTGTAAACTTGAGCTCATCCAAAATCCTGCTGCACATATCCTAACTCGCACCATCCCGTTCACCCATCACCCCTTTGCTCACCAACCTACATTGGCTCCCAGGGCAGCAAAACCTTAATTTAAAATTCTCGTGCTTGTCTTCAAATCCCTCCATGACCTCGGACTCTCTAACACTGTAATTTCCTCCAGCTCAACAATTCCCCAAGAAATCTGTGCACCTCCAATTCTGGCTTATTGTCTATTCCAATTTCCTTTGCCCACCATCATACCTTAGGATGATTGGGCCCTCATCTCTGTAATTCCCTCTTGAAGCCTCTGCACCTCCCTCTCTCCTCTTTTAAGACGCTTCTCAAAACCTGCCTTTTTGACCGTTTTTGGTCCCTCGTCTTAATATCTCCTTGTGTGGCTTGGCAGGCAAACTCATCTGCTAATGTTCCTAACCCCTTGGAACATTTTACTTCCCTAAAGATGCTCTGTAGATGCAAGCTGTGGCTGAGCCCACCTTGTTAAGCCTATGTGAATAGCTCAAGGTTGTTTCAGCTGGGAATCAGTCTTGTGGCTCTCCTCTGAACCTTTCCCAAGGTCTTTATGTCAACCACCATATGAGGAGACTAATTTGATTTGATGATGTCATATCAATTATCATAATCCGTTGATCACAGGCTTGTGGAATTCTATTTATCCTGTCATTTTGAAGCAGATCCAATGGCTCATTTAATAACTGTACTGTTCAGTGTGGCACTGCACCACACAAAGCTGGAAGGTCCCAATCCAATTCTAATTTCTAGTGTTAACACTAAATTCTCTTGAAATACTTTACATGCACTGACTGCAAAAGACAACCTCTGTAACCATATCCACTCAGCATAGAAATTGAAAGGGAAACCTACACTTGCAGTGTGGCTCAGGTCTAACATTCTGCCCTTCTATCGCGCACATACTGAAGGTGTGTTAGCTTTCAGTGACTTATGAACAAGGATACCCAGGCCCCTTTGGACGTCAACACTTACCGATCTCTCAACATTTAAGAAATATTCTCCACCTCTGCTCCTACCAAAGTGGATAACCTCACACTTATCCACATTATAATCCACCTGCTATGTTCTTGCCCACTCACTAATGCTGTCCAAGTCCCCTTGAAACCTCTTTGCATCCTCCTCACAACTCTCATTCCCACCTAGCTTTGTGTCATCAGGAAACCTGGAAATATTACATTTAGCCCCCACATCCAAATCATTGATATAGATTGTGAACAGCTGAGGCCCAAGTACTGATCCTTGTGGTACCCCACTGGTCACTACCTGCCAATCTGAGAATGATCAGTTTATTCCTGCTCTCTCTTTCCTGTCCGTTAACCAATCCTCAATCCACGCCAGTATATTACCCCCTATCCCATGTGCTCTAGTTTTCTTTCCTGGCCTCCTGTGTGGGATTTTATTGAAAGCCTTCTGAAAATCTAAATGCACCACATCCATTGGTTCTGCATTATTTTTGCTAGCAACATCCTCAAAAAATTCAATAAGTTTGTCAAATGTGATTTCCCTTTCATAAATCCATGTTGACTCTGCTTAATAATATTATTTTCTAAGTGTCCAGTTATCTCACCCTTCTTAATATATTCTGGTATTTTCCCTACTGCTGACGTCAGGCTAACAAGTCTGTAGTTCCCTGTTTTCTCTCTCCATTTCTTAAACAGTGGGGTTAAATTTGCAACCTTCCAGTCTGCAGGCATCATTCAGAATCTATAGAATTTTGAAAGATGACTACCAATGCATCCACTATCTCTATAGCCATCTCTTTCAACACTCTAGGATGTAGATCAACTTTTGTCCCATTAATTTTTCCTAATACTAATTTCCTTCAGTTGCTCATTCTCACTAGTCCCTTGATTCACTATTATTTCTGGGAGATTTCTTGTTTCCTCCTCTGTGAAGATAAACACCAAGTAATAATTTAGCTTCTTGCTATTTTCCTGTTCTCCAGTATAAATTCCCTGGTCTCTGCCTGTAATGGACCCACATTTGTCCTTGCTAATCTTTTCCTGTTTACATATCTATAGAAGCTTTCACGGTGCATTTGCATGTTTCTCACTAGTTTACATTCATTTCCATTCTCTCTTTCTTTATCAGTTTCTTGGTCCTCCTTTGCTGAATTCTAAAACACTTCCAATCCTCAGGTTTACTACAGTTTTTGGTAACTTTATAAGCCTCTTCCTTTGATCTAATACAATCTTTAAATTTCTTTGTTAGCCATGGTTGATTCACTTTTCCTGTTGGGTTTTTGTCCCTTAAAGGAACGTAAATTTGTTGTAAACCATGTATTAATTCTTTAAATACTAGTCATTGTCCATCTACTGTCATATCTTTTAATGTGTTTTCCTAATCTACGATAGCCAACTTGTCCCCTCGTATCTTCATAGTTTCCTTTGTTTAGATTTAAGATTTAAGTTTTGAAACAAAACTACATAATTTTCAACTTAATGGAAAATTCCAAGATATTGTGGTCACTCTTCCCTAAGGGTTCTCTTACAACAAGATTATTAATTAGTCCTCTCTCATTGCATAATACCAGATCTAAAATAGCCTGTTCTCTAGTTGGTTCTAGAAACCCATCTCGTAAAGATTCCAGGAATTTGTCCTCCACGGATTTAGTGCTCATTAGATTTACCCAGTCTATATGTAGATTGAAGTCTCCCATGATTACTGTATTACCCTTGTTACATACACCTCTAATTTCCTGATTTATACTGTGCCCGACATTACCACTACTGCTTGGTAGTCTGTGAAAAACTCCTACAATTGTTTGATGCCCCTTGCTGTGTTTTAGCTCCACCCAAACTGATTGTATATCTTGTTCTTCTGATCTAAGATTCACTCTCACTAATGTACTGATCTCGTTCCTTATTATCGGTGATATGCCACCTCCTTTTCCTTGTTGCCTGTCCTTCCTAAATGTCGAACACCCTTGAATATTCAGTTCGCAGCCTTGGTCACCCTGCAGCCACATCTCCATATTGGCAATTAGAACATACTTGTTTACTTCTTTTCATGCCGCCAATTCACCTACCTTGTTGCGAATGCTGCATGCGTTCAGATAGAGTGTACTTAATTCTGCTTTTTTAACGTTATTCTGTTTTGACTCTGTTTGATGCTGGCATTTACTGCTGTTGTACTTCCATTATCAGCTTTGTTTTTCTTCTATCTGAATTCCCTCTTGGGTTCTCAACCCCAGGAGAGATTAAATGGCAAAAGGTCATGTTGGTGCAAGGCCAAAAGAAATAATAATGGGCCAGGTAAAGAAACAAAAGATGTGCCTGGAGGAGGTGTGAATGGCAGGTTAGCTGCCACCCGAATGCAAAGTAGAGGAATTATGAAAGAAACAAGAAGGAAGACCAAACCAGCGAGAAAAAAAACCAAAATGGGGCAGAAGTTATGATCTAAAATTGTTGAGCGCAGAAGGCTGTAAAGTGCCCAGTCGAAAGATGGAGAGGCTGTTCCTTGAGTATCATTGGAATGAAGGAATGAATTTGCAGTTGCCTTCATTGATGTTGCAAAATTTAAAAACAGTCGGAAGAAAGGTGAGGGGACTTAAGAAATAGTTATGTGATGGCAAACTTGGGTTTTAAAAGCCAGTAGATTGTTCAAAGAAGGGAACACTGAAGATGTAAAGCAGTTATTGCTTTTTGAGGCACAAATGCAGAATTAGCAGCATATCAGTTCATGGCATGTGAGGAAATACTCTTCAAAATTATAGATGCCTGGTTAATTAAAATTTCCCTTTTAAAGGAAAAAGGGAGAAGATTTGATGGCAAATTCCGAGATTCCTTCAGGGAGCATGTTCGCAGGAAGCACGTAGCCTATGATTTCCATCCATAATTTGAATGGCAGAAAATCATGGACTCTGTTGGAATTTAGTATAACCGCTATTGTTATGAATATTGTACATGGAGTTACAGCGGAAAAGGAATGTAACCTGAGATTACTGTATCAAATCTAGTGAGAAATATTTTTCTATACCTACAAGACTAGGCACCTCTTGCAGAACTATTCGAGTCCAGCCCTAAATATCAGTGTGTCTCAACCTCAGCGTAAGATTTTAAATTACATCTGCATTTATTCCAGATGCTAACTCGCTTCTAAAATCAATTCTTTGGCCTTTCAGGCCCAATATAAAAAAATCAGGATGAATCCTAGAAGTTTGTAGGCTGTTTCCCATTAGTCCTAACACCAAACAACTGTTTCTTTTGAAGAATGACTATTTTATTTCTTCGTTTTGGCTTTCAATCTCGTTAGACAGTCATTATGGTTGAGAGTATCTTGTAATGTTCCTTTTGGCCTGATGATTTTATTTGTGCCGCATTCACTTTTAATCATATCCAAGCTATTCTTTGATTGCCATGAAAAGTTTCCAATGCCTGCTTATACGGTTTTTCTGCAATTTTGGTCCCATGCAGAAGCACACATCTTGCAACAGCCGGAATTGGAAACTCAATCAATAACAACCCAAAGAGCGGGCATGGTAACGACCTGTCATGGGGCTGTAATTCAAACTGTATTGTTTGCTAAAATATAATTGGATAGAAAGTGTTGGAAAAGTTTTGAATAACAAAAGCAAAGATCGTTATATCTTTGTGGGCAGCTTTCTTTGAGGTCAGCTGCAAAATTTGGGCCATTGAGACTAAAAGCCAGGAATTTCTTCAAGCTGTTTCGCCACAATGACACCTATTTTAGTGATGTTGGTTGAGGGACAAAATGTAGACCAGGACACTGGGAGGACTCTTTCTCTTCAAACTGGGCCATGGGAACTTTTTTGTCCACCTGAAAGTGCAAGGGCTTGGTTTAACATCTCATCTGAATGATAGCACCTTTGATAGTATTATTATACATAGGATGCATTCTAACTGCCTTCGTGGTCTGCCAGTATATTTGTAATGGTGTGTGTAATGTCCATAAACTGAATTCTACTTAATAGCAAATGCCTATAATTTGATGGAAAAATATTTTTGTTTTAAAAGTTCCAGGGGAAATAAAATAGAGCAGCTGAAGATTTATCATGTTTATTTTGGACCTGTGAAGCAGGAGATAGGAAACTCACGGAAATTATTCCGGAACTGCACCTGTGTTCTGAGTGCCTTTGCCAAAACAAATTTCTGTTTTTGAAATATTATATTCATAACTGTTTGTTTTCTTTTGCTGTACTTGTTTACTTATGTTCACATGTAAAGCTGTGGTTTGGTTTAAACTCATATTTATTAAAATTTGCCTATTTGTTTTGTTTAAAAAAATGGGATTTTACTGCAGAAATTGAGTTTGGAAGGCTGATATTTTGATTTCAGCATTTGGAAATTAATTTGTGGGAATATATTGGGGATTATCACTTTCTGCTAACACATTGAACCAGCTCCATAAGTCAGACTAATGTCTTCCCAGAAGCGGTGAATGTGTCATATATAGACTTATTTTCATTAGTCAGTGGCTGAGTTCAGGAGCTGAAGTGAGCCTCTGTTTATATTGTAACAGGTAGGATGTAAATAATGCAGATTTAATGAATTGAGTACAATGGGGACTAGGGCTTTTATATCAGGTAGCCTCTCTATCTGCTCTTACAACACAAACTTTGGTTGGTATGGATTATTATTTTTATCTATTAGACACTGGTTTAATTTGCCAGCATTTGATTCTGGAATGTAACTGAATACATATGACTCATTGAAAAGTTAACTTTAAAATTTAGACTTTTAAGCAGGATGCTGTGCTGAAGAGTGAACACATTCTGAGTTTTGTAATTGATTGATGTCTAAAATACTCGTGAGTCAAGTTAACATGTTGGACATCGCAATGTCATGTTGCTTTGCTTTAAAGCAGAGAGTTGGGAGGTACAGTTATGCACTGCTGCATAGTCTTGGCAATTGGGAAGTGAAAAATGTCAGAACTTGTAAATGTAGCAACCAAGCATTTATAATGTCGATTTCAACTGAAATTGCAGGGGTGAAGGTAAAAGGTTTTTTAATCATATGCAGTTCAGAGATACGTTGACTGCCACTGTATTACATTCATTTTCAGAAATGATGCTGAGCAAATAATTAATGAGAAACACACTCACAATTTTTTAAAAAATCGCTGGTTAGGTAAGGGAATTGATACTAACTCCAAGGAAGAGATAAGTAACAACAGTCTTCAACATAAAGTAACATCCCAAGGGATGGGTTTGAAGAAATGAATTTTCACATTGCGCAATTAAACCTTTTACATTAATGGTTTGGTTGAACTTTCCAAGACATTTTGATATAACAGCTGTACATAATTTCTCTCTTTCACTGACAGATTGAGCAAATGCGAAATGAACTTTTCCAGGAAAGAGCGACAAGGCAAGATCTAGAGTGTGACAAGATTTCGTTAGAGAGACAGGTACTTTATAATTAAGTAAATTTTAAACAGACTTCTTGAATTATGAAGTACAAGTTCAATACTGCAGTAACTAATTAAAGAAATAAACCATTATAATGACACTCTAGCAGGTCTTGAATCATGCAATGAAAAGTGCACACTGAAATTTAAAACTTTGTTTTTAAGATCATTCACAAAGATAATAAAACATGCAGATGAAAATGGTTATTGGTCATACATCCAGTTAGATGCATTGGCATCACCAATTGTGCATTCTTATTTCAATTCCTCTTGCTGGTTTACCGTATGACAGTCCAGCAGTGTTATAGGTGTCACAGGATAGCAATCTGGAGTAACAACCCTCGCTGATTGCTTTCTCTCTCCACAGTGGCTCTATCTTGTGTCTATTGTAATGTTGTGATTGCCATTGACTAACCAAGCATTGAGAAGGGATTAAAACTGGGACACTCCTGGTTTGTCAAGCTCAATGTCACACACTGCAGCACATTTACCCATTGAGAAACAGATGTTACACAACTGTTCAGGCAATGAAACGGAAATCTATTTGTGTAGTGCTGATAATATGGAGAGAGTGGTATGGCACTGAGGGAACAACTGGAGATGAGAGAATAGCTATTTTTTTATGACCTAAATTACTACTTACCTAATGGAATATTGATCATGGAGTGGTACACTGGATGAACAGTAGCAGATTTGTGGGCAGCAAGTGACGCTGATCATTTTGGAGCAGAAAAGATGAGTACGTAGGGATTCCTTCATGATTTGCAAACAGTAGAAATGGTGTGAATGGGAAGAGAGGATAATGGAAAAAAGGTGTTGCACCCTTACATCTCTTGACACTTTTTATGACCTGGTTCTGCCTTCATATTAACTTTCTACAAGAAACTGGTTAGATCCACCTTGTAATCAAAAAGCAAGTGTTTACACAACTTTTAACGCTCAATTTGCTCTATTCGATTGTAACAACTAATGCACTATTTCCTGAGCAATTTCTTGTTTTGAAAAGAAAACGACACTTCCTACATGAAAGCGTCTTTCTGCCTTTCGAGGGTTTTACTAAGGCACACTCACGTACTTGGTGGTGACCTTGCAAGCGGGATAGGTTTGATGGAATCCAGGATGTCAACTGTGATTTCGGCATCAAAACTCACTTCATTAAAAACATTGGAATTATCCGCCAGTGCAGAAATTAGTGTGCTGGTCCTATCCATGAGTACAAATTCTACTGTATGTTATTGTCCATTAGTACAAATCCTACAGTGTGCTGATATTGTCCAAGTTTGTATCCATCATCCAAAGTAAAGCAATGGTTACCAAGTTCTGATAATTAATTTTAATTGAATTATTGGCTGTAGATGTCCAGATCTCACCCTACAAAAACCGTCAAAATGCTCACTAGTAAATTTGTTTCTGTGAAATATCCAAGTTTTACCCAATGTGAAAACACAAAATTGCGACTTTAACATTCACTCCCTCAGCCATGGTGCTCAGTGGCTGAAGTATGCGCCATCTACAAGATGCACTGCAGCAACTTGCCAAGGCTTCTTCAGAAGCACCTCAAAAAGCACCTGACCTTTAGCTCTTCAAAAGACAGAAGGGGCATGGGATTGCCACAATCTACAAATCCCCCCCCCGCCTCAAGTCTCACATTATCCTGACTTGGAAATATCTTGTCGCTCCTTCATTATTGCTGGGTCAAAATCTTGGAAATCCCTTACCTAAAAACACTGTGGGTTTACCTGCACTACACAGATTGCAGTGGTTCAGGAAGGCAGCTCACCACCACCTTCTCTGGGGCAATTAAGGATGCACAATAAATGCAAACCTTGCCAGCAACGCCCACATCACATAAATGAATAATTAAAACTAAACAGTTGTCTAAATTTCTTGCAATTGTCTGTTATTAAAAAACAAATAGCACACGCAGCTCAAAAACTAGTGAAACACACCATAAATTGTTGCAATCTCTATTGTGAAGAGGACATAAGGATGCCACAAAGGAATATAGATAGGTTAAGTGGGTGGGCAAAGATCTGGCAAATGGGGTATAATGTGGGAAAATGTGAAATTGCCCATTTTGGCTGGAAGAATAGAAAAGAAGCACATTATCTGTGTGGTGAGAGACTGCAGAACTTTGAGATGTAGAGGGATCTGGGTGTCCTAGTGCATGAATCACAAAATGTTAGTATGCAGATACAGCAAATAATTAGGAAAGCTAATAGAATGTTATCATTTATTGTGAGGGGAATTTAATACAAAAGTAGGGAGGTTATGCTTCGGTTATGCTTCAGTTATGCAGGGTATTGGTGAGACCACATCTGGAGTACTATGCGCAGCAACGGTCTCCTTATTTAATGAAGGATGTAAATACATTGGAAGTCATTCAGAGAAGGCTTATTAGACTTATGCCTGGAATGGGCGGGTTGTCTTATGAGGAAAGGTTGGACAGAGCAGGTTTGTATCCGCTGGAGTTTAGAAGAGTAAGAAGTGTCTTAATTAAAACCTACAAGATCCTGAGGGTACTTGACAGGGTGGATGTGGACAGGATGTTTCCTCTTGTGGGAGAATTTAGAACTAGGGGGGGGCCACTGTTTAAAAATAAGGATCGCCCATTTAAGACAGATGAGGAGAAATTTTTTTTCTGAGGGTCATGAATCTTTGGAAATCTCTTCCGCAAAAGGCAGTAGAAGCAGATTCATTGAATATTTTTAAGGCAGAGGTAAGCAAGGGGGTGAAAGGTTATCAGGGGTAGGCAGGACTGTGGGAGTTGAGGTTAGAACCTGATCAACCATGATCCTATTGAATGGCGGAGCAGACTCGAAGGGCAGAGTGGCCTGTTCCTGCTCCTCGTTCATATGTTTGCATGTTCTTATGTATTAGAATTTAGATTGCATTACGTAAGTCAAATTGAGACGTTAAACAGTAAATTACAGTTCTTTCCAAATTTTGACATATGAACACAATATACTCAGTTTAAAAAAAAAAGTACTTCCCAACAATTTTGATAGAAGTAATATGATATTTCATCATAGCACAAAGATCTAAAGAGCAGAATTGCGTATCTGGAAGGATCTCAGAAACAGAATAAGGAAGGAATTGTTACTCAGCTGGAGGCAAGAATCCAGGAACTGGAAGAACGCCTTGAAGCTGAAGAAAGGTAAGATTTTGTTTTTCCTCAAAAATAGGATCAGTCCAACATTGTAGACAGCGTCTTGCAAGAGCACGTTATTGAAATACCTTTTCAATAAAAGGATATGTGCTCAGAGATGTTTCTATAGGACTGGATTATTTAACAAAATTAGGGTAAGAAACCATTATACATATAAAACAAAGGTTAGCCAAAAGCCTATGAGAAAGAATAGATGAAGAATATTCAGCGATTAATTGAAATGTATCTTTTAATTCTGAAAGCTGGCAAGTCCAGAGACTAGTTTCAGTTTTCATTTGTAAAGCACTAAATCATGTACTAATATTCCAGAAATAAAGTTTTCAAATTTGAGAAATGGCTTCATTGCTTCAATATTAGCCAAGAAATTACAAAACATATGAAACATAATTTTAATTGAAGATAACATGATTTTCTGTGTGAATTTTGTATCCATCAAGTGGAGGGATGTTAGTGCTGATGATTAGAACATTATCTCAGATCAGATGTAGAATTGTCACAGGCATAGTAAAGCTCCCTTAAAGTGAAGTATTCGAGAGGCAACTGAACTGTTAAATAAAGAATATGCTTCAGCTTCGAGTTCAGAAGAAGATTTTCTCTCTCTCTCCTGTGGCGTGATTCTGACCACCAAAATAGGACTAACTTTGTCACGAGGGTTCATGGCCACAAAGAATTAGATTGAGTTTCAAACTTATTTCTCATATGACTTTCACCTGATCAGTCAGTGCTGGATTTGAACTCAGGGCCCAGAGGAAGATTCAGTCTATCCTACTGCATCAGCTGGTCATCTAAGTACCTTCAGTCTCTCTAATTATTCCATTCTATCTGTTCTATTTTTCCTTTTATACCCTTCTTTTTTACTTAACCTCACCTGAACAATCTCATTACAAAGTAAAAGGTATGTTTTTCACTCAATAATTAGCTAGGTTTTATTGCTTGATCATCTGTTTTAAAAACTGATTTTCCAGCCAGTGAAAAGCAGGGATGAACATCACATTACCTAGGTAACTAGGTCAACCTTAATTGTGAAAATTACGCCAAAGCCAGGGACTGTTTGCTCCCAATAGATAAACTCATCAGTTTCTGCAGCCTGACCAATGGAAGTAATTCACCATCATTGTAATGTTGACGACGACTGGGGAAATGAAATAGCTTTTTAAAAAATTTTCTTTCATGGGAATTGGGCATTGCTGGCAAGGCCAGCATTTGTTGCCCGCCTCTACTCGCCCTTGAGAAGGTGGTGGTGAGCCGCTGCCTTGAACCACTGCAGTTCATCTGATGCAGGTACACTCAAAGTGTCCCTAGGAAGGGAGTTTCAAGATTTTGATTCTGCGACAGTGAAGGAACAGCGATATAGTTACAAGTCAGGATGGTGTGTGGCTTGGAGGGGAACTTGCAGGTGGCAGTGGTCCCATGCTGTCCTTGTCCTCCTAGGTGGTAGAGGTCATGAGTTTGGAAGGTGCTGCCAAAGGAGCCTTGGTGAGTTGCTGTAGTGCATCTTGTAGATGGTGCACACTGTTCTGTTAGTGGTGGAGGGAGTGAATGTTCGTGGGTGGGGTGCCGATTAAGCGGACTGCTTTGTCCTGGATGGTGTCAAGTTTCTTGAGTGTTGCTGGAGCTGCACTCTCCAGGCAAATAGGGAGTTTTCCATCACACTCCTTATGTGCCTTATAGATGGTGGACAGGCTTTGGGGAGATGAATTACTCACTCCAGAATTCCCAGCCTCTGACCTGCTCTTGTAGCCACAGTATTTATATGGCTGGTGCAGTTCAGTTTCTGGTCAATGGTAACCCCCCCAGGATATTGATAATGGGGATTCAGCGATAGTAATGCTATTGAATGTGAAGGGGAGATGGTAAATTCTCTCTTGTTGGAGGTGGTCATTGCCTAACACTTGTGTGGCGCGAATGTTACTTGTCACTTATCACTTCAGCCTGTCTATAATGCATTTTGGAAGTTAGATCAAGGCTAAAGTTTAATCTCTAGTTGTGAGCATAAAGAAACCAAATGCATGCACTAGATTTGAACCCGATTAAGTGACACTCAGCTTAAGGGGCAGCATTCATGTCTGCACCAAATTCAGGTAAAATGCAATGAAACAGGAGTAACAAGAGGCCGAATTTCCATGCCCCTGGCTGGTGTGTTTCCTGCGGAGGGGGCATGTAAGATAGTGGGGGACACAGAAATTGGAGTGGGCACTCATCTTACCACCTTCCCACCCATCCCCGAGCTCACCCCCATAATACGTGGGGCAAGCTGGCTGCCGATTTCAGCACTTGCCCGCCATATTTAAATATTAGCAAGCCAATTGACTCTGATAGTGCGCTGCCCACGGCATAAGATATTTGGCCTAGGCAGCAGAGTGGGAGTAGGAAGCCTGATTTTTTTTTTTTAACCTCCAGTTTTTTAAGGGCAGGAAGGAGGTGGGGAGGCTGCTCTTCTGGGGCTGCCCTTTGTGATCACTGGGCGGCCATCCCTAAGGTTGAACCCGGCTTTCCTCTCTACCCGCTCCCTCCCTCAAACCCATCCCTCTCCCCGCAACTGCCCCTCTCCCTATCCTACCCAAACCCTCCTGGCCCAAGAAACAGGACTTAACTGCTCCAGGGATCCAAGGCCTTGGGGTCATTTCTTCTCCAGCAGCCACTGACGCCTTCCTGGCGCTGCTGCAACTGATGGAGCTGCCGGCCAATCGGATTGGCTGGCAGCTCCAGAGGGCGCTCATTAGTCAGGCCCACAGCGCTTTAGGACTGCTGGGCGGGCCAATGTGGAGCACATGGGCTCCATGCGGACACGGTTTCCGGGGATGGGCGGGGGGTGGGGTTTGTGGTTGGTGAGCCGTCCAACCGAACCCCTTCTCCCCTCCCACCACCCCCATATTATTCAGCCCAATATATCAGTAACAGCCTAAGTGCTATAACTGCTGCCAAATTCATGGGACCAAGTGTGCTGGGATTAGAACACTGACATGCTGTACAACCCCAACAATAGCTTGCACTTGCGATGGTATTTATTTTACCAATAATTAGCTCTTTTGGCTAACTAATTATAGGCATTAATAGCTATTTGCATAGTTAGCAGCTGGCAACTATTCTTCGTTCCTCATTGTATCAAAACCTCTCTCTCTTTAACCAAGCATTTGGTCACCTGACCTAATAGCTTTGTATAGCTCTATGTAGTATTTTATCTGATAATGCTCCTGTAAAGTGTCTCTAGTCAATTTTTACTATGTTAAAGGTGGTATATAAATGTAAGTTGATGTTGTTTAGGTTGCAAACAAACATACACAATGCCACGTTATAGCAAGGACCACTGATAAGACCAGTGTAATATTGACCCTTCCAACTGCAGAACTCCTGTGATGGGCAGAATTAAAATATGTTTCTAACATTTCTTTTCAGAGACAGATCTACTCTGCAATTGAACAATCGCAAACTTGAGAGAAAGGCTAAGGAGCTAATACTGCAGGTGGATGATGAACATCTCCATCTAACAGACCAAAATGATCAGGTATGAGGCACAAAGCCAGAGAGCATCCATTTTGTAGCTGTAACCTGGAGGAGGCTGGTAGGTTGGGAGAACAGACATTATATAACTTATTGTAAACCCAGGAATCTATGTCAGGCCCAGGTTGAAATTTCTGCTCTAAAGCAAAAGGAAAGTTAATAGTTATATTTAACTATATTCATTTTAGACAGGGAACTGCTAAACAATATAGCCTTGGATTCAATTTGAAAAAATAAAATTGTTAAAGTTTTATATAAGACCTTCTGGCTTCAAATGCAACCAATGGAATGGGGCTGGTGCAATTTTTAAATAAAATAGCTTTAAGCGAGGGTAAAGACTTCAAATTGCTAAACTGACTGAAGATTGCTTCATCTAGTTTTTGGAAAAGTATTTATAAACCAAAATTCAGATTCTTTAAAATGTACCCTACAGGTTTGTATAAAACGTGCTCATTGTGATCAAGCTTTCAATAATTTTCCAGTTGAACCTGCGATTGAAAGCCCTCAAGAGGCAAGTCGATGGAGCAGAGGAAGAAATAGATCGCTTGGAAAATGCAAAGAGAAAGTTACAGAGAGAGCTAGAGGAACAAATGGAAGCCAATGAAGAACTTCAAGGACAAATGAATACTTTAAAAAAAGACCTGAGGTAGGTTTGTGTCTGCTTCGAAAATGCAAATGAGGTGGGTTTTGCAGATTTGGAACTATAAATTGGCTAGCCCCTGAAAACAGGCGTAATGCCAACTTCATGTCTGCTCATTATAATGACTGTTGCCTGTAGCAAGCACTCCCAACACTGTTCATTGGTTGCGTGCATTAACATGGGACCCATATCATTAATAATTGCACTATTTAAAGCTAGCCTGTGTTATTTAAAGCTAGCCTGTGTTATTTAAAGCTAGCCTGCATTATTAAAGCTAGCCTGTGTTATTTAAAGCTAGCCTGCATCTCTAAAAGGGGAGGTACATTGTAGCTGGAACTAGGTGCTAGAAGTGGATCTACAATTCAATCTGATCTGGGAAAGAGAGAGGACTGGCTGGCCAGGAGGTGGAGAGGAGGAGTGAATTCCGGTATCCTCAGAGACACACAACGGGAAGGTAGTCGGAACAGGTAACCATGGAGGTTACTGTCAGGAGTGGAGTCTCAAGGATCTGGATGCAATACCAGGAGAAGTTTAATGGCATCACACTTCTCCTCTCATCACAACCCTACCCTCGTCCCTTTATTCATTTTAGGCGCACACGAACTACAACCAGGCCAGGCCATGTTGGAAGAACAGGAAAATGGGGAAGATGAAGAGACACAGTCACTTGATTTCACAGTTGCAGCCACCAACTCAAATAGTGACACTGCACATCAGTTAGAGTATAGCGTCTAGAGGCAGGATCTGCATGTGGTGAGACACTGGGCCAGGGTAAGGGGGAAGGAGAGTGCAGATGCCAGCTGGCTGGAGGGTAAGGTCAAACACTAGTTCTGCTGCAGAAGTCTCAGATGAGGACTTCAATAGACTAAAGGGAAAGGCTGATGGGTGAAAGCCTGGTCTTGGCTTTTAAACGTCATGATAGATACATATATTCATATTGAAATAGATAATTAATGCACAAATAAACAATCATCAGATGTTATTTAATCACATTGCTGAATTCATTACCAGAAAATGCGTATCTACAGTTGTGTTCCTGTATTCTGAGTAATTCTGCTGGAACATCACATTTCCAAACAGTATCACTGATATTCAAATAACTGAAATCTACCTCCGTAAGCATTCATATAATGTCTGCTGAATCTACAAAGTCTGTGATGTGATATTTTTAGCAGTGGATTTTTTTGCCTGTGAATGGATACTTCTAATTGTCTGAAAACTACAATGTTGTTAGGAGAGAAATAGGCACAGATACCAGGAGTCTTCTATCCTTCCACTTGCAATTAGCCTCGATACCTGTGTATCTATTTTTAATGTCAGAATAAACTGCGGTTTGAAAAGCTGTCTGAGGTATTATTCAGTTGCCTATGAGGACAGGTTGGTGCCTTGGCATTGTCCTCTTAAAGGCCCCACGGTCAATTGATCTCAAGGTGTCAGGGAAGTAATGCTGCTTTATCCTGTCATAGAGTATTTAACCTTCTCTCACAGCAGCCTACATTCACTCTGTGTGCAAATCTCAGTGTCTCTGTTTTCTGTGTGTTTCACGGGTTCGGGTGGTCAAGATTACTTCTTGTGGGGAAACGTGACCCAAGGTTGGGGAGTGGGGAGAATGACAACATTGTCTGCCCTTTTAATAGTTACACGTGTGACCGTAATGTTAATCCTCCTGTGGGATTTCTGATGCTGCTCTTAAATATAAATGTTTTTTATGCTGTATTAACGCAGTAATACTATGTAAAAAGCCACTGAAATAATCTCATGTATGTTACAGGCGCAAGAATTCATCGACCAAGGTTTCATCCTCCGTTCTAAATGATTTTGAAAATGATTACAGTACCGATGAGGATAGTCTCTACGACACAGGGTTTAAATTGTCAAAGGACGGTAACTTGTAGACTCAAACCTAAACCATTGCTTAATCTTTAGATAAAGAGAAGCAGCAATACAATGACATAATTAACTCTACCAGGTACCATACCATGTCCTAGGTTTTTGTATTGAGCTCCTTAATTATACTGATAGTATTTGATACATGAAATGTTTTAAAAGTATGTTCACTACTGCCTCATTGGAATGCCATGGTGGGTTTTTTATATTTGGAGTTGTTTGGACAGCTAAAGGAAGGTCATATTTTACTGCTTATTTAGTTTGAAAGGAACTTATAAATGTGTCAACTTAAAACCAGACACAATGATTCGCAGTCAGTTTTTAAATGTGTACAAGTTGTAAATAAATTTTAAACAGAAATTATTTTCCTTTATTATTTAAACTGTTAAAGTGCCAACAATACTTTGGCCAATATCTTTAATGGTTGATATATTAACCGTGTGCTTTTGCGGCCAATTTATCCTTTTCCATTTTGCCCTTAAAGGCACTAACACGTTTTGCTGGGGTTTGGTTCCCCACCACTGGAACTCTGGTCTTTTGCACAGCTAATGCATTTTCACAGTTTGGTTCTAGTGCAGTGAAGGAGATGCTGTTTGGACCACAGTCAAGCCTGATACCACAAGCTGGCATCCGCAAAGTTGCATTTCCATCGGGTGGCACTGCAGCAACAAGGAGCAGGAATCTGACCCTCTCACCCCGCCCCCCCTCTCCTGCTCCCACTCCCTAACCCAAAGCAACTAAGGCCAGTTGTAGTGTCCCTGATCTAACCCATCCGAGACCAACTCTCTCAGCGCTGACCATGCACTGGAACTGGGAGCTTCCCAGTCGCTGTGGCACAGTTATTTGCTGCACAACTGCACAACTGGCTGGGTGATCAGGGGTGTGGAGCCTCACCGTTTGTTGTAAATGGTCTGTATTCGCCCTTTCAGTTATCATAGCCACCACCATGGAATTGAACCATGGGAAGAAACACACCCTGGCTTCATTTTCCCCCTTTCTGTATGGGATGGGTTGACCTCCACCGAGGGTGGCAGCAGGAGTGACTACAGTGAATCTCGGTGCCCCAGGGCTGGAGAGGGATAAAATAGATCTGGTTTCCTGTGGTTGTCTAGTGACCCCTGCTGGAAAATGTGTGTTTTCAGACAGGTACAGCTAGGGAACTTGCTGGTACTTGGCCGGGGGCGGTGGGGGGAGTGGGGGGGTTGGGGGGGGGGGAGGGGGGGGGGGGGGGGCGCAATTTTAATCCCTAAATACAGATGGTTAAAAATTCAAAAAATGGAAATCTACCTCCAAACCTTTAAGCGAGATGGCTCAGGGCCAGGTTTCCAATTTTTAACATTAAAATCAGTCCTGTGGTGGCCGGTCAATCAGTGAAGTATTTTATCGATGTTGTGTGCCCTGGACTCGGGGGGGTAATTTTAACGGCAGAAACTGGTGGATTTGGGTCGGGTGGAAGATTAAAACGTTAAGAATCTGAAACGGGAACCTGCCTCAATCCAGCCTGAATTGGGTGGGACAAGGGGGCAGGCGACAAACCCACTTTCAGGAGGCGGGCCCGTCGTTGAAACCTATTTAAGGGGGATGCATCATTCCATTTTTACACAATTTCTGCTTTTAGCCCATTTAGCAGTTTCCGGAGCCTCGGGGAAACCCGGCCGGTAAAAGGAGCTGAGAAAGGGTTGGGTCCGTCGGGTGAAGTGCCTTTATGGCATTGCTTGTGGGCAAGAAGAAGCAGAAGAAGTCACAACTTATTAAACCTGTGAGCACCAACTGCCCTCACCTCCACAGTATACCACCCCACCCCCCCCCCCAAACCAATATCCACCCATATCAGTGACCACACCCCCACCACGATCACTGACCATCAAGTTTTTTTTATCCCCTGATCTCTCACCCAACTCTCCTATCTCTGACAAACTCCTCACCCCATGACCTTCACCCCTGACAATCACTTAACGGATCCTCCTCTGTCTTTTTGACGAGCTTCCTGGTTTTCATGCAGGGATTCTGTTTGTTTACAAAAAAAAGAGTGCACATTGTGGGATTAAAACTTCACTTTGTTTGGGAGAACGTGTCCTTACAGATTTCCTGTCTATAACTGCATTCCATCGCGCACCCCCCCTCTCCCCCCCCACCCCCACCTGAATATTTGGGCATTTACCTCTGTTCCAGGTTGAACACTGGTCAGTTGGGAAACACAGCAGCTGATGGGAGACCAGGCCAGCTGGATGGAACAGATAAGTGCCTTTCCAGCACTGCTTGTGGGCCAAGCCGGAGCCTCCCATTCCCTGACCCACCAAGTTTTCCTGCTTCCATCCCATGACCCTGGCCCCTTTCCCATGATTGGACCCCAACACCCCCGTCACAATACCTGACCCCTGGACGCAGCTGGGTGGTGCAAGCACTCTCTCCAAAATGCCTTCAACTTGGCTGGCTGTGGTTGGCAAAGTCGAAACAAAATTGATAAGAGGCCAGTGCCCCCCCTCCCCCGCTTTTAAATTCAGCAGGACCTTATGGGAAATCCGTATTTCCGGTTTTCCTGGCCGCTAAACCTCCCCACCTCTCCCTCCCTGCCTCTCCCATTCTTACCAGGGCCTCACCATATGGGTTCGCACTAGAAGAATGACGAGAGGGGCCCTGTGTTGTGGAATGGTATCCCAGCATGTCTTTACCTTCAGACGAGAAGGGGAAAAGAATTAGAAAGAAAGGAATTCTGCCTCCTAAGGATTATACAGCCCTTTACACATTAGGCCAAGTTAAAAATTAATGCTGTTCAAAAATTAGCAGAAAGTTACAACCATTTTCAACAATGGCCTAACTAAAGCAGGTCCTGTGAATTATGTCTCTTTTTTACAACAGTACATCTGCCATTGAGTATTCCTTGCTTTTGATATAACCTAAATAATATTGCAATATCCGAAATGTCGTTGTTTAAATGTTTTGTGAAGCGTGTCCTGCAGCTGATGCTCTGTTTTCACTCTTACCTTCGTTCTGTATCAGCACACTTACCACCTTTGGTTCAGTATGAAAGTTATCCGGGAATATTTTGATATTTGCCATCTTAGACTGGATAACAGAATGACTTTATATCTATATATATATATTGTATAAAAATATTTTGCTAAACTGATTTTTATTATTCCAGTATCGTATAGTGGAAGCTAAAATAAATGCACACTGTTGAGCGACAATCAATAAAGTGCAATATATCTGCAAACATATAATGTGATTTATTGTAGCAGGAAGATGAGAGAGGTGAATAGTTGTATTTGGATGTCATATACTACAACACTGCTGAATGTCTTATTCTACGTCTGTATTTAATAGTTTCTGTAGTGGGCACTAGATTTAGACAATATTTAAGTGTCTTTAAACACTGAAGCTACCTCCATGCATACAAAGCTGTAAGGCACCAATTACTATAAATAAAGATTTTAAAACCACATTTATTTGTTTTTGTTATGCATTTTTTAATGTCCATTTTGTGAAGATAAAACTCAAGACTTCATTGCCTGATGAACAGTGAACATTATCTTTCCTGAAAGCGGTTTACTGCTGTGTCTTTGAGGTAAATTTTTTAAAAAGGTTTTGTGCGGGGTACATCATTTTGACGTTGCAAGGAATGTCAACTACTGTGTATCAGAATTGTGTGTTGGGGAGACGGTGGTAAAGTCACTGGGCCAGTGATCCTGGGGTCTTGACTAATGTTTGGGGACATGGGTTCAAATGCCAGCTGGTGGAATTTAAATTCAACGCAACGAATAAAATCTGGAATTGAATGCTACTCTTAGTAATGGTGACCATGAAACTCATTGGTTGTTGTTTAAAAACAGATCTGGTTGACCCAGCGTCCTTTTGGGAATGAAATCTGCTGTCCCCACCTGGTCTGGCCTACATGTGACTCCAGATCCAAAGTAGTAGATGATGCAGTTGACTCTTAACTGCCCTCTGAAATGGCCAAGCAAGCCACACAGTTCAAGGGATATGCAGCAAATACTGGCCTTGCCAGTGATGCTCACATCCCATGAGAGAATAAATAAAAAATGGTTTGTGGTCTGTTAATTTCTGTATTAAAAAAACTGCTGATCAATAGTTTTTATTGCAACTTGACACTGAGTTTTGACTTTCTACCGCATCAAACTCTAAAGCCAGTTTCCGCCTTTTATTCTATATTAACATTCTGAAATGTGATTTTGTTGTACCAAAATGAAGTGTTGACAGATATGGCAAATTATCAGAAAGTTAGGTAGGATGGATGGATGGTGTACATTGTACATCTTTGCTCCTGAACACATGGCACAGCTGAAATAGTTCTGTTTTGACAGTGGAGTTTTTTTTTAAAAAATTCTTCACAGGATGTATTTTTCTTTGAAGAAATATTTTGAGTAAATTTATCTCGAGGCATTCATCAGGTTGAAGCCATTGGAAAGTAGTTTGGATAAAATGAGGCCTGTTCTAAATGTTGCAAAGTGTCCCATTGATCAGGTATAATGAATATTTATTATTTATCACACGTCCACCATTCAAGGATTAATTTATTGATTGTCTCAGTTGAGCTACCCAAATTTGTCCCGACCTTGAGAGCTTTATGTAACATGGGTTATAAACGAACATCCGAGTAGGAAGTTACAAGTATGATTGATCCTGTTGACTGATTACTGGTGTCAAACACAGCAAATCCCATTCTGTACCAACATAGTATAAATTCAAAATACTGCGGATGCTGGGAATCTGAAATAAAAACAGAAAATGCTGGAAAGACTCAGCAGGTCTGACAGCATCTGTGGAGAGAGACAGAGTTAATGGGTTATTCTGTACCATTACTTTTTCTCCATTGCAGAATATCCAGGTATTTCGTTGCAGTATTAAAAACATATGTTTTTACTCATACATATAAATAAGATCTTGTAAAGTCTCTGCTCTGCTGCGCAATACTTGCAGGAGGATTCGTTGGCACATTGGGTTGTTTGGATAAGCACATGTTATCAGGAGGAAGCTTGTGAGGGTTAAGGTTCCTTGGTTTGGCTAGATCAGGGAATTATCAAGATCCTTTCCCACATAGATGGCAATGTTGAGCTTGAGTTGTGTTTTTTTTTATTCATTCACGGGATGTGGGCTTCGCTGGCTGGGCCAGCATTTATTGCCCGTCCCTAGTTGCCCTTGAGAAGTTGGTGGTGAGCTGCCTTCTTGAACCGCTGCAGTCCCTGTGGTGTAGGTACACCCACAGTGCTGTTAGGAAAGGAGCTCCAGCATTTTGACCCAGCGACAGTGAAGGAACGGCGATTATATTTCCAAGTCAGGATGGTGAGTGACTTGGAAGGGGGCTTCCAGGTGGTGGTGTTCCCATCTATCTGCTGCCCTTGTCGTTCTAGATGGTAGTGGTCATGGGTTTGGAAGGTGCTGTCAGAGGAGCCTTGGTGAGTTCCTGCAGTGCACTTTGTAGATGGTACACACTGCTGCTGCTGTGTGTCAGTGGTGGAGGGAGTGAATGTTCGTGGATGTGGTGCCAATCAAGCGGGCTGCTTTGCCCTGGACACTGTCAAGCTTGAGTGTTGTGGGAGCTGCACTCATCCAGGCAAATGGGAAGTATTCCATCACACTCCTAACCTGTGTGGAGTCAGGAAGTGAGTTACTCGTCATACAATTCCTAGCCTCTGACCTGCTCTTGTAGCCATAGTATTTATATGGCTGGCCCAGTTTAGTTTCTGGTCAATGGTAACTCCCAGGATGTTGATAGCGGGGGATTCAGTGATGGTAATGCCATTGAACATCAAGGGTAAGCAGGGATTTAATGGTCCAGTGAAACAATCAGTACATTGGTTACTTTTTCCATCTTTATTGTAAGATCCTCCTTTCATTTTTCATTTTTGTCAGAGCAATGTTCTGTGTATATCTCCATATATGTGAAACCTAACCTTGCTATCTGTCTCTTCTATACAAACTAGCTTTTGCTGCCCTTGCCTGGCTTCTCCAATAGAGGGCAGCAGAAGCAAGGCTTGGTCCATTAAAATAACCTCTTGTTTTAATGAATTATGCAATATTTAAAATTAAATATGATAATATCATACATTGCTCTATTTAGCTTTCTCCCAGCTTTGCCTCAAGACCACTGTCCTGATATTTTTCCACTCTTACCTGTCCCACCGTGTCATTACATCTCCACCCACTGTTTTATCCAGGCCTGTGCAGTCAGTGCCCCAAGATTCCACTTTTTCCCTCTTCCTGTTTGCTAATTTACATGCTGTCCCTTGATGATGTCATTCATAAACACCAGGTTAACTTTCATAAGTGTACGAATGCCATCCAACTCTGACTGCCAGTGTTCCTGAACCCACAATGACACAGCGATGGTGCTTTCCTCTGCCTTGTCAGCCCCACATCTAGTCTATCGCCAAAGCCTGCCTGTCTCCTTCCTCACAGCGTTACCCATCTAAGTCCCTTGGTTGCTGGATTTTTTTTTTTATCAAAGTCACACCATGTCTTCACCATGACTTGAGTCTTGAAAGCTTTAATTTTCCCAGCACGGCAGCCTTTTGGGGAAGAGAATTCTAGATTTTTTTTTCCTATCCTTTTGTGTGAAAAGGTGCTTCCTGACTTCCCTCCTGAATTATCTTGGCCTAATTCTAAGAGTCTGCCCCCTTGTGTCCCTTCTCACCTTTTTGTATAATTGGATAATATTTCAAAGAAAAGGGAGCACTCCCAACGTAAAAACAGATGAACTGATCCTCCATCTCACTACCGTTTATGGGACCTGCGACGCAACAACAGTGCTTATAATTTCCAAATCTTTCATGTGAAGTATTTTGTTTCTAAGAGTCGCAGCCCCCTGCTGGGTGTGTTTTCAGTGGGGGTGTGGTGGGGGGCATGTAAAGTACGAGGGGTGCCCAGTCCACCACCTTCCCATCCACCCCTGAGCTATCCCCCAAAATCGGCAGCCCACCCACTGTTATGGCACAGCGGATGATAAATGCCAAGCTGCTCAAATCCCAGAGGGAAACTTGAAACAGTTGCCACAACTGTTTTGCAATTTGTATTTTATTTTGAGATGCTTGCCTTGAATTCAGTAGTAAGGAGCCTACTGAGACAGTTTTTTTTTTGCAAGACTAAATTAAACATTTATTAATAAAAGAAAAGATTTTAAGCACATACATAGGTCTACAAATTACTACCACGATAACTCCTAGCTCCCCTAATTGATCCAACTCTCAGTTACACCTCCGCTAAGGCAACAGTAAAATCAAATAAATTTCAACAGACCCAAGCAAAGCACACAATACTCTGGGCAGTGATATTCACAGTGAGTTTTCTTAGCATTGGTTCCTGTAGAAAGCAACTTGATGCAAAGCAGATAGAGGCTTTTTACACTTGTGTTAGGTCTTAGAATGCCTTCTGACTTACACGCAACCTCATCTCCTTTATACATGTTGCTCCCTTTTTAATGTAAATTCCATTGTTCCAATATATCTTTGCAACTTTACTTGTCTCCTAATATAAATCTTTTATAGCACTCATATCAGTAACCTTTGGGAAAAATAAACACACTATTTGGCTTAGCTTCTTATGGTTAGGTGTGACACCTCATCAAATTCAAACTACTCCCTTTAAAAAAAATGCAAATATTCCTCACACCTCACATTCTAAAACTTCAACCATGTTTACGTATTTAGCATTTCAAACCTAGCTTCCTTTTTGATAACTCAACAGCTCAATTCAGTTAATTCCCCACACACACATCCACACAGAGAAAAGTAATCCAAACCCCACTATTAACCCACCTTCACAATAATATTAGGAAAATTATTATATTTTCATGACACTGCCATATTTAAATAAAGAATTGAAGGTCAATTGAGCTTGTTACTAAGCCAATTGACTGGGATATTACATTGCCCATGCTATAATACAGTTGGTGTGGGCAGACTTGCAGGAGTGGGCAGGCCATTTATTGAGACCAACTTGAAAAAAGGGGTGAAGGAAGGGGAGCCCATCATTTCGGTGTTGGGGGGGGGGGGGCAGTGCCCTGCACATATTGGAGGCACCCCTCCCAAGATGTCACCACACTTCGTTCCTTACCGCCTGCCCTCCAAAACGTGTCCCCCCCTCTTCCCCATGCCTGGGCTCTCGATCCCTCCCCCCCCCCGGCCCTCTAAAAGCCCGGGACTTACCTGTCTGATGCAGCTGTCGCTCTTCTCCTGGCTTCTCCTTGCAGCCCTGGCAGCGCCCACTACCGAGCTCTGGGACTGGTAGAGCTGCCAGCCAATCAGATTGGCCAGCAGCTCCCCAGGGTAGCAATTCCTTCCACTGAGGGACAGACGTCCCACTCTCCTCGTTTCGTCCTCCGGCAGCACCTTGTGGCTGTGGGTGGGTTTCTTCCAGGTGCATTGGCTTCCTTCTGGTTGGGGGCGGGAGGGAGATGGGGCAAGCAGTTCCCCCCCACCACACCCCCACCCCCACCCCATAAGGTCTGTAAGTGGTTTTTGTGGTTTGAAATTGCGCACAATCAAAATCAAGATGCAAGTTATAATGATATGGAAAGAAGTGGATGGAGGCATTATATACATAGGCAACGTCTGTAAGTGTAAATGGGATTAAGTGGAGTGATGTTTAGTTGTCTGTTCGATGAGTCATTGATGCATTTGGACTTGAAGCAAACACTGCTAACAAAGACCTTCAAATAAAGTTATCTTGGAGAGATAAAGGTGCCTTCAGGCCACGACCTGGCTTCAGATTCCAAAAGTGCTGATACCAATGGAGAAGATTCTGGTCCAGCTCCTCCTCATCAAGTTCTGATTCGGGATGGGTAGGGTAGTAGCTTGTTGTAAAGATTACCTTTCAGATATAAATGGAAATGATGCAGAAACCATTTTGTCGCTTGTTTGCTGCACGATTTCTAAATTTGAATAAACAGAACCACACAAACTATACACAGTTCACAACGTGTACCATAGCCAACACCCAGCACCAAGTAACCACATCCTTGTTCTCTATTTATGACTATGAGAGTGAATAATTGTTATCTGCAACTGGAATTTTCATAAGACATAAAACACTGCTGCTCCCTAGTTGCAAAATGGGCTTTTATAAAGACTCTCCAGCCAGGGAAAACAGCCTTTCAGCAGCTACCCTGCAAAGTCTTCTAAGAAGTTTGTATGCTTCAATGAGATTGTGTCTCATTCTTCTAAACTCCAGTGTTAATATAGGCCCATTCTACTCAATCTCTCCTCAAAGGTCAGCCCTCTCCTCACAGGGAAAAAAAAAATCAAGTGAACACCTGTTGCATCTCTAAGGCAAGTAGATCCTTCTTTTGGTAAGGAAACCAAAACTGTACACAGTACTCCCGGTGTGGTCCCATCAAAGCCCTATACAATAACTGCAAGGCTTCTTTACTCTTATGCTCCAAGCCTCTGGGAAATAGGCCAATTTGCTTTCCTCGTTGCACACTGTATCTGCATGTTCAACATTCTGTGATTTGTGTACAAGGGCACACACACACACATAACCAACTTTACTAGTCCTCCACCTTTTAAAAAATATTCTGCTTTTCTATTCTTCCTACCAAAGTGGATAATTCCACATTGTCCCACATTATTCTCCATCTGCCACCTCTTGCCCACTCATTAAACTTGTCCACACCCCTTTACATTCACCTCACACCTTACTACCCCACCTAGCTTTGTATCATCAACAAACTTGTAAACCTTACACTCAGTTCCCTCATCTAGGTTATTGAGATAGATTGTAACTAACTGAGGCCCCAGCACTGATTCTTGCAGCACCCAACTAGTTACAACCCACCAACCCAAAAATGTTGGTGTTTATTTCAAGGGGAATGGAATATAAAAGTAGGGAAGTTTTACTATAGTTGTACAGGGCTTTGGTGAGACCACAGCTACTGTGTACAGTTTTGGTCCCTTCATTTGAAAATGGATATAATTTCATTAGAAGCAGTCCAGAGAAGATTCACTCGACTCATTCATGGGATGAAGGGCTTATAAAGAAATGTTGAACAGGTTGGACCTATTCCCATTGGAATTTAGAAGAATATGAGGTGATCTTATTGAAACATTGAAGATCCTGAAGGGAACTTGCTGGGTGGATACTGGGAGGAGACTAAAACTAGGGGCCACAGTTTAAGAATAAGAGGTCTCCCTTTTAAGATGGAGATGAGGAGAATTTTTTTCTCTCTGAGGGTCATTAAACTGTAGAATTCGCTTCCCCAGAAAGCAGGGAGGCTAGCTCATTGAATTCATTCACAGCTGAATTGGATAGATTTTTGATAGACATGGGAGTCAAGGGTTATTGGGGCCAGACAGGAAAGTGGAGGTGAGACCACAACCAGATCAGCCATGATCTTATTGAATGGTGGAGCAGGTTTGAAGGGCTGAATGTTTTACAACTACTCCTAAGTGCTATGTTCCTATTAACTACTTTAAGTTTCTCACCCTTATTAACCCTTTTGTTCCCCGCTATTTCTGGTACCTTTTTCTGTTTTCTATTGTGAAGACAGAGACAAAATATGTGTTCAACATCTCCACCACTTTCTTACTTGCCATTATTATCTCTCCTGTCTCTGCTTCTATACCTTTTTGCAGAATTGTAGAAGTTCTTACAATCTGTTTTTATATTTCTTGCTAGTTTACCATCATTTTATTTTATCCTTCTTGATCAATTTCTTTCTCATCTTCTGCTGAATTTTAAAACCTTCACAATCCTCAAGTTACTGTATGGACTAGGTTTGTATTTCTTTAAATTTCAAAGATTAAGCTAGTTGAGCTGTTTAAGATGATTAAAGGATTCCAATGGGTAGATGGAAATTATTTCCTCAAGAAGGCTGAGAGAAAGTAGGAAATTATAGATATATTAATTTTTCTTGTGAAGAAATTACGAGAATCTGTTATTAGGGACGAAGTGAGTGAGCTTTTGGACAAACATGAACTGATTGGAGAAAGTCAGCATGGATATGAAGGGTACATCATGTCTAACTAACCTAGTTGAGTTTCTTTGAGGACATTATGTGGTGGATAACAGTTTCTGTCATTTATTTGAACTTCCAAGCAGCATTCAATATGGTTCCACATAAGAAACTGTTGACAAAAGTAAAAGCACATGGAATTGGAGACAGTCTATCAACATGGATAATGAATTGACTTGGAGGCAGGAGACAGAGTAAGGATAATGGATCTGTACTCCAATTGGCAGGATGTGACTAATACTGTTCCCCAGGGGCCTCCTTTTCATCATCAATAACCTAGATAAAGGAATAGGGAGCTGTACATCCAAATTCACTGATGACACTAAATTACATGACACAATAAATAGTGTAGTTGAAAACAGAAAGTTGCAAAGCAACATTGATAGATTAAGTGAGTGGGCAAAACTCCCAAATAGAGTTCAATATGTGAAAATATGAGATCATCGACTTTTGACCTAAGTATGATTCATCATTGTCAGCATCCTCCGATCTGAGTAAGGTAATGGATATGCACCAAATCAAATCCATTAAGGTGGAGTAGCTTCATATGACGCACTTTTGCTGATGATTGAAGAGACCAATCCAAGAGAAGCAGTTTCTGCCACAAATGTCATATACAAATCGGTTATCAGGTGTTGTGTAGGTTGCTAATTTTGGTGCTGATGACCTGTTGCTAACCACTGTAGCCACTGATTGCCATGGTGGTGAATGCTGACACATCATTTTCTTCTGTCATTGGTTAATGTATCATAACTGTGAAAATCAATGTTTAGAGCCTTCATGTCACATTTGCAAGCATCTTTGAAGTGGAATTTCAGGCATCCTGCTGGTCTCCTGGCACCAGTTACCTCCCACATGGGGTAAGGTCCCACATGGGAGACTGATAATGAAGTTAAGAGCCCATGGGATCCAAGGCAATTTGGCAAATTGGATCCAGAATTGGCTGAGTGGCAGGAAGCAGAGGGTGATGGTCGAGGGGTGTTTTTGTGACTGGATGCCTGTGTCCAGTGGGGTTCCACAGGGATCGGTGTTGGGTCCCTTGCTGTTTGTGGTATATATAAACGATTTAGACTTGAATGTAGGAGGGTTAATCAGTAAGTTCGCGGATGACACGAAACTTGGTGGGGTGGTAAATGATGAGGAGGATAGCCTTAGATTACGGGAGAATACAGACAGGCTGGTCAGATGGGCTGATCAGTGGCAAATGGAATTTAATCCAGATAAGTGTGAGGTGATGCACTTGGGCAGGGCAAACAAGGCATGGGAATATACGATGAATGGTAGGACCCTGGGAAGTACCGAGCATCAGAGGGACCTTGGTGTGCATGTCCACCGGTCCCTTAAGGTAGTGAGACAGGTGGTTAAGAAGGCATATGGGATACTTGCCTTTATTAGCCAAGGCATAGAATATAAGAGCAGGGAGGTGATGGGGTGGAACTGTATAAAATGCTGGTTAGGCCACTGCTAGAGTATTGCGTGCAGTTCTGGAATCCGCATTATAGGAAGGATGTGATTGCACTAGAGAGAGTGCAGAGGAGATTTACCAAGATGTTGCCTGGGCTGGAGAGTTTTAGTTATGAGGAGAAATTGGATAGACTGGGGTTATTTTCCCTGGAGCAGAGGAGATTGAGGGGCACATGATTGAGATGTATAAAATTATGAGGGGCATAGATAGGGTAGACAGGAAGGAACTTTTCCCCTTGGTGGAGGGATCAATAACCTGGGGGCATAGATTTAAGGTAAGGGGCAGAAAGTTTAGAGGGGATGTGAGGAAGAATTTTTTCACCCAGAGGGTGGTGGGAATCTGGAACTCACTGCCTGAAAGGGTGGTAGAAGCAGAAACCCTCATAACATTTAAGAAGTATTTGGATGTGCACTTACGATGCCATGGCATACAAGGCCCTGGGCCTAGTGCTGGAAAATGGGATTAGAATAGTTAGGTACTTGTTTGACCGGCGCAGACTCGATGGGCCGAAGGGCCTTTTTCTACTATGACTTTATGACCCATATGGAAAATCCTTGGGTATATGTCGGTATATATTCCATCCTGTGAACACAATCAAGCCAGTGAATTCACCTCTACTTGATGAGTATCAGTATAATTGGGCTATTTGCCTTTGAGTGGATTGTGACATTTCTGAGTTCGTCCTTCCATGAAATGCCCAGAATGTGCCATGAAGAGGAACATTGTTCCTTTCTTGATAGCTGTAAGTCATCCACGTTTCACAGCCACATACAATAAGATGCTGAGAACAGACAAGCCTCATAAACCAGCATCTTGCTCTTAAGAGTAAGGGTGATGTTATTCCATGCACATTTAGTGAGTTGGCCAAAGGCTGGTCGCTGCTTTCCCTACCCGTGTAATGAGTTCTGCAGCATGAGACAGGCCTTCACAAGTAATATCAGGATATATTTTAATGGCAAGAAGCTAGGAACTGGAGGAGAAGAGATTTAGGGGTTCATGTACAGAAATCAATTAATAATTGGGTGCAATGGTCTACATCTGTGCCTATGCCCCTAATATCAGCCTTGCAGGCGAGTTTAAAAGGGATGACTGATCCAAAGACAGATTTTGATAAGGTTTTTAAAGTAGAGAGCGAGGTGGAGAGGCAGATGGGTTGGGACAATTTACAGAGTATGGGGCTGAGGTTTTTTTAAAAATTTCTTTCATGAAATGTGGGCGTCACTAGCAAGGCCAGCATTTGTTGCCTGGGCCATTTCGGAGGGCACTTAAGAGTCAGCCACGTTGCTGTGGGCCTGGAGTCACATGGAGGCCAGACCAGGTAAGGATGGTAGATTTCCTCCCCTAAAGGGCATTAGTGAACCAGATGGGTTTTTAAGGACAATCGGTGAAGATTATTGTGGTTACCATTACTGACACTAGGTTTATTTGCCAGATTTAGTAACTAATTGAGTTTAAGTTCCACCAGCTGCCATGGTGGGATTATGAACAGGTAACATCAGCCCAGTCTCACTACACCTGTGATATTACCACTAGACCACCATCGCCCCCTGGTGCTTGCCCTGAAAGGCTGGATGACGAGGTGTACAAAAGTTAGTGGATTAAAAGGTACAGGAGGGGGGGGAGTACAGATGGAGGAGATTGCAGAGGGATTTGATTTTAAATTTAACACGCAGTGGAGGTTGGAGCCTCTGAGGGACGGGATATGAGTGGCCGAGTTTTGGATAGAGGCACTTTAATTATAAAAAAAAATAGAGAATATTACAACTGAAATTAGGAACATAAAGAGAAGCACATTCATTATTTATTCACAACATTCTCCAAAAGAAGTGAATATTTATCAACACCTTTCCCAAAATCTGACTCCAGTTGTCCAAGTGAAATGAGTGCAGGTCCCTGTGTGTCACAGTCAACATCTGTTACCCAAATAAACAGTGGTGTCTTTGAGGCTGATGGTGTTTAGGTTATTTACTTTGTGTGAGAGAGGGAAAAACTGAGCAGCATAAATAGAAAGTAGCTCATGGGCTCAGGTGCAGTGCGGGCACAACTTGTGAAGCAACTTTAGGCAAATAGAAGCAAATAGTTTCTATTCACGCCCTAGTGAAAAAACGTCTGAATGATCCTGAGCCAAGTCTGATAAAGGCAGAATGGGACAACACCCAGGTAAAGTATTCGAGTGAGGAAAGGCAAGAGCAGGTGAAATGCTGTTTGACAAGTCGGGTGAGGAGGTAGTCCCAGATGTGTCATGATGATAAACGTGTTGCTAAGTAACAAAAGGAATTCACCATCTTCCTGGGCTGGGATGAAAGCAGGTGGCTGTTTGGGAAGACATTCGCTTCTGAAGGGAAGGTGCACTGCTAATCCTAAAGGGTTTGCACCCCTCTCAGGTTTTTAACAACCCCCCTGAATCTCCCAATCTTTTCAAAGCTCACGCCTTTAAGTCAGGCAGGGGTTGTAAAAAGTCACAAACTAAACTGAAACTGGAATTGTTGCCAGAAAAGAGATTGAGGAAGAGGGACATATGGTAAAGGAGAGTTGCTGATAACGTTTTGCCAGCAGCTGGTGAAGTTAAAGTTGGGGAGCTTTGGGACAAGGACTATTCGCCGGGGCAATGCTGCACTTTAAGACATCGACAAGCTGCACGATTGCAGAATCACCGGAGCCTGTAAGGAGGGTAAGTCACTTGGTTATAGTATTGCTCTGGGTTTGATGTGTGAGAGTCATTTCACTGTCACTCTCTGCTGCCCAGCGCATTGACCATTTCACTCTCAACTAAAGTGCTGCGGGATGTTTTGGAAACCTTCTTTTGTTTCTGCCTAAATAATTCAATCGGATAAACACCAGGTTGTTTCTGTTGGCTTAGAGCAACATTCGGAGACTACGCCTCACCCTCCACACGGATGCAAACTCCGCCTCGGACCCAGATGAAACCAGGAGAGGAAAAGCAGAAACGGTCAGTAAGGTCCAGCAGTGTCACTGTTTCTGTTGATCTCCTTGCTCATGGTGCAGATAGTGCTGCCAACCCCCCTCCAACAGTAATATCAAAACAGAAACAAACATACCTGGAAAAACTCAGCAGGTCTGGCAGCATCTGCGGAGAGGGACACAGTTAACGTTTATGACCCTTCAACAGAACTAAGTAAAAATAGGAAAGGGGTGAAATATATGCAGGTTTGGTGGGGGGAGGGGTTGGGACAAGAAGAGCTGGATAGAGGGCCAGTGATAGGTGGAGATAACCAAAAGATGTCACAGACAAAAGGTAAAGATGTGTTGAAGGTGGTGATATTATCTTAGGAATGTGCTAATTAAGGGTAGAAAGCAGGACGAGCAAGGTACAGATAGCCCTAGTGGGGGTGGGATGGGGGGGAAGGAATCGAAAAAGGCTAAAAGGTAGAGATAAAACAATGGATGGAAATACATTTAAAAATAATGGAAATAGGTGGGAAAAGAAAAATCTGTATAAATTATTGGAAATAACAAAAAGGAGGGGGAAAAAACAGAAAGGGGGTGGGGATGGAGGAGAGAGTTCATGATCTAAAATTGTTGAATTCAATATTCAGTCCGGAAGGCTGTAAAGTGCCTAGTCGGAAGATGAGGTGCTGTTCCTCCAGTTTGCGTTGAGCTTCACTGGAACAATGCAGCAAGTCAAGGACGGACATGTGGGCATGAGAGCAGGGTGGAGTGTTGAAATGGCAAACGACAGGGAGGTCTGGGTAATGCTTGCGGACAGACCGAAGGTGTTCTGCAAAGCGGTCACTCAGTCTGCGTTTGGTCTCTCCAATGTAGAGGAAACCACATTGGGAGCAACGAATGCAGTAGATTAAATTGAGGGAAGTGCAAGTGAAATGCTGCTTCACTTGAAAAGAGTGTTTGGGCCCTTGGACGGTGAGGAGAGGGGAAGTAAAGGGGCAGGTGTTGCACCTTCTGCGGTTGCATGGGAAGGTGCCGTGGGAGGGGGTTGAGGAGTAGGGGGTGATGGAGGAGTGGACCAGGGTGGCACGGAGGTAATGATCCCTACAGAATGCCGCCGGGGGGGTGAAGGGAAGATGTGTTTGGTGGTGGCATCATGCTGGAGTTGGCGGAAATGGTGGAGGATGATCCCCTCCAACAATATCCTAGCGTCCCCAGGAAATCACCCAGACACTACTGCAAACAAATCATGGGGGCCACTGATAGAATTATGTTTTCTTCTCAAATTTCAATGAACGCATTTGTGTTGTTTAGTTATTAAAGTATCGGAGGAAGTTTTTTTTTAAAAAGAAGGCTGCTTGGATATGTCCTGACCCCCCGCAGTCAGTTAGGAAATGAAGTTTCTCTGCTCGTTTACAATTTGGGGGTGGGATGGGACGTGTCAGGCTGTCACTGGCAGGCGTGGGACTGTTGGACGCTGGAGGTCATAGTATGAAACCCGTCCAATCAGAGTTAGCAACCTAAAGTATTTGTCATGTTCTAAATGCACAGTTTTAAGTCAAAGGTTTGGAATTGTAGTCATCATTTAATCAATGCACCAATATTGATGGTGCCACTGGCGCCAGCTAACATTTTAATGATTAACAGCTATCAGTTCACCACTTACTGCTTGGCCTTATTTGTAAATGTGTATTATATCCAGGTTTAAAGTGACAGGACCCCACAGACAATGCCAGCGACTAGCTGACTTTTCAACGAAAAGAAAAATAGCTGGAAAAACTCAGCAGGTCTGACAGCATCTGCGGAGAGGAATACAGTTAACGTTTCCAGTCCGTATGACTCTTCAACAGAACTAAGAAATATAGAAATGAGGTGAAATATAAGCTAGTTGAAGGGGGCGGGACAGGTAGAGCTGGATAGAGAGCCAGTGTTAGGTGGAGGCAAAGAAGAGATTGCCAAAGATGTCATAGACAAAAGGACAAGGGGTGTTGTCGGTGGTGATATTATCTAAGGAATGTGCTAATAGGTGACATTAAAGTTAGAAAGCAGGATGAGCAAGGTACAGATAGCCCTAGTGGGGATGGGGTGGCGGGAAGGAATCGAAATAGGCTAAAAGATAGAGATAAAACAATAGATGGAAATACATTTAAAAATAATGGAAATAGATGGGAAAAGAAAAGTATATTTTTAAAAATTTAAATTATTGGAAGAAGGGGGATTGGAAAGGGGGTGGGGATGGAGGAGAGAGTTCATGATCTGAAGTTGTGGAACTCAATATTCAGTCCGGAAGGCTGTAAAGTGCCTAGTCGGAAGATGAGGTGCTGTTCCTCCAGTTTGCGTTGAGCTTCACTGGAACAATGCAGCAAGCCAAGGACAGACATGTGGGCATGAGAGCAGGGTGGTGTGTTGAAATGACAAGTGACAGGGAGGTCTGGGTGATGCTTGCGGACAGACCGAAGGTGTTCCGCAAAGTGGTCACCCAGTCTGCGTTTGGTAAATGGCATCATCAGAACAGATGCAACGGAGGCAAAGGAACTGAGAGAATGGGATGGAGTCCTTACAGGAAGCGGGGTGTGAGGAGCTGTAGTCAAGGTAGCTCTCCCTCCCAGAACCATGATAGGGTCCCCCTTGTCCTCACTTATCACCCCACCAGCCTCCGCGTTCAAAGGACCATCCTCCGCCATTTCTGCCAACTCCAGCATGATGCCACCACCAAACACATCTTCCCTTCACCCCCCCCAGCAGCATTCTGCCCCCTTTCCGCTCCCCCTTTTTCCAATAATTTAAATTAAAAAAAATATAGATTCTTTTCCCACCTAATTTCATTATTTTTAAATGTATTTCCATCCATTGTTTTATCTCTACCTTTTAGCCAATTTCGATCCCTTCCCTCACCTCACCCCCACTAGGGCTACGTGTACCTTGCTCGTCCTGCTTTAATGTCATCATTAGCACGTTCCTTAGCTAATATCACCACCGACAACACCCCTTTGTCCTTTTGTCTGTGACATCTTTGGCAATCTCTTCTTTGCCTCCACCTATCACTGGCCCTCTATCCAGCTCTACCTGTCCCACCCCCCTCAACCAGCTTATATTTCACCTCATTTCTATATTTCTTAGTTCTGTTGAAGAGTCATACGGACTGGAAACGTTAACTGTGTTCCTCTCCGCAGATGCTGTCAGACCTGCTGAGTTTTTCCAGCTATTTTTGTTTCTGTTTCAGATTTCCAGCATCTGCAGTATTTTGCTTTTAGCTGATTGTTAACATCTCTTTGCAATTTGCTGCTGATTCATTGCCTCAGATTTAACAGCACATTGTTGGGGGTGGTGGGGGGGGGGATGGTGACATCGTGATCCAGAGCTCCATGGCTATGGGGCCATGGGTTAAAATGCCACCCCAGCAGCTGTTGGAATTGAATTCGATTAGTAAAGCTGGTCTCAGTAATGGTGACCATGAAACTATCATTGATTGTTGAGAAAAGCCATCTGGTTCACTCATATCCTTTTGAGTACAAAATCTACCATCCTTATCCAGTCTGACCAACATGTGACTCCAGACCAACAACAATGTGCTTGACTCTTAACTGCCCTCTGAAATGGCCTAGCAAGCCACTCAGTTCAAGGGCAAATAGGAATGGGCAACAAACGCTGGCCTTGCCAGTGACACCCACATCCCAAGAAAGGATAAACAAAAAAGCGCATATCCTTTAATATCTTTATATAGAACACACCTAAAAATAGCTGAATTGTCATCTGAGGCACCCCTTTACATAGCATCTTTTCTCTAGATGGGAGCTGAGGGAGCTTTATTTTGGAAAACCTGTATCGCCTGTCGGAAAGATAAGATTTTGCAGCCCAGTTTTCAGGAATGTGTATAGCTTGTTTGCTCAGTGTTGCTCACCTTCATTGTTTGCAGACTGACTGACAGGAATTCTGGGACAAGGGAGTGACACAAAGGCACACTGCTATCTCCCTCTGCTGCAATCAGTTAAATCATTTCCAATGAGTAATGTGAGGAACACCCATCATTTTTCGGGATGGGTTATTTTCACATCTGTGCATTTGTGGGAAAACTTAATTCGCAGAACTGTGAGTCTGTGTCCCTGAAACTGCTTCATTGGCACAAATATAACTGATCACAAAATGCACTCTGGTTGTTATGTGACTAAATACAGCATAAAAAGTACCTTCACTGACAAAAAACACTAGCTGTAGCTCTCATCAGATAAGAGAGTGGGTTAATATGAGCTTTAAAAGGGTTATTGCGGTGTTGTCGTCAGTGAAGTATGATCCCGTGGTTTATAGTTGAGAGAACCTTTTGACGTTAATCTGCATCTGACAGCAGAAGGTAAAACAGGCTCCTCCTGTCCTCCTCATTTGTTTGAGCTATAAGTATATGTTTTGATTAGAAGTTCAGTGCTGTGATAGCAGTAATAATAATAATGTTTACTATAAATAGTTTCCCATTAGGAGGTTACTGGACTTTAGGCAATAGCTCAAATCATTCACTGAATATCTGGCTGGTGAGGGACAGGCTAAATGATGCTGCGATTGAGCTTTAGCAATAGCTTTTTATTCCCTAGCGCACTGATCTTGTCTATTCCAATGGGGAATAAGCAGAAAAACTCATCAGGAATGTTGGAATTCCATTGGGATCTTGCCTGACGCCTTTGTTGGCCCAACAGTTTTGACAATAGTCAAAGAATGACTCTAACCTTGCACACAGTGTTAGGTCAATACACATTCAGAATGTCGTCAGTAGGTTTGGACACTCGATTTCTGAATGGACATTAAGAGAAAATTAAGTACAGGTTTGGATTTTAGAAATTGAAGTGATAAAAGTGCCTCATCCCACTGCTGACTCATAATGAAGTAACTCCTGCTGAATAGTGCATGTGTGTGGAATCCCAAGAAGATGTTTTCTTGGTTATAATGCACCCCATAGTTGAATATCTGTCAACACTCACTGCTTTGGTTTACATGTGAAGATTTGCTGAGGCATGGGAAGCAGCCAGGACTCTGGGGTGATGATTAGTAATGACCCCCACCATTTGCTTTATTTTGTTGGTATCTTGTTGACAGCTTGGCTAAAATCATATACAATAAAGGCTTGGATCATTTGGATGCCTTAATTTGTTCCTGGGAGTATCTGGAACTCTCACTTAGTACAAACAGAGGCAGCTCTGGTAGAGACATACCAGTTGCTTTCCTCCATGTGGGCCTGACAAAAAGCATCATCACTTCATCACTCCATTCACAAGTGTATGCGGTCCTACAGCCAAGCATCAATTCTGTCCGCACACATAAACTTTCAAGTAAAATCGATTGAGTATTGAGGAAGGAACCCTGGTCAATTTTGCCTCTTCCTTCCTGCTAAGGCAAAGTGGCTTAAGTAGGCCACCCTTGTCATTTGCTGCTTCTACAAACTACCCTTCCTCAAAGAACTCTAGCAAAATTGTCAAACATGATTTTCCTTTCACAAAACCATGTTGACTGTTTGATTGCGTTAAGCTTTTCTAAATGTCCTGCTATTTTTTCCTTAATAATGGACTCTAGCATTTTTCCAATGACAGGTGTTAGGCTGACTGGCCTACAATTTCCTGCTTTTTGCCTCCCTCCCTTCTTGAACAGGGCATCTCATTAGCAGATTTCCAATCCGCTGGGACCTTCCCAGAGTCCAGTGTGTTCTGGAATATTTTGACCAATGCCTCCACTACCTCTGCAGCCACTTTCCTCAAAATCCTTGGATGCAGGCCATCAGGCCCTGGTGACTTGCCTGCCTTTAGTCCCATTAGTTTGTCAAATACTTTGTCCCTCATGATAGAGACTGTTACAAGATCTTTCCTCCCAATAGCTCCTTGTTTATCTGATATCTTTGGGATGTTTATAGTGTTCTCCACCATGAAGACTGATGCAAAATATTGGTTTAAATTATCTGCCAATTCCCTGTTCCCCATTATCAATTCTCCAGTCGCATCCTCCAAGGGTCCCACACTCAGTTTAGCTACTCCCTCTCTTTTCACATACCCATAGAAGCTCTTCCTGTTTGTTGTTATACTTCTTGCCAATTTTCTTTCATAACCAATTTTCTCCCTCTTTATTAATTTTTTAGTCATCTGCTGCTGGTTCCTAAAAAATTCCCAATCCTCTGGCCTACCACTAGTTTTCCCCGCTTTGTATGCCTTAGTTTTTGAGTGGATACCCTCCTTGACCATCTTTGTTAACCTTGGGTGGTTCATCCTTCTCATTGTGTAATGGATCCAAGCTCCTGTAACATCTGAGAGAGTTTATCCCAGTCACCATGGTGACACAATTTCTGTGCTCTATCTCTACTCTTACCCCCTGAAATTAGCCCTTGTCATGCAGCAGCTATTCAGATCTCTTACACCCTTCCTCTCTGCATCTGCACCTTTCTTTTAGTCTGTCTCCATCTTCACCTGTTTCAGTCACTCTACCTGGATTTGTTTAAACCCCATCGGACAGTTTCACTTACTTTCATATCTGTTTATTTCATCCAATCTCAATACGTCATGTAAATTGATTTTGTCTTTCGATCTATTTTTGCTTTGTTTCCGTCATATTTCAATTGTTTTCATACATCTGCAGCTCCGCCTTGTTTTTCTTTACTGTCTCCAAGAATGTTGTTTGGGAAAGTCCCTATCTTTGTGGTGTAGCTGTGTTGCTGATGTCTATAAGTATCTCTGTTTCAGCTAGAACCATAGAAAAGTTACAGCACAGAAAGAGGCCATTCAGCCCATCGTGTCTGCACCAGCAGAAAATTAAAAAAACTGGTTGCCCATTTTAATCCCACCTTCCAGCACTTGGTCCGTAGCCTTGCACTTTACAGCACTTTAGGTGTGAATCCAGATTTAAATGAGTTGAGGGTTTCTGCCTCCACCACCAAACTAGGCAGCAAATTCCAAACACTCACCACCCTCTGGGTGAAGAAGTTTTTCCTCATGTCCTCTCTAATCCTTCTACCAATCACCTCAAATCTGTGCCCCATGGCAATTGATCTCTCTGCTAGGAGAAACAGGGCATTGCTGTCTACCCTAGCTAGGCCCCTCATAATCTTGTGCACCTCAATCAAGCAGTTGTGAGTAGAGAACCAGATGTCATGAGGGAAAAAAACTTAACAAGCTTTCAGTCAAGATACAATTGGAAGGATCTCCCTCCTTGTATCAGATCTGTGGAATGTATTATCAAAAGCAACAACTGCCGTTTTACAACTTTGAAAAGAGCTGGATGAATGGTTGTCAGGAACAGAATACCAAGGATAAATGGGGCAAGGTTCAAATCCCATCATGGCAGATGGGGGAATTTGAATGCAATAAAAGTCTGGAATTAAAAGTCTAATGACGACCATGAAACCATTATCAATTGTTGTAAAAACCTATCTGGTTAGGGAAGGAAATCTGCCACCCTTACCTGGTCTGGGCTACATGTGACTCCAGACCCACAGCTATGTGAGTGACTCTTAAATGCCCTCTGAACTAGGCAACTAGGAATGGGTAATAAATGTTAGCCTGGCCATGAATGAATTTTTAAAAAAATTCACATTAACCCTGTATCTACCAGATCCTACTACTAACACTGTTACTGAGCAACCCAGGATAAAACTCATGGGTGCATTAAAACTATTTTTCATTTTGTCTATCAATAATAAAAATATTGGAGTCATGAGATTGCTGATGAACTGGGTGGGTGATTGGAGGCAGGAGGTCATGTGATAAAACCTCCAGGAATCTGTACAACCAGAGTTGGCATCTCTGTCCCCAGCCTTGAGTTTAAATGGATTGGGTGATCAGTGGTAAAGTAAATGGTCGGTGAAGGAATGGATCTGTTAATGGTTTTCTTTACTGAACCATGCTTTGTTACATTCACTCCGTCTGTACTGTAACACAATAAGGGAAAGACTTCTAGTTAAATTAGATTGGGGAATATTTAGTCAGTACTTCCTGTCAGACTGCATCATACCCATCTTTTTCTCTTTTAACTATTGTTAGACTCTGACATACATCAAGCCCGTGATTGGCCAGTGTTTCCTTTGCTGAACTAAGTAACTAGGTTGTAGTAACTAGTTCTAGACCTAGACCTAAACTGAGTAATTAGTTCTTGGGAATTTTTACACTATTCTTGGAGCAAACATTCAAAACTCTCAACCACTCCTAACCATTGTTCAGCCCCCTCCTATAGCTACACAAGTTTGATAGTTTTCAATAAGTATCTTGGTCTTCATGGGTCATCTTAAATCTGCAAGGCTCCAGCAAGTATACTTCTATTTAAAATGTAGATTCTTGTGAATTTTTGGAACTGGGAGCATCATGACAGTGTTTCTGCTTGATAATCACCATTTATTAAATGTAGTTGCAGAAAAGGATTGCTATATTGCACTGTTAATGTTGTTCAGTCCTTACGTTAGCTGTAAAATGATGAATATTTGTAGTGCATTGAAGGAAAGAGGCTTCACCAATTCACAAAGCCATGGTAATGACTATTTAAAACTAAGGTAAAACTAAATCAGGTGATTTGTTCAGAACTGTTTGTTGTGAAACCATAAACGGAAGTTTAAAGAAGTTTGCTACAGAGGTCATTCCTGGTCCTGCTCAGTAAAAGGATCTGTGAATTGAGTGATTGGAGACAGAGATAATGCTGGCAATTTATACAAACATGAGTACAATGACAGTCAGAAAAAGACCTAATGATCCATCAATCTGCTCCAGACTGTTGTGATGCCTTTTACATCACAATACAGACACTCCTACCCACCCAGAGCCATGGCATCTCCTGGGAGAGGCAAGAAAACATATTAGGGAATGGAGGGGGGCGGGCGGGAGCGTGGAATCTAGAGATTCCTTTGGATAGACTAATCCGGAAAATAATTCTGGAAATTTTAACCCAGTCATTCTGAACACATGGTTAATGTGCAACACATGAACACGTGAGAGTGGAGTTGAAATTGGGAGAGGAGAGTAGGTGTTCAAGTTCACTGGAGCTCTAGAAGAGTCACAAGTAGAGCAACTGGATGAGAGTTTCTGGTTTAGTTCTTTATATCAGAAGTCCTTAGTCTAAGCCATGTAACTATGGGGTGGTACAGAGAGGAAGGTGGAAATTGACTGAAGGGAAGGAAAAATCAAAGCAAGTCCACTTAGAAACACATGCTAGTGACTGGCTTCCAAAGAGCTGGTGTCATATTAACCACCTTCTGTCAGGGCTACTGTATAAGTCAGTAAAAGAGGTTCCTTCTTAGAGTCCCATCTTGTAAAACAAAAATATATTCTAGCCCTCGAATATTGGATTCATCTGACTCAAGTAATTGAGGTGCAGTGAAATATCCCAGTCTTCGACTTCAGGTACTGAAAGGATTTTCTTTTATTCTTTCACGGGATGTGGGTGTTACTGGCTAGGCCAGCATTTGTTGCCCATCCTTAATCACCTTTGAGAAGGCGGTGGTGAGCTGCCATTGATTAACTCAGTGATGGGGTTAAAGATAGACAGGCACTGTAGAATGAGCAGGGCTTTGAACTACAATCTAATATTTACATATAATAGAACATTTGTCTTTAGACATGTTTGAAATAGAATAGGGACTCTATTTAAGAACTGGATGGGTTTTTCAATTGCTTGCCTTTTGTAGGAGCCAGGTTTTTTTTTAACAAAAATATACTTTACTCATAAAATATCTGAACAAACATTACAAAACCTTTCAAAACGGTTATCACAAAAAGTGCAATAATATTAGTTTTCCACGTGGATCATTGTACTAGCCAAGTGCAGCGAGGTGGACTTTAGCAAACATGATGACATAATGTTGAGTTTCATCCAGAATCGCTGCCTTGTTCCAAACTCCATTTTACAGTCCTTGTGTAATCAAGAGATAAAAACAAAAAGCTAAAAGCTACTGCGGATGCTGGAAATCCAAAACAAAAACAGAATTACCTGGAAAAACTCAGCAGGTCTGGCAGCATCGGTGGAGAAGAAATCAGTTAACGTTTCGGGTCTTCATGACCCTTCGGCAGAACTGAAGCATAGTTAGGAGAAAGGAGAAATATAAGCTGGTCTAAGGTGGGGGGGCGGGGGGGGGGAGAGAGAAGTTGAGGGTGGGGTGATTGTGGGGATAAGCAAGCAGTGATAGGAGCAGATAATCAAAAGATGTCACAGACAAAAGGATCAAAGAGGTGTTGAAGGTGGTGATATTGTCTGAGAAAAGTGCTAATTAAGAATGGAAGACAGGACACTCAAAGTACAGCTCTAGTGGGGGTGGGGTGGAAAGACTAAAAAAGTTTTAGTTTTAGATTTAAAAATAATGGAAATAGGTGGGAAAAGAAGAATCTATATAAATTATTGAAAAAAAAGGGAGGGGGGAGAAACGGGGTGGGGATGGTGGGGAGGGGGAGTTTAAGATCTAAAGTTGTTGAATTCAATATTCAGCCCGGAAGGCTGTAAAGTGCCTAGTCGGAAGATGAGGTGCTGTTCCTCCAGTTTGCGTTGGGCTTCACTGGAACAATGCAGCAAGCCAAGGACAGACATGTGGGCAAGAGAACAGGGTGGAGTGTTAAAATGGCAAGCGACAGGGAGGTTTGGGTCTTTCTTGCGGACAGACCGAAGGTGTTCTGCAAAACGGTCACCCAGTTTGCGTTTGGTCTCTCCAATGTAGAGGAGACCGCATTGGGAGCAACGAATGCAGTAGACTAAGTTAGGGGAAATGCAAGTGAAATGCTGCTTCACTTGAAAGGAGTGTTTGGGCCCTTGGACGGTGAGGAGAGAGGAAGTGAAGGGGCAGGTGTTGCATCTTCTGCATGGGCATGGGGAGGTGCCATAGGTGGGGGTTGAGGTGTAGGGGGTGATGGAGGAGTGGACCAGGGTATCCCGGAGGGAACGATCCCTACGGAATGCCATCAGGGGGGGTGAAGGGAAGATGTGTTTGGTGGTGGCATCATGCTGGAGTTGGCGGAAATGGCGGAGGATGATCCTTTGAATGCGGAGGCTGGTGGGGTGATAAGTGAGGACAAGGGGGACCCTATCATGTTTCTGGGAAGGAGGAGAAGGCGTGAGGGAGGATGCGCGGGATATGGGCCGGACACGGTTGAGGGCCCTGTCAACTACCGTGGGTGGAAAACCTCGGTTAAGGAAGAAGGAGAACATGTCAGAGGAGCTGTTTTTGAAGGTAGCGTCATCAGAACAGATGCGACGGAGGCGAAGGAACTGAGAGAATGGGATGGAGTCCTTACAGGAAGCGGGGTGTGAGGAGCTGTAGTCGAGGTAGCTGTGGGAGTCGGTAGGCTTGTAGTGGATATTGGTGGACAGTCTATCATCAGAAATTGAGACAGAGAGGTCAAGGAAGGGAAGAGAAGTATCAGAGATGGACCATGTGAAAATGATGGAGGGGTGGAGATTGGAAGCAAAATTAATAAATTTTTCCAGGTCCCGAAGAGAGCATGAAGCAGCACCAAAGTAATCATCGATGTACCGGAGAAAGAGTTGTGGGAGGGGGCCGGAGTAGGACTGGAACAAGGAATGTTCCACATACCCCATAAAGAGACAGGCATAACTGGGGCCCATGCGGGTACCCATAGCCACACCTTTTATTTGGAGGAAGTGAGAGGAGTTAAAGGAGAAATTGTTCAGTGTGAGAACAAGTTCAGCCAGAGAGTAGTGGTGGATGGGGATTGTTGGGGCCTCTGTTCAAGGAAGAAGCTAAGGGCCCTCAGACCATCCTGGTGGGGGATGGAGGTGTAGAGGGATTGGACATCCATGGTGAAGAGGAAGCGGTTGGGGCCAGGGAACTGGAAATTGTTGATGTGACGTAAGGTGTCAGAGGAATCACAGGTGTAGGTGGGAAGGGACTGGACAAGGGGAGAGAGAAGGGAGTCAAGATAACGAGAAATGTGTAATCAACACATTTATACACAGCTAACGCACAACTGCTCAGGTGGAGTTGCCTCCTTGACTGCAATCGATGCACCAGGCATCAAGTGCGCTAGTATTGAGTAATGCTTTATATTCTTAAGTTTTTTTTACTCAAACTCATTTGCATATTGACCAAGGCAAATCTGCCACAAGTGCAATCAGGCAACATTTTGGAACATATTTTTAAAAAGGTGTTTGCTTTAAAAACACACTTCGATATATTTAAGATTGATAACTTGGTGCAGTTTGATTAATACAGCCAAAAATGGCTTTATCACAAAATACAAGCATTTTTAATCAGTGCTAACCCACCTGTGAGTAAATCAATGCAAATAAATGAAGATGACTTTAAAGAAACAGAATCATTTGCTAGTTATACTGGCGTATAAGTTTTTTTTTAGTAAATTAAGGAAAGATTATATTTAAAATGTGCCAAAGGTTGCAATTGAATTTCTTCAGCCTCCTCTGAAGCTACACAATGAGCAGAAACGCGTCACGGTGATTCATGTGAATGGGTGTGGCCAGTTTTGTGGGCGGGGCCTAGCCATAACAATGATTTTTTTAAAGCTTAAAATTCTCTTAATCGTTTATACTGGTTTCACCGATGCGCTGGAAAAGCCGATACCACTGAGCAGAAACTTCAGTTGAGGAAGGCATCAAATGTTCTGACCCTGTACTAAATGCTGAGGACATTGTTGTTACTGACAGACTATTACTTTTCTCTGAGATTTTAAGCACTTCATCTGCTTGAGTTCTCTGTCCAAAGGCAGGTCTGTCCCACCACACCATGACCGCGTACAAGGAGGCAGGTTCCCCCAATCCACCCCCAGCGAGAAACAAGAATCAAACCCTGTGCTGTTGGCACCAATCTGATCCACACCAGCTGTACAGCCAACAGAGCCCTAAAGGAGTCTGAGTTGCTGCAACAACATACACTTTTCCATGCATTTTGTGGTCTGGAGCTGTGGCTAGCAATGGGAGAGGCTCCAACTTCTTTCCTGCTCTTCCTGCCTGCTATTGGCGTGTGTTAGAAGGATTTACAGATAGGTACTCAACCTGTTTGGCCATGTTATGGACACATCTTCGGGGATGGGATTTGAACCTGGAGTTTCTGGCTCAGAGGCAGGGACACTACCCACTGCACCACGAGGCCCCCTCTTTTAAACGCTAGTAAGGGATAATTATGTTTACTTTTAAAAATTACATTAATTTTATGACAAACAAAACCCTTTCCACGACCTGAAATGTTTCCTCCTTGAACTGATCAGGAGTGAGGGCGGGTGACTTATTTCTAGGCTCCTGAGTCTCTAAGAGCTGTGTGGGATTGCTGCTGCTTCACTCTAGGCCTCTGTCCTGTCCTCTGAATTTTGCAAGACTGTGTTCTGGGAATTCGGCCTTGCCCTGTGGGAAGCTGGATCAGGAAGTGACTGTGGTGATACCAATTTTTCCAAGGATTGAATTAATTATCAAAAAAGCTGTTCAAAATTTTCTCATCTCAATTCCCGTGGAGTGCAGAAGGGGAGGCTGAAGCAGATGAGCAACACGTCCATGGAGACTTGTGTTTCAATCACTAACAGGATGTTCATCTAACTGACATTTGGCCAATATGTTTGGTCATCTGCACAGGGTGCTGGTCCTATGGTTAGTATGCAATCTGTTGTGATCAAATCCACTTCAATGATCCTATACACTCATTATTTTATTTCCCCACCCGCCCCATCTTCATATACTCTTTCTGCAAAACCTTTATAACTACATTGAAATCAATTACAACCAGTTAACTCGTGGGATGTGGTCTTCGCTGGCTGGGCCAGCGTTGGCTGCCCATCCCTAGTTGCCCTTGAGAAGGTGGTGGTGAGCTGCCTTCTTGAACCGCTGCAGTCCATGTGGTGTAGGTACACCCACAGTGCTGTTAGGGAGTTCCAGGATTTTGACCCAGCGACAGTGAAGGAACGGTGATATATTTCCAAGTCAGGATGATGAGTGGCTTGGAGGGGAGATTGCAGATGGCGGTGTTCCCCTGCATCTGCTGCCCTTGTCATTCTAGGTGGTAGAGATTGTGGGTTTGAAATGTGCTGTCTAAGGAGCCTTGGTGAGTTTCTACAGTGCATCTCATGGACTGTTTTAATGCAATTAGTTTTCCTTTCCTGAAAGCCTTGGTGATTGTGGATGTTCTGTTTGGTGCTTCCTCCTCTAGTGTTCTGGAATTCACTGCCTGAGTTGGTGGTTGAGGCTGAAAGGCTCAATTCATTTAAAAGGCACCTGGATCTGCATCTGAAGTGCTGTAACCTGCAAGGCTATGGACCAGGTGCTGGAAAGTAGGATTAAAATGAGCAGCTAGTTTCTTTTTGGCCGGCGAGGACATGATGGGCTGAATGGTCTCTTTCTGCACCGTAACTTTTCTGTGGTTCTCGTGTTCTTTCTGATTACCTCCTTTGTGGGTAGAGTAACTGTGTGGCCGTCTCATGCTGTTCACTCAGGTGGCATAAAATTCCTGTGCCCATGTTCCTCCTTTTTGATGGGTCATGAGAAGGTGGTGGTGAGCTGCCTTCTTAAACTGCTGCAGTCCATGTGGTGCAGGTACACCCACAGTGCTGTTAGGGAGGGAGTTCCAGCAATTTGTGCCATCACCTTTGGACCTCACTGGCTGATTGCTCAGGAGTGCTACCTGGCAGGCTGACTGAGGTTGGCACATTTCACTCTGGGACAGAGCAGACTTAGCTATGCCACCTGCAGCTAAGCTTGCTATAGCATGAAGGAGGGATCCTCTTAGCTCCAAATATGGCTACTCTCCTAGGCAGGGGAATACTTACATCAAAGGGGACAGTTATGTCCACTTTCATTGCGGATAATGGTTGATGAAACAATGCATTATTAAATGGGAGCAGCAGCCATTGGGCTTTGTGGCCCAAGATGTGGGAAGACTTCTTAAGTGTCAACTTGAATCACTTTGCGCAGGAGCTTAGGTCTTGAGGCAGAGATACAGAGGTGCTGTCCTTCAAATGGCCTATTAAACCTATGCCATGTCTACCCAGTCAAGTGGATGTTAAATATCCTGTGGCATTATTTGAAGAATGGGTGGTCTTGTGGTGCCATGACCAACACCCAACAACACCAGGAACCAGTGAACTGGGTGTCTACCTCACTGCTGTTTGCAGGATCCAGGTTCAAATCCCTATTACAGTTGCCTGCATAGCAGTCGTTTTAAAAATGAATTTCTCACCTCCTCACATTTCATTACATTATCTCAATTATTTCTTATTTGCTTTTTTTTTAAATATTTTTTTCCATTATTTCCTTCCCTCCAAAGTGTCCTTATGATGTAGGTTCCCAGCCTCTTTTTCCTGATCTCTCCAATTGGCCATTATAGGCCAACCCTGGAGTCACCTGAGTACATTGAGATTGACCAATCAAGGCTGAGATTTGATTCATAGTCTCCCAGTCAATATTAGACCTATGGCTCCTCACTTAAGTGACCATTCAGCTAGCCTAGGTGCAAATTTTAAAAATTCATTCTTGGGTGTCGCTGGCTAGGCCAGCATTTATTGCCCACCCCTAATTGCCCTTGTTCAAAGGGCATTTAAGAGTCAACCACGTTGCTGTGGGACTGGAGTCACATGTAGGCCAGACCAGGTAAGGAGGGCAGATTTCCTTCCCTAAAGGACAAGATGGGTTTTTATGACAATCAGCAACGGTTTCGTGGTCATCGTCGGACTTTTAATTCCAGATTTTTATTGAATTCAAATTTCACCATCTGCCATGGTGGGTTTCTGGAATACTAGTCCAGTGACAATACCACTATGCCACCGCCTCCCCCTAGACAGACAAAGTACTTGATAGCAACCATTACCTAGGTACGGTACCTTAGCAAGGGTCAGTGCCTTCTGAAAAGGGAGGTAAAGATGGGGGAGACAAATGGAAATAATTGAAGAAAAACAGTCATCCTCCTATACTGTGTGAATGGATGAGCCTGTGTACTTGGTAAAGAGAAATGGTACAAGAGGTACCCTTCATGTCTTATTCCTAACACTATGTAATTGCAAGGCTGTTGTCAACATGGGCTTACTCATTTTTGTACATATTTAAAGACGGTAACTCACTTGATAAATACTTTTCCCCCAATTGTTTTCTCCTATTCTTTGATCAGCATTAAAATCAAAAGAAGTTTCAAACTGTTCTATGAAAAGCACCTTCTCTGAAAGCCGCAAAGTAAATTCTCAGCAGGGCTTTGCAAAGCCGTGACGATCGTAATAAAGAGCCAATGCATCTCAAACGGAATGAACAGAAAGGCCTTTGTTTTGAGCCTGTGGCGAAGGTGAGTCTTGGAATGTTGCCATAGTCTCTTATAAAAAGAATGATGCCTCCTGTCTGTGGGGGTGAAACAGATTTACAACACTTGAGGGAGTTTGGTGAGTGACACTGAGCTGGCTGAGACAGTAAACTTCTAGAACAAAATCAAAAATACCTGGAAAAACTCAGCAGGTCTGACAGCATCTGCGGAGAGGGATACAGTTGACGTTTCGAGTCCGTATGACCCTTTATCAGAACTAAGACATGTAGAAATGAGATGAAATATAAGCTGGTAGAGGGGGGTGGGTGGGACAGGTAGAGCACGATAGGGGGCATGAAGGGTCATGTGGACTCAAAACGTCAACTGTATCCCTCTCCGCAGATGCTATCAGACCTGCTGAGTTTTTCCAGGTATTTTTGTTTTTGTTCCAGATTTCCAGCATCCGCAGTATTTTGCTTTTATCACAGTAAACTCCTAATCGGAGGGCCAACATTGCCCTGTCCATAGAAGAGGGTGTGCTGTAAAATTAGATCACGTGGGAGAGAAATAATAAACGTGACTACTTTACTAAAACCCCGATCACTCAACAGACCTGCAAGGTTCAACCTGTAATTTGCAATGCATGTGTGCAATGTGCCCGGCAAGCAAGTATGTAACAAGACTGAGAGACACTGGCAAAATCCAGCTTCAATTAATATCTGAGTCCCCTTGCTCTCTTCTACATGGTAAAGTGGGCACCATAGCAATATGCCAACGCCAACACTTATTGGTCTATTAGGACTGAACTGTTCATTTTCACTTGAGATACACAAAAAGATAACATGCAACAGTTAAACCAATATATTCTATAGACTGTAAATGGAATTCTTTTTGTTGGACTCATATATTTTATATTGTATAGCAGTTTAATCAGGAGTAATTTGTTGATGTAATAATACTATGTCAGTGATGGAAAAAAGGAATGTTGATCTTGGAAGGAAGAAAATGGGAATGTCGATAACTTGAATAGTTTAAAAACACGTGACTAAAGTTAAATGGAGGATTTCAGCTGGCAAAGAGGCAGTTAACAATATGGGGGCTTTCTGTACAGCTACAAAATCAAATAACAATTGGAGCAGAGAAATCGAAAAATACATTTAATTTTAAAATTCTGAAGGTGAATGGAGAAAAGTTATTCTCTGGCTGGGGAGTCAATGACGTGGTATTATTAATTTAAAACTGTCACCAAAGGAATGAGGAAAGAGATTAGAAGAAATTCCTTTACTTGGAGGGTAGATGGAGGTTGGAATCCAGTGTTGCAGGGAATGGTTGAGGTAGTGATCATTGCACTTTGTATGGGTATAAAGTGAATAGTTGTTTTGAGGCAGAAGAAGATCAGGCCTGTGGAGAGAATGGGACAGTTTGATTACAATTGGATTGTTCCACCACTGAATTAACACAGATGTGATGGGCTGAATGGGCTTCTGGAATGCAGTGAACATCTTTGGTTGGATGGTGAGATTGAATGTGATAACTGTATTGTAGTTATATATATATATATATTAAAAAATTGTACCTTAAAGACAGGAGGTGTTTGACTTGTGCTGCTGCAGGTGTCTGTCGAGGGTGTGTGAGCTCATTATTTGCAAGCCATGAGAAGAGTTGGTTATTGTTGTGGATTTGGAGAGGGTGAAGATAATGGAATACATTTTCCTCTTTGTGAATGAGGAACACTGAATTCCCTGAAAAAGTAGGAAAATGCGGCTGGAGACAGGTTACTTTACAGCCCAGCTCCTGTCTCTCCTGTCTTTCCTGTATTGTTGGTACTGAGCCTGAACCTGGAATAGCAGCAATCCTAGTCGATGCATCTTAATGAGGCAGGAGGGGGAGTCCTCAATCCCATGAGCACTTTCCTCTTATGATCACCACAGGGAACCCTAACAGACGGGCACCTCAAGACACTTGGCAGTGGGGCTTGTGTCACAGTCCTCTGAAGATCAGAGTCTGTGGGAGCATGGGACCAAGAAGGTATTTTAAATTCCAAGTTCTCTTCAGTCTCGGGCCCATCTGGTTGCTGCTCTGCACGTCTGCAGCCACACTGTTGCTGTTGCTAATCCCAGCCCAGGATAATTCAGAAAACTCCTCCCTCCATGCCTCTGTGACACTGCACCTGCTTCAGAAATAGTCCAAAGTGCAATGACTGTGGTTATGGAGCCAAATAAGACAAGATTTTTTTTGCACACAACGAGAAACAAATGTCCAGTTAACCGGCTCTTGAACATTGGCAGGACATCAGGAACTCCCTGCTTTTCAAACAATGCCATCCACTGAAACAGAATTCCTAAATCGGTTAAAAAAAACGACACCAGAGACCAGCTTTTCAGAGCTGTATGCATGTTGGCTGCCATGCTTGTCCACTTGATGATGGTGACCATACCTTGAAAGTAAATCGCTTGGCGTCTGAAGCCATTTGGAATGTGCTGAGGAAATGATGGGAGGTGCTGTAACCATTCCAGTTCTTCCGTGTCCATCATTAGACCACTGAAGGAAATGATTACTGCTAAAATCTCTGGCGCGTTCCTCCCTGTTACACCGGGAAGGGCCTTTGTCAGATGGGTGAGATCATCATCAGAAGAATGTGCCCTAAATGGATAAATTCATGCATTGTACATGCAAGTTTTTAAAATAGGAGCAGTTTGAATTGTGATGATGGAAAACCTTGTAGAATGCAGAGTGAATTGATACAGCAAATTGAAACCCTTCTATTGCTCTGCAAATGCCTGGATTATAGGTTTGAAGATATCACTGTGAACGCCGCTTTCCACACAGCAGAAAAGCAGAATTCACGTTCGTGGGCACTTATAATCATTCTACTTTTTATCCGGACACAACTAGAGAGAGAGGTGCTAATAGAAAAAAACTTGCAAGACCAGGTATTTTACCTTCTAAGGATAGCACCTCAGTTTCTAGAATGTTTTAATTATCTTTTTGAATGACTCCATCTAATCTCGGTTTCTGTCATATCAGACATTTGAATAATTAGTGTTCCTTTAACATGTATAACAAGGGAACAAAAGCTTTTCCACATGAGGGGAATATACAGTGAGATTGAGGGAGGAGTATTCATTAGCTTGTGTAGTTTCAGTGCCAAGAGTGACGTTAACAGTTATACATTAAACACAAACAAAAATAGCTGGAACAACTCAGCAGGTCTGGCATCAGCTGTGGAGAGGAAGACAGAGTCAACGTTTCAAGTCCGTATGAGTCTTCATCAGAACTAAAGAGAAGTAGAAATGTGGTGCAATATAAGCTGTTTAAGAGGGGTGGGACAGGTGGAGATGGATAGAGGGCCAATGATGGGTGGAGGCAAAAGAGAGATTGCCAAAGATGTCATAAACAAAAGGTCAAAGGGGTGTTGACGGTGGTGAAATTAGCTAAAGGCTGTACTATTGGTGACAATGAGGGTAGAAAGCAGGATGAGCAAGTGTCAGATGGCCCTAGTGGGGGTGGGGTGGGGGGAGGGGGGATCGAAATAGGCTAAAATTAGTTATACATTAAATATTAGTATGTCTGGGCTGTAAACTAATAAATGTTGAATTACCTGGAAAAACTCAGCAGGTCTGGGCAGCATCGGCGGAGAAGGAAAGAGTCGACGTTTCGAGTCCTCATGACCCTTCGGCAGAAGGGTCATGAGGACTCGAAATGTCGACTCTTTTCTTCTCCGCCGATGCTGCCAGACCTGCTGAGTTTTTCTGCCGAAGGGTCACGAGGACTCGAAATGTCGACTCTTTTCTTCTCCGCCGATGCTGCCGGACCTGCTGAGTTTTTCCAGGTAATTCTGTTTTTGTTTTGGATTTCCAGCATCCGCAGTAGTTTTTTGTTTTTAACTAATAAATGTTGTTGGTTTGAGAAGGGACGGTAAATTTGGAAAATCTTGGCTGCCACTTGGAAGCTTCTTTGTGAACCAGCGGAAATGGGTTGTTGACGTTATTTAATGAATGCTTTATCACCGTGTTGTAATATTGGAGCACGTGAAACTCCTTCCCGATTTTCAATTTGACTTCCAGTCTCACCCGACTCCTCTTGCTGCTGTTTGTCCCCTTTTTGTTAAAGTGTGAATGATGCTTCTCCATTATAGTAAAAAAATGAACATGAGTGTAAAGTGTAAATGTCACCCGCACTCTGTCCTCACATGTTAAACGACAGGCTTGTGTCAACAACAACAGCTTTGATTTTACAATTCTGAGCCTTGTTTTCAAATCCCTCCAAGTTTGGTCTGGTTAAAATGGAAAGAGGCGGGTTTATGGCTGGTGAGGTTGGGGTTTTGAAAATGTCCACATTTTAAACACCCCCCCTGCCCCACTCCCTGCTGTGATGGAGTGGGGGAGGGATTTAAAATACCCCCCCCCACAGTCTCTCCTGCAGCTGCCTATTCCTATAGCTACAGCGTCACTAATACACTGAGGGGAATTCAGTCTGTCTTGGTGTTCAGCTGGCAGATCTGCTTACGCTTTGTAATATTCATATCATAAATTATTCTCGTCATTTTGCCTTTTGACTCATCCCGGTCTGAAGAAGCTACAAGGCCTTTTCATGTCAGCTTTGTAACTACTTTACCTACAGTCAATCCCATCCCCTCCTGTTAATCCATCAGGCCTGACTTGTCTTTTTCTTTCTTTTATAGCGTACAAAAACCTGAATTATTTGTCAATTTTTCTTGTTCACCATCCTCATGTTGCTCTGTTGAACCAGCAGGTGTGGAAATGCCCTACAAGTGGTTTTGAAGTGTTTCTAACCCTACATGGTCATTTAACTTTAAGGTGTTTTAAACTGAAAACATTTCCAATCATCGTGTGGGCAGACTGAAGCGCAGCTACCCCTCCCCCTGTTGTTGGCTAACTTTGACCTTTTTGAAGGGACAGCGATGTGCAGAAGTGGGAAAGAAATTTTCCGGCCTGAAGATACAGAAAGGCCTACTTGCATTTTCCATCTTTGTTCTCCCTCGGGATGTTGGATTCAGTTTGTGTGAAACCCTCGCTTCTTGTTATTATCACGAACAGCGCAGCAGTGAACACGCCTTCGGAAATGCAAGGTGGCTGTCAGAAGCAGGAGCCAGTGCAGATGACGTTGACAATGAGATTATAGTTGAACATAACGTGGATGAGACAGGCAGGCTCAAGGGCAAAGCCTGAGGTAGTGTTTGGGCTAAGATTCGGGGTGACTTTCAAAGTAAGAGGTAAGGTATGAGGTAAGGTGTTAGGTCCGGTATGTGACGAGGTTGGAAATCAAGTTCAAGGTAAGATATGAAGCAAGACTTGAGTTGAGGTTTGAGGTAAATAAGTAAGTTATGAAATAAGCTTTGAGAAGGTTTGAGGCTGGTTACAAGACATGTTTTGACTCTTCTAAGAATTTAGTGATACTTGATTGATAAAGAAATAGGAAGAAACATCTTGTTTATTGATTACAATGGTTAATTTACAGTTTTGACATTTACACTCTCCACCAAATGAATTAGCTTCACAGGATGTGATGTTTTTATTTAATGAATCATTTTTCACTTGTATTGCTCTTGAGCATCCCCTTGTGTCTGATTGCGGAATGGCATGACTGGTTACAGTCAAGAACTGACTGAGGAGGAACAAGAAGTGAAATGGGAAAAATGCTTCAAAAGAAGATTCAGTGACAGCTAGTACAGATATTACAGGGTGATTTCTCTCCACAGTTCGCAAGGTGAACTCTCATGCAAATGGATATTCCCTACACAAGAGTTTACCTGCTGAATGTTGGCCAGATATTTCTTCATGTGACCCCAAAGCAGAGCATGATCCTTTCCTTACCTAATATCCACATGCACACAAATTTCACCATGTGTTACTTGGTAGCTTTCAGGAGCATGGGTCCTGGCTGATTTTTGTCCCTTTTCCAGTTTAGGATTGCTGAGCCAGATACGTTGCTATCATTAGTGAGAAGAATTAATGAAGTACAACCAGGTGATCACATCTAAAATCTCCCTGTCTTGTATCATTTCAGTACCACACCTCGCACCGTACCAAAATGCCTGAGCATCTAGCAGACTCAGAGTGGAAACTTTTCAGAGTTGGGAGGGGAGAGGGAACTGGGCAGAAAATATGAGGGATTCATTATTACTCCAAACATATGTGGGAAGTGCATAGCCTGTTACCTTTTAATCTGAGCAGCACTGGTGTCCATAGATACAGAGACAAATAAGGACAGGGCTTCTCTCAATGGTATATTTTGTGATCCTCTTCAGAAAAAAAACACACGATTGCCGAAAGCCAGGGCAGCAACTGAATAGCCAAAAGAGCTCAATACAATTCAGAGGAAATTGTGATCAATGCTCTGGTTAGACTCCACCTTGGACACCAGTGAACAGTTGGAGCCAGTGAGTAAGTCAAGGATTGGAGGCAGGACTGAGAAGAGCCACGAAGCTGAGCCCTGGTCTCCAAGGCCTCTGCTATGTGGAGGGATTGGAAAAACATGTATTTTTTTTTAAATTGAAATGATAAATCTGAAAGGTAAACAAGATTGTAAATGATAAATCTGAACCTTAAACTTTGAGGGTAGAACAAGGAACCTACCGGTTCAAACTCGTAAAAGGCAAAAGGAGCAGTGGAAGCAAAAACCCTGGAATTATTTAGGAACCAAGTGTTGGGTCGTCCTGAACAAATGAGCAGCGATGGGATGATTGGCTTTCCTCATCTTGTGGAAATGAGTGAATATCCAAAGTTACTTCAGGCCCCCAGCACTGAATTTCCCAGACATGTGTCTGCTGGTTTCAGAGTGGGAGTGAGTTTGAATTTTTTTGTTTTTGCCATCTTGGTTTATTTTTAAGTTTTTTGTGTTGTGATGCTTTTTTATCTTTTTGCTTTTGAAGCATAATTTTGCTTTCTCCTCCCTTGTTTCACCAACTATCATTCATAGAAATTGATCAATTCTAAGCGTCTTCTCTGATAGGTTGGGCATTCCTCCGGGAATATCGTTTGCCCTCTGGAGGCTAGGGGACAAACCGAAGTTCCACAGTGCAGACACAGTTGCACCCGCATTGGAGGTGTTCTGACCTGACTCACTGTTACCGCAGGGGGCAGGTACACACTCAATGCCAGGGTAGTTTGGGCACATCCGAGGCATCAATCTTCATCAGTGAGGTGATCACAGTCTTTTCCCACCTTCGTCAGCCCAGTAGACAAACTTCACATATGACTGGGCTGACTCTGCCCATTGTTGTATATTTTACATCTCAGATCTGTGCAGAATGTCACTAGTCTCTGTGTGTGTAACAGGTTTTTTATTCGCAGTGCTTTAAAATGTCTGCTCCATCTTAGAGCTCTAGCTGCCAGCTCTTTCCACAGCTCTGTGTACTTTTCTCTGCGTCCACACCCAACACAGTGAGCATCAATAGTAAACAGGCTCTCAATCAAATGCAGTAGAATTGAATACTACAGCTATTCAGTGAAAGTCACTCCCATTTCAATACAAACTGGCTAATTTCAAAGCGCTTTGTGTGATATCTGTCAGATCAATTAATCTGCAGTGAGCCACAGTACACTTTAGGCTCACTAATGCCTTGTCAAATGAGGAAAATGTCTTCCATAATTTTCCAAATGGAAGTCAGTTAGCACCAAGGGAGAGCCACGCTGTAATTTTCATGGTGGTTGGGATCCCAAGTATGGGGCCCATATGGCCAGAAGGGCTTTGTTCAGGAATGCTATAGCAGTTTGTTTTGTATCTTCATGTTATGACTGATGCAGTTGGTAAAGCTAAGTTATTTAAAGATCCCAGAGGGAAACTTTAAACAACTGTCATAACCTATAATTTTAAGTGTTATGTTTGAGATGCAACTCTAAATTCAGGAATCAGACCATCAGTTCTTTAGGTTTTACATTAAACTAATTGAAACATTTTATTAGTATTTATTTTATTTATTGTATTTTATTTACACTAGTTAAAAATATATATTCACATGGCTACAAATTACTACTATCATAACTTTTAACAAATTCCCAAACTAATCTCCATTAAGGCAAAGGCAACCCATAGACTTAACCAAACACCAGGCAAAGCATTTTCACCTTACAAATTCAAAATGAGGTTCTTTTCACTGTGCAGCCAGTTGGAGGCTTACAGCTGCCTTTTGATCTTACATCGCCTCTGCCCTGCACACCCAAAAACTACTGAAGTTATACCTACCACCATTGATTGAATTCAAATTCTCATTGTCTCACCAGCCTCTTTGAACTTTACCTTTTAACAATGAAACCCCTTTCATTTTACCAATTTTATTAGCAATATAAACATATTGCTTGGTAGCTGTTAGAAAGGCATCAAGTTTTCACCTAACTTGAATGCTCTTCAAAAAATGCAAATACATTCTACCTCTCTGTTTACATCTCAAATGAATACATATCAAAGCACCCAGACTTGCTGGCTTTAATCCAATTAAGACACACCCACAGACTAAACCTCTATTTTAAAAGAAAAATATTTTCCAAAATATTATATACATTAATAGCTTCATGACACTTCACACACATGGTTTTCCTTTTGGGGAACAGTGGGGAAATGTTGGAAGGACTAGCAGGCTGTTTATCAATCTGGTGAACACTCCTTCCACAGCCAACAATTCTGTGGGATTTGGACAAGGAGCTTCTGGCTCAGAGGCAGGGGGCGCTACCTGTTAAATTACTAGTTCCCCATGCTGGGCAGTTATAGTTAAGAAGCTCCTTTCAATTAACATGCAGGCAGTGCATGACTATCATGCTGGTGGATGCCAAGCACTCTGGATGAATACGGATACATTAATCTTAATTAGTGGAATTTTAAGACTAGACAGATGGATCCTGGGGGACCAGTAGGATTGCTGATCCGCCAGAATTGTCCCGGATTTGTCAGAACACTGTTGTAAGGTCTTCCTCACACCATGAAACACACTCCCACACTCCTGGGTTTACTGCAGTTGTATGCCAGGTGGAAGATCGGCCAATGGAAGTGGCTAAAAGATGTTCACTTTTATTGATGATGCACTTCAGATGTGCAAAGAACACAAGAAATAGGAGCAAAAATAGACCATATGTCCCATTCTTCTTGCTCCTAAACGTTTGCCGTGTCTTCAAAGTGATTTTGCAAGTTTGCTGCAGGTTGAAGTTTAAAATGTACCACTGAAAGTGTCAAATTCATTATTCTATCACACTGTAGTTTAAATGTTAAATTCAGGCTGTTGATCTGCAATGCAAATACTTCCACAGCCACCACCATCGCTGCAGGTTACATCATGGGCCAAAGATCTGATATGCCAGGCGCAAACGTCTTGGTTAAAGCTAGCTAGACTGAGAGTGTTCCAGCGGCTTAGTTAATAAGTGCACTGTTCACCGTGGGACTAAGCCATGCAGGGCAAGTAGATCACAGGTTGGATTTCCTGCTTATGTTGAATTAGCCGATCACAGCTGGGTGAAGGTCAGGGCACCATGGTTGGTCTTGGTGCCTTTGAGCTGTGTATTGAAAAGAAAACTCTATATAAGAGGACTCCTGCACCCAATAAAATTAATGAACAGAATTTCACAGGCTCTGGTGTGCATATTTTTGCAAGAAATCCTGCACTGGGTGCATGCCTGTATTGTCCAATACATCATTTCACTTACACACAGACGCACACACACACAGACACACACACAGTTCCTATCACACTTGCATATGATTGGTTAAATGGTTCAATTACCCATTTAACCAATCACATTGATCTGAAATGTAAAAGAAATATACAAACAACAATCTAACAAAACCACCAATCAAATTGTCCCCCCCTCCTCCCCACCCAAGTTACCAGTCAGGAACCTGCAATACCACAAAACAAGCCAATCAAATGGATTAATCATTTCCTAACAAGCCCCTAACTCCCATTATAATTCTCAAACACTATCACTGCACCGTCACGCTGCTTAGTGAGGTGGATGAGTCTAAAAAAAGCTGTTGGTCTGCAGTGTTTTTCAAAAGATTTCACTGATGAAACCTACCCTCCTTTAATTAAATTTGAGGGCCTTGTAAACTTGTAGGAAAAAGTGACTTATTTTGGGGGGAGGGGGCGCGGGTAAGGAGAGGGGAGAAAGCCAAAATAAGCTTGTCTTCTACGAAATGCACCAACATTTTAATTGTTGAGATTAGTTTATGGCTCACTTTAACCTGCCTAGAGGACAAACTGACAACCATCAGACTCCATTAGGGCCTTGCATCGACTGAAATATAAACAGCTCTCCGGTTTTAAAAGTTTATGGTTGCAAATGGAATTTGTCATTAAAGTGAGGTGGTTATAAACCAACTCGTAAGTATAAACAAAGTGTGTCTTTTTTTTCTTTATTCTTTCATTGGGATGTGGGTGTCACCGGCAAGGTCAGCGTTTGCTGTTCGTCCCTAATTGCCTTTGAACTGAGTGGTTTGCTAGGCTATTTCAGAGTCAACCACATTGCTGTGGATCTGGAGTCAGACGTAGGCCAGACCAGGTGAGGATGGCAGATTTTCCTCCCCTAAAGGCCATTAGTGAACCAGATGGGTTTTTTGCAACAATCGATGATGACAAGTGACAATAACGTTTGTGCCGCTCACGTGCCAGGCAATGACCATCTCCAACAAGAGAGAATCTAACCATCGCTCCTTGACATTCAATTTCATTACCATCGCTGAATGCCCCACTATCAACATTCTGGGGGTTACCATTGACCAGTGACATTGTCATGGTCACCATTATGGAGACTAGCTTTATATGCCAGAGTTATCAATTGAACATAAATTCCACCAGCTGCTGCAGTGGGAAATGAACCCATGGCCCAGCACATAACCTGGGCCTCTGGATTACGAGTCCAGTGACATTACCACCACACTACCATCTTACCATGCTAATGCCTCCAGCAAGAACGTTTTGTGGACATTACCTGTAATAAGATAAGTACAATCACTAGGCAGTGAACATTTGCTAAAATATTGATTCCTATTGCACAATGTGAGAATTTAACATAGGTTCTTGGTGCTCTGACTGACAACAAATGTGCTTTTATTCTTTTGTTCTTTTATTTTGGAAATAAAGACCAACAATTTTTCAGTTATGCAGTTTATAATACTTGATGTAATAGAAACAGAAAATGCTGGAAATAATTGGGTCAGGGAGCATCTGTGCTGAGAGAAACAGGGTAAATAGGTGGAATTCAGATCCAGCGATCCCAGATTGGAGACCCGCATCGCTTCTGTCTGGGACACCCAATGCAACCAGGCATTTAGCTGGACAGCATCAGACCTCCCACATAGCCAAGGACCCCGGAGGGTAGAAATCCTGCCTCCGAAAGCTGCTGGCCAATCAGAGGGGAGTGATGGCTGCTGCTGGTAATGTTCCAAGGCATTCACCAGGGATCATCACTGAATCCCTGGAGACTGGTGAGTGGAGTGGGATGGGGGTCACAGGGAGGGGGTTTCTGGAACTACAGGAGATCCATGCGAATCACATTAAATTCCTGAGCCACCAATAAATTCCTGTGGGCTCATGGATAATTGGCTTTAAGTGTGGCTTTAAGTGTACCTTGAATGAGCCTAATTGACACCCCGACACCAGTGGGATTCCACTGATGGGCTCTTCCTGCCCTCCCACTTAATTGGAGACAAGTTTGCTTTTGGTGAGGTGAGAGTGACTGCCCTTTGACTCAAGGCAACATTTGACTGAGCATCAAGGAGCCCTAGCAAAACTGGGGACAGTGGGAATTGAGGGGGAAACTCTCCGCTGGTTGGAGTCATACCTAGCACAAAGAAAGATGGTTGTGGTTGTTGTAGGTCAATCATCTCAGCTCCAGGACATCAGTGCAGGAGTTCCTCAGGGTAGTGTCCTCGGCCCAACCATCTTCAGCTGCTTCATCAATGACCTTCCCCTCCATCATAAGGTCAGAAGTGGGGATGTTCGCTGATGATTACACAATGTTCAGCACCATTCGCAACTCCTCAGATACTGAAGCAGTCCATGTTCAAATGTAGCAAGACCTGGACAATATCCAGGCTTGTGGTGACAAGTGGCAAGTAACGTTTGTATCAAACATGTGCTAGGCAATGACCATCTCCAACAAGAGAGAATTTAACCATCACTCCTTGACATTCAATGGCATTACCATCGCTGAATCCCCCACTATCAACATCCTAGGGGTTACCATTGACCAGAAGCTGAACTGGACTAGCCATATAAATACTGTGGCTACAAAAGCAGGTCCGAGGCTAGGAATCCTGTGGTGGATAATTCACTTCCTGACTCCCCAAAGTCTGTCCACCATCTACAAGGCACAAGTCAGGAGTGTGATGGAATACTCCCCACTTGCCTGGATGAGTGCAGCTCCCACAACACTCAAGAAACTTGACACCATCCAAGACAAAGCAGCCCGCTTTATTGGTACCCCATTCACAAAACATTAATTTCCTCCACCATTGACGCACAGTGGCAGCAGTGAGTATCATCTACAAGATGCACAGCAGGAACTCACCAAGGCTCCTTCAACAGCCCCTTCCAAACCCACGACCACTACCATCTAGAAGGACAAGGGCAGCAGAGAGATGGGAACACCACCGCCTGGAAGTTCCCCCTCCCACCCATTCACCATCCTGACTTGGAAGTATATCACCGTTCCTTCACTGTCACTGGGTCAAAATCCTGGAACTCCCTTCCTAACAGCACTGTGGGTGTACCTACACCACATGGACTGCAGTGGTTCAAGAAGACAGCTCACCACTGCCTTCTCAAAGGCAATTAGGGATGGGCAATATATGCTGGTCCAGCCAGCAACACCCACTCCCCGTGGACAAATTAGCAAAGCAGGTATTCTCGCCCGATTCACCCGGCCTCCCTATCATGGTGCCTGTGCTGATTGGCTCTGTAAAATCCCAGCCTGTGTTTCGGGTCTGTCACCAGCAGGACAGCATTTTACTTTTGTCGTATAATATTTGATGGTCTTGCTCCAATTGATATTTTTCCACTGGGATTCTTTCTTTTGTCTCTTGCCCACTTTAAAAGGAGAAAAGGGCAAATGATATTCAGAGTTAACTATGTGTCTTCCAATTCTGTAACCACCCCAGTCAAACTGCTTTCTTGCTCCAGGAGGAGAAAACAAACACAGGAATCAATAGGAACCGCAATGGATTTCTCCAACCTGACAGGAACAGCACAGAATCATCTACACGGGTTAGTCATTGTCATAAATAAAGACATACATATCTGTTCAAAACAACATTGGCACATCCTCCAGTTTGCCCTGTTCTGCTGTGCATTGGGTAGGTGTTCTGTCACAATCTCACCTCTTGCCTGTTGGCCATTTGAAATCTCTTCCTGCCACTCTTTATCGATAAAAACAAAAAACTGCGGATGCTGGAAATCCAAAACAAAAACAGAATTACCTGGAAAAACTCAGCAGGTCTGGCAGCATCGGCGGAGAAGAAAAGAGTTGACGTTTCGAGTCCTCACGACCCTTCAGCAGAACTCTTTATCGATTACTGGTTCTCTGCAAAATTAAATTTCCACCCATCACCAAGCGCGAAATGGCTCTCTTTTGTGTGCCAGCTCTGTCCTGATCCTTGGCTTTTGCTACATTTGAGGGTGCTAGAGTAATTTCTTGTGGAAGCACGCCATTTAATTATCGAGGTGTCACGTCTGTTTTCCCACTGTTATCCCTTTGCTCTTGGAACCCTACCAGTTGCATGTGCCCTTTCAGGTAACCAAGCAGGGACAACACATGGGGGACATTTCCTCTGGGCAGGGAAATCCTGAACATACTTCGAAAGGATGAGTTTATAGTATTATTGCACACAGAACAAATCTTTCCCGACGTGACCTAAAACACTGAAGTAACAGAATGATGCTTTTTTCTTGTTGCAGCATCTTTCCAATGGCTTGGGTTCAGAGGCATCTCCTCGGGTGTACGGTGTGGTGCAGCGAGCTGACGCCAATAAGGCAGAGGTGGTTGTGTATGAATGGTCAGTTAACCAGCTTAAAGAGGAGATGAACTACATTAAGGAGGTGAGCTAGTCAATGTTCCGCGTCGCTATTCAGCTTGCTTGACTGATGGGCACTGTCTTGTTCAGTTTGTTTAAAAACCTAGGAAAGGGACCCAGGTGAGTTTGCATTTCCGGCTCTGCCCTGAATTTGACACTTGGTACTTTTTAGCCGCTCCACCATGAGGCCAGTGCCACTGGTTTCTGGCCAGGCCACGAGGGAAGAGTCACGTGGCAACAGTTCAGTTCATCTCAGGGCAAACGAGTGTTACCTGCCTGTCTAAGGAGGTTGGTCCACCTCGGTGTGATGCGAGTCTTTAGTCAGAGCCACCTGCATTCCTGGTTGAAGTGCGTGGGTGTAAGGAGAAGGAGATGTCTTTAAAAAGGGAAAGTTCTGTAAAATCTACAGAAATATTTAAACTCCTGGTCCTGGTGCTTTTTGTTTCTTCACAGCTGTCTGTGGGAGCTTGCTGTGTGAAAATTGGTTCCTTTGTTTCCTTCATCCCAACAGTCACTACACTCCAAAGATACTTAATTGGCTGTAAAGTCCTTTGGGATGTCCCCTGTTCGTGATAAGTGCTAAATAAATATTATAAGTTATTTTCTTCTTTAGTGACAGGCTGAAGTATGGATGGAAATATTGAAATCTGGCTTTACAGGGAAGAAATGGGCGAAACCCTGTTATGTCCTACACAATAATCTGTACAGAAGAGCTTGTATTCATATAACACCCTTTTCATCTTTCTCCATAATTGTCAAAAAGATTTAATGAATTGCTTTGAAGTACAGTCATTAACATTGTGAACATTAACAGCCATTTTGCACATAGCAAAGAGATGAACGGTCATTTAAAATCGGTTCTCAGTGGTGTTGGTCTTACTCCGGATGAGAGGTATACTGGATATTGCGAGAGGTTTAACCACACCTTCTCATTGGGTTTCCTTAACTGAGTAGCACCAGCGTCTCAAAGGGAAGCTTTCTGTGGGCGCAATGGACCTGGAAGTGTGGGTTCTCGAGCCATTGTAATGTGTGTTGTGAGTTGGTGTGGAGACATCCAACTGGGTTTGCCCATCCGCCAGTTAATGGGGGATATGTGGGCTCGATCCCACAATCCCAACAGAGGGTTATGCCCACAGAGCGGACTGTTTGAGATCCAGCTAGACTACTGCAATGCTGATTCTCTGATCGAGGTGCCCCCTGACAGAACCACACCTTGGGTTTATTTGGAAAAAAGGCTGAGTGAAAAAAATCGTGGATTGAAAGCCGTTCCTGTAAAGGATGGGAGATTGGCTTGGAGAGTTTAGGTAGAATCCTGTCACCGTTTGATGCATTGTTTGTTTGCTTTATATTCAGGTGAGGCATTCACTGGAGAAAGTCAGACAGCAAATGTTTGGTGAGTTCAGTGGAATGAAGGAGAAAATACAAGAGCTGGCAAATGAAATGAAGGTAGGCTGGAATGCCTGGAATTTACGTGATCATTTTACCATCTAAGTCCCTGCTGATGGTGCTGTTCGTCGCGCAGAGTATTAAACAGCTCAATCCTGAAGATAAGACCCTGGGGGTTGATTATTGACTGTGAGAGTGTGGAATGCGCAAATCAACAGCCTAATTGATGTCAATGGAAATATAAATCGGGAGACATGGCAAACTAGTTGCCAACTCGCTATTGCTCATTTCACACTAGATTTGCCCAAGGTCAGAATTTACCACATTAATTTAATTCCCAGTCCAGAAAAATCCAGGACCAGTTTTCTTTCTTGCTTAATTTTTTAAAGCTGAGCGCTTTACATTCAGGATTTTCAACAAGTTCCCCCGGTTATAAAGGGAACTGGTTTATTTGTGGACGGAATTTTACGGCCCCATTGCGGCGGGGGGTGCAGGGCTGGGACCGGAAAACGCGGCGAGCCATTGATTTGGCGTAAAATTCCACCTTTATGTTTTTCAAAAAATATTCAGGTGGGTGTATTGTCTCCGGTAACGAAATGAGTGCTCACTAAAAGCCTCGTAACTGCAAACCCTTGTCTATTCCGTTGTTAATCGTTCTGAAATAATTGCCTTTGATAATATACCCATAAATGGTTGGGTATAAGATCTTCCCCTCCTACAACTATTTACACATAAGAGAATGCGGTATTATTTCGTGGGTACGAGAAAGGAATGTTGATACATGTTTGCCAAACTGCTGCAAGTGCAAAAGGTTTATAGCTTCATTCACCTGGAACTTGCAACCAGTGGATCTGTTATGAAGCCCAATGTACAGGTGAGTCAGAATATATGTGGGAGGGCATTATAATTGAAGATTCACAGTAAATACTTCTTAAAATTTATGGTATTGAGGCTGACTCCTTTTACAATAGCTTCCACAGCCAGTTTCCAATGACTGTGTAAACAGTAGCAAACTGTGTATATCTCTGCAAGGCTTTTAACTGGGTGCCTGGATTAAGGAGAGGTGCCAATCTAGGGGCTGGAGTAAATGGAGTGCCAACATTCTCCAGGTGAAATGTTCCACCGTCATACCTGGCTCAAAATTGCGGGGACAGATGGGCTGTAATGTCGATTGTTAATTTGGGCTTGCACGAGTAGTGAAAAATAAAGGATATGAGAGAAGTGATAGACATCTCCGCACTGAAGCACCTCATTAATGTGATGGCTGACTGTAATGGTGAATCGCATGAATGCACCTCAGCTCGCAATGGTGCTCAGCTTTATAGGAAATGAGTGCCACCTGCTGGATTTGGTTGGCATTTCTGTTGCTCAAGAAAAGGGAGGTGTCAGCTGTGGCTCAGTTCATAGCACCCTTGCCTTTGAATCAGAGGGTTGTGGGTTCATGTCCCACTCCTGGAAACCAAGAACTGTGATTGTACTCGAAAGAGTTGCAATCTGTGACTGCTGATAACTCAAAAGAAAAAATTTCTGTTGCTCAAGGTTTTTGGACACATTGTTGGTTAAATGATAGTCCACTGGATTTTTCTCCTGGCTTTTTTTTAGTGCAGGTTTACATACAAGGGTAAATTTAGTTCCCAGCTCAGAGTCTCATTCACTAAGTCAGCAGTGATGTAACTGCAGAATCTTCAATCTCTGCCCGCAGTTGTGATCCACACTCCTGGAGTAGAGCTTTCCAAGATTTATTCAAGAACCCAACATCCTGGAACTCTGATACGTTGCAACTAACGGCCACTTGAGCAGCAAATTGGAATGAAAACCACAGCATTGGTGCTGAGTCACCATTAACTCATTATGGAGATATGATCTTAAATTAGAACGAGGTCATTTAGGAAGGAAATCAAGAAGCATTTTGTTGCATGATTCTTCGACAGAACCCACCCCCACCCCTGACGAAACTCTCAACCTCTTACCATCTAGAAGGTCAAAGGCAGCAGGCACACGGGAATACCATCAACTCCAAATTCCCCTCCGTCACACACCTTCCTGACTCAGAACGATGTTGCCACTCCTTCGTCGCTGCTGTGCCAAAATCCTGGCACGCACTAACAGCACTGTGGGAGTACCTACACCACGCGCCACATGGACTGCAGCAGCTCAGGAAGGTGGCGCGCTACCTTCTCGAGGGCACTTAGAGATGGGCAATAAATGCTGGTCTTGCCAGTGATACGCATTATCCCTGTGAATGAATAAACAAAAAGGAAAAAGCCCAAAAAGGTTAGTAGAAAGCTGGAGATCCCCAACCTCACAGGGCTGTGGATGCCAGAACAATTGGAACTTTCAAGATGGAGATCATTAGATTTTTGTTACGTAAGGGTATCAGGGGATATGGAACTGCAGCAGATAAATATCATTGAGGTATAGATCAGGCATGATCTTAACTGAATGGTGGCATTGGCTCGAGGGACTGAATGCCATTCTCCTTTTCCTATGTTCCTATCCAAGACTTGTTGCTTCCCTTAGTGCATCTGCATTTTGCACGTCTAATTAAACCCGATGCAATTTTCATCATGGTTTTGTATACTCCCCTAACGAACTATGGATTTCAAAGCGATTTGATAAAAACGCTTTCACAAAGGGAAGCTGCAGAAGATGTTCAGCTGCAGAAAAATACGAGTCCAGTGTTTTGGCAGAGCCGGAGAGTAACTCTCGCTTATTCTGTTTCAGATCTCTGAGGCCCAGCAGGCGTCCCTGCAGAAAGAGGTGAGGAATAATTCTTCAGCCCTCGAGCAGTACAACCAGATGAACAGATCCCTGACAACTCTGACGATTGACATGCAGGTCGAGAAATTAATCACTGATCTTGGTTGCTGCAGCAGTGTCACATCACTGTTGGGCGTCTGGCTGTTATGTAATAGATATCCTGGGGTGTACTTGCTTGCTTGGGGTTTTCACGGAACATGAAGTTGAAGCTGAGTGATTTTTATCAGTGCCTCTGGAACCTTGAGCTGTCCTGTTGTCTTGAAAGGCAGCCCTATGCTTTAAATGTTAAAGTTGAAAGCACACTCTAATGAATAAATTTGAAACCACCGGACACAGCAGGGGGTAGAAACATAGTGGGGTAGATTTTGACTTTGTGTGATGGTGGGAGCGGGGGTGGTGTTGTGGGGAGATGGTGGCAGAGACAGTGGCATAGTTGTAATGTCACTGAACTAGTAACCCAGAGGTCCATACTAATGCTCTGGGGACATGGGTTCAAATTTAATTAATAAATCTGGAATTAAAATCTGGTCTTAGTAAAGGTGACCATGAAACTATCTTCGATTGTCATAAAAACCCATCTGGTTCACTAATGCTCTTTAGGGAAGGAAATCTGCTGTCCTTAACCTGGTCTGGCCTACGTATGAATCCAGACCTACAACAATGTGTCTTAACTGCTCTCCGAAATTGCCTAGCAAGCGACTCAGTTCCAGAGCAATTAGGGATGGGCAACAAATGCTGGCCTTGCCAGTGACGCCCACATCCCATGAAAGAATAAAGAAGAAAAAAAAATAGAGAACTGGCAGCCATTTTACACCTGACCTCATTTTCTATGGCAATAAATGTCATTGGAGATGAAACTGGCTGGCGCCTGTTTTACATCATTGCAGAAAGTCACAAGAAACATTTAGGCCATAGTTAAAAGTTCCCACTCCACAATGAGAGCAATCTTAGGTTTTAAAAGTGTAGATTTTAAAAGTGTAAGTATTTAATAATAAGGAAAGATTGCAGGATATACGGATTCCACAATTTTTAAACCCTGGAAGAACAGAATCAAATGTTCACCGGTCGCTCTCGCACAATAGTAGCAGAAACTTGCAACTTTAGGTTCTATTAGAACTCCCAGAATTTATCAAACATTTAAGTACCAATCCAGGTAGACCTGCATCTGCTGCACAGATACAATTATAATGGTGCTTTTACTGCACCATCTTGGTAACAAGAATGGTTCCACAGACTGAGAGATCTTACGATAGATTCCTGCATTTGTCATTCACGCTCAGGACACCAGCTTCTAATTCAACAGGAATCTGTGTGCTCTGGAATACTGAATGACCATCCCTTGATCCAGTGCCCTGGGGGTTTTAGCATCATTCTCACACTACAGTACAGTTCTTTCAAAACATTGTTAAAATGTGTAAGTTATCAATGAAGAAACAAACACGGGTATGTTCCTGTAATCAGTGTTTTTGAATAACTGCGAAAAACAGTTGTTATAAAACTCCGGGTTAGTTTGTGCTTCCAAAGTACACAGCAGAATAGAATGTTTGACTGGGTGCATTATTTTTTTTTTAGAAGTCTCTCTTAGATTCAGCAGTACAGGCCAACAAGAGGATGGAGGAAATGGAACAACTCCGAAAGTCATATCACCAGTCACTGGAGCAGATGAAAGAGAAGGATCAGCGGATACAGAATGCGCAGGCTGAAAATCAGAACCTGAAACTCAGGGTAATTAGTGAACTGAGCCATTACTGCACACGTAGTGAAGCATTAAACAAGCAAATAGTCTTAACAATAGACTGGATACAACATGTACCTTTTTATTGAAATATGAATATTGTACTAGATACTCCATTGAGCTCATGTTAAGTAGTGAAAAATGGTGTACAATATTGGGTAATTGATATAAGATATTGCAAATGCATCATTGTGCCTTAACATTAATGGAAAATTGTGGGAATGTGCCTGTCTTTTCTTATCTGTCCCCTGGTTGTTGAAGCTTCACACCCTGGATCACACATTCATGTGATTTATCCTTTTGCTCTTTTTTAAACTGCTTCTAGCACAAACAGTATCCCAACAAGTGAGCTAGTTAAGCTTTTGACTCAAGTTCTTCCAGCCTACTCAAAGAGCTCCACATACCTGAACCCTTTCTTTCACATTAATGCCAGATATAGCAATAGGTCATCATTAATGGTGTGAAAAAATTAAGGTAATTGTATGTGGAAATACCCTGAAAATATCAGGTGGAACTTTAGCACATAACTGATATGATAATCAGACTCTGACATTTTCCATAGCTTAGGGCAGTTTAAAAAAATCTCTTGTAGAAAAGGATGATGACACCTTTTAAAAAGATGACGTCAGTTGCTCACAGGTATTTTTCTTTTGAAATTTTACATTAGAATTTTTACAAAAGACAATATGTTGTCTTTTGCTTCTAGCTATTGCTCAGAATAATTGTTGTTTAAACAACTAGCATCAATGCAGCCATTTTCAAAGGGCACTGGAGTTTGAGGCTAGCGTAGGCCAAAACTGATTGTTCAAATTGCTTCATTTAATATTTACCTTCTAGTCAGAACTATGAAGCAGAACTTTGCACTTTAAGTGAAGTCCCTACACTGATTATTCTAAACACTGCTAAACAAATGGAACTTGCTGTTACCGATGACTGGGCAGGAGGTGAAATAATGAAGGAGAAGTCATAAAGGCTTGTATTTGTTCAATTATTTCACACCAAACACCCGCATGTAAACATGTCACAATGCTTCAGGAATATTCTTGGACACAAGGTTCAGCAATTGCACTGAACTTGAATGAAGTGAAGAGAACTCCAGGCCAAACCTGAATTCTTGACTTGAATTGTAATTATTATTGTAATTTGATTGTTATCATGTGGTCTCAATGTCAGGGTCCCAAAGTCTGCAGTAAAATCCAGCCCCATATCTGAAGGGTGCATGCCTGTGTGTATATTAACTTGGAGAGAGCAGAAATGAATGTTTCAGTCACTCAGTGCACCTGAGAAACCTCTGCTTTTATGCTGTCGACAGAGGTATGGACTGAAAGCAACGCTTTTGCTATTGGGTTTCCTTGCTTTGGACAGGAACAAAGGAATATAGGAGCAGGAGTAGGCCATTCAGCCCGTCAAGCCTGCTCCACCATTCAATACAATCATGGCTGACTTCAATGCCATTTTCCACACTATCCCCATATCCCTTTATGTCATTGGCATTTAGAAATCTGCCCATCTCTTCTTTAAACATACTCAAAGACTGAGCTTCCACAGCCCTCGGGGGTAGAGAATTCCAAAGATTCACAACCCTCTGAGTAAAAAAATTTTCCTCATCTTTGTCCTAAGTGGCTTCCCCCTTATTTTGAAATTGTGTTCCCTGGTTCTAGACTCCCCAACCAGAGGAAACATCTTACTGCATCTAGTCTGTCTATTCCTTTTAAGTATTGTGTAGGTTTCAATGAGATCACCTTTGAAACTCTAGAGAATGCAGGCCCAGTTTCCCCAATCTCTCTTCATAGGACAGTCCCACCATCCTGGGAATGAGTTTGGTGAACCTTTGTTGCAGTCTCTCTATTGCAATAATATCCTTCCTAAGGTAAAGGGACCAAAACTGCACACACTACTCCAGGTGCGGTCTAACCAAGATTCTATACAATTGAAGGAAGACTTTGCTACTCCTGTGCTCAAGTCCTCTTGTGATAAAGGCTAACATATCATTAGCCTTCCTAGTCGCTTGCTGCACCAGCATGTTAGCTTTCAGTGACAGGCACCACCTTGAGACATTGGCAGTTTGTTGCTGAAATCAGGACTGCAGTTGACAGCAATGCAAATACTCCACAAAGTAACCTTTGAATGAACACTATACAGCTGACTCTATTAAGACCAAGCCTCCCTCTACAACTGTATTGCTTAGATTGGAGAGCCTGGAGGTCGTGGGCAGCTGATATATTCCATCCAATCGCAATAGCAGGATGTTCTAGTGGACTGTCTCAGTGTTGAGTACAGCAGCAGTCCAGACACTGTCCTGCCACATACATCCAGCTGTGCTTCAATACAGTATTTGCTTATGCACTATTCATGTCTGCCTATGTTGAAGGGACTGAATCCCTTGAGCACCAGCCAGCTATGTCAGGATCTACATTTAAATAAGTTTCAACACACAAGTCTTTTAACCAAAAAATGGCTTCAGGTGAATCGATAAACAATAATGGAGTCATTTAGAAATTAGAGCAAACTGGAAGAGAAGCTTCTGTTAGCTCGGTCCAGAGAGATGTGGATCATCTAAGTGGTTTGGTTGCAGTAGCAAACACAATTTACTAGTCACTGCATCTAAGTACAGTTATTTAACCAGCAATATAAACTGGGGCAGCTTCATTTTGCATTTGTCTTAGAATGTGGCTGCATTCTGCCTCCTTTCTGCTAGGATAGACTTGTTTCATTGTTTTTGCTACCTCACTCACCTTTCCCTCATCCTGTTTCTAAAATAAACGTTATTTGTATATATATTACATCAAAATCTAGTGGTAGTTGATATTGTGTTAAACACTGTATTTATTTGTTGTCACTGTATTATAGATAGAATCTTCTCAGGAAGCCAATGCCAGTACAATACAGGATATGACCAGGAAGCTCTATGGTCAATATGAAGCTAAACTGAAAGAGGCTGAGCGGCAGCACAAGGCTGAAATGGAAGCCATTCAGGTATGTATGGGGATTACTGCTGTGCTCCCGTTTCCTATGCCTGGGAGAGGATCACAAGCTTCCTGACAGGAGGTCTTCATCCAAGCCCTTTCACATTTGCCAATCTCCATTTTGAAGTCGGTTATCATTATCCAACTTGCTTCATCCCGTGGTACACAGTGATCAGTGAGCCGACTTGTCCTGCACTGCCATCTCAACGACACTATGGTAAAAGTCAGGAGGGACATTTACTGCAAGTGCATTAAACACCAATATGATAACGTCACTGACAAAATTTGCTTCTAAACTTGGAGAATAGAAACCACAAAACTCCCAAGTAAGCAAAGCACATCAAGAGCTGATTGCATCAGCTTTAGCTTTCTCTCTTTGTGTTTACACCATTACAACGCTGCGGCTCTGTGCTGTAGAGTTCAACAGACAGCAAACTAGAAAGTGAAATGCCACTGAATTCTTTCATATCTGCTTGAAAATTTTACAGATAGCAAAATAAATTATTAGGGCACACCCATGGGGTTAAAGTAGAAGCTTTATTTTTATTTTTTAATTTTAATTTTTAATTTTAATTAATTTTAAATTTTTTATCATGATGGAGAAATTTGATGCAACAGATATAAAATGACTCTTTCAGGGCCATTGAGGCTGTTTATGAGTAACTATAAACTTAGTGAGGTGTTAAAAACCTAGTTACACCTCATTCAATAAGGGTAACTTTTTCAAGGGTTTTAACAGCATAGGTGTGGACGTTCTCGTCAATTCAGTGATTTCTAATTGATTATATTATTCGGGGGGGGACCTCAAAAGTGCAGTCTCTGGAGAAGCAACAACTTCTGGATTTCCACGTTCAGCTGTCCATGTGCAGGTTCTCAAAGTTGCTGTTAGTTTGAGGAGTATTGAAGGTGAATGTGGATAGTTTCACTGTCTTTTCTAATTCAAAATCTGGGCCATAACTGTTGGCTAAAACTTTCTGGTTGAGGGTGTCCACACTTGTCTTCCAAATTTAGAAACAACTTGAGGGTAAAATTGTGATTGCTTAAATCACTTAATCACATTTTAATGGAGGAATCATCTGTTGGTTTTAAATGGCCAATGTAAGGGTCAAGTAAATGTAGAGCTCATTCACTTTATTACTAAAAAATGAAATGCTGCAGCTTGTTAAAGGTACATCCATTCAACAAGCTAAACAGCAAACTCTAACCTAGGAAGTGAGGAAAGGGATTAGAAACATAAAATGCTGAAAATCCACAGCAGGTCAGGCAGCTCCTATTGAGAGAGAAGCAGAGTAAACACTTCTGGGTGATGAACTTTCAAAATAATTCCTTAGAGTGGGAGTTCTATGGCAACATCACACTCTGTCTAGAGGCACGGACTGTGTTTTTCTCTCTCTCTAAGATGCTGCCAGACCTGCAGAGTACACCCAGCATTCTCTGTTTTTATTTCAGATTTCCAGCAGCTGCAGTATTTTGCTTTCAATTTGATAGTACAGAACTTGAGTATTGCTGATAAGAGACATTTTGTCCAGGCTTTTCGTCTTGCACTCATCAGGACAATTTGCAAGAATACAATGCAAAGGAAAACAGCAAATTTATACTGTATGAGAAGAGAGTGCTGATTGGTAGAGGTGTTGCCATGGAGAGTGCACCAGTTTATAGTGACTGACAGTTAACTGCCGAGCATTGTTTGAAATTTAAACCAGGCAGCTTGATTCTGGTCCAGGTGTTATCCTGAGGAACGAACCAGCAAATGGCCGTCATTTATAATGTTTAGCTAAAACAGGCGCAACATGTGTACATACATTCTTGTGAGTACAAGATGAAAAGCGTTGACAAAATGCCTTTTTTATTTAGCAATATTTTGATTTTGTAAGTTGGGAGAGGAATTTGATGCAAGTGCATTAAACACCAATATGATTACATCAGTAACAAAGTTGCTTCTAAACTTGGAGAACAGAAACTACTAGGCACTCCAGGGGCCAACTGCTTCAGCTTTATCTCTTGGTGTTTACCCCATTACAATGCTGTGGCTCCGTGCTGGAAACCTGAAATGATGGAATGCCAAGTGATAATTGTTTTGATATTTTTGTTTAAATGAAGACTCGAATAAGCCAGGCCCTCGAAGAACTGGAGGAAGCCAACAAGAAGGCTGCAGCAGCAGAACAAAAAATAGCAGAGAGGGACCAAAGGATCCAGGAGTTGGACCAACTCGTTGCTCGAATGGTGGAGGTATTATTAACTTGCGTTATGTTTCCGTTGAGTTTTCTGCTCGTGGCAAGTCATTTGGTGTCGAGGAATGGGATGCCCTTCCAGTTCGGCACTGGGTGTCAGTGGAGTTCAGGCATAGCGTGAGCAGATGCAAAGTGAAGCCCCAATGAGCCACCTTAAACCACAATGCAGAAGAGAACCTCGTCCTCCACTGGTCCAATATTTTACACTTCCTAACCACAACCCTTGGTCCTTTGGAGTGAAATACAAACTGAAAGCACTGGAAATATTCAGCAGCCTGATAAAATCTGTGGGGTGAGCGGCAGAGGTAATGTTTCAGGTCAGTGACCTTGCACCAGGATCAGCCAGTTCCATCAAACCTGCTGAGTGTTTCCAGTATTTCCTGTCTTTATTTCCAATTTCCAGCAGCCACAGTATTTTTGCCTTTGTCGCAATGGGTGAGATTGTCAAAGATATCAAACGTCAATCTTTCTTGGCAATGTACGCCGAGACAAATCGATGCTAAGGTGTGTGCGTCGAAATGCAAAACCCCTGGCTGACTTGTCTCCATTAAACCCACCGATCGTTTGCTGCTGTGATTTTCAAACTTTTTGTGCGCTTGGATCCCTTGCAAATATTGACACGTCTTAGTTTCTGGGTGGTGGGGTCGGTGGGGGTTGGTGGGGGGGGGTGGAACTGCCCAAGGGAAAAACAAAACAATGCAGTCAGGATAAAACATGCAGCAGGTGGAAGCTTCATTAAAAGCCAGAGTCGTAAACCACGCCCGTAAATCAGCGAGTGCAAAAATCTGAACACAGGAGAGAACTCTCCGAGGCATTGTAGGGAGCCCGAAGGATCTTCTAAAGCCTGAGGAACATCAGTCTGAAACAATATGGTATAGTATATAGGGGGACATCCGGCTAACTTTGTCGCAAAACATACCTGGCACAAGGGACGCAACTTCCTGGTAAAGACAAAATTGATAGAAGCAGGAGGAGGCCCTTCATCTCCTTGAGCCTGCTCCATCATTCAGTGAGATCATGGCTCATAGGTTTCCTGTGCATGTCTTAACCAGAAGGTACAGGGTCAGGGACACTGTGGCTGGAATCCCATCACTGCGTGAGTCAGTGGTGTTAGCAGAGGAGGGAAGAAATTGGAGCAAATGACAAGTGAATGTTAATGTTTTTCTATTTATCCATTGATACACCAACGTTAGACACCATGAATGACATCAATATTTAAATACCAACCAGTGATCTCCTCAAGCAGCTCGGTTACATTGTACATATGGCTGAGCTTTGTGTGGTATAAACACTGTTGGTTATATTCAAGGTAGTTGGCTGTAATGTAGTAACTGAATCCTGGTCCCGTGTCTGATGCTCTGTTGCAGGAGCGTCACCTTTTGCAGCAAACGTTACAGGAACAAGAAGAGCAGCTCTGGCAGCTTAGACACAGAGATGAACTGGACTCCAGAAACATCAAAAGGTGCATTTCAATAATACTCGGTGCTACATTATTCACAGATGTGCAATACATTTTCCCAATTCAATTGTATCTGGTTTTACATTTAAGGAAAGACTAATTGTTTACACATTTAATTGTGTAAACAGTTCTGTATTAATGAATTCTTAATACATTACTACTAAAGTTCAGCCACTCCTGGCAAAATTGTTAATGAACAATAATATTTAATATGTCACACCTATTGTTGTACAGTGAAGGAGTGTTAATATCGCACTTACCTTTATTTTTTATCGTTAACTATGCTAGTTTAATAGAGAGGGAGACTCTAGTTGGGCATTAGGTTAGCACGCCATATCTTTGCTTCTGGGTGAGGGATTTGAATTCTGTCTGCCTTCGGCGGGGATTCTATAAAGAGTGAACTTTACATTCACATTATAAAGTGTCTTATCGCATCCTCGAGACTTTCCGACGTGCAGTCACTGTTGTTCTGTAGCTAAGTGGGGCAGCCAAAATGCGCATCACAATGGCCCACAGCCATCAATGTCACGTGTGGCCAATTAATCTGCTTGTGATGAGGTTTACTGGGGGAGAATGTTGGCCAGGACCCGAAGAAGACATGTTGCTTTCCTTTGTATAGCACCATCCAATCATTTACTGCCATCTGAGCAGGCAGAGTTGGGGTGGGTTGCAGGGAAGGGAGGGGGCTATTGCGATTTATTCTTTGTGTATCTCAACCCAATTCCTGGTGAGCACAGGGTTTTAGCATAAAGCTGGCCATAATTTGGCACCAGTTGGCAGACATAGAATAGCCAACACTATAAAGTGGAAAAATGGACTCACTCAAAATGTTCTCTTCTGTTGTTGAAACGAAAGTTAATAGAGCAGTGAAAGGAGAGCTTAGTTTGACAGCTGGTGAGATGGGCTGGTTCTAGCTGAGAGAATTGAGATGTGGATCATTTCCTGGTACTTGAATAAATACAAAACATGAAAAGGTGTCTGGATGGTGGCACAGTGTGTTTGAACTCATTGAACGATAGAATATGGAATGTTAGCTGTGTCAGAAATTTAGATAATTCCGTTGTCTCCAGAGAATCAAATCAACTACAGGGAATCTCTCCACAGGGAATCAAATCAACTACAGGGAATCTCTCCACAGGGAATCAAATCAACTACAGGGAATCTCTCCACAGGGAATCAAATCAACTACAGGGAATCTCTCCACAGGGAATCAAATCAACTACAGGGAATCTCTCCACAGGGAATCAAATCAACTACAGGGAATCTCTCCACAGGGAATCAAATCAACTACAGGGAATCTCTCCACAGGGAATCAAATCAACTACAGGGAATCTCTCCACAGGGAATCAAATCAACTACAGGGAATCTCTCCACAGGGAATCAAATCAACTACAGGGAATCTCTCCACAGGGAATACAAACATTCCAGAGGGAATAAAAGCCTTTCCTAGAGAAGACAGTCTCTCTTGTAGGAACACTGTCTATCTCCTGGGAACACAATCTCTATTGCATGAGCGAACATAATATCACTCTCTCCCTCTCTCTCCAGCCTCTTTCTCGAATGCAATCTGTCTCTGTCTCGGGGAGCATTATTTCTGTCAGGGGAATATAGTTTCTTACAGTATGGGGATCTTTTTTCTCTCCCTCTCTCTCCCCACACGCTCGCTTGCTCTGCGTGTGTCTCTCTCTCTCTCCCCCTGCCTACTCTGCACTTTGTCTCCCACCCAACTGCACTCTATCTCTCTGCACTCTGTCTCTCCCCCAGTCTCTCTCTCTGCTCTCTATTTTCCCCCTGACTGTGCTTTCCCTCTGCTTCTCCCCCCGCTCTCGCTCTCTCTGCTCTGTCTCCCCTCGCTCTCACTCCCTCTGTTCTCTGTCTCCCCTCTCATTCCCTCTGCTCTGTCTCCCGCCCCCCCCACCCTCACTTCTCCTGTTCTGTCTACCCCCTGCTCCCACTCTCTCTGCTCTCTGTCTCCCCCCTGCTCTCTCTTTCTCTCTCTCTATCTTTTTCCCTCTGTTCTCTGTCTCCTTGCCCCCTCCACCCCCTTCTCTGAAGAATGCAGTCCCTCTGTCAGGTAAGAAAGTAGGTCCCACAGGGAATACAAACCTCTCTAATGAAAACTAACCAGTCCTCAGAGAATGTACTCCATCTAGGCCTCTTACACCTTGCTCCAATTATTTAATTGGAATTTGCCTATTGCGTTTCGCTATTGGTGATCAATCATTTTCTACTCACTTCAGTAATGGTGAGGAATGTGGGGGTAGAGCAGGGGCACGCTTCACTAGTGGACAGATTTATGGGCTCATAGCTCTGCATCATTTGACACCATTTCTGTTAAATCCCTGCTTGTGTCAGCTCCCAAAAACTGGAGGAGGAAGCTGCCAGTCTGCGGGAAAGAATTCAGCACCTGGACAACATGGTACACTGTCAACAGAGGAAAGTCAAGCAAATGATTGAAGAGGTGAGAAAAAGACAACTGTTAATCAGTTTGAATAATTGCTGCATCTCCCGGTTTCCTTTAACACTCACTCATTACACAACCATAATACACATTAATAACTCTCTCTCTCTCTCTCTCTCTCTCCTACATACTTAAACTTCGTAAGCAGTTTAAAGATATGAAATGTGTGTTATCTTTTACATTATTTACAAAACATTTTCCATTCTATCTATAAAAGAACCAAGATTTCTGTTTGAGTGCTGTTGATGGAGTCTGAATTTTACAGCATGTGGGCCTCACTATTTTTCTCACAAATCTCCAAGTAGCTGAGGAGAGATCTCATTTATTAAACAGGTCCGAGTTTAAGGTGCTAAAACATGAAGACTAGCTTTTGTGATGCTTGTTTAAAAATAAATAATTCATTTTCAGAGGAAACCTCATTATCACATGCAATAGCTAAAACAATGAATTCTTTTAACTAATTGTGAAAAATGCAGTTTTACTCAACGTTACTGCGCCACACTTGGTTTTACAGCGATATTGAGAGAAAACGAGAGACTGAGTTGGCCTGTTACTGCATCTGCTCCCAACTGGCCGTAAGGAGGAGCCATATTCCTGTGCCTTAATGCTCCTATCTCTTTGCTGTGCATCGAAAGCTTGTCTGTGCTGATTGCATTTACGCCATCCTGCAAACATTCAGTGGCTTCTGGCACTGCTCCAAGTCAATTACTGGCATTCACTCTAAGACCAAGAATAATTATTTTAATGAATAAAGCATTTTTGCACTTGTACACTTTAACCATTCTTGAGCATTCCTAGCTGAGCTATGATTTGAGTCAATAGGAATGTTTGACTTGCTGCTGCAACTCTCAGAACAGTGCCCTCTGCTGATTTAGATATCTTTTTCAACTCGTTTTCACTATTTAGAGAACTCATTATTAAAGTCCCAAATTGCAATTGGTTTACTTAACTGGCAGTAATGTTGTTAGTGATAACGCTGTGTTAAGGTTCACAACTCTGGTATACATTCTTAAGGTTCTCTTTCTCCCTGAACCATACAGATCGAAATTCTGAAAAGTAAAATTCAACAGAAAGATGTAACAATCGAGGACTTAATGGAAAGGATTTCATTTTTGGAAGCTGAGGTAAGGGTTTAATTTTCAAGATTGTTTCAAAGACAAATCCTCTTTTTAACCTTCCTTGTGATTTACCAGCTTCCCACGCCATTCTGAAAGCAAATAATCTCTTCATCACCTGATTGGATGATCTTTGACTTTCAGCAAAAACAGCTTTTTTTTTACCCGTTTCAGATTTAAAAAAAAAACTAGTAACCAAAGTCTTCAAATTATTTTTTCAACGTGTATTTTTTATTGATCCTATGATGTTTCTCCTAGTTTATTTGCAGCAGTGTCCTAGAGATAAGTCCTTAATTCCTGGGTGCATCGGGACAATTCTTGAGGGCTGGCGCCCTTACTTTGTGTCCTTGGCTCAGGAGGGGAGATTTGGTCAGCATTTTAGCTCCTGGTTTTGGTGTAGAGATCGCTGCTGAAAATGGTGCATGCTTGAATGCCAAGTGATCAACAACAACAATTTGCCCTTCATATCATGCCTTTAATGGGACGACGCCCCAAGATGTTTCATAGCACCTTAATCGACAAAGGCAGATGTTGAGCCTAACGAGGAGGTATTGGAAGGGTTAATCAAAAGCTTGGACAGAAAGCTGATAAGAAAGGACTTGAAGGAGAGATGGAGGATTCCTGAGCATGGGGTCTAAGTGGCTGAAGGCATGGTCGCCAAGGGATGGGCAAAGTGAGGGAAAAATGCACAAGTGGCTGGAGTTGGAGGAACAGAGAGTTTTATGGATATTTTAGGACTGGAAGAGGCTACAGAGACAGCAGGGTCATGACTGGGTTTAAACACAAGCCTGAGAATTTTAAATTGGAGACATTGGGGGCCTGGAAGCCAGTGTAGGTGTGATGGATGTGCAGCATTTTGTGCAGCATAGGATGTTGGCAGCAGAGTTTTGGATAAAGATTATTGAGGGTGGAGGATAGGAAGACAGAATTGGGGCTCAGCTCTGATTCCTTTTAAGCCAAGTAATCTGACACTTGGTCTGCTCAAACATGAGGAATGGTTATCCTAGACAAGGTAATGGCTGGTGCTTGGGTTGCTGGTACAAAACATTAACGTACCAAATCCTTCAGGAACTGAGAAAGAACATTTTTACAAGATTTTTTGTGAATATTCAGTAAACGAAACTACAATCCAAGTTAAATTCTTAAAGGCTTGTGTAAAATGATTTGAAAGTGTTCTTATTCCTAGGGAGATGGGGTCTATTCTCACTTCCATTGGACTTGGTATCCTCAATCATTTTTTAAAATTCATTCACCAGATGTGGGCTTCGCTGGCTGGGCCAGCATTTATTGCCTATCCCTAGTTGCCCTTGAGAAGGTGGTGGTGAGCTGCCTTCTTGAACCGCTGCAGTCCATGTGGTGTAGGTCCACCCACAGTGCTGTTAGGAAGGGAGTTCCAGGATTTCACATGTTCGTTCCTGAGGATGGGACACACAGGATACAAATGTAACAATATACTCAACCCTAGAACTGTGTACAGAAATTAAAGAATTAGCTCCTGAACAGGGTTGCCAACTGTGATTAAATGTAGTCCTGGAGGTTTCATCACATGACTTTCCCTCATGCCCCAAGCATTCGTTGGCCAACACATCCATCCTTGTGATGCATTGCCTTCCTACACCAATTGGAAAGCAAAAAGACTCATTAGCCAATTGGATGATGCTTGACTGTCAGCCAAACAGCCTTTTCTCCCATTTTCAAAACCTTGTAAAGAGAAATGTTCAAAGAAAATGACAAAAACAACTTTTTTTTTTGGATGTCCTGATAACTTTTCTCCAGGATTGCACAAAGTAATGTCCTGGAGATTGATCTTCAATTGCTGGAGGCTCCAGGCCAATCCAGGAGGGTTGGGAACCGTACTCCTGAACCTTGTGCAATTTCAATTAGACGATTTCGCTATCCAAATATGCAGTAGTTATACTTTAAACACTGGTGTCAGGCAGGGTTTTTGGGCCTCGCCAAGATCGGGAACAGGGCCTGAGTACCTGGGCTGATCTGTGTGTCAATTCCCTGACACCATTCCCAGTGTCAGCCAATTTGGTCGAGACAGTTTCAAGGCCTGGCAGAACTACCCACCTCACGAGGTGGGCAGCCACTTAAACATCTTAGGAGTCTTGTGAAAGGAGACTGAATGGGATTTTCCAGTCTTCCTGACTCGACGGGAATCAGACCCTCTGCCTGGAGGCATGCGCTCTTCAGTAATGGCTGGGATCCAGCACTTCAGGCAGGCCTAGAGGCCCTCCCTGCCCACCTGGGGCTGGTTGCAGCCATAGGCTGCCCTATAGAGGGACTCCCTATTCTCCCCCCCCAAAGCAATCACCCAACTCAACAGTGGTGGCCTGGCTGCTGCTTCTATTTTCTATTTGAATTTTTAAAGGTTGGCGAGAGAGCACCTTCATGATACTGCAGCTGGCTTCTTCTCTCAGGCTGGAAAGTCTCTGATTGGCCCTTCAGAGCACACCTGCCACCCTTTTAATTGGGCAGCAAAACAATCTCTACCAATTAAAGTGGCGCCCCAGTCAAAATCCCAATGAGTGACTGCTTCCCCTCTTTCTCTTTGCCTCCCCCCCCCCACAAAAAAGGGCAGGCTTGAGACCCAGAAACAGTCCCAGCTCCTGTTCCCTGCCCCCAAAGTGAAAATTCAGCCAATGGCCTATATTGGGAGTTGGATACAAGAAACAGCTCAGGTGCTTTAACCAAGAAACAAACAATAACACAAAATGGCAATTAAAAATGCATCTATATTGTAAGGTTATTAATTAACATATTATATATGCTAGTAGAGCTCCCTGTCATAATTAAAATTGAGTTGATGACATTAATAAGTGATGCAGGCTTGCAAACTTATTACTGCAAAACCTTAATTTAGTGCATTAGATACATAGATGAATTCTATATGTAAAATGTCCATACAAAATAAATGTTTGTTTTGTTTCCTGATGTATTAATGGTGCATTTAACCTATAGAATAAAGAACTACAGGACAATTTGGACTACATGATGTCTCTGGACCAACAAAAAACCGTGGACACCAGGGAACAAGCGGTGTCATGTGATATCCCCATCAGGTAATATATATATAAACCCAGAGATAAAAACAAAAAACTGCAGATGCTGGAAATCCAAAACAAAAACAGAATTACCTGGAAAAACTCAGCAGGTCTGGCAGCATCGGCGGAGAAGAAAAAAGTTGACGTTTCGAGTCCTCATGACCCTTCAACAGAACTGAGTAATATTAGGAGAGGGGTGAAATATAAGCTGGTTTAACCCCTCTCCTAATATTACTCAGTTCTGTTGAAGGGTCATGAGGACTCAAAACGTCAACTTTTTTCTTCTCCGCCAATGCTGCCAGACCTGCTGAGTTTTTCCAGGTAATCCTGTTTTTGTTTTATATATAAACCCTTCCAGTTATATTCTGTCATCATTTTAGAACCTAGGTTCAGCTGAGAAAGCGATCTGGACCTCTGGAAGAGAACAGTGATGGTTCTCTTTCATTGTTACCAATGTGAACATGCTGCAAATATGCAAATCTTGACAAAAAGTATACAGGGTTATTTGTATTATTTTAAATATAAAACAAAAAGTAAATGCTGGGAAAAAAATGCAGCAAATCCTATAGAATCACACAGAAGGAGGCCATTGACCCAACTGCCTCTGATGGCACTTTTAAAGAGCTACCTAACTAGTCCCGCTCACCCATTCTTTCCTCATCAAGAACCTATCGACCTCTGCCTTAAAAATATTCAAAGACTCTGCTTCCATCGCCTTTTGAGGAAGAGAGTTCCAAAGACTCGCTACCCTGAGAGAAAAAATTCTCCTCATCTCTCTCTTAAATGAGCGACCCCTTATTTTTAAACTAGTTCTAGATTCTCCCACAAGAGGAAAAATCCTCTCCACATCCACCCTGTCAAGACCCCTAAGGATCTTAAAGGTTCCAATTAAGTAATCTCTTACTCTTCTAAATTCTTGTGGATACAAGCCTAACCTGTCCAGCCTTTCCTCATGAGACAACTTGCCAATTCCTGGTATTAGTCTAATTAAAACTTCTCTGAACTGTTAACGCAGTTACATCTTTCCTTAAATAAGGAGACCAGTACTGTACACAATACTCCAGATGTGGTCTCACCAATGCCCCATATAACTGAAGCATAACCTCCCTACTTTTGTAAGCAATTCCCCTCACAATAAATGATAACATTTTATTAGCTTTCCTAATTACTTGCTGTACCTGCACACTAAGCTTTTGTGATTCATGCCATAGGACACTCAGATCCCTCTGAATCTCAGAGCTCTGCAATCTTTCACCATTTAGATAATCTTTTTATTCTTCCTGCCAAAATGAACAATTTCACATTTGCCCACATTATACTCCATTTGCCAGATCTTTGCTCACTCACTTAAACCTATCTATGTCACTTTGTAGACTCCTTACTTCCTCTTCACAATTTACTTTCCTACCTATCTTTGTGTTGTCAGCAAATTTAGCCACCATTCCTTCGGCCCCTTCATCCAAGTCATTGATATAAATTGTAAAAAGTTGAGGCCCCAGCACTGATCCCTGTGACACACCACTCATCACATCCTGCCAACCAGAAAAAGACCCATTTGTGGCAACTCTCTGCTTCCTGTTAGCTAACCAATCTCCCATCCATGCCAATATGTTACCCTCTATGCCATGAGCTTTTATTTTCCGCAATAACCTTTGATGTGTCCTTTTATCAAATGCCTTCTGGAAATTTCATTTCACCAATTCCCTTAGATCTGTCTCTTCTGGTTACCAACCCGCCTGTCAGTGGAAACCATTTCTCCTTTATTTACTCTTTCAAAACCCTTCAAGATTTTCAACGCCGCTATTAAATCTCCTCATGGGGCAAACCAGAGCAGAAAAGGCCCCCCAACAGGTAAGTTTCTGTTTTAACTTCCCTTGTGAGGCCGGGGGAACAGGCGAACTCTTCTGGATAGCACAAAGAAAGTTTGTTCTCCCCTGCTCCAGGCTCCTCCCAGATCACAAGGCCTTCCTGGGAACCCCCTCCCCTTGGGTAACTTCCCACCTGACATTGTGCTGCTCCCTAATGGCTTGCTGCTGCTTCCTGACAGTTGCTGGTGGCAACCGACCAGGAACATGTGGATGAGGCCAGCGGGGAGGGCTTGCTGTCTGTCCTAAATTAAAAGTGGGGGCTTCTTGCTTTAGAGCTCCTTGCACCTCTGAAAGCTAACTAATTTGTTCCTTACGTTTTGTGCTGGTATACAGGATTACTCCAGTAAAACGCAACCAACATGCATCAACGCCATACATGAGGCTGATGGAATTAAGTCTCCAGAGACAGACACCCTGAACGTGCTGCCTTTTTACAATATCGATGTTCAGTTAGGTGTGTGGAGCTGCCCGCAGCAGCAGCAGTCTTCAGCCGCTTTGACTAGAGCTGGCGCGGTTCAGAGCTGGTGAGGCACGAAGGCGAAGGTGACTTCTTTATCAAACAAGTGCAATATCATTAAAATTGAAGGAGAAAAGGGCTCTGTATTCATCCACTAATGTCAGGCAATCTCTATTTTACAAGTTAGTTAAACAAAAGGCAATGCAGTATTTATTATCGATATATATTTTATATTACAACATGTTTGTTTATTTAGGAACTGTAGTCAGTTTTATAAATATGTGTGTGCTTATATATGAATATATTATATGAATCTCTAAAATATATGTTATATAGATAGATATATACCCACAAGCCATGAAGTGGTTTTGCAAAATTATTCTCTCAATATTGATGTGCTAAAAATGTATACTGACAAATAATGTGTTACTGTCCTCTAAGCTACTGCCTCACGTTTAGCACTGCAATTGAATGTGACTATGGCAGCTATGTCAGAGTTGCTCTTATTCATTCCTATTACAACTGAACACTAAATGTGAAATGATTTTAGGTTCTGCTTAGAACCATGAAGCATATAACCTAATGAAATGAAATGTAATTTTGAATGAAATCTTCATTAATGGAATAGAAGTGAATTATGTATAAAGATTGCCAATTTTAGGTGTGAACAACACTATGGAAACCAGTTTATCTGAAATCTCATCACTTTGCATTCTTCCCAACAAAAGAGAGAGAAGAGAAACCTAAAAAGAAGGAGCAAAAGTGGAGATTTGATGATCCAAAGTGTTTCAGATCACCAGCTTTTGTGTAACTGTAGTTGAGAGACTGAGCCCTGAAATTCCTCCTATCTTTGAGTAGAAGAATAGCTGGATTTGACTGTGCAGGGGAAGGATTTGGGGCAGGTTTGGTTACACTGGGTCTTCAACCCTTTTCCTGGTTGTGCAATATTCCATTTGGAAATAGGGACAGACTCTTGTCAGTAATGGGACTTGAACCCATGACCCTCTGTCACTAACAGTGTCAGGCTGACCGCTTGAGAGGTCAAAGTTACAAATTTTTGATCAAAATTAAAGGTACTGGGTGAAAAGCATCTGGGAAGTTTCAGTACAGCTGCCAATAGACAGAATTATCCTCAAACTCATTAGAATGACACTAACTTGGCCAAGTTACTGGGCCACCTGATTTGAATTGAGATGGGCATATTGTTTCATTAGAGTCACTGAGTAAGAGTGAGATAAAGTAGATGTAAATAAATATTAATACTGTGTAGCAAAACAGAAGCAAACTAAAACTAGACCTAAGTGAATTCATGTGCGATAAACCTCTTCCCAGCAAAAAGGGTGCTTTTCCTTCAGGCTGTTTGCTGTTTAAATGGAGATTATCAGTGGTACATTCTGCTGTTTACAACCATTTTAAGAACGATACATTTCTTTAATTGGTACTGACGAGAAAAATGTGTCAATGTTAGCAAAGTGCACATGCCTGTCCCCTGGGAACCATTTACATTTGGTGTGGCAATGTCTCTCATGTAACTCCAGACATAAAGTGAGGAATCTTAATTCAGGCACTATTAGTGAACTATCAGCTAAGCTGGAAGAGAATTGAAGCACCTTGAATCCGTTTTAAGGTAAGATTCAATGTGGCTTGGAACAGCAGTAAATGAAAACAGAGCCAGCTTTGGGATGTTAGGAACTTCCATTGAGGTAAATCATGGAGTCTAATCTGTCCCATTTCTTGGGTCACCTGGGGTTCTGACTGCACTCCATACCAATCCACCACACAGCATTATGCTTAAAAAATGTATGAGATTTAATTTAAAACCACACAACCTTTTTATTTTATTTGATCAAAGGAAAGCATTTTAATTTACAGAGCACCTTTTCACCTCGAGACCTCCCAAAACACTTCACAGCCAATGAGATACTTTTGAAGTCCAGTCAATATTGTAATATAGGAAACATGGCAGCCAATCTGCTAACAGCAAGGTCCCACTATTGTAATGACCCAATATATTTTTTTTTTCTGTGATATTGGTAGACTAATAAATAATTTCCAGGACACTGGGAAAACTCCCCTGCTCTTCTTTAAAAAGTGCCAACCACTTTTACATCCATCCAAGAAGGAAACCAAGGCTTCGGTTTGATGTCAGCCTGGCCTATGGGCTCAAACCTTTGGAGCGGGGCTTAAACACATGACCAATTCAGAAACAAGAGTGCTACCACTGAGTGAGGGCTGAAACCTTGCTAATTAACGGGGAATAATCAGAATTAAGGCATGTTGGTTGGACTTTTCCTAATGCTGAAGCCCTCAACTTTTTAAATGAGGGCTCACAAGTTTGAAATTCAAGACCCAACTTCCAGAATACTGTTGGCACATATCATTGGCAAATGTGATCCATCACTAATGAGGGTAAACAGAGGAAAAGCAACTTAAAAAAAAAAAATACATTGAGTATTATCTTTAAAGGTGGTACAGTTAGCATTTATAAGCCAAAAGGAACAATAGGCAGATATGGTTAAACTGGATGTTTCCAGTTGCACCTTAAAACAGACGGTTTTCTTCATTAAGGATCATGTAAAACAACATTTCCTTTTCTATTAGTGCCGTATCACTCTTGGAATCTGCTGCATGTTATTCCAGCTTGTGTGCTGATGTCACACTGTATGCTTCAATGCTCCGATTGCAAATTCTACAGCTGTAGAGTGGGTAATGAAAATAAGGAAATCGTTCCACCCTTCTCATTGTTCTATTCTCTAAAAACAGGTGGACTAGCTGTTAGTGAATGCTGGAAATCTCAACACATTTACATGTTGTGTAGGCTTCCATTTCATAGATGAACACATGCAGAAACTTCCCACCAAATTCCTGGTGAATCTGTACTAATTGGGCAGCAAGAACAGGTGCACATTAAAATTTCCCACCAAACTGCTAATAAATCTGCGTTAATTAGATGGTAAGAGTGAGGATAGATTCATTCAAAGCAGTGGCAGGAGTTCACCAGAGTTTTCTCATGAGATTTTATAGCTTGGGCCTATCTTGTCGGGCTGATTTGCAGGCCTGCTGTGCAATCATCCAAACCGTGGGTGGGATTTCAGTTGCTGGTTTAACACCGCGGCATTGCAAAGACTTCTGGCTCCCAAACCTGTGTCGACAAAATGCGCATCCAAAGCAGTTGCCGGATGCAGATGTGTAAGTTTGGGCGGTGAATGCGAATCTTGTCCAGTTAGGGGTGTTGTACATGGAAGGGAGGCTGGGCCAGTTCGAGAGCGAACCCGATTTAAAGAGCAAGTGGCAACCATCGCTGAGGCTGCTGTTCGTCAAGATTAAGGGGGCTGAGGCACAGCAGAGGGCAGTGTGTAGGGATGGTCCCTGTGCCAGGGCAGCCCACTCCCTCCCCCACCCGCCACCCCAGTTTTCCGATGAATCCCTTCAGGTCATGCTGGAAGCTGTAACAGCCAACAGGAGCATTTGGCTCCCTGCCAGTATAGGACCATGGCCTTCTGTCCTTGTCTTGGTCAGCACTATGTCCTCCCTCTCCAGTGCTCCTCTACAACTTGCTGCTGCTACCAACTCTGCATTCCTTCTGCTGCTGGCACTGAGTGCCATCTCCCAGTCTTTTCTGCTGGTGGTTGCTATACGCCTCTGTCCCGATGCCAATGGATGTCCCCCCTCCCCGACATGAAGTCAACTCCTCCTTCGTGATGTGTTGCTGACAGCATGTTGATCCTGACCTCCCACCCCACAATCGAAGATCGCACTCTGCCTCTGGAGGAAGCTGCTGAAGAACTCGGTAAAGGCCTTAAGTGGTCCATTTAACATTCGTGCGTTCTGCCTGTTCTGTCTCCTGTCAGCTCGCATGAAAATCCAAGTGTGCCAGTCTTGCATCAGGAAACTGGCATGTTGACCTGGCGGGTGGGTTCCTGTGGCTGCCTAGCCTCAAACCCGTCCTCAGCAGCCTTTGAAAATCCAGCCCCATGTCTTTAATTACAATCTATTTATAGAAGATTTCCTTAGTTTCTAAGTGACAATTACATCACTTACAACTTCAAATATTCTGGGGTTCACTGTGAAGTGTTCGATGAAGGGAATTTGGGCCAGATTTTCGGGGATTTGTTGAGACTCTGTGGACCTTTAAAAATGGTGGATTGGGCACACAGGTTCCTCCCCCATTCCCGACAGATCCCATTTTTGCTGCTAGGGGAAAGGGAGCGAGGCATGACTCTCACAGGCGGGAAACCCAAACTCAGTCGGGCCATTTGAACTCTGTGCTGAGTTCAAACAGACCTTGTTTTTTACTGTAGCAAGGGCCATAGCCCACAATGTTAGAGCCACAAATTTATGGGGGAGATGTAAAAGCTCGTGAGGGGTGGAAAAGGTACATACAACTGCCAAGTTGACAAGTTACTTCAACCACCAACCATTTTTTAAAAATAAGAGTAAAACAGCCTGCCCATGTCAGAGTTGAAGAAACTCGAGCTGTCAAGTTTTTTGTAAATCCACAGTCCTTAAGTTTGAAAAAAAGGCCTACCTGTATCAGTGAGAGTTGAAAAATATCTGTTCTACCACTTACAATGGTTGCTTCCTGACATTACCCCAAGGGCTATCACTATTACTGGTTGTTTGCTTTCCATAGAGGGGGGTGAGGGAATGTGGGTTGTAAGTTCACAGTTAGATTGACAGCACAAAAAGATTATTAAATGATTAACTGTGATGTGGGGTCATGAATACAAGTCTGTTTGCTTTGATAAGGGATTAATTACTTCAGGGGCTTTTAAAGTTTTGAATGGGCTTTCATGAATGGGAATTTTTTTTATTATAGCGAAAGTGTGATAGATATTTAGATCTTTATTTTATTTCATCTCAACATGTCTTCTGACATCCGCCCATGGTGGATACTGAGTGAGTTGGCATGGAGGGAGAATGGACAAAATGTGGTGGGTGGATGGCATGGGTTGGCATTGATGAAGACATGGGGGGGGGGGGGGCGGGGTGTGGTGGAGTGATGGGGTGTGAGGGGAGGGATCTAGAGGGCCTTATGTTTAACTAAACAACTGGGGCAAAATCCCAGAGAACAGATGGGCCATTTAAACAGCCTGCCTCAGTACTCACCAGCCCCTGTGGCTGCTTCCGATCTGCATCTGAGGGCTGCAGGCCCAACTCCCGTCATTCGGGACACTTTTTCCCAAGATGGGTGCACCGAGCCACAAATTCCCTGACTCGAGTTACCCACCTCGAGAGTGAAATTTAATCCTTTGTATCTATGTTTTATATGGTTTTGAAAGTTTGTAGATATCTGTATCCAACAGCTGATAACAGTTTATAAAGTATACATGCCAAAGATGCAATCTAATTGATAAAAAGCAACTGGAATTTGAAAGATATCTTGAGTTATGTTTTAATATTCGAATTTTCATTAAAGCAACATTGACATTCGAAGTAATACATATTAAGTATTTTAAATATCAGCACAATTTAATACCTTCTCATATGATTGTCACTTATTGTTACTTTGACATGTGTACATTCACAAACAACAGAAAAGCTCAATTAAAAGTCACAACAATCTCATTTATTCTATTTCCTTGACTTGATATTTGTCTTTTTTGATGAGTAATTTGTGTTCAAAAATGAAATATCAGCTCCTTTATTTTCAGCTGTAAGAAAAATGCCAGGAGGATTCATCTTAAATGCGTCAGTGATACAACCATTGCATTCAGTCATTCAAGGGGAACTTCAGTTTTCATCACTTAAGTTAATTTGCTCAGCCCAAAGATAAATAAAAAAAACATTACATTAAATTTGGCCAAAAATCCATTAGGTCTCTGAGTCTGACATTAATTCCTGCAATCCGTACATTTATCAGAGGATTTCATAGTTTGATGCTGCAAGTATTGCCCGTCAGTAAATACCGGCCAGTGTTGCAGTACTATCCACTCCTACCTGTTAAGTTTTACCTTGCTTTACTTGCCACTTTGAATTAATTGTTTGCAATGTAAGCTGTGGAACTCACTCTTTCTCAACGACTGAACTAAGATCCTGGCTGAACTTATGTTGAGAAATACTGCTTTAAGGTGTGAGCAAAATCGCAACATTGGACGAATTCCAACAGGATGGTTTTAAATGCAACATGTTCAATTTGATAATAAGCTGTTTTACTTGGGGGAATTAGGTGCTTCCTTGATGTTAAATTGGGTCTCCATTTCTAATGCAGCTGATTATAACATGTTAGCAAATTATTGGAAGTGCTCAATCTGCCCATTAAAAGCAGAATGGTTACACAATGTCAATAGAGAAGATTTGGATAGTTTGGTGGAAAAAAAAATCTCCATCATTGAATTTCAGCTGTGTGAAGCTACTCTTGTTCTCTCAATAGCACAGTGATGGAATGCTTCATGTGGTTTGACCTTGAGTATTAGAACAGGTTTAGTTGTCACACCAGTATACTTGTTTAGATGGGAGTAGAGCTAGCCTTGACTGTGTAATTTTGTTTCTTTGTATAAGGTCAAAACTTACAAGCTTGTCTTGTGCCTAGAAACATTAAGATAGCTGAATAATGACAGTCTTCAGGATAAATCAGTAAAAGAACATCATGTTTTGAGCAACTGTTATTCTGGGGTACCTTCAAAAACAAAATGTTCAATTCTCATACCTTCAAAGTTTGTTTAAGTGCCTGGCAGATCGCATACAAAGTATAATCAATGTTTCCATTAACAACGAACCTTCAGATGCAAATATTAATAGATCTTGTTCTATTTTAGGATTTGCCCACTAATGCAGCAATAGAACTATCAGTCCAATCCAAACCATCGCTTCAACAAATTCTAAATTAGCATTTGTTTTAGAGTATGTTGCCCTTTGCATTAAGTACGGATGGGCACGCAGGATGTTGTAAATGCTAAGTCACGGATGAGAAAATTGTACAAACTGTGTTCAGACTACAGAGGAAAATTACATCTTTATATTTACATGATGCTGCGGAAAGGGTAGCCACTTCTGAAATGTTACTAAGGTGGTGAGGAAGGGAGAGAAGGTGGTACAGAAGACAATGTGCCAATAACTGTTGAAGGAGCAGAGTATGTTGTCAGTGGGCTGGGAGTTAGTAACTGGTCTTGGTGTAGATTGTGCTGCTCTATGTGCTTTTACCTGTTAACATGACCATAAAGTTCAATTGAGTTTGTGTTGCTGAAATTGTTGCTGGTGTTTTAGTTTTCCATCTGAAATGTTTAGGTGAGGACAAAAGCTGCCAATTACACCAGCAAACTAGGAATTGTGTGAGTCCTAATGGGTATGAGTTCTCTAATAGGGGCAGAAATGTGACAGGCTGCAATTCCTAGATCATTTGGGATAAGAAACTTGTCTCCAGTGGGTGAAGTGAGATTGTTGTAAGTAACAAGGACCCATCAGAAGGACCTTTGAACCCTTTTGGACAGCTCTGTAGAGCAGGAAGCTTGTTTTATCCTTGGTGAACACAGTGTTACATGATTTGGATTAGAGCAGATGAATTTTTCCTCAGTGCCACTTGGCTATGAGAATAGCAGTCAGGGTTTCCACTCCTATGAATGTTTATTGGAAAGTGGAAATGCATGAATGTCAGCGGAAGGCACAAATAGTTGATTACACTCACGGTCTGGTGTCAGGATTTGGAATGATGTTGACACCTATGGAATTGCATCCCAAGTCAAGCAGAGAAACAAGGAAGAGAACTGAATATTATCTGATTGCAGGTAGTTTCCCTGCGTTTTTTCCCTACCTGTACTAAGAGGGTGGTTCTTGCTAGGAATTATTGGACAGTCATCAGCTGCTGTTTATTGTTCATGTATAAGCCAGACAGACAATGAAAATCAAAGAATGTTACAACATACAGATAGGTATTTATATCATTGATGAGTCAATTAGTTCAAGCACTTGCCTCCTTATTCTCCCTATAACCCCTTTAATATTTCTCTTTTTTAACATGACAGTTTATGGCAAAGAATTTCACATTCTAATCACCTAATTTAGTAAAGAAATGTTTCTAGCCTTCTCTTTAATCCAATTTGCCCTCTTGTTACCATCATACTGGCCAGTGAGAACAATCTATCACTATTTATCTTATCAGAACTCTTCAACTTCATCGCATCACAAGATCCCTATCAGGTCATAGTTAAACCTTCTTGGCTGCAATGAAAAAGCCTGGATCTCTCTTCAAAACTGTTCATAAGCAGGCTTTGCATGGGTTGTTAAACTAGATTTCAGGGGCTTCTGAAGTTACCAGATTTCTGACTATTAACAGGCATCTGTAATTCATATTTTCTATACACTAATTTTAAGAAAAACCTTTCCTTTAATAACTGGCAGTGTGTTTTAGAAGTTCTGGCTGTGTGTAATCATTTGCAATCAATATTAGGGATTTGTGTCTATATGCCAAAATGTTTGAAAAAATGTTGAATAATTCAACTATGGAAAGCATTGCAAGTGAGCCTATTTTTGTTGTCACCCAACATCCTGCAGGGTTACAGAATGATTAGCAGTGGGTAAGCAGCTATTTTATTTTTTCCTCCATAAAATCGTTGCATTATACAGCACAGAAGGAGGCCATTCAGCCCTTCCAGTGTGTACTGGAGGTATTGAGGCTGAATATAACGTCTGAGCTGCATTTTTAACACACACTATCGTCATCATGGAAGAAAGTGCAGCTAATTCTGAGGAAAGCAGGAGTTTGGGGCAAATTTTATTACCTTTACACATATTATTGATCTGTGAGATTCTTGGTGGAATTAACTGTGCTGCTCTTTGATGTTTCCTCTGAACTGTTCTGGTTCAGTTCTGCACTAGTTAGAGACTGAGTGGTAAGCAGTGAAACCATGTGCTTAGCTTTCTGAAAAATGTTGTCACTGCACTTAAACTTTAAATAAATGCTGCTGACATTAAACAATTGCCCGCAATGTCATGTAGGACGAGCTTGTATTTAATGCTTTTCAGGCTGTTTCATGGAGATTTGCTCTGGAACGAATATCTTCTTTGCAATTGAGCCCTTGCATCTGTCAGCCATCAAGAAAGAATTACAAAAATTCGAATGAAGATATGAAACATATTGAAGACATAATGATCATCCTAGTAGCTACATATAATTACTACACATGACAAATATAATGATGAAAAACACCAGAGTACCTTCACTAATTCAAAACAGTGCTGAGAAGTATTAGACTAAAAGCTGCAATGACAATTTATTAATTGTAATTTAATATCAGGTGCAAGTCGCCAAGATTACTTTACTTTATTTAAGGAGATTCTTGTACAAATTATGTCATCTTTTACCGATCAGTTTTGAAAACAAAAAGAATAAAGCAGTAATTTTGGCAAAATATATATTGACACAGGAGACAATGGAAATTCTGAGATTGGGGTTGAACGAAGTACTTAAGTGATCCACCTTGATGTCTAATGTTAAATGTGCTATACAAATGCAAGTTGCTGCTCTTCTATTCCATCTATTATACGGACCAGGATCCTAATTGCTTTACTTAGCACTGTAAAAATAGTTTCAATGATCTGTCCATCAATACACTTTTTATTCCTATTATGCACAGGAGACTGGCATTGTTTTGTTTACAGTTCCAATGTTAATTCTGCTTTCCTACTGCTTCACCTCATTGGTACATTTGTGTAATTAATAAGGCTCATATTTGTGTAATTAATAAGACTTACATGATCAAATTGTACTGTACATAAGCTTAGTGATAACAATTCTTAATTTGTATGTATTATTGGGGTGATTTGTGAATTTTGGGTTATGTTGTTACAGTCTGAAAGTTGGCATCCTTTTTAATTGCCAAACATTATAATTTCACTTTAAGAAAGAACAGATGGAATGAACTGAAGTTATAGCGAGGACACGTTTGCACATTTGGGCTCCAGTAAGTCTAGCTTAACAGTAAATAGTAGCTAAAGCTCCAAAGCTGATTGGTTAAAAAGGTCTGACAGGACTTTCAGATAAGGGGTACAAATTAAGGTTAGAATGTTGTGGGGAAGCTAGGAGCGCTCTTCCCATAAGTCAAGAGTTGCAAATATTGGGTTAGAAGTTGTTACTTGTGTTGATGCAGGTGCACGTACTTGTTCTAAGTACCTGCCAAAAGGGTATACAAATAAAGTGTTTTTACTTGCCATGGATTAGCATTTATCACAGAATACTTAATGGGCATCATTTGTTGGGAGAGAGAGTTAGGAGTAGGGCACTTGCTAGGAAGTTAGCATTTGCGTAGGACATTGCCAGTCAACAGGTAATTTTCACAGGTTGAGGGTTGTTGTATGAATCCAGTATTAGGCTTAGCAGTGACTAATGTAATTGTCACAATGTTGAGGGTTGCTGTAAGAATCCAGTATTAGAGATCAGTGCATCCAGTATGGACAGGTTTGCCAGGGCTGAAGTAATTGCCTTAAGAGAAAGTGAATAGAAAACATATAACCACTTAGCTTGACACAATGCCCACATCCCATGAAAGAATAAAAAAAAACTCATTAGGACAAATGCAAGATTGCCAAATTTTGAACAATCGCAACAATAGAAACTGCAGGAGGAAAAGCCTTGTCGAAGCCTTGTGCCTTTTTTGAATTACCTGGAAACATAGGGAGACTGTAGTTCCCCTATGATTTCTTCATGGCAAAACTTTGGCCAATCAGAGTCAACTTGCCAACCAAACAGCATCCTCCTTCTCCTGTAGTACAAATTGTTGTGATTGTTTTGAAATTTAGCATTCTTCTGCCTGTCCTGATGAGTATAAGATGAAAAGATTTGGCAACATGTTTCTCTTTCCTGCAATATTCAAGTTCTGTACTATCAAGTGACTACTAATTTTGTCATGCATGGACTTCCACTTTTTTTAAAGACCACCCCCGATATTTTACCAATGACAGCTGTCAGGCTCACCAGCTTGAAATATCCATCACAGTCCTTTAACCATTTTTAAGATGGTCGCATGTTCCTTTCTCTGCAATCCTTTGGCATAAATTCCAATTCTAATGAGTTGCTAAAAATCCCTGCAAGAACATCCAATTTTGTCAGTCATTTTCTGAAGTATCATTTTGCGCTGGTTAGCTGGCCTCAGTCCTTTACCTCTTTCAGTGTGTTCAATATTTTTGTCACTCATTGCAAAGTATTATTGGCCTTAAAATTTCCTTTTTTCCCAGAAAATCAACTCTGACTTCTTGGAGTCAATGGCTACTTGTATGACACTGATGAAAGGAAATTATTATCTGATTTCTATCACCTCCGATAGCCTTTGAAAAGATCGGCCTAACCATTCTTTGATTCTGTTTACTCTGGATGCACTAATGGAAACCTTTCATTTTTCTTATGATTTTTGAAAGGATCTCATTGAAACATATAAAATTCTTAGACTGTGTGACAGGGTCGATGCAGAGAGGCTTTTTCCCTACTGGGGACATGGTTTCAGAAGGTCAGCCTTTTAGGACTGAGATGAGACATTTTTTCACTTGGAAGGTTCTGAATCTTTGTTATTCTGTACCCAGAGAAATCTGGATGCTTCTTCCAAGCCCATGACCAGCTATTGACTAGGAGAACAAGGTGCATGGGGTCACCAGCAAGTTCCCTTCCAACTCACACACACTGACTTTGAACTTTATCGCCATCATTTTTATCTTCATCATTTGTGGGTCAAAATTCTGGAGCTCCCTACCTAACAGCACTGTGGGTGTAGCTACAAAGATGGACCACAGTGGTTCACCTCGTCCTGCTCAAGGGCAATTTGGAATGGTCAATAAATGCTGTTCTGTTGCTGGCAATGTCCACAATCCATGAACGAATAAAGTATACCTTTCAATACTAAGGCAATGGCGGGAATGTGAGGATAATGGAATCAGCATGACCAACTCTTGGGGAGAACATTAAGGGACAGCCTGCCATGGGGGTCTGTATGAGTTGGGGGGGATTGGTCTGTGAGAGTGAGGATAAGGGTGTGGGCAGCTGCCAGAGCTGTGAGACAGGGGCAAGGGTGGGGGGGAAGGGGGTTGCTGCCAAGGCTGTGAGAGCACATAAATTGGAGGAGAGCGGGTACTGCACAGGCGCAAAATTTAAAGGTACGAATTGCAGGACAGGCAGCGCCTGGCACCATGCAGCCTGGGACGTGGGGCAGTAGACTCATCCGGGACCATCCTGTAAAATAAGGGATGATTGGCACCCTGAGTGCAGTAAAGTGGAGTTGAGGTAAAAGATCAGCCATGATCTTATTGAATACCATCCTGGCTTGGAAATGTATCGCCGTTCCTTCACTGTCGCTGGGTCAAAATCCTGAAACTCCCTCTCCTAACAGCGCTGTGGGTGTACCTACACCACACGGGGACTGCGGCGGTTCAAGAAGGCGACCCACCAGCACCTTCTCAAGGGCAATTAGGGATGGGTAATAAATGCTGGCCCAGCCAGCGATGCCCACATCCCATATATGATTTTAAAAATATATAGCGATAGCGGGAAGTGCAGCTGGCTCATGGGGCCCTGCTTCATTTCTATAAATATAAAACTTTGTCATTCACTTATTGTGATTCTCAGCAGGAGACTGAGAACTGTTTCTCCATGTGGATTATAAAAAGGCAGCAATTGGTCCTTGAGGCTTTGCTCCATTGGGTGATGGTGTCTGTGAGACAGGGAATAATAAAGTTGCAGCAGGTTTGAAGGGAGGGCGGAGGGGGTAATTTCCGGTTTGGGGGCGGAGATTTCCGGTGTCATGGCGGCTCCCGGCCGCTGCTGATGGCGAAGCGTCGGTTTTGAGTTCATGTTCGCCTCCGGCAATCATGTCAACGGCGCCGACAGATCGACAGGGGACGGTGGGGAATTTGCAGCAGAAATCCAGGGCGGAGCTGCAGGAGCTGCTGAGGCGGCAGAAAAAACTTCAGGCGAACCGGTGAGGGGGGAAGATCGAGGGGAGGGGGGGGAAGATCGAGGGGAGGGGGGGGAAGATCGAGGGGAGGGGGGGGAAGATCGAGGGGAGGGGGGGGGAAGATCGAGGGGAGGGGGGGGAAGATCGAGGGGAGGGGGGGGGAAGATCGAGGGGGAGGGGGGGGAAGATCGAGGGGA